>NC_069713.1:15057233-15692233 GCF_027358585.1 Pangasianodon hypophthalmus
GCAGGCCTAACGCTGTCTAAATCCTGGTGTGTGTGTATGTGGAGAGGACAGACACTCTGGGCCAGAACAGAGGATACACACCTGGACATGGATATGGGCTTGATCACACACATATACACACCTACACAAAGGCCTGGAAACACACTCATGACTTCAGACATGAGCTGATTGAGTCCTGCGACTGACACAGACAACGAAGGTACCGTTTTAGAATTTCACACTAACATTAAGCAATAAGCCTAATAAATATACTGTTACCTGGAGGGAGCCAAATTATGAGCATTTTAGCTATTGCTTAAGATATTTTTATTCATTTCATAGGTTTTGCTTAATCATCATAGCTATCCTGTGATGCTGTGGATGATGCATTGCTGTTGCTATGCTGCTCACTTCCAGATTTAGATGTAATATGTGAAACATTTGAAAGGAATAGTGTGCAAACATGAATTTGAGCTTTTCTGCTGTCTCAGAATTCATTTGTAAAATTTGCTAGTGAGGCTTATAGCTTTCAGGGGATAGACAGATAGCTAGCTAGATGGATGGATGGATGGATGGAAGGCATTTATTATCCACAGAATAAATGCACTAAATTACACAAAGTACACATACAGTATTTGTACATACACAAAGTGTGAAGATGTCAGTGCGCGTGCAAGACAAAGTGCAGAAACACAACATCGGAACATGTGTTTTTTGTTGTGAGGGTTTGGGTTTAGTGTAAAGGGACACTCACATGTACGCAAAAACTTAATTAGTCGAATGCCATGCCACTGTCTGTATCTCTATCTGTATATGTTGAGGGCTCCAAATATTCATATCTGTATTAAGTAGGTGTGGCTTAAACCAGAAAATATAAAATATGAACCCTAGCATTATGGAAAACACTGGGGGGAAAAAAAACAGGCGTAGAAATGTTAGCAAATACATGCAACATCTTTGTTTGTCCTGTGAGCTTCATATCTGAAATAAAACAAATGCGAACAAATGCATTCCACAGGATTCCAGCTCTAATGCAAACCTTTAGTCTCAACCAGATACCCGGTGAACCTGATAAAAGTTCTGAAAAAAAGAAAAAAGTGCCTCATATTCATATCTGTTCAATCCGAATAATGTGTTCGTATTCAGTTATATCTTGCAGAAATGCAAGCAAAAACAGAAATGGTGTATTACAAATGGATTTTATTCTTATTGGGAGATTTTGTCCTATTGTTTGTTTGCGCAAATTTTGTTGCTTAATGTCGCCGGGAATTTCTGACTTTTAGAGGAAGAGATCAAGATTGATAGCCAAACACAGACCCTTGTTGTTTTTGTTATTCATGTGTAGGAGCAACGCTGATGCAGAGGGACTTACAGATATGATAGTGCATTTCAGTTTACATTTACACAGGTGAGGGTTAAGAGAGGTCATGGCTTGGTGGTATTGGGATTTGAACCAACAACCTTCTGAGCAGAAGGCCAATGCCTTGGCTATTGAGCTTCCACTATTACAAGTCAGTATGCCACTCTTAAAGGTGCTATAGTGACCATTCCAAAGGCTCACTGTTGTCATGGTTTTCCAAAGTTGGAGATACAAGATACTGTAGCCAGCCATGAGACTGCAACCGGCCAAGATTCTGCCAGTCAGGAAAACTGACCTTCAAGGGTTAGTTGACACTCAGGTTACTTTTTGTAGCTATGGTTATGGCCTTATCCATATGGAATGAAACAAAATAGCTGGTAATTTCGACATCTTTTTAATCAGATCTAGTTGGCTGCTCATGTGTTAGTGTGCACAGATGCCACTGCATGCATGGCTTGATTTGTGCAGATGGTTTAACTGCACAAACACCAGTCAAATTAAAAACAGATGTGACTTTGCAGAAATACTAATTTTTAGATTATGCTTCATTCATTTTTTGGGGGCCAGTTCATGTTCCACCTCTCACTACTTCTCTCATTTTCGCTCTATTATAATCACGCAGCAGGATCTATGCCAGCATTATAGGAGTGATTATATAAAAATGAAAAAAAAAAAAATCCCTGACATTAGCAGATTTATCAGTTATCCACACACACACACACACACACACACACCACACACACACGCCAGGCTGAAGGGCTTCATCTCCTCTTGTCCTAGAGCACGATCTGCTCCATGCATATTCATACCAAAAGGACACTTCACACAGCAGGATTCTTTCTCTGTCATCCTCTCTCTCTCTCTCTTTCTCTCTCTCTCTCTCTCTGTGTCTCTAAAGAAAGATGAGGGGAGGAGGTGGCACTAGGGCTGGTAAGTGTGCCCACTGTTGCCATGCCAACATCAATGCCATCACCCTGTGTTTTTAACCGCCTACACGACTCTCTTTCTCTCCCTCACTCAGACTGTCCCCTTAGGGAAGAAGAATCCGTTTATGTCCCTCACCCCTTTTCCCCAACGAGCTCATCTTTCTCACCACTCCCATTAGCTCCCACGCTCAAAAAGAACGATCCTGTGATTCTTCCTCTCCTCCTCTCCACTGGCTTTCCTCTTTCATCTAGTCTATCTGTGCCTAACAAGGCATGCAGTGATCGGCTATATCTGCTCTGCCACCTCTCCCCTCCCCCTGGCCTGAATGTGGGTTAATTAGCAGTTAGCATGTAGCAGTGCATGAACAGAAGGCTGTGATGAGAGGGGCCAGACGGCTATGTGAAAATACACACAGACAGAAACAGAGAGAGCTGGAGAGATGGGGGAAAGTGTGACACCAAAATCAGCATTTATTACAGACCTGCACGACGGTGCCAAATGCTTCACATCATTAAGCATCCTGGATGCTGTCCCACCGAGCTCATACAGCATAAATACTGTCCCTACACTCCTTCTCCCTGGCTGTGTGTGTGCATGCATGCGTGTGCGTGTGAATGTGTGTGTGTTAGACCTGGCAGAGCACAGTTTACTGTTCTCATACTGTTCAAATTGTCATGATTTATGTATTCATAGGCAGAAAGTCCACACTAAAACATTTAATATCTAAAGTTTTACATTCTATCACTTAAACTTACCTGCAACAAGTTTCTGAATAAGCACTGATGTCAGAAGATGGGGCGGAATAATTGCATGCATTAGTTACATTGATCTTTAGTTTCATTAAGTTATTTATGTGTCCTAAAGATAATATTATTTGTAATGATTTCTAAAAAATGAGCAAGGTCTTTGTTCATATCCAACACTTTACTTATTAGAGTCTCTGGTTTTTCTGTGCCTGAATCTCAAATGGTGCTTTATTAGGCATCTGCATAGGTACTAGGAGTGTAATGCCATTATCTGTGTTTATTTGTTTGTTTGTTTTTCATCGTAACCTGACCATTATGCCCTAGAAACACTGGAAAATACTGAAAAATTGTAGCTGCTGCAAAAGAGAAGTCATTTTTCATGAACAAATTATAACAAGAAATGACAATTTGCAGAACATAACTTTAATCAACTCCGGAACCAGATGCCCTGTGGAACTTTCTGGAAAGCTTTCTATCTTCTGCCTAATGTGACTGAGTAAGCAAGCTAACTATGTTTCAAAGCTAAAGATCATTTAAGAATGATGAAAAGCATGCACAATGAATGCTGCAAGACTTTTAAAATTAACTAAATGATTATGTTTTTGGAGAGCCCTGCAGAGATATGCAGGTCTGTGCACAGGGCGCGCTCCGTGTGAGCTATATGGATCCACGACTCAATATATGAAAGCATATTTCATTTGTTTGTACAGAGAAATATGGTTTTATTTTGCAGTAAGGCAGTCGCACTTTTTTTAAGTTCTGTGAGCTAATGATTCTGCAAATCAGAAATGCACACCACTGTTAAGCTGTTTCCCTGAACATAATGGAAAAAAAGATAGCCATGAATATTCTGCCTGTTTTTTGTAACTGGATTCGTATTTGTTTGGGAAGCATTATCTGAATCAGTATAATGTATTCATATTCTGTTACACCTGTATTATGTTACACCCTAGATAGGGAGCATATATAGTGACTAAGGAAGCTACTTGGTATTTCAGGTTGCAAAATATAGCTAAAAATTCAGCCCAAGAAAACAAGACTGTGAGCAAATAAATCAAACTAATCTAAAATATTAGACTGTTTCTGACAAAATGAAATAGATTTACAACAAAATGAAATAATCATTTTGTGATTTTCTTTGCTTAAGTACGAGACCAATTTTCACCCTCTGTGATATACGTGATATAATGCAGTGTAGTGTTACTGCTAATGTTCATTATCATTAGCAGTAGCACTATGTATATTCATTAACATTTGAATACATTCAAATATTACATCTTGTAAGTCATCAAAGATTGAATGCATTTTTAAAGTGATTTTGACAACCTCAGTGTGTATGTGAGAGTGTGTTTGAGTGTGTATTTGAGAGTGAGAGGTTGCTAATGCTGTAATTTAACAGCTTTGGCAATCATTGATCACAAAATGGAAAGTTCTCCTGAAGGCCACTTTCATGTATGACATCTATAGAAATTACTGATCTACATATTTTGCCCTTTATACAGAAAGGGAGCGCACACACACACACACACACACACACACTATCAGTTAGAAGATTCAATCAGCTGTGTCACTTACTAGCATCGACCATTGGCAAGACACCAGGCTTGTTGGTGACAGTGTTTATGTCTGCTTAGGATTAATCACAGTGCATGTATGTGTGTGTGTGTGTGTGTGTGTGTGTGTGCAGTTCCTTCAACTTGAACAAAAGGAGAATGAGGACTTGTGGGACTGTGTGTAAGTAACAAATGGAGGTTTGGGACCTAAATACATGTAAAGTGTGGACTCATTTATCACAATGTGTAGAGTCTTGAGCAGCTTCCTTTCACATAAACGCAACAAAGCAAAACTCACAGGTCTTTAGCTGTACACTGTAAGTGCAGTGCTTTCCTCTGACTGGCCTATTTCTCTTCACCCACAGCAAATTGTAATATATGTACATATGTCCAGCATCTTTGCACACCACTAACCAATCAAATGAAGCATTTATGGCTGTGTGGATTCCAGCCGCTTTATTATTGGCTATTTGAATAGTGCTTATTTCAAGTGTACTCTCTCTCTTTTTCTCTGTGTGTGTGCATGTGTGTTTGTGTGTGTGTGTGTGTGTGTGTGTTGTAGACTAAATTACACCAATTACTGCTCATAATACAGTCTGCATTGTCGTATAATCCTGATTTCATGTCACATTAAGTGCACAGGAAAAGCTTTTATTGCTCTTTTTTGTTGCCTTTAGCCCTAATTGCACTGGCTAATTAGAGTTTATGGTGCATATTAGAGTGGATAAGTATTGCATGGCTGGATGACTTTGATTCGTGGAAGCGTAAAATCAGTTCAAATCTTCAGGTGCGATTATAATTATTCTGCTGGATCACAGCTCACATCAAAGAGGGACCAGGCAAAACAAAACAAAAAAAAAAAAGAAAGAAAAAGAAAGAAAGGAAAAGCTGAATGACACTTCAGCATGCACTTTTTCCTTTACTGGCGTACTATTCTGGCAATTTTTCTGAAGTCTTGAGATGATCATGAGAAACAGGAGAATATCAGAAAAGACAGCTCTAGTGAGTGTGTATAGCTGGCACAGAGATGGTTAGTGTTGGGTTAAGACTAAATTAGAATTGTCTGTTTGTGTTTAATATGTCTCACAATCCTGAAGTCCCCCCCCCCCCCCACTCTCTCTCTCTCTCTCTCTCTCTCTCTGTGTCTGTCTGTGTGTGCGATTTACCAAATATGAAAACATTCACACTCTAGTTCTTATTCACACTCTAGTTCTTTTTATTCTGTCCCCTTTGGCTCAAAAACAAACGCTCATGATCTGCTATTTTTTGCTTTTTTGGTGTTATGTTCATGAGTCATCTCTTGCTGTCTGTCTCTCCTTCTCATTTCTCATTATTTGTCCTTTTTCTTTCCCTGCGTGTTATTTCCTTATACACTTCCTTCTTCTTCCTGTGCCTTTAATTAATCGGCTCCTCTCCATCCATCTTTCTCTCATGAAATCACAAAGGTACTGATGGATGACAGGTGTCAGAGTTTTATCCGCAGCAGCAAAGTGTGTGTAAAAAAAGAGAGATGGAGAAGTTGAAAGTGAGATGCAATAGAGTGAGATGTGTAAAAATAGAACCGAGGATAGTTCAGCTGATGCATTCTTGTGATTAATTATGCATGACCTTTAGGAAATCCACATGGCCATAGTACTATTGAGATCCACCCATATGGAAAAATAACACATTTCACATGTGATCATAGGTTTTTCAGATGCGATTAAGTAAATGATATGTGATCATGTGAAAACCATGTGAAGGTGCAGTGCATCCTGAAATAGCACACATGGCATGATGTGAACAATATGTGATCATATGAGAAAAAGAATTATTCATGGGAAAGACAATCAGATGAAACGAAACCATGCATCGTGTAAAAATTCTATGTGAAAATGAATCCACATGTACTACATTTGAAATGTCCACTACATTTGAAAAAAAAAACACAACATGGGAGAAATCTTTAAACCACATACAAATCATGTGATAATTCACATGTGCAGATCATGTGACTTTTCTGTAAGGGGCAAAGCTGACCTGACATAATAGCAGAAACTTAGAGTTAGGTAAAAATTATAATAATGATAAAGGAGTTGGGTTTTTAGATGGGCAGAAAAAAGTCTTGCCTGAGTAAGTACTGTAAGTGGCTTCTTAACTAATCATTTGAATGTACTTGACCTGACCTTTCATCATTTCAATTTTCCTTCTCACGGATGAAGAATTTCTAGGTACAATTAAATATGAGAGGAAGTAAAAAAGTATTAAAGAGTAATCGGAGGTGACTGAATTGTTGAGGTGATTGATGACCCGTGCTGCTCGTGGTTACATGTATTACTCGGCACCTTGCTGCAAATTATGCTTGCTCGAAAGAGTGTATAATTTACAATTTCACTAGTGCTTATAACACTCTTAAGAACTAGCACTTAGTCCAGCCCTCTATTCTTCCTATAACTGTCTGGTTCATGGTTACAGTCAATTATATTTTAGAAACTTGCAGCATTTGCATCACTGTCCACTCCTTTAAGAGCTCTGTGCATGCTTTAAATCCTGCCTCACTTGTTAATCACTTTTGACAAAAGTGTCTACCAAATGAATAAATGTAAATGTAACCTTATGACAAAAAAAAAAAAAACAAAATTTTCTGGAATAATGATGTGCATAAAGTTTTGCAGAAAGGTTTCAGTTTGTTCTAAGGCCAGTGATCTGGTGTGTGCAGTGAAGCATTGCAAACTTGCCGAAAGGTGGCTGGGTTACTTTTACCTAATGAGGTCTGAGTAGAACAATCCCTAATCAGGGCAACTTTAAAAAGGAGGACAGTGCAAGAAAAAGGCCAGTTTTCTGCTCTTGGTAATGTCTCAAATGTCAAGAGAAGTGTCTCAGCTGCATATGGGGTTTAAAGAGAACATTCTGGATGACCGTTTAAGTACTATTGACCTTTAACCCCATACAGTAGCACTGAGACACCCTAGATGCCGATATCAGGAAAAAGACCAGCTTGATAATCAGACCCTTTTTACAGCAAAAGGACAAAATCCAAAAAAATGTACATTAAGATTCTACATGCATAGTTGTTATTACCATCCCACTTTTTATATTACCTTCCTCACTTTGGTTTTCCTTTGGTTACACAGTCATGTTTTGACAGTGATTCTTTTGCATATATACATGCAATCTAAATGCAGATATCCGCAAGACTTACATACTCCCAAAGATAAATACAGATGGATGACAAACAAAAGGAAAAACCAAAAGAAAGGGTGATAGTACTATATTAGGCCATCACAAGGCACTTCAACAGCTTCAATACATTTTGGCACATATTCTACATGTGTCTGGAACTATACTGGAGGGATGAACATCATTCTTCCAAAAGATATTCCCTAAATTGTTCTGTTGATGATGGTGGAGAGCGCTTTCAAAAACATTGGTCCAAAATCTGAAATAGGTGTTCAGTAGGGAGAAATTTGGTGACTGAAGGCTGTAGCATATAATTTACATCATTTTCGTCCTGATCAAACCATTCAGTCAGCCCTCGTACCCTGTGGATGGAGGACACAGTCACAATCGGGAAGAGACCATTCCCATCAGAATAGAATTGCTTCACCATTTCATCAGGATAAAGAAAAAAAAAAAAGATTTGCAGACACTTTTCCCTCTAAGCAAACGAGAGGACCCAAACCAAACCAGCATAATGTCTCCCAAAGCATAAGAGAGAGAGAAAGAGACAGAGAGAGAGAGAGAGAGAGAGAGAGAGAGAGAGGGGTGTTGATTTTTTCCTTTAATATGTCACCTTGTGTGTATATGTGAGCACTCATACACACATATTCAAAAAAAATAAACTTATGATTGTGGAATGTTCTATATGCCACCTAATATCTGTAGTAGCACACTGTTTTACTCACTATTTACAATCTGTTTAACTGCTTTGCTCTGTCAGTTTAGCCATTTTATTCTATAAATATAGCCTGCTACAGAAGTTGAGCAGAGATTGAGAAATGAGATATGAGTTGTTTGCTTGCTCTGGCCAATTCTCCTTCACAGATTCACTCGGCTCATAAGCCAATCAGAAAAATCATTTCCCCACTGACCGAATCAACATAAGTATCAGTTAAATTGGCACTGACAAGGTCCAACTAGTGCTAACAGTGTATGACACACCACACAAACTTCACTCGACATCTTTCAATGACTGACAGACTGCTCGATGTGTCAGGGCACTTACACAACATCTCCTGATCGCGATTCCCTTTTTTGGTTCTTCATCTTTTTAGCCAAACATCTGAGAGAAAGATTAAAGCTGTGTGTACGTTTGTGAGCAGGATTTAATGCACAGGAGACGTCTAGCCAATAGTAGTCACAGGGCATTGCAGAAATTGCGGGTAAAATAGCACTGTAATTGAAAAGCAGCAACTGGTTTTGCACTGCTCGTTTACTTTCCATCACAGTATTCCCCTTTACCCAGGAGTCTCTTTTGTTCCCTACAGCATGTACACAAAATCACTGCAGTTTATACGAGTCTACAGAGGTCATACAAGTATATTCTTCCCACTGTGGAACTGCACAAAACAGCTTTCTGTCACATGGTGTTGCGACTGGCTATGCTGGAGGACACTGTGAGCCTGGAGCTGAAGGATAGTTTTGTTTGCGTGTGTGTGTGTGTGTGTGTGTGTGTGTGTTGGCATGGGGTTGTGCTTGAGTACAGTTGCAAGGGATGCTAAGTGCAGTCCTACACTGAGTGCAGTGATTTCCAACACAGAAGGAAGTGTATGGTGGCAAATACCGGCCTGGGGATTGCTAAGTGCAGAAAGATGTACTGAGTCTGACTGCCTGGCAGGACACTACATTAAAAACTTGGCTTAAAATGCACATACACACACACACACACTCCTCAAAAGCATACGTAAAAGCAAACACACTGAGCACGCTTTATGCGCCTGCTAGATATTCCCAGTCTAAATAATGCATAATATTATTAATTACAGTGGGACTACCACACTTTATTTCCCTCTGGTTCATGCCTAACATCCAAAAAAATACAAAAATGGGGAACATGACTAAGGAAAAGGACAGAGGAGGAGGAAAAGAAATGAGGATGTGAAAAGAGGCATGCTTTTTTATTCTGGCAGTGCGGATCGATAGACCAAGGAAGAAGAGGACAAAAGTTGCTTTAGCTGTTCACTTCTCAGGTGACTTATAGCTTCAGATAGAAAGGCCGAGAGAAAGTGAAAGAGGAGAGAGAGAGAGAGAGAGAGAGAGAGAGAGAGAATATGAAAGAGACAAAGGGGAGTGAGGGAGCAGAGAAAAGAGAGAAAGAGGAGAGGAGGGAGGGCTTTGTTGTCTTAAGCAATGTTAAATTGCTTCACATGTTCCCCCAAGGGCAGATGGAAGGAAGAGGCTATGTGTGATAAGCAGTGTATTGTACAGAACAATTCAATGATAGAGTGAAAGAGATTAGATAGAAGAGGAGAGGAAAGTCTTGGGAGGGCACAGTATCAGTGCAAAATTAAGCATAACACAAATAGAGAGGTTCAAACAGAGTAAATACCTGGGTGTGGGGATCTATGGTCAGCTTATATTTGTTTCCTTTTCCTTCTCTCTAACCTTGCCTATTAATGCTTACTCACTTATAGTAATATCTTATCTTATATGGCGATAGGCTTATTAATGAGTCTTGCTATGCTGGTGGAAACATCCAGTCTATTAAGCTGAAATCTATGGGCTATTAATACGTATTACCTATAATAACAATATAATATTATCAGTTTTTTTATTGCAAAGCTGTAGCACTGCATTATGTATAGTGAGAGCTTCTGGCAAACACTTTCTTTTTGTTTGCTGCTTTCTTAGCAGCTCCTAGCTGATTACACACACTAAGCATTAAGTGATACTGAATGACAGAATTAGCTAGATGTGTTAAAGCAGCACACAATGGTTAACATACTTTTCACACCTAAAGTAAGTCGCCTCTTTCATCTTGGAAGGATATTGGCTCCATGACTCAGCTCACATTACAGAGGATTCAGTCTGAAATTGTTTCAGGTAAACTGTATTATGCGTTTTGGCTGTGAGCAGCAAACCTATATTAGAAAGAACAGTATAACCATGCCATAATCTTCTTAGTCTTAATTTACAGATTCAAAGTCTTTCTGTAGGCATAAACAGTAAAGAACTGCAGTTCATATCCATAGCCATAAGGTCACATTTTCAAATCCTTACACGGCACAAAGATAAGCTCAGTGAAAATATTTCATGGGAAGATTCTCCCAGTTGTCAGGTAGGGTTTATACAACTGCATAGAGATATTTAGGGGTATGGATCTGTGCTACAGTTATGATACCTCAGTGGTGGAGAGAGGATAAGGCACTGCAGGGGCAGGCTGAGTTGTCTGTCTGGTTGCCTGGGTTGTGGTTAAGTCACTTTTGCCACCAACATTATGTGTATATTTCAGAAGGGGTTCATGTTCCAAATATAGTTACTGATGACTTTGTGCTATGCAGGAATTTCACACACTATAAACCACATATTGAGAACTTAATGTATATAAGTATTTTTCTGCACTGCAGGAAGGATTGTATGCAGTGTGAAACAAATGATAAACATGCATGATCACACATACTGTATTAGATTTCTAGGAAAAAAGATAAAGACTGCCATTTCTAGTAGCTTATGTTACATAAGGACGAAAATCTAGGATATGGTGGATAAATAGTTTTCTTTCTCTCTTTCTCTAGGTCTGTGGATTAACCCCCCTTCTACCATGCAAGCCTCCCCACCCCCTCAATCTGAAAAATCACACCCATCCCTCATTTTACATCACCATTCAAGTAAAACACCCTCCTCCTCTCTCCCCTTTCATCCATCAACCCATTCTTACTCATCCATCCTTAAGCCTTCACCCAAACTCCTACCATCAGATACACCTCTTTGTCCAAAATACATCTGTGGTTTTCTTGCCCAGTCCATACCATCCCCAAGCCCACATCTACCCTCACTCCATTGGCTGACACTGGTCACATGTGCCTGCTTGCTACCTGCTTTGATTGGACGGATTCCTGGAGCACTGGCAGGGGAAACGTGGGGCGTAGTTTCTTCATGCCCATTTCACTGTGTGTGCCGGAACCTTTCAGAGTCTCTGAGCACACTCTGTGCGGACAAAGGCCTCCTCTTCGTTCCACCAAACATTGACCGCAGGACTGTCGAGCTCCGCCTTGCTGACAACTTCATTAGAGAAGTGGGTGGCACGGACTTTGTCAACATGACCGGATTGGTGGATTTAACACTGTCACGAAACACCATCAGCTACATCAAACCAATGGCATTTGCAGACCTTGAAAGTCTCCGCTCTTTGCACTTGGATGGAAATCGACTGACGGCACTTGGTCCGAGAGACCTAGCGGGTATGCTGAACCTGCAGCACCTCATTCTAAACAACAACCAACTTATCAACATTTCCTCTGATGCCTTTGATGATTTTCTCCTCACACTGGAAGACCTGGACCTGTCTTACAATAATCTGCGCAAAGCACCATGGGAAGCCATCCAGAACATGGCCAGCTTACATACGCTCAATCTCGACCACAATCTCATTGACCAGATTGAAGAAGGTTCCTTTGGTGAGCTCTACAAACTGGCTCGGTTAGACATGACTTCCAATCGCCTTCAGACTCTACCACCTGATCCCCTGTTTGCCAGGTCCCAGACAGGAGTGATCAGCCCTACACCCTACAATTCAGTAATCAGTTTGAACTTTGGGGGAAACCCTTTGCACTGTAACTGTGAGTTGCTTTGGTTACGGAGATTGATTCGGAGCGATGATATGGAGACTTGCGCTACTCCGATCCACCTGGCAGGACGCTACTTTTGGTCAATACCTGAGGAGGAATTTACCTGTGAGCCCCCGCTTATCACTCGTCATACACACAAACTCTGGGTCTTAGAGGGCCAAAAGGCAACACTCAAATGCCGAGCTATTGGAGACCCTGAACCAGTAGTGCACTGGGTCTCACCTGATGATCGGATTATTGCTAACTCTAGTCGTACCACCTCATTCCGGAATGGGACCCTTGAATTCCTGGTGACTGTGGCCCGTGATGATGGCGCATACACCTGTATTGCAATCAATGCTGCAGGTGAGGCCACTGCGATTATCGATCTTAAGGTCATCCCTCTTCCTCACCGAGGGAATGGGACAGTGTCTTTAGCCCGTGACCCAGGGTCATCAGATATTACCAGAGGAAAAACATCCAATGGGCAGACCCCCAGCCAGGACACTAACACAGACCCACAGGAAGGTAGAGAAGAAGTAGAGGCAGAGGACGGAGGGAGTGAAGGAGGAGAGGACCAGTTTGTGGAGGTACAGGGGGTGACCTCCACCTCAGCACAGGTTCGGTGGGATATAGGCAGACTTTCAGGTGCTTACTTGGTTTGGATGTACCAGATACAGTACAACTGCACTGCAGACGAAACTCTGGTGTACCGGTGAGTAAAACCCACCAAGTTTTACAATTACAGCCAAGTACAGGATGTGCTTTTACTTCAGCTAACACATTCCTGATGCATATTTTATATTTATAAATATTATATATATTTCATAATTTTAAATGTGAAATTTCATTTTGAGTAGCACTATGATGAGACAGTTATTCATTACTATAATTGCCTTATTAGAGTTGATAACTTTGTGCAAATGACCAAACTCCATAAAAGGAAAAGAAAAACTACATCTTTAAAACTTTTATTTGTAAAAGTGTGTCTTTACTGCTATGTTCATGTTAGAACCCTTACTGCTCAATTCTAATCATTTGCTCAGGTGCAATCTTTCAGCCTTGTTGACTCACTTACTTGTTTGCATGTGACTCTTATCTAGCTTGAACAGACCTTGAAACAAACCTCCCAATGACCAACACATATAAATTTTTTTAAAATTAGTCAGTCACATGTGACAGACTTGATAATTGTTCATAAACAACAAAAATGATATAGTTGTTCATAACAACAACAAAAATGCTCTATATAGTGGTATTCAAGTCAAGTCAAGTGGGTTTTCATTGTCATTTCTCTATATAATTTGCATACATTGGAACGAAATATATATCAGGACCATGGTGCAACACATAATAGTATGTAAGACTACATAAAGTGCAAATACACAACAGTGTGAGAGATGTGCATGACAATAAATACACAGGACAATAAATACACTGAACATGGGCTGTAAACTGTAAACTATTGGTAGTGTAGCAGCATTAGATATAGCTGTAGCAGCAATACATTTAGCATTCAGTAGTAATTAAAGAAACAAGCAGTACATTACAATGATGATTTGCACTGGATGTTGGAGGACAGCACGTCAGCTGTTCATTATTAGCGTGAGAAGGCAAAGCAGGCCAAATGTATCACTTTTACTTTTTCTCAGTTAATATTGGCATGTTTGTCCTGAGAGATGTGTGGGTGAAGGAAAGAAACCAACAGTGCAACTTGCATGTGTGGTGACGTGTGAGTTCCGTTCTGACTGTTCTTACTGTATCTTGGTTTCATCAATATCAGATATATAAGTGGCCCTAATCCGATTAAAAATAGATTTGTGTGTTCACTCAGCTCTAAAAAACAGGTCTGTTTGCCTTATAGGCATTATTGTCACATTATTGTGACCATAATGATGTAAATGTAGCCTATGTTTTATTGAAGATGCAGCAAATGTACCTTGAAGAATCTGTAGCCTCAAAGCAGAAACATTGCACTGTATTATGTTCAATCACAGCATACTCATGCAGTCCATCCACTTCCTGTAATGGTGTAGTAATGTGTTTGCAGTGGTTTGGTCTGATTCCTGTTGTCACCTCCAGGTTGCCCTAAGCTGGATGGTAAAGTTAAGGCTGAAGCACAACTCTATTCTGGTATGATTTGTCTTGCTGAAGGCTCCAGCAATAGATTCAGCCTAGTTGCTCTCAGACATTTTCAGAAAATGTTCAATATATCTCACAGCTCTTAGGAGACATTATCAATGAGAGATGACACCCACACTCAACCTGATCATCTTTCACTGGGAGGGGAAGCGGGAATTATTAGAGATGGCTCCTGCAGACACTGTAAGTAAAATGAGGGCTGAGACAGTACAAGAGAAGCAGGGATAATGAGGGATGGAGGGACAGAAACAGTGGTGCTGAGAGTTTGATGGAGGATGCTGAGAAATAATGAGTAAGAACACACACTCATATCTGGACACATCTAAACTGACTAGCCATGTCCCTGATCCTCCCATTGCTGTGTTCATGGTATTTTTTCTATATTCTGTAAGAGATGGCTGTAGCATGGAGTGTAACGGAGGGGACCGATGACTAGGACATACAGTATGAAGGCACTATTTAGACTAGTGGAGCGTATTGATGTTTAAGGAGTAAAGTATGAGTGAGTGCAAAAAGCCGCACCCACACCTTGCTTAATCCATTATGCTCTGGTCTATTTCTTTTCTATTCTTCCCTAGGGGCCTCATAATTGCCTGTTTCTGTGTCACTAGCTCAGCGACACTCCCATGTCTGTTTTATTGCAGCAAGAGCAAGTGCTTGTGTCTGTGTGGATGGGTTTTTGTGACTACACTCAATCTAAATTTGCATAGTTATATATATACACGACATTGAGAGGCACTGGAAGAAAAGGTCAGGATCTTCTTCTGAAAAACACAGCCATGAGTGGTGCATTTGAGTACCAGAAATCTATTTTAAAAATATATATATAAAATATATTTACTATTATCAGGCCATATTTGGAGTTGACTTAAGTGCATGCAATGAGGATTTGATACTGAAATTGTGCACATTGTTATTCAGACCTCTATTCAGAAATTATGAGAGTTATAGAATTATTAAACAGCAGTATTAAGTCCAGAGCCTCCATATGACAGTTTTATGTAATCACTATATGTCACACTGAAACGTATGCTTTGGGAACTGTAAATGCACTAAAAACTATGGAATTCCAATATTAAAAACATAAATATGACACTATTCATTCATATATTTTATGGATAAAATTATGAATTAAATTAAAATGAGCTGTAAGCATAGAAGATGAATATTCAGTCAGCTCTTCCTTCAAACATTTTCTTTACAGCAGAGCATATTAAATTAACAAAAAAAAAAAGGTATTAGATTATTCATTTGACAATTCAAAATATAAAAGTAAAATCATAATTTAACTTCGATAGTTGTGTTTTGGAGCACGATCTAAAAACATAAAATGAAAAAGAACAGGATTTGCAGGATTAGGTGCTGTTTTATAAGCTGCCGAATGATGAGGGTGGAGGCCATATTGTTATATTAAACCAATTTGCAGTGATTCATGTAATAGCCTAATTACAACTAGGATTATTCATTTAACAATATATTACCAATATATTCTAGACTCCTATCATATGTTTATTTCAATGATGGCCATCTTCTCATTCCTGTATAATCGAATTGAATTTTTTTTTTTTCAAACTGCCTGTTACTTTAATGTTACATCATATTAGATTTGACAGCAAAGAAAAAAAAAGTTATTTCTGTCTTCAGTCCACTTTTTCTATCCCTGATTTTTTGTTTATTTAAACGCAAATGCTTGTGTTTAAAGGCAACCTCGGAGGCATGAACTATGTGCTTCTTTCTGGAATGTGCTTCTTTCCCTGCATAAATATTGATGCCAACTATGAATATGGCTCATATAGCATAAGTCAGCTGCCAGTGTTTTCAAGTTATTCAGTATGTTTAAGGCACATCTGCTTGACTATAACTGTCAGCCTTTGCTGTTAACACCGATTAACCACTGAAAGACACCCTCTTGTCACCCATACCCATCTCTACATCTGTATATTAATATTAAAACATTATTTTACGAGCGGTACAGATAACATGATACTGCCCCACCTACCTACAGCAATTCATTTTTACTGTAGTTTCCTAATATAGGCTACTGATATAATATAACTGCCATTCACAACAGCTGCACAAGAATGACATGCCCACTTAAGAATGTGGCTTGTTGCACCTTACAGATAGAACATCATCGTTTTGGACTATGACGATGTCTGCAGCATACTAAACTAAAGCAAATCTTTGTGCACTGTTTGGGCTGTCATTTGGAGTGGGTCATATGACTAACGCTGACTGAGCTACTGCAATTCCCCGCTATGCTCTCCTGCTAAGACTCTAATGCATTCACTTGTCAGGGAATTTTGCCTTGCAATTCAATTAGTCCTAGCAGTCTTTATCTCGTTCCCCCTTTTCAATCTGCTTTTGTGCTCCTGCTGGATTAAATAATATATGTAAATGTGTATTTCTTCAGTCTTTTTTTTTTTATCTGCCTGTCAGCAATTGAAAAGATACACAGATCACTATGCAGTAGATTCAAGTATGTATTTATGTATGAGTTTTGTGGTCATCAGTATAAAATGCATGTGGCTATCACATCTGATTTTGTATGACTTATGGGTCAAAGTACCATATGCAAAATATTGAATACATACGCAAAGTACTGAATACAAATACTGAATACAAAATGCAGTAAAGCATAGGATAGGTTTAAGGCACCACATTAAAGGATATCATGTGTACAATACAAATAATATGGAAGGAAAACAACACAAGGAAATTTGTGTAATGCTCGTACTCAGGACACCCAGACCTAATCACACTATTCAAGTGTTTGGGCACTAACACTGAACAACATGAACACTTACATACGGGTTTGTAAAGTGTTGTTCATAAAATCATCATATATAGATATCATATATCATCATCATCATCATCATCAACTGTCCTCTGTCATATAAACTGACTGTACATACTTCCTGCAAGTATAAAGTATCAGCTTTTCTATCAACGAGTTTCTTGAAAATCCTATGAGTCAAACTGCACTTGGTTGAAAATCGGGTATTCCCTAATATGTACTGAAAGGTGAAAATGCAGATATAGTATATGGAATACTGATTTTCCAGATTAGCTAACTACTGGTCATAGCCTCATATCATCTACCATACAGCAAGCTTTAAAAGATGTGGTACTACTAAAAATTCATCTAAGCTTTTTAAAATTCATCAGTATGCATTCACCATCCATTTCATGTTATTTAAAAAAACATAACTAAGACTAACTACACTTGAATCATTTGAAAATTTTGATGTCAGGAAAAAGGTTCATACCCGCTAAATACAATACATATCCTTTTAAGACCATTTGTGTATTATTGAAACTCATCAGATCATATGTCAAACAGGCTTTAATAAAAACACTTGTCAGTAGCTTTTTATTCAGATGTCAGTAAGACCAATGTATTGATATTGCCCTGTATGCTGACATTCATCTACTCAGAGAGCACCTATATATATTTAATAATATTTCTTGCATTTGTTCCGTAGACTGCAACAACCAAACAAGGGCAGACTGACTCAGAGAATCCATAAATATAAAAATATTGGAGCATAGGCTGGATGACCTTGGCCAGTAACTCATAATTTACAGCTGAACCATGCTTAATAGAATCCACCCTCAATGGCCGAGTTACTTGGGCAGTGAGAGAAAGAGAAAGAGAGTGAGTAAGAAAGGAAGAAAAGAAAATGGAAGTGAAAAAAGGTTTCAGAAAGAATAGGATGGAAATGGAAAGCGGGTGGGGTGGGGGTCAATAATGAAGCACTGGTGTACAATTAGTAGACGGGAAATTAGTCAAGGTTATGGAGAGGAAGGCATACATAGAAATTAGAGCATATGAGCTGGAGAGCATGAACAAGGCAGAAAGGTCATGTAGGCTGAGAGAGAGGGTATAAGCACAGCAAGGGAGCATGGGTGAAATTAGAAGAGAAAGAATAATTGAGTGATCCAGGCAATGCAAGAACAAGGAAGGAGAAAGAACTGTGTGGGAGGCATGGTGAGGGGGCTGTCAAAGGCAGAAGTGTGCAATTGTAGGGTTGTGTTTTTCCCAGCACTTGCGCATACCCATTATTCTAGTTATGCATTTGTGTGACAAAGGCACACTGCTCCGTGCATTTAAAACAAGTGGAAAGTGGAGCATTAAGGTGAACAAACAGAGCATCAACACATTCACACTCCTCTGAGTGCTCATTCATGGCTTACCTTTTTCTTGTTGCAGTACAACATTTTGCTAAGGCTTATGCCCGCCCCCTCCCTACCTCCGTCTCCATGTCTCTCTAATACAGGTCATTCACTTAATCACTCTTCTTTTGGTATAGCTCACTTGAGGTGTTCTATTCTCCTAAGCAGTCCTCACTGATAGCAGCTAAATTATTACACATTAACAGTCACGCTTTCTTTTCATAATTCCATTGTAGGTTACTGCTTGATTAAATCAATTTCTTTCTACTGAGCCCCTATTCACCTTCCAGTCTTCCTCCTTCCCCATTTCAGACATCTTTTCTTTGCCTGCCTGATATTTTTGCTGCATCCTGGCACTAATTCACTCTTTTATTACTTTCTCTTTTTCAGAATCTTGCCCTCTACGAGTAACAGCTTCCTCCTGAAGAATCTGGTCTCAGGGGCGGACTATAACCTGTGCGTTTTGGCCATTTTTGATGACACGGTCACCTCCATGGCTGCGACAAAGGTTCTTGGATGTGCGCAGTTCAGCACCAAGGATAACTACCCAGACTGCCGTTCACTCCAGGCCCACTTTCTGGGTGGGACCTTGACGATCCTGGTGGGAGGAGTCGTCGTGGTTACTCTACTGGTGTTTACCGTGGCGCTTATGGTGCGTCACCGGGTCTGCAGTAACCACAACAATCATCATGGCGCTAGTGGGGAGGTCGGATGCTCAGGATCAGACTCGTCAGCCCCAGGGAAGGGAGCCAATGTTTTTTCACAGAGAAATAGCAGTGGGGAGGTAATGATGGTGGTCTTACCTAATGGGCTTCCTCAAAAACAAAGAGGTGTGGGAGGAGGGGCGGAGTCATCATCGAAGCTATCTCCCACTCAGAAACCCCAAACACTGCCTAAGCCCAAAGTGAATCTGGAGCAGCTAAAGGCAGGGGCAGGATCACAGAAGGCACTTCCACCTTATACCCCAGAGACTGAACGAATGCCAATGTACTACACCCCCAAGAAGCCGTCCCCATCTACACTGCCACGCCAGTCACGTCAGTCAGAGGCAGGATTGACAAAACTCCATTCCACAAACAGGGATATAGAGAAACAGGCTAGTTGTAGCCTTGTCCTCCCATCTCACAGTGATCGGAGGTTCAGCACAGGAGGGTCTGTTGTAGTCCGCCGAGGAGGCAGAGACAGCGCATGTAACTCAGAGACAGCCTATCAGAGCTCAGGTCTAAGTGTTGCACGGCACAGACGCAGCTCCTCGTTCGACATGGGCAACATGGCGGCCACAACCTGCTATAGTTACGCCAAGCGGCTGAGTGTCATCTGGAGCAAACGGAGCCAGTCACTACATGGCATGCTAGCCCAGTGCGCCTCCACGAACAGCATCTCCACCACTAGCAGCAGCAGCGGGGATTTCCATGTGAGACACACACGTGGCGCCATCCACGCCTACAAATCCAACACCATGCCTTCAAGCATAGCCAGAACACATACAGAGCAAAGTAGAGACAAAGGTAAAGAGAAAGTAAAGGCAAAAGATAAAGGGGAAGAACTGGAGGAAAGTGTGGTGTAGACAGAAAGGGCTACACGTTGAAGCAAGAAATGTAGAGACCTTAAAAATGAGAGGGGTGACTGTGGACAGACATAGATGAAAGAAGGAGAGTTAAAGAGTGCAACATGAGGTGGGATACGTGGGAGTGGAAGGCAGGCTAAGGGAAAGGTTGAGTGGAGAGATGAGAGGTGGAGAAAAGATGTCACGGTAGAAAAAAGGAACAGACATAAAAAGGTACAAGGAGGGAAGTAGGAGGAAAAAGGAGAACAGAGTCAAGAATCAGGCTAATGTCAAACGGACTAAAAAAGAGTGAACACATTGGTGCATATCCTACGGGACTGGTGTCTAAGTGGATTCTGAACCAACACAGAAATTCAGTCTCTCCAATGAGCCTATAAAGTGTGAATAGAGGAGCTAAATAAAGACCAGGTATTTGGCCTATTTTCAAACAACAACAAAAAAAAACTTCTAACGCACGCGGGCAAAGGGACAGACTGATGGCATTTGAGCAATGATCAATTAGCTATCCTGTCACTGGGATTATGGAAGCAGAGGCGCAGCTGGAAATGCCGAGTCATGCCCAATCAATCGGATATGATCCACAGATAGAGAGAGAGAGAGAGAGAGAAAGCTGCCTTTGCAGCAACCTGGGAGCAAACACAAAGAGGCATGGGCGTGAAATGCAGGACTGGAATGATGATAAAATGATTGGGGACAGATTTAGCGCATAGACAAATAAATGACCATTGACTGAGGATGAATGGGATCAGTTACAGTTTGTGGATGTGTGTGTGTGTGTGTATGTGTGCATATGGAGCAGTCAGTGTATATGGAAAAGGAAGAAGACTCCTTTTGTTTACTTCTGTGATGCTCCATTTAACTATAATCATGCAGACTGTGGTCTGATGAACTGATACTGATCCGTTATTGTGGCCAGGGTCATTAAAAATACTATAAGGTGTCATTAAGACTATATAGAGAGATTAAAAACAAAAAACAGGAAGGAAGAAACAAAGAAAGAATAAATCCCTTGAAAGTCTGTTTTGTTACTAATTTTCATGAGTGATAATAGAGCTAAAAAATACAATTTTGTTGCAACAATCTTTCATGATTTTTAGTTATCAATATGATTGTAATTATCATTGAGCTTAGATGAAAAGAGAACAAAATTAGCAAGTTCAATGATAATAATAACCATCCTGATGATAATGTTTTTGTTTGATTTCCATTTTGCCAAAGTAAATATTGTTACCTTGACTTGATATTCTAAATGATGAAATAAAACAGAAAAATAAGATCATAGATTTTCATTTTAATTGTGTGATTAATGTCTTTGTGGGAAGAATAGGAACTGGAGGGAGTTGAGTATTGTACTGTCACATAATCTGTGTGTGTGTGTGTGTGTGCATGCTTCATGCTCCTTCCATTTTGATAGCTTCCTAATATATTGTTCACTCTTGGCTGATAACCCTGGTGTCTGTGCAATTAGCTATATAGAATGAAAAATGGCCCCTCTCTCTAACACACACTCACACACAGACTCTCAGACGTAATCATCTTCAGAGTGACACAGTGAGACAGAGTGAGACAGAAAGAGCAATGGACTGAAAGGCTGAAAACAAGGACACGAGCATCTGGGAGACTGCTGATGTGAGCGACAGGGCAGAGGACAGAGACAAGGCAAAGTGCAAGAGGAATAGAGAGAGAGTGAGATGAAGGGATAGAAATAGAGCAGTGGGTCTATAGTGCCTGCACGAGGGCTATTTTTAGAATGGAAATACTTTGCCAGAATGTATTGCATTGCCAATAAAGCATATTTAAGCAGGGCTGAGGTGAGTAAAACATGGGGAGACGACAAGTCGTGTGTGTGTGTGTTAGTGAATGAACACCGTGTTCTCTTCTGCCTTCTGTGTTTACTTATAGCATTTCTGGGATACTAACACATGCAATCAATGATATTTGCCCAAGACATATAAATAATGGAATGTGCAGTATATTCACTATGATTTTCCTCAGTCTGAATAGACTCATTTAGCTGAATTTACAAAATTTACAACAAACCAATGTTTCAATATGTGTGTGAGTAGCAGCATTGACTATCAATGTTGCATTAACACTAGGAAGTGTGCTTTTAACAAGTCAGACATTACATCCGTGTCAGCAAAATATCTTCCAAGACATGATCTCACGGTTTGCCATTTGTAAAAATTTATTATTTTATTATTGTCCATACCTTTACTGTCCAGGTAACTCATATGAAATCAAATAGAATCCAACCACATCTCACTTGCTCATGAGATAGTTTAAAAGTGAAGCCAAAATATATTTGAGGCCCTTTAGTGGCTGGCTGCAGGACAATTTTTAACCCCGCCCACTGCCATGTTAGTAAATGGAGAACAAGCCAAACTTACATTTTAAAATTATTTTTAAAAATGTACACAAATTATTTTCAGGAATACTGTTCCGTTGTATTTACAAGTTCAGCTGACCTTGAGAAATATGTTTTATAGCAGTTACTTGATAATTAATTTTAAATGGCATGGTTGATGAAGTGATTGGCAGTTTTAGACATGACAGTCAAGCCCCATGAACGCGTACACACTTTCCAACACAAACCTGAAGCTCTACAGATCTGTAGCAAAGCCATTTCTTGTTCTGCTGAACTGTTGTAACAGACCCTCAGCAGGGAGTTCTTTGCAGTTTTTCTGGTATGTTGCTCATTTTCTTGTCTAAGCGACCTCGATATACTGATATTATAACTAGCAAACCAGCATGAGTGAATGAAGTGATGGCATGAACCAAGGCAGCTAACTCTGGCTAAATTATATAACAATTTACTACTGACTGTATGACCTCAGCTAACACTCGAAGTAGCTTGGGTAGCCAGTCATGGCTTTTTTATACGAACTCCACCAGTAGAACAAGCATCAAAGAGTGTATCAAAGAGTGCACTTCTCCATTCAGATGGGTAACTTACTACAGTTGTCAGAGAGAGCTGCAAAATAGGTTGTGTTGAGTTTAAATGTTGACTTTTCACTGTTTACCAGTATATTTTCAGTTGGTACCTTACAATAGTTACTTATACTTACATTACTTTGATTAAAATGATGGATAATGTCAGCTAGCTAGCAAATAGTAGCTCAGTCAGTCATGCTTCAAAGCTCTATAACATTTTCCTGACAACAATAAAAACAATATATGTGCGCAAATTATACGACTAAAATTTAGCATTTTACATATCAATTAATTAATAATGCTAATCACGTAAGTTGCACTTCAGGTACTAACTTTCAATGTGCATGCTTCCGGCATGAAGAAGGGGCGTGTCCACGACTAACATAAGTGGAAGAGAGGTGGACGCACTGTTAGACCAGCCATATCTACTGCACATGCTCTGCCTCTAAAGTGTCTACTGTGCAGTTGCTGGCTCCAGTTTTGACCTACTCTGCAACGTCAGCCAAAATGGCAACTTTCAATTCGACTTTTAATTTGAAAAAGGCTTCAAAACTGCACACTGGGAGAAAGTGGTGTCAACTTGTTCAATCATATATAGTCATTGGTTTGCATTCATACACATTTTGCTTAAGATTAATTGAAATTAAAGGTTTATGTGGCAATTATTGCATCCATTCCACTGTTTGATAGGATTGAAATTTCATTAGGATTGGCTTCAATTAGTTTACTGTTTGTTGTATTAAGGTTTATTCTGTAGACCTTTTTTTAATTGCAGCCGAGCCATCAGTCAAATTAGAACACACATTAGACTATGGTGATGTTTAACTTCTTTTAGCCTCAGCTTATTGTACAGTTATTCATCTTAAAGCATACTGATTGCTACTTTGAACTAATTTGAATTATTCAGTAATTACAGTAATATTAATAATACTAATGAGAGTGAAGAATGTAAATCTGGACCAAAGACTGGTCCTGGGTGTTTATAATATACACACGAACCACAACCAACACCAATACTGACACAAAGGTATTCCATTTCTCTCTCTCTCTCTCTATTACTCACACACACACACACACACACAGATAATGGCCATGACCTGTGTAGTAACTGGTATGTAATTTGATCCTGGTGCTTTATTAAGATTTAAGCCAGCTCAACCATCAGTATGACCTTCTCATAGTCTCATAGACTGTGTGTGTGTGTGTGTGTGTTTTTGTGTGTGTGTGTTTCTGCATCTGTGTATGAGTGAGAAAGGAATAAAGAGACAGAAAGCAAGTAACGGGGTGGACAGACTGAAGAAAGCTGAGCAAGTGAGAGAGAGCAGAGAAAGAGAGAGAGTGTGTATTTGTGACTGGCAGGGTGACTGCTCAAGAGCCGAGAGGCAAAGTACATATCTCGCCTTCCCCCACTTTGCCTGCAGCAAAATCCTGGCCCAATTTTCATAATTAAAAAGAAAACACACAGAGAGATAGGAAAACCACCAGTTAATTTCATAGCCTCATTTCCAAACTCCATGAACATCTATGCAATTTTCTTACTCATGGTATTTTTATACTCTGTAGCTATTCTATACAGCACAGCATGCCCAGAACAAAATCTGTCAATATGGGCTTGGCAGCTCTGTTCTCCACCTTCTGTTCTCCTCCGTCTCCAGTCAGAGGAGCTTTGAAGCCTCTGCCAGGACTCTGCTGCTGCTGAGACCACATCAACACCATTTTCCACATCAGTACAGTTTTCAGTTATGTTGGCACAAAATACCAAGCTAGGTGCCAGGAACGAGGCCTACATGGAGAGCCACTTGCTATCTGGATGACTCCACTAAAGTACATAACTGAAGGGTTTCATTCCAAAATAAACAGGCTCTTAATATTAAAAATTCCATGCCTTAGTTCGTTCAACACCAGGGTCTTCAGCTTGATCCTGAGCTCAGGCTACTATCTGTGTGAAGTTTTACATCTACTTCCTGTGTTCTTGTGGGTTTACACTGGATTCTCTGCATGTTAAATGTTCCAAAAACATGCTGGTATGTGGCTTGGTTCGCTAAATTGTCCCTGGGTGTGAATGAGTGTGTGACTATGTGAGTCCATGGTGCCCTGTGATGGACTGGCATCCCATCTGGGGTGTATTCCCACCTTGTGCATAGTGTTTGCAGGCCAAACTGGATCCAGCATGACCCTGATCGGAGTAAAGCAGTTAGTGAAGATGAAAGACTGAATGGAGAAAGTCAGGAAGCCTAAGGTTAGAGCTAGAATATACAGAATCAAACCACATCCAACCAAACTGCCCTTACTTATTCTGATGTGTACAACTGTATTTTCATGAGATCAGGTTCTACACATTACATGCATTAAAAGTAGTAATCCTTTAAACTTTCAGAAATCATCAGTAGGTAAAGATCTACATACATTCTACATACACCTTTCCTATTAGCCTTACTGAAGATACTGAATAATTAATTGTTGTTACTGAATAATTTGTTAGTATGAATCACTACACAATACAAAGGGACATTAAATGATTAGAATTTTCATATTTTGGTACTTTATGATGATTCATATTGTCTTTAGAAAAACAAAGACAAACAAAGACATTATTAGCTGCTATTCTTATTAATATTGCTCTACATCCACAGTATATCTAAGTAAACTGTTTGATTTAGACTGACAGTGTAGATATGCTAATCTTTCCCTAATATTCACATGCTAGCTAGCCTTTTTAAAAGTGTCTTTCTTTCAGTTGGAGACCTGCAACTTATTTAAAAGAAAATAAGGGCCCCAGAAAAACAGAAAAAACCAAAGTGAACATGTTACCAAGTTACTGAAGCCTGTTGTGCCTGTCTTTGTGGTGAGATACTGGAAAATATCCAAATTGCCCCACTCAGAAAAAGAGCATGAAAGGGATGCGTCATTCTGGTCCCGGCATGACACTCGTTATTTGATGCTGTTATATGTCAGCCTAAAATTGGGAGCTGAGTCATGTGGATATACTGGTGACAGATGATTTACCTTTTCATTTTGATGTGTTCGTTAAAAAGCCAGATAAAATTACACAGGACTAATTATTCACTTAGCAACAGTCAATGGTGAAATCAAGGAATGAATACATGTACTGTACTGTACATGTCTCCTCATCAAGGATATGCCTTACAGGAACAATTTAGTCTATAAATAAAATCTAAGGTGCTTAGTAAGTTTAAAGGTGTAATAATAATTTTCATTTTACTTGCACAGATAACAAGTAGAACGTGATAAAAAATACTTTACAACATTGCCATAGCACATGTGTATTATGTGGCTGAGAAAACCAGAGTGCTTGTTTGTATTCACATGGGCATCCTGTCAGTCATTTTCAGACACACCCCAATGCCTCTTCACTCCACCCCATCTGAGTTTGTTCAGGAAGAAAAAAATTATGGCTGAAATTGGCAAGTGCCCAGTATAGCCAGATAATTCTCCTGTAAGTAAAAAAAAGAAAAGACACTGTGCTTTGAAAAAACTTAACAACAAGAAATGCACTAAAGCCAGAATAAACACAGGCAGTGCTTTTCCATGAAGGAATAATTTTTACTAGTGAAGGAAATGAAGCTGTGCCAGAATTAGCGATGTTGTTCGTGGACAGGGGCTAATACTGGAGCTTAAAGATTACAAGATGTCAGGATAAAATATACAGGATAGTGAATGCACATTCTCATAAATCAGTGTGAAATTATCAGAATCAGATAATTCATCAAGATTATATTATTATAACTATTGAATGGCCGAGTGCACTTGAAAGTGATCTTATGACAGTCTTTGCTAACGCTACCTCTAGTAGAACCACCGTTGGATGGAGGGCAGAGATTTTGTACATGTGCCGGAATGGGGGCTCAAGGATGAAAAACAAATATTAGAGACCTAATCTTGGCAGATTTTGACAAATCTTGCCAAATGCACCTTTGAACTATTTGATAAAAAAGTAATAGCATAGGTAACAAGCTATTTAGCCATTCTGAACAGTTTTCCTTGAGCAATGGCTTGTTCACATAGCTAATTTGTTTCATTTCATGAAGGGTTACGTGCAACAATCATGAAAACATACCACACTAGAACCATTTACCACCATTTTCTCATTAGATACTTAGAAATTTAGCCTGAATAGAAAGTCATAAAATTTTCATGTTGTTTACATACTGTGCACTACATATTGCTTTTGGGCAAGTTTTAGTATGAGTAGTAAGTTTATTATGCTATTTCAAACAAAGACAAGGAAGAGAAGAGACAGTGTGGTCCAGCATGTGTCCTCCTTCATATGTAAAGTAAGTCATTATTCTGCTTGAAATAATTTACCAAGTGACTTGAATGTCTTTTAACTGACAATGTACACAATGCTAAGGTAGTTCTGGACATCCAACTATCAACCTAACCTAACTAGGTCATGCAGGCTTCTCCTTTGCAACATCAGCAGGATCTGGACATAGAAGGCACTCAAGTGCTTGTTCAGTCCCTTGTTATCTTGATATTGGACTACTGCAACTTGCTTCTGCCAGGACAGCCCTTTTGTGCCAGCCAGTCTCTTCGACTAATCCAGAATGCTGGTGCATGACTTGTTCTCAATCTTCCCAAGTTCTCCCACATCATCCAATTGCTGCCTTCATTGCACTGGCTTCCTTTAGCTAGATTTAAACCACTGATGCTTTCCTACAAAGCCATAAATGGACCAACCCACACCCACCTGAAGGCACTCTGCACCATGCACCCTTCAAGCAACTAGCATTGCTCAACTTGACCCACCATCCCTCAAGGTACAAAGAAGACATGTATCAAGACTTCTCTGTACTGGCACCAAGTGGTTGAATAAAATTCCCCTGGCTGTCTGAACATCTGATTCACTGTCTATCTTCAAATGGAGACTGATGCCCCACCTCTTCAGCAAGCACTTAAAATAAACCTCAACATGTACATTTTTCTTGCTGTACCATCTTGTATGAACTCCTCTCTGACAGGGTTTTATGCTGATAGTGTTCTTAGATTCTGGCCTATTTGTTCTGGCATGAGGATATTATGGTTTTGATGAAGGCTGCAAAGCACTTCTATAGGTCTGTGGATAAGGGAGTCTGCTAAATGGATAATAACTGTGGATAAGGGAGTCTGCTAAATGCTGTAAATGTAAATGTAACAGGTTTATGGACATGTTTTAACCTTGGATTAAGCCACCCAGCAATAGACTCATGTGCAACAAGTATAAGCTATAAGATCACAATGAGAAATTTCACCACTATCTTCTTTGACATAATGCAGCATCTTTTTCAAATTTTCCAACTGGTCCACCATAACATTCAATGTAGTGTTGAGTACATGCATGCTTTGGTTTTGTGGTCCACCATGAGATGGGCAGACGCCAGTCTTATAGTGATGTATAGCTTTATGTCTGGCTTGAGAATCCAAACAGGAAAGAGAGCAACATGATTTTTTCTTCACTGACCTACTGCCTCTGAAACAAGCTGCTTGATGTGATGGGGCATTCATTTGCAGCTTATAAAGATCAAAAGAAGAACATCACCATGATAGGGATAATCCTCAACTTTTTCTATATAAAGTTAAGATGTAATAGGTCTTTTGGACTTTAGAAGGACAAGAATAAGCAAACATGACACCAACATCTTGAAGAAGCATGGCTTATACATTCTCATATGGTCCAACATTCCATAATGCTGGAGTATTGGACTTTATTTTGGACAGCCACATATTCTGGGAAAACATACCAGCATACTCTCTTATGTAATAACAAGAAATGGGGCATGTCCAATGCCAGACCTATTTCCATGATATCTACACAGTGACTTCCACTACACATTCTACAACCAGGTAGTGACTGCTACTGAAGGGACAGGAGTTCTATGCACTGCATAGAAAATAAGCTTTTGTGTTCATCTTTGCATGGTCTAATAATTCAGTGTAACTGAGATTTTTACATTATGAAAAATGAAGTATGTATTTACGAAGCACATTTATTTATTTATTCTCTGTGTAAATATTGGGTCAAGTCAGAGCTTTTGAATTTTGCATGTATTTGTGATTAACCAAGGTCTTGGGTATTATAATTTTATAATGTTTTTTGCTACTCTGCTCAGGTCTCATATGTTTGTGTTTAATACCTATTTTTTCCCTATATCTCTGTGTGAAATCTTTTATGAGTAGCCTTGTTACTGTGGTTCTGTTTTTTTTTTAGTTTTTTCCTAGGTTTTAGTTCTAATGTTTTCTGGGTTTGACCTCTGACTATCTGGATTTCTGGATTATGCTTACATTAACCTTATCTGTCTGTGTTCTGACCCTAGTATTGGACATCCATCTGCCTCTGGCTCAAACAAATGTTACAGCTATAAAACAAAATATATTTTTAAAAAATATTCATCTGATTGTTATATAACAAATAAACTCTGATTAAAAGAAAATTAGAGCACATTTAATTTCTATTGTTGCAATAACAATGCAAGTGTAAAAACTAAAATTATCTAAAATTACTGTCATTGAAAAACATATTTTTTGGAGTGAAACTCTGACTATATAGCATTGTTCAGAAGTCTTCATGCTATCTATAAATTGACCATGCAATGTGCACTGGTATGATAAATAGTATATGAATATAGCATGGTTGCTCAGATACCACTGAATGGATTTCTGTGTAAATGAACATGTCTCAACAGAACAAAATAGAAGCCAGCTGCCACAGATTTTCATTGTCTCTGAGTGCTTAATTAGCACAGATAATACAGTGCAATGGTGGCTGTTACAGAACACATCTGTTGTTCTTCCTAAGTCCAGACTGCCATGCTGGATCCAAACACCAACTGGACAATTAACACTAGATTCAGCATGGTAACGCATAATGCCACTCAACTATGCTGGACAATCAGTGAAGCTTGAGTCATGTGACAATTCGTTTGGATGCTGGTACTTATATCCTGATTGTGTGATGTGCTACAAAATCAATTTCGGTGATTAGCAGAATCACCCTAACCCTTATGTTATACTTTATATATCTTATTATATGGCTCAATGGAATACTGTAATCAGTCGTGTAAATCTGAATCTGTATTCTGATCACCCTGACATTTATTTTGTGCTAATGACCAGGTGACTCCATTATCCCATACTTAATATTTGCCTAAACTACAGCAGTTGTCATGACAGCAATATATCTAATTTTTGTCTGTGGAGACTATTAGGACAGTAGCTTGAATTTATACACAAATAAGGCATTAAAAAAACCAATGCTTATGATGCACTAAGCGAGACTGGATTTTCAATATCTTCCCCCAGAGCCTTTGCAGAGGAAATCAACTGGGACCAGATACAGAAAATTAAATCTTGCCACAGACTTGCTCGTGTTTTTTGAGCTTTAAAAGAGTCAAACGTAATTGCTGCCTGAAATTCACAATGTAAACAAGCTAGCAGCCTTTTAAATGACAGTACATTCCCTTATTTCATTCAGTTGTCATTGCCAAGGAATAACATTATCACAGCCAGGTGCAAGCTAATTTATGAACGCGTTAATTCATTATTCTCTCATTAACCCATATGATAGAAGCAGGTCAGTTAAATCCTTTAGACACATGTGCTCAGTAAAATTATTGTTACAGGAGTTATATGTAAAGTATATCAGACAGTTCATGTTAATCATTTTGTAAAATAGCAATTCTATTAAAAGGAAATATCAGCCAATATCAAACATTTGTTTCTATCTAAAATTCTGCTAAAGTTAATTTATTCTCATGGCTGCTCTGTGCCCCTAGCAATCCAGAACAATTTTAACTTAATTCAAAGGCCCTCATAGGATTTCAAACAGCTTCCATGGCAGAGGACATCTGGCAAATGCCGTAACTAAGACAGCATAACCCTCTATTCTCTAAATGATCTCCTGTTGAGTGTCCCATCTTATAAAGCCCTGGGCAGTTGGGTAGATGACTACTTATCTTTTAACACACATGAACACGAAAGTCTTTACTCTGGAATTAATATGAGATTCCTCTACAGAAATAGACCCAGTTCAAATTGAATTACTCAAGACTGGTTCCGGTCTTTATAACTTTTATTGCTATATATTATTTTTTGATATTATTGCCAGTATCTACTGGGTCCTCCAGCTAATACCAGTGGAAATCAATGAGGAACAATGAACTGTCACAAATTTGATTTGTCTTACGCAATATGCCCCTATCAGTTTTCACTATAGTGGCTGCTCAGACTGGTTTCATGAATATGCTCACACACTTTTCAATGCTGTTATTGGAATGACACAATTATGTAGTATAACATCATTCGTGTCTGATGTTCATTCATTCAATTTCATTAAAAGTGCTTTACACACCCCCATACACACACATACTCACACACATTTAAATGAAGGGTTAATTTATAGTACCTAGTCTAACCTCCTGGTGTTATGAAACTGGAGAAACCAGAGGAAACCCATGTGGACATTGGGAGAACATGCAAAACTCCTCACAGACAGTAGCCCACGATAGGATCAGACTGGGAATCCTGGAGCTGTAGGGAGGCAACACCACCTATTGCACCACCGTGCCGCCTGCATGGCTGATATTATTTAAGCTAATCAGCTTTGGAAGCACTCATATTTCATATTTCTTCAGCCTCTTTTTTTTGCATTACTAAAATCATCCATTTTTTAATCCATGTTTTTAAAAAATGGATGATTTTAGTGATGTATGACTCTCAATTAAAAAACTTTACAAAGAAATAATCATTATTACAGTGAAGTATAAGTTAACTGCAAAGTATCAGCTAATGGATTAAGAGTAGTAATGTTATAAAATTAGTTAAACAAACAAACAAACAAACAAATAAGAAATAATTACTTTCTTATTAATGAGCCTAAATGCCTAAAAAGGACCACACACTGACCCAAGCTCTATAATTAATGTTAATCTATATAGATGCTTAAGCATTTCCACTTGCATCAAATATTGAAACAATTACAGTATTGAGGACTGCATAATAATTATCATATTTAAGTAATTGTAAATAAGACTTAACTGTGGTGTAAAATTTTACTTGTCTAGTGTCATTTCTACATTATATTTACACTTTACTATATAAAACAGTGTCACCAGTTAACATAAGTAGTAAACATTGAGCTCCTTAAGCCACCTTCTTTAGGTCATCCATCCATTCTTATTTTTGCTTTTACTTATATTATTAAACAGTCATATTTCTTTAGCTTCTTTTCATAGATTCGTCTCTCTCTTCCTCTTTTCTGTATACTTTTTGTAACTTTAGCTCAAATTCTCTGACATTTTTACAATTTCATGAACTATGCCCCCCTGGCAATGGTACATCTAGTTTCAGTTTCCCCCCTGCCTTGCTTTCTCCTACTGTCTGACTTTGTTGCCATGCTTGCAGGGCTCCATCAGTCCAGCCAAGAACTTGGCCTGCTCCTGTCAGCTCTCCTGCTGTGCTAACTCCCCACCAGAGACGCTAGCTTGTGCTAATGCGGGAAATCTACTGCTTTCCACAGCTGAGCTGCATGGCATGCATGCTAATCATCAAAACACATGGCACGGCAATTGCAAAATGCTGAACACTGCAGCAATTCAAACTGTGGTTACCGCTGGAACTCAAAACTATGGTGTATACATACACTGATCAGCCATAACATTAAATCCACCTACCTAATATTGTGTAGGTCCCTCTTGTGCCACCAAAACAGATCTGACCCGTTGAGTCATGGACTCCACAAGACCTCTGAAGGTGTGCTGTGGTATCTGGCACCAAGACGTTAGCGGCAGATCCTTTAACTCCTGTAAGTTGTGAGGTGGGGCCTCCATGAATCAGACTTGTTTGTCCAGCACATCCCACAGGTGCCCGATTGGACTGAGATCTGGGGAATTTGGAGGCCAAGTCAACACCTTGAACTCTTTGTCATGTTCCTGAAACCATTCCTGAACAATTTTTGCAGTGTGGCAGGGCACATTATCCTGCTGAAAGAAACCACTGCCATTAGGGAATACTGTTGCCTTGAAGGGGAGTATTTGGAGAACATTGCCCAGGGCATTACACTTCCTCCGCCGGCTCGCCTTCTACCCATAGTGCATCTTGGTGCCATCTCTTCCCCAGGTAAGCGACACACATGCACCTGGCCGTCCACATGATGTAAAAGATGATGTGCCCGTTGTAGACGCTTTTAGTGGTGGACAGTGGCCAGCATGGGCACTCTGACGGGTCTGCGGCTACACAGCCCCATAAGCAGCAAGCTATGATGCATTAATTTTGTTCAGCAGTATTTTCTTCAGTAGCTCTTCTGTGGGATCAAATGGGCTAGCCTCCACATTGATGCGCTCCACACGATCATCAATGAGCCTTGGGCGTACATGGCCCTGCTGCTGGTTCACCGTTTGTCCATCCTTGGGCCACTTCTGGTAGGTAGTAACTACTGCATACTGGGAACACCCCACAAGACCTGCCGATTTGGAGATGCTCTGACCCAGTAGTCTAGCTATCACAATTTGGCTCTTGTCAAAGTCCCTCGGATCCTTATGCTTGCCCATTTTTCTTTCTTCAAACGCATCAACTTCAAAAACTGACTGTTCACTTCCCGACTAATATATCCCACCCCTTTACAGGTGCCATTGAAATCATAATCAATGTTTTTCACTTCACCTGTCAGTGGTATTAATGTTATGACTGATCGGTGTAGGGTATATATGATCCAGCTGAACACTGGTAATGCTACAAAAGGCAATTCATTGTACATTCAAAGAACATGACTTTATATGTTTATATTCTAAACACAAAAGCCATGGGGGGTGGTGGGGGTTTGGGGAAGGAGAGGTGTTGCACATGAAATAACCCTTTTACATATTTAATCAGAATCATCCGCTTAACAACAAACCCATTCGACATGCCTGTCTACTGTTAATGGCTTGTTTATGCTGGCTTTCAGCAATTTGGGCCACAACTGCATAATTTGCTGGTGGTAATAATGGCATACAGTTTGATAGAGAGGCACTTAGCAGTCTCGTCAGGATAAATAAATAAAAGGAAATAAATAGAACTGGGCCTGATGTCTGAAGAGTTTGTTTCATTTGGTGACAATGGCATTGGCTGAATGCAGAAAGGGCTTTAATCAATGTGAGTTAAAGAAATGGACAAATGGATCACTGAGTAGATGGAGCATGAAAATAGAGGGGTATATTAAAGGGGTGAAATAGAAGGGCATTAATGTGTACAAATAAAGGGATTTTGCAAGGGGTTGTGAGATGGAGAGAGGAAAATTTAAGGGAGACACAGAAAGTTCTATTTCTAGTTTCAATTAAGTGCTGCGTTCATGACAATTAACAAGTGTCTCAACAAAAGCAATCAATTCAATCAGCCATAACAAAATGGAAGCAAAAAAAATCAACACTGAAGCAAATATCAATGCAGAGCAACAAAAATTGAAGGACAGAGTGGAGGAAATGGAGGAGACTGAGAAAGTTTCAGAGAAAGTTTTTTTTTTTTAATTCACGTGTGTGTCTTTTTTAGCATGTCACACATATCTAGGCATTATTCATGCATATCATATACTTCATTCCAAGTGTGCTGGCACATAAAGTAGGCTCAGTAAAACCATCCCATGGATCATAGAACATGCATAAATGCAATTATTGAAAAGTATTCATTACATATATTTTTCATAAAATATGTTTCTCTCTCATCAAAAATGAGTTGTACAAACTACTCAAAAAGCTCTCTTAATTTGATCTAAATCAAATTTCCTTCAGATATCAGATAGCAAATTATTATTATGATTATTATGATTATTATGATTATTATTATTATTATTATTATTTCTTATCTTGGTGATGCAACCATCATCAAGTCATATATCATTCTGAGATGATTTTGTCCATTGGACTAGTGCCCCATTTAATAGAATTATAATTATATATTAATAGTAATAACTTACCTACATTACAACTGTGTGTCTCTGATCTACAATAACGTTTATACCCATATTATATTATACATTTTCATGTTTAAAATTCATTTTGAACACAACAATATGCAATTATCCACAAAGACATCAGAGAAGAAAAATATCTGTGGCAAAGGTCCAGAAAGCAATGATGAAAAATGAAACAGTGGAAAGCTATGGATGTACAGCGGCTCCCAAATGTGTCTTGCAGAATGCTAACCACTGAATGAACTCAATCACATCAGCATGGTCATAGAGTGCTCTGTAACTACAGAGGAATGAGCCTAATGAAGGTGATCTATGATTTCTAAATGGCTTAAAGAAACAGTAGTAACATTATTTGAAAGACAATATTAGTTGACCACAGAAAATAATGACCTCTGATAGTAAGAGATGTCAAAGTCAGAGTTAGAAAGAGACTGTAAAGAGACTGTAAAAGCTGTACTTGAAATGTTTTTATAGTGGTAAGTTGTACACATAATCTTGCATAATAAGACTTGTGAAAGGTCTTATCCTGCAATCTGTTCATTGTGTCCTGCCTTTAAGGCACATGCAGGGGTGAATGAGTTTCTAATTACATGCTATCTACACCTTCATGGTTGTTCCCTCATTTTCTCCCCAGCTTGGTCTCTGCAAGCACTAGCCAGCTCTACCGCGATCACACGACATCTACCAACTGGAGAGGGTGGGGCTAGCACGTGTTTCCTCTGAGAAACGTGAAGCCAGCCAACCACATCTTTCCGATCTGCTGCTCATGCAGCATCACAGGGCAGTGTAACACACTTGGAGGAAAGTGCTATCTGCCCTGTTCTGCATGCATGTGTTCACAGACACCCGCAATTGGCTATTTTCGCTGAGTGACAGGAAAGTATGCCATCTCTCCCACCCAGAGAGTGCGGCCAGTTTTCCTCTCACAGATGACTGTGGTGTTGTTGGGATTCGCACTAGCAAATGTCTTCTGTTCTGAAAAGGTATCCTGTGGCAGGAGCCTTAATGACATTTACAAAGCGCTGACACCCGTGACTCCTTCTATAAATGTTAAATAAATATTTCCTAACAGAAACCTGCACCATATAAACACATTTTTATTCATTTATTAATCATCTTACATTATGCAGCCTGCCTACAAGTCCCTGGGAATGAGTCGTTACTATAGAAACAATAACTCATTAATATATACCTGTGATCTGAATTACAGCCAGCACTATTGTCAGTGCTGTTGTTATAGAAAGTGTCTCAACATCTTTTGATCAATCAGATTCAAGATTAGATTCAACTCTAATGTAGTATAAATGTATAAAACATTGGAACAAGCCAATGGTAAATTAATGGTACAAACCATTTACATCACTTCCTAATCAGTACTACTGGAAGAGAAAAAAAGTACACTACATGTCCAGTGGTATCCAGATACCCCTCCTAATGAACGTGTTTGGCCATTTAGGGTATGTGGATTTCCTGACACAGCTGTTAAATTGTGCACACTGCAATCAGCTTGCACAATGCCAAGTCTTGGTTGGAAAGCTGTAAAGCTCATTCTCTTAAGTAATGTATCATCCAGACTGACAGAAGAGTCTTAGTTTGGTGGATGCTTGGAGATTATCACTTGGCTCAATTCCTAAACTGTGGTGTTGTCAGTGGAGGGATAATGATTTGGGGCTGGAAAAATATCCCATTATGCTGAGAAAATGCCACGTCATTACATGAAAATAACACGTCTTTATGAGAAAAATATCACATTATCACATGAAAATATTGCGTCATTACGAGAAAAATATAATGTTATCACATGAAAATATCACATTATGCCGAGAAAAATGCCACGTCATTACATGAAAATAACACGTCATTATGAGAAAAATATCACATTATCACATGAAAATATTGCATCATTATGAGAAAAAATCATGTTATTACATGAAAATATCATGTCATTATGAGAAAAATATCATGTTATCACAAGACAATATCATGTCATTATGAGAAAAATATTATGTTATCACAGGAAAATATCATGTAATTACAAAAAAAATATCATGTTATTACATGGAAAGATCAAATTATTATGAGAAAACGTCACGTTATTTCTCCAAATATCACATTACCCGGACAAAATGTATTGTTACAGGAAATATCATATGCAAACTAAATATGTTATAAAAGCAACTGATCTTGTTTTTACAATATAGCCTGGTTACCAGTTCATAGGTTCTGGCAAATGGCGTAGTCGAGTCTTTTGAGTTGAGATTCAAAGAATCAATTCACAGTATTTACACAGATGCAAAAAATTGGTCAGACCTCTTAGAGGTTGTTTTATTCCTAGCTGATCAACTTGAACAACATGGGAAAATTAATGGTTACAAATTACAGCATATTAAATGTCTACAGGCTAGATATGTTGTTACACAAAATGCTGTCTAGCTTCTATTAAAAACTTTGAATCCTCGTGAATTGCCTTTGATGCAAGCTGTACAGGATCCCAGGTCCTAACTTTACGCCTGTGACTCGTATTTACACGGTATTTCTTCCTAACAACATGATATTTGACGAAATAACATAATGTTTTTTCTCATTACAACATGATGTTTTTCTTGTAAAAACATTATATTTTCATGTAATAATGCAATTTTTTCATTATAATGTGATATTTTCACGTAATAACGAGACATTTTCACATAATAACATATCTTTCTTGTGTTAATGAGATATTGATTTTTTTTATTTCATGCGTGGCAGCACAGAGCTTCTGTAATTCTCAGACTAAGACGCTGCAAAAAATAAATGATAAATAAATAAATAAATAAATAATGCTTTTGCTCCTCTGGGAGTAGATGAGTCTGCAATTTAATAGAATAGCTGTTGTGTTCTCGAGAATATGAACCTCTGAAACTGAAACTGAAATCTGAATCTGAAACTGTTCTGTCTCCCTTTTTTTTTTTTTTTTAACAGGTGTCTGCTCCAAACAGCTCCAAACACATGATTTAGGTTTATTTCTAGTGATATCAAAGGATTGGGGTAGGATTAGCTGTCTTATTGGAGGGCTAAAAATTCCTAATACATATACAGTATAGCATTACAGTGAAACTATTAAGGTTGACTCTCATAGTAAAATAGAAAGCTTCATTTTCATATTTCATGTCCAGTGGTTCACATCCTGCTGGTCTCATGCTGTGTTTCCATTGAACAGCTACACTTGCTGTTATTCAGATTAAAGAGCATGAAACTTTGGTTCCATCATTTGTCTATTTGTGTAATTTATGCTCTGATAAAGGAATGTGTTCTTAGTCTGTTCACTACTTTAAAGACATGTAGAGAAAAGGATGGGAGTAAGTAATCCACCTTGTTTGTAGTCAGTAGCACCGCTGTTCTATTTCAGTTGTCTTCTAAATCACTGCTGATCGTGTGTTATACAGTAGATGTGTCAGCAAAGTGGGATTAAAAGAAATAGCTCAAATTCAGAACAAATCTAGAGGACATTGCACCCTATATCTAATCATTTATCACAAATTTTAATTATAAGTTGTGTAAACCTATTGTCTGGGCTAAAAAAAAAAAAAACAGCTCCCAGCTTAACTACTTAAAAACATGCTGTTATGCTATTTCTTCATACAGCAACTGGTGGTGCTACTGTTTTTGGTCCCACAAAAATGCAGAATCAGCCACAAGGTATTGGTTAACAGCAACGTGGAAGCCAAAAATTAAACCTTTAAAAAAACATATTTTCTTTGAAAGAGAAGGATTTGCCATGCCAACATATTTACAGCTGCAAGCCCTTCTTACGACTTCATTCCTATTAAATCAAGCAAAATCCAATCACATCCGTGTCTCTTGTTTGAATTTTTAGATATTTTTATGAAATGTAGGTTTATCAATGTATTTCTAAACACAGTATAAACAGAATATATTATATATGCAATACATTTTAATTCTAAATGAATGGGATTTCAGACAGTTTAGACTTATTTTGTGTAAAGCAGTTTTGAGACAGAAGTTTCCTGTTTCAGTGTCAATTCCCTTGCGAATGAAGAGAGATCCTTGCAGAAATGGTTTGTCGAGTGGAGTGGATGAATGTGGCTCATGAAACATCCTTTGGTAGGAATTGGAGTGCTCTTGGCAAGGCGGACCTAATCGCCCAACATCAGCGTCTGACCTCACTAATGCTCTTGTGGCCGAATGGAATGAAATGCCCACAGCAATGTTCTGACATGTACTGTAAAGAAGAATGCTTTATGATCCTGCTAGCCTGGGCAGACAGGCAGAAAGGAGACCAGCTGTGTGCCTTTATGTGTGTTTACTGTGGTCTCTTTATCAGATTTCCATCTAAGGTCATCCCTCTCTATTCCTCTTGCTCGCTCACTTACTCATCACGTTCGAACGTGCCTTCTGAAATCTGACATGGCTAGATGAAGAAGAGCTTCTGAAGAGCAGTATAACATTCACGTCTGTGCATGACATTTCCATGTGTATAGCATCGCAAGGACGATTGTTTTTCTTTGATCCTGTGAAAGGGTTAGACTTTCACATGATACACATTTCACCCTTATATTAGGACACAAGGGCACAAGGGAAACCTGATCTATTTCTTCTGATCTGTCCTTTTTTTCAGAGCTCCCCTCATGTTTATCCATCATCCCACTCATCCCTCACTCCTCTCTCTCACCATGGCTCATTTTCCCTCCCTCATTCCTCTGTGTTCTACTGCTTCTTAGAAAGCCGGTCACATCAATTCCACCGCATAATCCTGATTAAAGCTTCAAAGTCCCTTCCACTCCTCCTCTAGCAGACACATCTCATTTTTGTTGGCGTGCATGAGAAAGCAGTAGAAACTGAATATTGAAATATTCAGGAACTCACCCACAGATGCCCAAGTACCAAGCCCAACATGTGTCTGTACACTGACACACTCAGGCACAGCTAATTAGTAAAGTGTGAGCAAGATTGTAATTAATCACTTCAGATATCACTGTGTGACATCTTGGTGCTTTCCACACAACCAGTCTTTTGTGCAGGCCAAATATGGTGGCTTAGTTTTGTGCTCTGCCAGTACCTGCGCATCGAGTTCAGGATCAATGGTCTGGACAGCTCGAGCACATACGGGTGCATGGTAGACTCAGCGAGACACAGCTGGAGACACATCATCCGGCACAGCTGTACTCACTCACCTCCAGTGGCAAGGGACATGAGTGATGTGCCATTGTCCCAGTCTTGCTTGTCTTTTTCCATGTCCCACAGATTTAAGGACTAAAGTCCAGGGTCGTAATGACTTTTTGCTGGCAGCAACAACTTCATTCCAATGAAGGAGCAGGAAAACTTTATAGCCTTCTAGGACTTTACAGAAGGCTTAAGATTTTCCGGGAGCCAAAAACCTAAAAATTCCATTTCAGTAATTTATTTATTTATTTATTTATTTATATATTTTTAAAATGATAATTGTAGTAGAATCACCACTGGCTAGAAACAAAATGGATAAATCCTGAAATGGCAAAAGATAAATGACCCAATCAGTCATTTCTTTTATTCTGTTATATCTAGTAAGGGTTGCATAGACTAGTTGACTAATACATTCATTAATCACCACTGCGGTGATATCGACTAGTCTGAGTAGTGGAAAACAATTTCAGACTAGATTAAACCAATTCCACAGCCAACTTCAAGAGACTATGCTAAAGAATGACTTTTTCTTTTGCTCTAACAGATCATTAACACTTTGATATCAAGTGTACAGGTATGTGCGAGACTGTTTATCTAATCCCATTCCTGCCCATTCGCAAAGAAATTTCTCCTGCAGTTACTTTTGTTGTCCATTGAAGCTAAATAAAATGTAAAGAAATTCTTGCACTGTGGCAGAGTGGATTCTATTGTGACCAGCACTGTGTGAAAGAGTGCTTTTGGAGCTGCGAGTTGCACATCACTATCCAATGCCATTCAGCTAGTTTTGAGTCAGATTAGCTTATTTTCAGACTGGAGTTGAGCATGTTGCAAAATTCTCCAATACACTGCTGTAAACATTGCATCCTTCATGGATCATTATGCTATAAGGAGCATCCATGCTGTCAGTTTCAGAATTAATGATTTCAGCTGAGCCGCCAGCTCAAGAATTGGTACATATTAAATAGTGTGATAAGATATGATGAGTATTGTTTTGCACATTTATTGCATCAATTTATTTACTTTCATCATTAAGATTGCAGTTTAAAAAGCATTGAAGCTGGAAGTTTAATTTGTAGTCTGTGTATGGCTGTTAATTGAAATGCAGTTTGGTGTGTTCTTTGCTGAAACAATTTTTGCTCAACTATGGAAAAGAGCTGGATAAAAGGACTAATGTTTCTACCTACTTACTGATATAATGATTGAATTCACATGGAATTAAACAGTCATTTTTATTTCAACTGATATTTTGTATGATGATGGATGTGGTGATACCACATTTCCATGAGACCTTCCTCCAGCAGCAGGAGCAGGAGCTGAGCTGGCACTCAGATTGAATTGTCACCAAGAAGACGATGGTGACCCCCATGATTCTTAAAAGAATAGCTCTTGATACTAACACTAGAATGGCTTCATCTACAACCCCGAAAATTCAATCAAATTATGGACAGGGTGGTCTCCATACACAAAGGGATATCAACTATTAAGGACACCAGAGATATGCTGGAGCCTGCAGGGTGTCCAGAGGTCACCCTGTCCTCAGGCTAGCCAGAGCAGATGGATGGTGCTATACCAAGACCCAAAAATAATTCCTCTATTAATTCTTGGTGGAGAGAAGAGCCATTTAAATTCCCCTGATGAGCATATGCACATTGAACCAGAACAATTTTTCATGTCAAAGTCTCATAAACTGAGGGGACCCACTAAGTGTCCTGTGCTCTTGTGGATTTCAAGTGCCTCTTGGTTAAGTGGCTCATTAGAAATGGTGTAGATAAATAGCTGCATGTACTTTTGCCATTAGGTTGAGGTTACTGAGAATATACAAACCAGTCTCATGGTGCAGACCTGGCTACTGTTAGGGAGAATGGGACTGGTGCAACAGAGACATGGAAGATAATCCTCTTTGTCATGTTTCGATGGGCTTGAAGAGAAGTGAGTTTTGACCAAGAACAATTAATAGCTCAAATATTGTTAGTCCCAAGTGGTGGTAAATCAAATTCTCTGCTGATACTTTATTCTGCAGGTTGGGCCTCTATTATGTGGTGTACCATCATAGAGAAATTTGACTTATTTTTAAACCCATGTCCCAAGCTGAAGAAGACCCATTATTAATTCAATTGTCCCACAATGGAGGTGTGGTATTTTGCTAGCTCCACTTACCAGAAACCATGGAAGCCTTAATCTCCAACCTCAGAGGATAGTGCTTTATATTTAACGTAGTCCAATGACTCGAATCATACCACTAATGCAACTAAGGATTTTTAGAGCCAAAAAGGAGAATGATCTTGACTGGACAAGCTGATACCCAAATCCCATTGAGAGTTCATTTCAATTACTGAAGACAAGTCTGAAGGCAAAAAGCTCTTGCAACAAGAGGGAACTGAATTGCAATATTACAGACCTGGCTGAGCATGAACAGATTATAAATGTAAGTACTAAACTTTACAATGTTAATTAAGCTTACGTGAAGAAAAGCTGTTGTACAACAGGTTTCTAAATGTTTACTGTCTAACACTTTCACCAACTGTACAGCTTGTTTCCTCATACTACAGCAAATATAACTTTAAATACCTCAAATTATAGAAGATATTCTGCAATTTACTGGTATAGTCCAATTGCAGTTGACGTCAAATCTGCTGGAGGCTAGAGCCAAATCAATAAACATCTTTGTAACTAGTTAATTACCTAAGAACTGCACTGCACAGCCATGTAACCCCCACACACACATGTTCATTTTTTCTATTTTTGTGGGAACCTTCCATTGAAAAACTTATTACTGTAAATAATTAATGCCACACCTACACTTAAAGCTAACCCTGACCTCAGTAAATTGCCTGTTTTTTTTTGTGAAGGCCAGATGATTGTGTGGACATCATTGTGTGGAACCTTTGGCTGTTTACAATCATTAGACAGGACTAAATATGTATACACACACACACACATACACAAACACAAAGGAACGCTTTAGCGTGATGTGTCCATTGGTGACAGTTGCTATGGGCACTAACACCTCATGTCACTTGTAGTTACTATCTCTCAGCATCCTTCCTTCCACTGTTTTGTTTCCAGGTAGCCTATTTCAGCATCAGTGATCTTCAGGTCTAGGAATTTCATGTACAGACATCTTGATAGAACAAACCTAATGAGCATCCAGGAGAAAGTGTGTGGTGATAACACACTACAGCAGCTAGAGGACAAGTGGAGGCACTGATATTGCTTAATTAGATGGAGCTCACAGTCTGTGATTAAAGTCGTTCCATGAGTAGACTACAACGGGAAACTGATTTCACTTTGTATGTGACATCTTGTACCTCACGTATTCTGCACTGTTGATTACAATGGATACTGACAAATGAGGTGATTAACATTGAAAGGATGAAATTATTTCCATAATCCTGCAGCAGTGTTTTTATATTACAGAGAGTTTAATTTACTCCGTCATTAAAATAGCTGTAAAACAAGATATTTCAACAAGCAACAAACACTGCTTGCTGTCTGCATAACAACAATTCAGAACAAAATCTTACAGACCAACCTTTGACATTTCCACATTTCCAGAACTCCTTCACATGGCACTATAGTCTGAAAACATCACTGTCTGTCCTGATTATGTACTGCATATTATTCATGATTAAAGAGCAAAATTTATTACACCAACATGCTTTTTTGTGCAGAAAACCAGATGGCTGTTCAGGTGTAGCCTACCTTCACTCCACGGATGCGAAACTCTGCCAGGGCCCGGAGCATCTTACTCGCCGCAGTTGGCAGATCCTTCCCACTTGAGATGACTTTAACCAATAGGGAGTCATAGTGTGGTGATATAACTGCTCCCTGGAACGCAGATGCGCTGTCCAAGCGAATGCCCATTCCTTCTGCACTCCTGAACACCTGCAAACATTTTTTTTTACAGAGAAGAGCTAAAGTTAGTGATCTCAGCAACATTAAAAGTTTCATATTTAAGAGGGAAGTATCTAAAGAAGTGGTAGCATTAAGGTTTGTGGTTGTGGGTGTAGACCCGTGTATATGCATTATACATGTATCCATGCGCATTTCAATTTTGCATATGGATGTATGCCACTGGAACTACCACTGAGAGCATATTGCATTAGAGCCTATTCCTTTAATAAGCTCGTCGGACATTTCTCTGCATCTTTGCACTTGGTGGCATTCGGTTTAACTGCTGCTAACTCACTATATAACCACACTATACAACTTATTGTGATGCTCTGCTGATCATATCTACTTTACTGCATATCTGTTGTGATTATTTGCGCACTGTCACTTACATTTACTTGGATGACTGGTGTTTACAGTTATATTTACGTATATATTTACTACTATTTTTTACTAATTATTGAATATGTTTAGTACTCTTGATTATTTCTTACTTGCAAACACTTCTTTTGCTGCTATCTGTCTATCTATCTATCTATCTATCTAACAGTTACATTTACTAATAGGACAAAAAAAGCATCCATGTGCCTGACTGACCAAATATTTTCTACAGCCGACTGGGAAATTTAAAATCTGGCAAGCAGCTGATTTTCTTTTGAAACTCTTATTTGGTCAACAATATTTTAAAAAATCTAAGTTATTGTTTAATATTCATCAATGTTATTCCCAAGATCAAAGTAAATAAATCTTTGATTCTAATTGAGTCTCTTATTGAGTCAGTAGTATTAAAGATACATGCATCTGCAAAATTCAAGCTTGTATGAAACTGTGTCTAGTGACATTATGTGCACTGATGCTTGTGTGATCTTGGTGGATTTTAGAGCAGACATTCACACCAGAGTTACTCTACAAAAAGTTCTCTCCAGAGCTGAAAACAAAAGCAGCACCTTCTGTTTGTGAACAGTTCATGAACAGCGGCAGCTTCCAAATGGATGGCTGACTTGGCAAAGAGGGAATGGAGATGTAACAACATGTTGACTGACTCATTTATATGCAACATGTTGGAAAACATGACTGTTGTTAGTGGATGTTTAAGTATTTAAAAGATTTCATATGGTCAGCAATAGTCCTTTATTATGCAGCATTCTTGTCATTTGCTACCAATCAGGATGCTAGTTAGCAGGCTATGCAGATATATGTTATAGTTTTGTGTTCTCCTAAACATACTGAAGAGAAACTATAACAGCAGGTTAATATCTGCAGTACAGTAATACTTTAAAAAGACCATAAAAATGCCCCTTCATGATTTAGTTCAGACTATTACATATCTATATCAGACTATTATTTATATCTATTATATATCTAACCTAACCCTAACCCTTGCTATCATCCACCAAAACACCAGTGGGTACCATTTCCCTTTCTTAAGTTTATAATCTCACCTGGATACTAATGAATTGTACCTAAGAACTGCTGCTGTAATCATAAAGACTGTCCTGTGCTCATCCAAGGAGTCTAATTCACAATATACTCATTCTGAACCTCATTTCAATACACTTAGTACTGTTTGACTTCACAGTATGCGGTTGTAGCAATGATTTATAATCCCACAAAAAAAGAGGGTTCTCTTTTGAGTCTGATTCCTCTCATGGTTTCTTCTTCAAGTCATCTCAAAGCATTTTTCCTTGCCACTGTCAGTTCATTAGGGATCTACATTTACATCTGGATTTCTGTAAAGATTTTTATTGTTAAAAGTGCTATAAAAATAAAACTCAACTGAATGTCTGATCGCATGCTCCCTTACAAACTTTTATTCCAATACATTTCCCAGTTGCAGTATTTTGTAGCTCACTTTGATAGATTTACATTTAGGGGATTATGTATTACGTGTCAAAATGCACATTGTGTTTTTGCTGATTGGTGTTTTTGACACACACATACACGCAGAGATTTTGCAAGGTGCCATTTGTACTAACATGATCAGGCTAAAAAAACACGAAATTAAATGGAATGTCTGAGAAGGGGAGGACTTTGAAAAGTGCTGTCAGGTTCATCAAAGGTTTTACATCATTATTATACTGGCATCAACCACGCTATGCTAAAAGTCAGTCTGAAAGGTTACAGCCTATGTCATGTTTTCAGTCTAAATCTCAACAAGCCAGAAGAACATATCTCCCACAGACACTATTGATATCTTTTTAAGAGCATCTATTCTTTTGCTACTTTCACAGACCTTCCTGCTTTTTAAGGTTATATTTCTGCCAAGCAGGATCAATGAAGAAAAAAAGTGTGGACCCTTGTAGGGTCATCTAATCGCTGGTCGATGACAATCTCATTATGGGCTCAACGAATGGACCTTATTGATCAATGATGATACAATTATCCAGCCCATCCTTCAGCTAATTATCCATGCCTCAAATAATTTGTCTGGTCTTCATAATCAAACGCGACTATGCGGAAAGGTAGAAGTGATGATAGAATGTCGCCTTCGTCACAAAATCAGCATGGGTCCAATTATATTCATTATTCTATTGCCATCCTGTACCAGACTTCTCATCATTATTCTTATGCTCTCTGTCACAGCCTGCCTTCAAACACTTCCCTCTCCATGCTGCCTGCTTATTGCTGAAATATGCCTAGGCGTTCATGTAATCAGTTCGAAATATTCCTTTATTACCCCAGCTTATGACCTTTTTGTCTCTTTTACCAAAGCTCTTGCTGTCTCTTCCTCCTCTGGCTGTCTTTGTCTCTCTCCGTCTGTTCTCCTGCTGTTCCAGCTATTGGGTAAAACCTACCAGTGGACACAAGGTACACTTTCCACTACCTCCTGTCGATTTAAAACCAATTACACCTGTACAAAAGGTCTCAAAAACATACAGACACTCTGCTGACAGCCTTTCACTTTCTCAATCTAGGTTGCTTCATATTGATCTTCATTAAAGGCTTGGAAGGACTTTGTGGACTGAGTATAAAAGAACATATATAGATAGAAAGAGCTATTCCAAAAGACCTTGAAGCACTTTCAGTTTGAGCATCTCAGAAGTATTGCATAACACTTCAATTATAAAACCACTGTTCAAGTGAAGCCCAAAGGTATAGGATTTTTCCATACAGACTGCAATGAGGCTGACAGCTGAAAAATTTGTGTCTGAATGGCTGACCTTTTGACTTAATTGGGTTGGCCCAGTAAGTGAGAGCTATTGCATTTGCAGATCCATCAGTCAAATACAAAATAAAAAGGCACAAATGATCACATTTCATTACTGATTTCATGTGATAATTACATATTGTGGATATATTTCAAGCAACAGAGATCCACTGATATTGAAATAATGTAGACTATATCCATGCACCAGTACACACAAAAACCCTCAGGCTCAAATATCTTTACAAAATAAATTGCCTCTGTTACGTCAGATTTGGTCGGATGTTCCTGTTAAAAGTTTCTTTAACTGAACTCTGTGTTGCTCTGAGAATCTCCCTCAGCGGCCGCTCACAAATATGATGTTCAAAAGAGGAGGAAAAGACCTTTGAAGACACTCAGTTGCTGCATTCCTCTCATCCAATTAAGCAAAATGTACAAAAATATACTGATCTGGCAACACATTAGAAGCAAGGAGTTCACCAGGTAAACCTTAAGAACATCACGGTCTCATGCAAAAAACTTACAACGCTTAAGGTCGGGTTAAATGTTTTTAACATTTCATGTAACTTTATTTGTACAAGATCAATTAACTTAACACTACATTGCCCTTGTTTGTCCAAATTTGTACTAAATATTATGATATCTTGTTTATTAGAAGGTCTGTCTTCACACAGCTTTTTGCATTTTTAGTAGAACTGCGCTCAAAGTCAAGAAAAACAAGGCACTGTAATATATACTCAAGCTGAAATAGCATTTGGTATGTTTTTTCCCAGCCATGCTGAGTTTCTCTCATTTTACCACCTGAAACTGTGTTAAATTCTCATCGAGATCAATTCAGTTAAATCGCTTGACAACTTCTTGTTGAGACCTCAGATGATACACGTTACAGCAATGCACAGTTTCGGGATCAGATATACTGTATATCATTGTTTTCCTAACCTAATTCACGGCATCAAACATGAAACTGATCCCTAACCCACTGCCACGAATATAGAAGACTAATTCGCAGTGCAACAAGAAAAACAGAATACAACTCAGCAAATGGACTTATTTTTTCCACAAGTGGAAACCAGTCAGTGTAATTTACACGGCAATGCTGACGGTCACCTCAGGTGTCCAGTGACACTTGTCTGAAAGTGTTCAGCGTGCGGGAAGTAATGCCTCACTGAAATGCGTGAAATGTCACAGCCCACAGTGTGAGTGTGTGTGTGTGAGTGTGTGTGTGAGTGTGTGTGAGTGTGTGTGGGTGGGTGGGTGGGTGTGTGTGTGTCAGCAAGAGATCCACTGGAATTACTGTATTAAATTAAATTTTAACAAAATAATAAAAATCAATCCTAATCCAATCTTTTTTTCTGATTTGTTACAGGATCAGATTGAATTCTCTCTTCACCAGTATCTATTCCAGCTTTTTTTTTTTTTTTTTTTTTTTTGCTTGTATTGTCCCATTACTGATCCTAGGTCTGTAATATACACTACATGGTCAAACGTTTGCAGACATCTGACCATCACACTCATATCTGCTTGTTGAACATCCCATTCCAAATTTAGTCCCCCTTTACTGTTATAATAACCTTCTGGGAAGGTTGTCCATTAGATTTTGGAGTGTGGCTGTGGGAATTTGTGCTCATTCAGTCACAAGAGCTTTAATGAAATGGGCACCGATATCAGGTGAGGAGGCCTGGTGTGCAGTCAGCATTCCAATTTATCCCAGAGGTGTTCAGCGGGGTTGAGGTCAATGCTCTGTGCAGGCCACTCCAGGTCTTCCACCCCAAACTTGGCAAACCATGTCTACATGGATCTCGTTTTGTGCACAGGGGCATTGTCATGCTGGAACAGGTTTGGGTCTCTGAAGGGAAATTGTAATGCTCCAGCATACAAAGACATTCTAGACAATTCTGTGCTTCTAACTTTGTGGCAACAGTTTGGGGAAGAACCACACATAAGTGTGATAGTCAAACATCCACATCCTTCTGGCCATATAGTGTATATATGATATATAGTTATTGAGTTTTAACTAAACCCGTTTAGTTCAAGTTACCTGTCAATTAGGCATATAACTCTATTAAATACTTATAACAACTTTGACTCAACTACGATGATCAACGTCACTGTAATATCATAAAAATAGATAATAATATTAATAATGTCCCTGACACCTGGCTATATGTCTCAGATCCCTAGGGGGTCCAGGGACATAGGTAGCAATCAGGATATATGTAATGTCTCTTCCTGCCTGAACAGAAATCTCCATACAACAGATATTTGAAATATAAAGGAATAAAGTCTTTTAAAGTTTAAATACTCATGTAAAGCAGAAAGTGTATTTACTTTAAACTAAAACAAATGGCACTTCAACTCGGTTTGAATGTGTGTGTCTGTGTGTGTGTGCGCGCGCTCAGGAATAACAGTGTGTATCAGTAACCAATCATCCAACTAGACTGCTCTTCTCATCCTCTGTCTCCATGGAAACCAGACTATCCAACATGGCCGACTGCCAGAGAATGGCTGCCTGCTCTAACCCTCTCTCTCCCATTACACACATCCTCCCTCTGTTTCTAAACTAGGTCAGTACACCTATAGTGGCCCTCCTATCCTCCTTCGCCCCCCTGTGTGCTCTCTCTCGCTGCTTCATGGCATCTCTATTACACTGCTCGCTCCCTTCCTCCCTCTAGTTACTATTCTCTGTGTCTCTTCCTATGCTGTAAAGTAAAGCGTATTCCTGACTTGACAAGCTGAGCTGACGCATCAAAGGCTCCCAGGAGTGAAAAATACATGATGGAGAGAATAAGAAAGAAGAGTGTTGAAGACAGGCCCAAACTGAGCTCTGTTTTCAGGAGTTTACTATTTCAACACTTAAAGCCGAAGCCCTAATCTCCTTCCCCTCGTTCTCAACTTTCAACTCATTTCTTGCCTTTTCTGTCTGTACTTTCCAATTTCTCACAGGTGCAATCTTTTCCTTCTAAATCCATTCTCATATCATGTCTTTCCCTTACTCACCAAAATATCCTGTTACAATAATATCCCGTCCAGACTTCATGCTACTTCATGCTTGTAGTCTATTATTTCAAACTGCTATATTTCTCACTCTATCACTATGGATCGTTTTGAGTGTTATATTATTTCATCGTTTTTGCTGCCCCGCCTCAATTACTTGCCTGCCTGCTCTTCAAGCACTCTGTGTTTTTCTTTCATTCGATTTGTATTTCCATCCCTCGTTTCACTTGCACTTCTTCTCCTCCTCAGACAGAACACAAATAATCAGCGTTTGCAGAAAAGGAAGATAAATCTGTTAGTCAATTCCAGGCCCTTTGGCCTGCTCTCTATGTATTTTCTGTCTCTTACTACTGTTTAGCGACCATGTTGATCTCACTACTTTAATAAATTAACCACTGAAACTTAGCACTTTACACAAATCATTGACATTTCCCCCCAGCACTGTGAGCCCTGAAAATAATTAATGCACATTTGTTAACCTGGATGTTTTTAACAGGTCTGAAAACCTTTGCTCCACACTTGTGGATTGATCACTGACCCCGTCTCGCCATTTTTCTCCTCATCTGTTCTTGGTCTCATTGCCTCTTGCCGTCCTCATCTGCCCTTTCTCTCCTCCTTGCTCATTATCTCTTTAACACCTCGAGTCAGCGCTTCTCTGCTTCTCTTTCGCTCAGCCATTTATTCTCTCTGTAGTTTGGCCATTAAATATTAGTCGTCTTGCTGATTCTAGTAGGATCCTTTCAGTTTGTCATTTACATTTAGCTGTACTGATTGAGGCGAGGGTTGAGGTATTCACAGAGCTACCGTGTTACAGTGTTAAAGTCCTTTCATCTCGCTCTCGTTCCACGTCTCTTGCTGTCAATTTCCTCTCCCTTCAGACCATGATGAAGCTTCAAATGGAGTCTTTGTGAGTCTGAATGAGTTTGGCTTTCCACCTGATGTTTTCCTGACCTTTTGTTTTTTTTTTTTTATTTTATTTTTCGTCATTTCTGATTATTTTCGACAGGCCTGTTTGTATGGAATTTTATCAAAACATTCGCTTTTTGTAATTTTTCAGCTTCCATTCACCGGAACTGTATCTGTGCAGGACACAGGAGCATCCTATTATATTTTCTGTTTTTCATTGTTGACCTTGATCCTTGCTTATTGACTTCAGATGGATGCGTCCTCATGTAGGCTGCTATGTTTGTTTTTCATTTTCCTGTCTCCCTCCAACACTCTGTCCTCCCCTGTCTTTTTCTCCCTAAAGATGTAGTTTCCTTCTGTCTGAAGCCTCTATGAGGCATCTTGAGTGCACAGAGCATGTCTGCAGTGGGAGGATAACACTCATTTCAAATATGTAATTCCAACCGGCTGAAATCTGATACTCTCTCTCTCTCTCTTTCTCTCTCTTTCTCTCTCTCTCTCTCATCATCTCACTTTTGTTTGCTCCCCCTTTTTGCCATGCTATTGTTTCCCATCTGTGAATGTTTAGCACTGTATACTGTAGATTTGTAAAAAAATACCACAGAATCAAAATATATAACTATGATTTGTGTACTCTTAGTACTCTGGATAGTTTTCTCCTTACTCATTTATTACATTCCTTATTTACTTGTGAATAAACAATAAAAACAATGTCAAACCATGAGGGACACCACTGATGCCACAGCCATGACTGACCAGGAGCCAAGAGGGCAAAACTGATCGTGTTTTCTGGGTGGGAGAGATGGCATACTCTGTCTCCCTTTGTCAATCACAGTAACACTAGCTAATCATGGGCATCTGAATGCAGAAGAGGGCAGATAGCGCTTTTGTCCATGTGTGTTACGCTGCCCTGTGTGTATTGTATATGTTAGCCTTCATCTGTTGGTAGCTGTTGTACGAGATTATTTATTGTTTAATTATAAGAAGAAAATGATGGGAAAATGGTTGAACAATTATGGCTAAAATAAATATATTTTTCCTGACATCACAATTATTTATATACAATTATTCAGCCAAATTATAAACAAAATCATTTTATTCCACTTCACCATTTTCCTTTACATCATACCTATAGCCTTTGAAATGAAATTTTCCTTTGCAAAACCTGCATGCTTGATAACCTGTATATTTGTAAATCTAGTAAATGTAAACTCTATCTTGTGTATTTACATATATTCCATACAAACTGTAGTATTGTACCTGTTATAAAAAGAAACAGCGTTCTACATTCTACCCATGCAGCACTGCATTCGTGCTATTCTTTGCAACTGCAAAAAGCAGAGTAATATGTAATTTTATTCTCTGTTTACTGAACAGTGTAAACTGTATTTTGTCATTCTGAACCCCCCTGTAATGTCTCCTTCCAGCCATATTGTACATGTACAGCATGTACAGCATGTACAGTGATCTTGGCAGTATGTTATTTTCTATAGGCAACCATATAATTGTCAGGAAAAAATAAATCCATGTAACAGGTGCACTGGTGAATAAAAGTGATCCTTTAAACTAACCAACTAAACCAATCAATCAATGTCTCAATAAATCAATCAATACATCACCACAGTATATAACCAAACGAGTTAAAAAATATGAATGTTAATCTCATGATTAAACCATAAACCAATATCTTATACAAGGTAATTAGCTAACTTCAGCTAAGCTCCGATAGATACTGTTTAATATTGTAGAGATACTGATTAATTCTAGCTAATTCAGCTATAAAATGTAATCAGTCGTACAGACTTGCAGTGTGTGTGCTGAACAGAGGCCTGGCACAGTGATAGATGATGACCAGTGGGCATTAACGTAGAAGTCACCGTCCGCCCCCCCCCTCTCTGTAATGGTGAATGAGTAGACACGTTTCTGCATCATCGCTGACCCGTACAAACACCGCTACCATTTTCATTAGCATTATCAGTGGTTTGAGTGGCTGCAGCAGCGAGTGGCATGGCGAGATCTGATCATCATGTCTGAGTGTGGCAGGATGATGAATTGCTCAGAACAGGGACAGCAGAAACAAGAGTGATGGAGAGGGGCCTTCTGCTGCCTGGCCTCCTGCTCCAGCTATCTCTCTATCGCTAGCTTTTATTTTATTTTTTTCTCTATCTCTCTTTTTTTTAAATGTTAACGTCTCTATTTCCTCTATCTACACAGCCCAAATCCAAGATATAAAACAAAACTGAACACTATTTTTTTTTTTTTGCCTCTCTGCTTTTCCCTCATCGCCAGTACTCTGTATCATTTTCTCATAAATGTTCATAAATCACTTTTTGTCTGAATCTGAGTCAAATCTTAGGTCTCAGACCTGAAGTCTGAGTCAAGGCTCAAGTCTTTAGTTTTGGACATTAGTTACCACTCAAGCTGTTAGCTTTCTTTTTCACACACACACACACACACACACACACACACACAAAACCTGTTATATTATTTATCGGAAAAACACTGCACAGGATGCAGCCTTGCTCCTATTAAATGTAAGAAACTATACACAGTATGTGAAATAAAAGAACATATCATAACATGTCATAGCATCATTTGCTAGCTATCGGGCTAGATGTATAACTAGCCTGATATTTCTGTCTGTTTTATAAAACTTACCCTTTAAAAAGGTTAAAAAAGTTACCTTTTTTTGGTGCTGCATTTATTGCACACATCATTTCAGTCAAATCCATCACACTTAAAGTGTTTGGAACTAAACATTATATCAACTTGAAGCATGGGAATTTTTAGGATTTAAAAACAAAACATAACATACAGGGGATTTTTTTTTAAACAATTTAATATCTACAATGGCAAATTTCCATTTGAAATTCATCACCGAGAACCTAGATGAATCCAGACCAATTTGCCAATTTGCTTGGGACAAGCCTATGTTTTTAACCATCATAGTTTTATCAAACCGACCTATTTCACACATGCATGGATCCTCTGGGCCTCCATCCAAACCCAGGTCCTGGACAAGTTCTCCTATAATAGCAGGGTAGATAACCATCAAAAATACACACTGCATAAAGAAAATCCATATTTTGTTCATTGGTTCCCTTTAAATATAACATTCTTTATTAGATACAACTATGATGCAGTTATTTCAACTGTTTACAATAGACAAAGTTTATTATCAATTCTAAATACTGTCTAATGCCAATAATCTCAAATCTTACTGCATTATTAAACAAGAGTTCAATCAAAAATGGACAGAAACACTAGAGCGTCTGCAAAAGCCTCAGACATTTGTGTAGTGGAGGCTCTTCTCCCAATCTCTCACAACCTACGAACTAAACTAAATTTGTATGATGACACGTGGACACTTGGGGTGTGCCTTGGGGTGAAATATAACGACAATAGTTCCAGCATAGCGAATAGTTCCAGTAATTCCAGTGTATAATCTGTCCTTGTCAGATAGCAACTGAGTGACAATGACCAGCTCTTCAGTAGCTGTGTTAATAAAGCATACACTCTGTCTATCATATCAGGATAAACAGAACGCATCTGTGTGTTGTGCGTTTTAGATATAGTTTTATGGAAATTGAACATTTTCGTTACATTTTCTTATTCTCTATAATCATGCGTACTTGTTTTTCTAATCTGCATTTTGGAGACTGCTCTATGAAAATAGCTCTGCTCCCAAAACTGCTGCACACTTCACATTTTTCCCCATAGCACTGCAAGCAACACAGGAATAGCACTGCGATAAAATACTGACGTGTGACATTTATGGAACTGACAGACAAAGCTGCATACAGAAGGTGGAAAAAGAACAGTTTTGTTCATTTGCTGAGTTATTTTGGTCTTAAGTCATTAGTCTTTTGTTTGAGTTTTTAATGAAAATTCCTCATATGACTAAAGTGTGACTTAAGTCGCCTTCTCTGGTGTGTACTTGTATGTGTATGTGTAAGTGTGTATTTATGTACCCTAGTCCAGGGGTTCCCAGACTAGGGGTCGCGACCTCACATGGAATCCCTTGATTTACAAATGGGGTCACGAGAGAAACTCACAATCTCCTCTTTCATTTCATTCTTTTATTTTACAGAATAATATTAGATATATTAAAGGTTTTGTATGCTAAAATTTTGCAATGTTAGTCACCATCACATTCAAACAAGCCACGCTTAAATTAGTATTGTACATGCTGTTTTAATCTCTGTGACTATTCAGACACATTGCACTAGTGTAGGAATTCTGCAATAAAAGTGGACAAATTTCACCGTCCATGTACGCCAGCGAGAGTGTGAACAGCGCTGATGCTGCGCCGCATGCACACATGAAATAATGTGTGAAGTCCAACTACCCTCTGCTCCGCATTGGGCCCATAGGGTTAAATATTAATAATTTTTAATATAGGCTAATTAAAAATGAATATAAATATATTTTAATTCTCAAGTCGAGCCATATCACACCACCAAGGTGTGGATTATTCTTCAATAACAACACAACACTTCCCATTAGACTGGAAAGTTGGTGCAAGCAATATTCCTTTGGTTTTTAGTCACGTAGTTTACACATACATATAATAAAATGTTCAAATATGACTGTAGTCCTAAATTATAACTCTGGAATTAAAAAAAATATGTCGGATTGTCAGTTTGGGAACCTCTACCTAGACCTTTTGATGGCATGGGGATCACATATGGGGAGCTATACTGTAATGGCTTGGGACTGTGATTGCTGTAGTGGCTTTGGGGCTGCAGTTGCCACGAGCAGCTTCGTACTCAGGACTCCATCAGTGGACAGTGGATAGATTTTAACCAGTCGGACTTCTTGCAAAAACTGTAGAATTTATTGGTTGCACAATTGCACTATTTGTCCATATAGTACACAATAATAGAAGGGATTTATTTATAATCGCACTATCCGTTGCACCCAGATGAGAATGGGTTCCCTTTTGAGCCTGGTTCCTCTCAAGGTTTCTTCCTCATATCATCTCGGGGAGTTTTTCCTTGCCACCGTCGCCACTGGCTTGCTCATTAGGGATAAATTCACAGTGATGAATTCAAATATTTACAATACATTTTTGTGAATCCATTTATTTCTGTAAAGCTGCTTTGTGACAGTGTCCATTGTTAAAAGTGCTATACAAATAAAACTGAATTGAATTGAATTATGCATACATCAGGAAGTTTAAATATGTCAGTCATGCTAACAGGCATGGTGTGTGAATTGTTATGACTTTGCTAGCTTCAGACTAGCTGATGATGAGAAATGATTCACACACTACCTACAAAACAGACTCTATAAAGCAACTAGAGAGAAAGACGGAAACAATGATATGCACAGGTAAGGGGTTTGATAAAAAAGACAAGGATTTCGTTGACAGTAACTAACCTTACGTAAGAGCATGTGGTTGAAGAATGGATCATTGTTACACTACACTGTCCCAATAAAACTGCTCTCATCATCACCTCACACATTAACATATGCAGGAACACACACAATCACGTGCACGTCTATACACAATCGTCACACTCGGCACGCACACACAGTGACACCCAGTGACACACAGTGCAGCATGATTGTACATAGCTATTCACATTTACTCTATGCAACTCTACTGCACATATTCAATTAAGCACACACACCTACACACACCTACACACACACACACACACATGCACACACACCCAGTTGAGTAAGAGGGATAGAAATAGAACTATAATTATCCTCTTTAGATAGAGAGATGGGCATACACCATTACTGCTTTCAGAGCCAACACACACACACACACACACTACAGTTCTAATGGATTGCTTAACTATCATTGTTATCCTTCATGGAGCGCTAACTCATATTCATGCCTGTGAGTATTCCACTAATACCCGCAACATGTGTGCACGCACACGCGCACACACGTGCACACACACACAGTCACACACACACACATATGAAGCAGAATGTACATACTCATTATGCCTAAAGCCGAGCAACTTTTCGCTTTTCACTCACACATTACACATGATTGAGAGCATTGGAATATAACACTCTGGCTGTATTCACACTTCAGCGCACAAAACAGGATCAGAGTTCACACACACACACACACAGTAGTGACTAGTCTCATCATTTTTACTCCATGAGCCCATCTAATTAAATGGAAAAAACTTTGCTTTCTTAGGCGTCTACATGGCCCAAATCTGAGCTAAATGTCTACTGAAGTATTCAGTAACAGCAACGTTTGCATTCTATTTGAACTGCAAAAAGTTAGCGTTAAATTGTTGCTGAGGCGGTGCGTGTGAACGCGCCAACTGGAGCTGCGGCTGGATAACCGCCATAAATGTTCTAAATGCTCTTTGTCAGTTTGTTTGCCTCCTGCCCACATCTTCCACTCATCGAAGAAAATGTGTGAGCATATGTGTCGCACAGTAAACACTTTTGTGTGTGCCACTGTTGGAAAATGAAATTTAATAAGCATGGGCACATGCTGTACTAAGCACAAAAATAAGACGCTCACTGCGCCTGTCTCTTCCCTTCCCTCCTCCTTCCTCCTTCCCTTGTTCTCTTGCCTCACCAGTTTGTTTGCTGAATTTGCTGCATCTGTGAGCCGGAGCATCCCGAACTCCACTGGCATGTGTCTGTCTTTCAAACATGCACACATATGCGCATGCACAAACACACACACACACACACACACACACAGCAATGAGTGCTTACAGTGTTTTCTGTTTTCTGTTCTGACAAGCATTTAAATCATCCATGTGAAGACAGAGGCATGACAATCTCTCCACACAGACGCACCAACACAAACAGATGCCTTTTTACATGGAATGCAAATAGTAGATGTTGTGCATTCTATGTAATATCCCTCATAAAGCACTCATAGTGCGCACACACACACACACACACACACACACACACACACACACACACACAGTCAGGAAATCCCATAAATACTTTGTACCACTTTTTAAAGGCCCTTTGATACACCTACACACACACTCATATTTCTCCTCTTTCTCTCCATTTCTCTTCACCTCCTGCCTCCATCATTCCCACACTCCACTCACACTCCCTTGTGCTCGCCCCGTCCCCGTCTTTCATACAGAGCTCTCCATTTCTCTCATCTGCTTGTGTTGATAACCACCCTCTCTCTCTCTTTCACTCTCTCTCTCTCTCTGTCTCTCTCACACACATCCATCCATCTCTATTGTGTGTGCCATTTTGTTTTCACTCCTGCCATGAAGGAGTGGGACAAAGACATAAGTATAGAGGACCAAGTACAGAGCCAAGCAACAAGAGAAACAGAGAGAGAAAGAGAGATAGAGAGAGAGAGATAGAGAGAGAGAGAGAGAGAAGGAACCATACAAATAGAGGCAAAGCAGGCAAAAAGAGCAAACTAATGCTGAAAAGAACAGAGGAGGTAAAAACCAATTAACAAGAGCAGGGAAAGAGAACTGAAATAGCATGACAAGGAAGGAATGGTATGAGTGCTAGCAGTGAAACGATTACCCACGTAGGCACTTTTACACCAGAAACTGCAGTACAGCACCATATGGTAACAAATCCACAATCTACATTTTTAGAGATGCAGTAAGGTGTTCTACATTGGGGGAGCTGGAATTTTAAGCAGGATACATGTGGTATGTGCAATGACGTCACTCCTGAATAATAGGCAAATCTTTTTTCTTTTAACAGAGAATATGTGTTGATTACAATGAGATATCCCACGGCATGGTTGAATCATTGAATCAGAAGGTGTTGAATAATTTTCTATAACAGCATAGCTCTGAAAATAGTTGCAGTTGTAACCTAACTGATAGGTTTATATTAATACTCTCATTAATTCGAATATGTTATTGTTTCTATAGTAACAGCTGCTGTATATAATAATAGATACATATAACAGTTGACACAGTGAGGTTTTCTATGAGACATTTATTTAACAGATATGGAAGGAGTCTTGAGTATATTGTGTCAAAGTCAGTAAGTTTCCTGACTGCAGCTTATCATGCAGCTTATCATGTCATGCAAACACATGAAGTCTGTCCTGAGGTTTTGTACTCGTTCCACAACAGTTAAGAGGTGCAATTTGTTGTTTATTATTAAATCCATCCATCCATTTTCCGTACCACTTATCCTACACAGGGTTGCAGGGGAGCCTGGAGCCTATCCCTGGGGACTCAAGGCACAAAAGTAGATAGTAGAAAGGACACTTTTCTTTAAAAGATTTCTTTTATTTATTTATTTATTTTTTGAATGGTTAGATGTTCTTGGTTTCTACAGTCATTCTACTTTTTCTTTTTTTATTATCCTTTTTTCTCCAACCTACTATCTAGACACCAACAATTGCTACCAATCAAGGAGAGAGATGGCTATCATATACATCCTCAAGACATGTAGCTCTGTCACCACATGCTTATTCAACCTCACACAACATCTGCAGATGAGGGAGTAATGCCTCCTCCCAACCTGAAAGCAGTGTTAATTATGCTCACTTGGACTGGCATGGTCGGCTGTGGCATTGTTGGGATTCAAATTCTCAATCACCCGTGAACAATGAATGCTTGTCTGTTGCACCACTTGGGAGCTCCTGGAATGTTTTCTGAAAGAGACACCATTTGTTGTAAGGATTTACATAGACTTTTTAATGGTCCTGAAGAAAAGCAGACAAACAAACAAATAAATAATCCCTTTAGGGTGCTGGAAGGAACCTTTTTTTTAAACCAAGGACTGGTCTGAAGAACAACATGGAGTTGGATGGAATTGGAAGCCAGTGAAAAAACAATATCTAGCTGGAATTACCTCTGTCGTAGAGTTCTGTAGAGAACATTCAAGGTTCCTATAGAAAAGGCTTTTCTACAAGACCGTACAGCACATCAATCTTCAATGCATACTTAGAAAAAAGGGTTCCTGAAGGGTTCTTTGGGTGCTACTTCTTTTCTGAAAGGGATACCCTTTGTTATATGGTTCTCCAAAGAACCTTTGAGGCTCCGTTGGAGGAATTAATATTCTTCTAGGGCTGTAGAGCACACTAGTCCACATTAGTCCAATTATCACTTTGGATGGTTAATGATTCTAGCTCCCTGAAGAGGTTCTACTTTTCCTGAACATTTCCTGAAGGGAAAACATCTGTCCTTGGGTTATAAATACAACCTTTAAAATTTATCCCACAGGGGAAAAAAAATTAAAGAACTGTTCAGGGTGGTAGATTGAACTATGCTGGTTCTTAAGTTGATTTTCTGAGTGGCCCATTCAGAATATGTAAATCACCTGTGCATAGTACATGCTTCCAAGGTTGCAAGATTTTTCTTGAGTGGAAGCATCCAAAACAGGGTTTTTCAATGATCTCTAGACCATGACTTTTAAACACAAACTACTTGCCATTAAGCCTGAAAAAAAAATCAGTGGATTAAAATCAATAGAGTCAAATATGGACTGAAGAAGGTGATTTTTTTTCTTTTTGTAATATGATAAAAGTAAGAAACAATTTAAACATAAGCTAAAATAACAAGAATGACTACTAGGATTAATCCTATATACAAATAAGAAACAAGCATTGAAATAAACATTTAATTGGAGTTTAGTAGGCTTTATTTCCAATACTTTGCTTCATGAATAATCCTGGTACTAATTATGACATAACTACTTCAAATTTGTCTTAATTTAATATTATGGCTTTTACCCTCTCTATTCAGCAGATTATAATAGCACTCAATCCAGCACACTCTATTATTTTTCAGGGTGAACTAGATGTACTGCAACAGACAGCGTGAAGTTTAGGCATGGATGAAAATTGCTGTTTTTATATCAGGCAAAGACAGTTAATTGTGAGCACACTTTAACGTAGCTATGAGACACTACATTAAGGTCATAAAAGCATGCACTTGATGCATTTAATCACACTTTTAATTTGCTCATTTGAGTTGGTGAATTAATAAACAATGCCAGTGATGTTGGTAATGTGCTCTCCTGAATAGTTTAAAGTTTAAAGTTTAAAGATTAAGCTAAACAAGGACTCACCTGCTATACTTCCAACTCACATTATTTTAACTGTTCATAATTTTATTGATTAAAAACATGGCACTTGAGATAAGCAGTGTCTCTGATTAAGACGCTGTTTTTTCCAATGTCTATACAAATATTTAATAAATGAATTAACAGTGTCATTGCATGGATTTAATATTGGCTTTTAATGGCTTTTTGGAGTGTATTTAAAGCCCGAAATGCCCATGAATTTCAGGGGGACATATTGTGGTTACATCAAGCTCTCAGACAACGGCACTGGACTTGCTCGAGACGATATTGCACAAGAAAATTCAACGAAATTTCAAGGTCAGAAATGCATGTTACTGAGACATGCCTCTGTTTTGAGCAAACTCCACCTTGTGCATGTAACTCCTGCGCAGCTGACCGAGTAGCGCTTACACCCATAGTTTAGACACCACCACCTGTCTCAATACTGATGTGCACAATTTGGGTATTAAAATCCTCACTATGTGTGTGTAACTCAAATATGAATGAATATGAACAAATATGGTCCTATAAGTGTACACTGCATTATGGTAAGTTTGGCTAGTCCCCTGTCCCTCAGGGTTACATGGAGATAAGGGAATCGGTTGTCAAGAGCATGTAGTGAAACCAAACAAGCACCAAATTATACAAGACACAATCTGTTCTTCTTTGTAATTTTAACAAGTTGCAGAGAGTGGGTACACACGTCCACATCTTTCCTTACACTGTGGAAAATTTAAAGTATTAATTGTGAAAAGTATGACTCAGTTAGAGCAGAAGAGACAAATGTGCAATACAGGGGCAAGTGTCAGTCCAACAGGTGGTGGTGTCTAAACTCAAACCTCAGATCTGTATATTTCCACAGCAAATGAGCCAATTCTCAGCCTAGCACTAAAACGCTGCTGAATCCAGATGACGTTAGAGACTCTGGGTTTTCACCATGACAACAACTGGAACGTCTCAGGTTATAAAACAGGACATAAACAATGAGAAGGGGTTCAAAGAGAAGTAAATATTGCAAGCGTGAATCAGTGGTGTGAGGAGGGCTAATCACATTACTAGTGTTTGCTTAACAGTATCTACATTGCTAATGTGAACGCCAATACAACATCCTTTCAGCACATACACACTCAGACTGAAGAGCTAAAAGCAATCAAAACATGTACATATATATATATATATAAACATATAAACATGTTGATATATCTGTGTATTTGCATTGTGTGCAAATGCTGAAAGCTTTGACTTGGAATAGGAAAAGCTTGTTATACTCATAATTAGAACAATGCACAGATATTATTTTTTTACACTCTGTATTAGGAAACTCACATCTGATTAAGATCTTGTGGTGGAAATGGTGGAAATGCAGGGCAGGGCTTTTAGAACAGTTCGCTGAATCAGCACAGGCACTGTGTCACTGGAAAAGTGGGACTGCAGGGAATATAAAGTCTCTGAATGAGTGTGACTAAGAAGAAACGGAAGAGGAATGAGGGAGCCAATGTGACACTTGGAAGCAGGGGACAGGGATGAAAGGTATGTGGATAAATGGGAAAGAGGGATAAGAAGGAGAGGAGAGATTACAGAAAGAGAAGTTGGCCTGGTGGACCAAGAGCTAGGAGAGTTGAGATTGGACTAAGACTGAGTAATATTATTACTGAATAAGGATGAATAAATTATGGAGCACAGAGACGAGACTGAGAGAGTTGTGTGCTTTTGGGAGACTGGCAGAGCAAGAGAAAAATGAGACGTAAACAAGCAGAAAGGTCAGGAGGATAGATAGATAGATAGATAGATAGATAGATAGATAGATAGATAGATAGATAGACAGACTGTCAGGCAGATAATTAAACAGATGGACGGATGGACAGATGGATAGACAGATAGATGGACAGACAGACAGGTACATAGACAGACAGGAAGATAGATAGATAGATAGATAGATAGATAGATAGATAGACTGTCAGGCAGATAATTAAACAGATGGATGGATGGACAGACAGATAGACAGATACACAGACAGACAGGCAGATAGATAGATAGATAGATAGATAGATAGATAGATAGATAGACTGTCAGGCAGATAATTAGACAGACGGACAAACGAACTGAGGGATAGACAGATAGATGGACAGACAGACAGATACATAGACAGACAGGCTCATAGATAGATAGATAGATAGATAGATAGATAGATAGATTAGACTGTCAGGCAGATAATTAGACAGATGGACGGATGGAGAGATGGATGGACGGATAGACAGATAGATGGACAGACAGACAGATACATAGACAGACAGGCTCATAGATAGATAGATAGATAGATAGACAGACAGACAGATAGAGACAGCTCTATCAGACGGTCAGTCAGACAGACAGGAGTATGATTGTATGTGTGTATGATTGCTATGTTTGCTAAACTAAATACTGCAATATCTGCAGCTCAGTATTTTTTGCTGTGAAAGAATAAATTTTACAGACTGATATGTTGATTTAAAATGTTACTCCTGAATTGCGTCAGGGATTAACATATTGAATGGAGCTGAATCATTCTAAACTAGATCAAATGACTTTTGAATCGAACTGCCAAGCAGTAAATTGAAGTTGTCATTGAATCAGTGTTGAGCTGAAGATTCACACCTCTAATAGACAGAAAGATTGAAAGAGAGTGAGGCAGAAATAAAGGAGAAGCACCAGCTTACTGGGGTTACCTGGTGGTACAGGGAGAGAGTGAGAGAGAGGCAAGAGAAGGGATGTTGAGAGGAAAAATATATTGAAGGAAGCAGAGTGAGGGACGCTATGAGAAGGGAAGAGAACATTTCCCTGTAATAAATGTTCTGGAGAGGAGAGAGCCAGAAAATAGAGGGGGAACAAAATGAGCAGTGACATCCTGGGCTGTGCACGTGTATACACACACATACACACACACACACACACACACACACACACACAATCTTACTATCCTTCCACTTCCACTGACATCATTTTTAGTGCATGCTCTGCTAACCCTAACCTTAACCTCCGTAACCAAAAAGAAACATTTTGGCTCTATTAATTATAATAACTGTCAGATACTCCTATCCTTTTGGGTTCATTTGGCCCCCACTAAGATATAAAAACATGTCAATCCTAACTCCCCCAACACACATACACAAACACACAGATACAGAGTCTGAAAATAAGTGCGAAAACAAACCAAGAAACAGAAATGTGGATGTTTGTGTAAAAGATGTAAAAAGTATAAAGGTGCAAAAGAAAATGGGGGGAAGAAAAGAAGGGAACAAAAAAGACAAAAGCCCAAATACAGCACTGAAACTGAAAAGAAGAAAAAATATGAGGTAAGCATGGCAATGGAAAAATGAACAAATAAGTACGAGGGGAAAAACGGAACATTTTTTTTGAAAGAAGGGAGAGGATGTGTTTCATAAGCGCTCAAGAAACCGTGTCCTGGTTTTATAGGGAAATGCAGCATATTAGAATATTATACACCAAAACTCCTCATGAGTGAAAGAGGACAGGAGGAGGGAAATGGGACAGGGAGAGGAAGAGGGAAGGAAGAAAGAGAGAACGAGAGATGTGCATATAATACATATTCTATGTAGAACATTTTAAGAAAATGTGACGCTCATGAAAAATGACAGTTCTAGACTTTAAAATCACCCACAGATGCTTTTAGAGAAAGCATTAAGTCTGATGCAATTACAGCTTGAAACTATTGCTTCCTGGAACACACAATGTCTTAATTTGTGGGTGGTGCTGAAATCTCCTACAGCTTCTTTTATTAAAAGAGCATAAAAATGTGTCAAGTTCACCAGTTCAGTGCTGGACAATGTACCTATAATGTAAATCTAAAAATCTTCTCTGAATGACAATATCCACCACCTCCATTTTCTGTCATAATCACTAGAGGAGTGAAGGATCTTTGAGAGTAGAAGAAGAAAAAACACAGCTGGTAAACAACCTGCTGAAACCCCACAGGGCTCTACCAATGCTGACCTTTGCTAATTCAAAGCTCACACAGCTCGCACAGCGTAATATCTGTTTCTGCACAGACATACCTGGCAATCTGTCGAGTCAAAGCAACCATAACATCACCTACAGATAAACTAGAGCAGGGAGCACAAAATAGCTCTGCTGCTTTCTCTCTCTTCACTTACTCTCGTCTCCCTCACAGTTTTCCTCATACTGAGGGTGTAATATATCACTGACTCATTCTGTCGTTGCGGAACTCTTCAAACAATTAAAAATGCATGCTGCTTCAACAAAACAGTCGGGCAGCAACTGATGACTTCGCCGCCTCAGGTGATCCATTCTAGTGTCCCCTCAAGCTGCTTTTCTTACAAAATTAAATCAGCACAGTGGGCAAAAATCTAGCTTTTTATTTTTCCATTAGTGCTCTTTCTTTCTTTATATGCATTGCCCATCAAAATTTTGGAGACACCTTGCCTTTCTTTCCCAAAGTTTCACAGAATGTTTGACTTTCAACAACCCCAAACACACCCGAGCAAGATATATTTGCAAAAAGGATTAGACAGTGATGTCTGTAATGGAATAATGACCTTTCGCCTGACTTTAACCTAAGTTCAACCAAGTGGTTTGTAAGAAATGTACAACAAGCTCCATAAACCTCAGGGAAAACCTGCAAGAGCCTCGGCAAAGTGTCTTTGAGACTTAAACCTATATTTAACATGATAGACTAGTTGGGTTAGTTTAGATAATGGTTATATGATTGGTCCTGTGTATTTAGAAAAACTGTGCTATATTTTCCTGATAATCTAGTCAACTGAAAATATTTTGCATTTTTATGCCCTATTAAATGCATTTTTTTCTATAAAACTCAGTTATTTTGAATTTTAATCTTTTGGGGTGCAAGTTTTTGAGTCTACCAACTTAGCACATCTCGATTTGGCAATTTTATTCCACTCTTTCTTGCAAAAATGCTCCAGATCTATCAACCTGCGAAGGATTTGACATTTGGCAGTCACCCTTATTCAGAGCAGCTTACAGAAGTGAAAGGATTTATATAATACACTCATTTATACAACTGAGCAGTTACCACTGTCCTTTCAATGGGTTTTAAATCTGGGCTCTGACTGGACCATTCCAAAACACTGAGCAGTCTTCTTCTGAAGCCATTCCTTTGTTGGCTTGGATTGTGCTTTCGCTCGTTATTGTGCTGGGAGGTGAAATTCTTCTTAATTGTCAGCTGTGTAACAGAGGCCTTCAGGCTTTGTAACAAAATACATTGGCATTTGGAGCTATCCATGATTCCCTCTATACTGACTAGACCCCCAGTCCCGGTTAAAGAGAAGCAGCGCCATAGCACCATGCTGCCACCACCATGCTTCACCATGCTTTTAGAATTATGACCAAAAAGCAGTACCATGGTCTCATCAGAACATAACACATGGTTTGCCACATAACACATGGTTTGCAAAATATCGGTGTGCTTGTTTTTTTTTTTGTTTTTTTTGGGATAAAGGGCTTCGGTGAAAAACATGAGAGTTCGTTCTCACATCCAGCATCCCAGATAAGTGTTTGTCTTGTTCTTTCATCAGGTTTAAGGGATGTGCTGTTATTGATAATGTCACTGTGGCTCTCCATTTTTGTTGACCGTCTTCACAGTGTTCCTTAGTACATCTAATGTTTTGTAAATTCTTTCAACAGTGAGATCCTGTGCATGGTTTGTGAGCTCTTTGAAGACCATGGCTTCAGCAATCAGATGAAACCAAAAAGATAAGAAAGTAGAAAATCCTACAGAAACAACACAGGTGTATGATAATTACTTCTGAACATGAGTTTAAATGTGATTGGTTAACTCTGAGCAGTCACATGGCCCATTATAAATGGGGTGCACATTTAGGCAACCAGATTATTGTAAGTTTTTTTCTTTTTCCCCCCTAAAACTTTCATATTTGTTTTACATTTTTTGGGAATTTTGTTGGTTGCTACTGTATATCACATAATAAATGACAGTGTGACAGATGAGTGCAAAAGCAGAAGTGCCCAGAGCTTAGCTGTAGCATTTACGATTTTTGAACCCTTGCTTTTTTCACCTAGTAGATACATCAATTTACTGAAAGTGAAAGGATGCGTGATGTGAAATATGCTGTTAGTGGATACTTTCGCTTCCCCCTGACTTTATCTATGTGAACTTTGACCTTTGAATATACAAGCCTTGGTTTTGTGATCTAATACAAAACAAGAGTGCATGACATTCCTTTCAAACATCTAGCATGGCTCAGCTGGAACCACCTTCCCTCTAGGTACAGGGAAGACATGCATGCAATACTCTTCCCATCCTGGCACCCAGGTGGTGGAACGAACTTCCCCTGGCTATCTGTACAGCTGAGTCACTGTCTGTCTTTAAACGAAGACTGAAGACCTACCTCTTTACCAATCACTTTTATTAGCTCTAATATAAAAATCTCTTCATTTGTGTGCTTTCTTTCCTTGCTGTATGAATATTCCACTGAAAGTGTTTAAGCTCCATGCTATTCTGAGACACTTATCTTTTTTTAACAACATTAGGATATGTTTTCATGAAGACTACAAAGCACTTCTGTAAGTCACCCTGGATAAGGGTGTCTGTTAAACACTATAAATTTAAATGTAAACGACTGTGTTATCTTTTGTTTAAAAAAAAAACCCGAGGGGCTGCTTAGTAACAGTTTTATCACACTTTAGCCTCACTGTTTTCTTACAGTTATTTGGAACACATCTGAAAAACATTTGCTGTCTTGTGCATGGACATACGCTGTGTTTTTTGTGGTAAAAGTCTGTTTTTTTCTGACCGCATGCTAGGATTTTCTTGTTAGCAATGTTGACAGCTCTGCAAAATATACAATAAATACACAGGTCAGTTAATGATACAGCCCATCTGCCTCAAGGCTCAACATGTCTTGCATTCTGAGATGCTTGTCTGCTAATCACACTTATTGGTTATTTGAGCTACTGTAGCCCTCCTGTCAGCTCGAACAAGTCTGGCCATTCTCCTCTGACCTCTCGCATCAACAAGGTGTTTCTGTTGTGTGTGAAAATCAAAGGAGATCAGCAGTTTCTGAACCATCTGGCACCAACAACCAGGCTGTGTCACTGAAATCACCTTTTTTCGACATCCTGATGTTTGATGTGAACAATAACCCAAGCTCTTGACCTGTATGTGGATATATGATTGGATAATTGCTCAAATGAGGAGGTGCACAAGTATTCCTAATAAAGTGGGCAGCGAGTGCATATAGCATATGCAGTCTATCACTTTTTTTTCCATACTACATTTGTCCATATTTCTCAGTGGGAACACATTAGACAGTAATGTGCACCCAGTAATGATGTAGTAATGTAAACACATACAGTATGTGAGCTAAGACAGGCTTATTAAACACATATAGGAACATCATGCATATTTCATGCTTACAGAGCTGTGCAATTATCTGCACATGCGTTAGCATGCTTTCACTTGTAATTACTATGTTATTTGATCTCTGTTGAATAATTTAACACAAATTTGTTTATTGTGGCAGGTTAATGTGTGTGTGGGTGAGTGAGTGAAACAAAAGCGTGGCTTTTGGTGGGCCATTAGCTAGAGACTGCATGGACCAGGTGTTAACAGAAATAATTAACCAGCAACTTTATCTTGGGAATTTGTCACTTTCTCTATCAGAAAGAGGAGAGGAGAGAGAAGTGGAGGAAAAGATGATCTAGTCTACTGATCTAATATTCTATATCGAGCATGTTTATCATGTTACTAGTGTAATGTATTGTACATGTAGTATACTGATATACTGTACATGTGTGAACATAGAAAAAACAGTCTATGTGAAAGCAGTGCATGTGAGGACCTGACTGTGCTTGGGTTTCTGTGTGTGTGTGTGTGTGTGTGTGTGTGTGTGTGTACGTGTGTGGTCTAAGTGAGCATTTAGTATGATGAATGATTTAGTCCCGACCCCTGAACCTTAGCCGACGGCCACTCTTCATTGTGGGTGTGTGTTCCTGAGATAATGTGTTCTGGGGATAATGATACCACTACTAATAAATTTGCTTTTACACTCTTTTTTATGCATAAATTTGCATGAAAACAAGAACATAATGTAAAGAACACAATGGTGCATTCTGGAAGCTTATTTTGCATTAGAGATTCCAAATAAACCAGACTTTATTGTTGATGGATTATCTGATGTACACTTCATTTTTCATGGTAACAGAAATGTTTTATTTCTGCTCAGAATATACTGTGTATAAAGGGCCTGACTACTACAGTATACGTACATAATGAAGAAAATGATGGCGATAAGGTCTGTGGTCTGCTTTCACTAATGCCATAAGCTGTGAATGTGTTCTGTCAGCCAATTTGGATGTATTCATCACCGTCAACCCATGGCAGCATGTGAAGAAATTAAAGGAGCTCAGCTCCTTCACTTTCAGTTTACATGAATGGCAAGTGGAGCTGAGCTCTGACACTGTAATTTGATAGAAATGTAAATCATAGCATGGCATAATAGTAATAATAATGATGATGTAATATAGGATGCCAAGGCTGGTAAACAAACTGAAAGCTTACGATCTGGCCACTCTAATGTAGTTAGTTAAGTAACAAAAACATGTTTTAATCACATTTTGAGAACTTATATGTAATAGCACAAAAATTGAGCGCTACTGTACTGATGCCACTCATGAAGGTATTAAGGTTCCCCCACCTCCTAAATACCAATTATCCACTAAGGATATATAATGTGGGCCAGAACTGGGCAATTGCTCATTTGTTATCAGCATACACTACTGTTGGCGAACCCACACTTAACTTTCTAATTTATGGAAAAAGCAACTTTTCTGAGAACAAAATCTGCAAGCCAACTGAATTGTCTAGTCTGCACAACGTCATAGTGATGCTCAACACAACTGCATAATCACAAATGAAGAATAAAACACTCTACATGAAAAAATGTAACAGATTTAACATTCCTTAAATGGAGGCAGAGATTCAAAAGGACAGCGCAGGCTATATGGTAGGCTATAAATGCGCTCAGTTTGAAGTGGTTATGCTTTGAACACATGAGACATGTGTTTTAAATTTGAACCAGAAAATAAACACGTACTTCTCTGATCAATCGTTTTAAATATTCCGTTTTCGTCACTGACTTTTTATTGTTAAACAGTTCATGTTGTCACTTCACTATGTCAGTGGCTATGCATGTGTTTCAATGCAAAATAGACAATTGGAGTTGCTGAACTACAGCCAGATTTTTTCATACATTAAGCAATTATGGTACTATTTTTTGCGTACTCGGTTTGAAATTTGAACTTTGCTTGGTCCACATCTGGACCGTGGTCTTCCAGTTGACGACGCCTGGTCTAGAATTTTTACATTTGCAAGATGTAAATTCTATGACCAGTTTTGAACATGTGTTTTTTGTGTTTTATATTTCCGTGAATGTCCAGATGTTTTATAACTTACGACTACGCCTAAGATCTGTTGCAACCAACCCCATATGTTACAAACAAAAAGCATAAACATGATGGTAATCACAATTCTAAGAAGCATACAGCACACGTTATAAGAGCATATATACTTTTAACAATTCTCGATGTCCTTCTTTATATGTTCGTTCATTCTTTTCATTCCAAAAAGCTACTACTCATGTTGTTTTAAATGAGTGCAGAACTTTGATCTACTACGACTTGGATGTGAATGAATACTAAAGCATGAGCACTGCTAATATTTGCATATGTGACACATTGTGACTGATGACTTCGGGTGTGTTTTTGTGCTGCAGAAACTTCAGTGTTTTATTACTATGTTTGGATAATTTCATTGAGTAATGTGCATGCATAACAAATACACTGTGGGCGCATAAATTAGGTAAATTGGAATGTGTAGATTTGTGTGTGTGTGTGTGTGTATATGCAGATATGTGTGGATTACAGCTAGTGTTATAGCTGTGGAGCCATTTAGACAGAGATTTGGATATTGTGTCTGTTTTTTATACTATGTGTCAGTGTGTATTTGTAAACCGCAATTTGCAATACATTTCTTACAGAACTGTAGGAAAAGCTGGACTGAAAACAACAAAAGTGATGTGATATGTGAGAGATGGAGAGAGATGGAGAGAGGAAGGGAAAAAGAGTGAGACGAAAGATTTAAGTATGCGGTGAGAGGGAAGAAAAATGGAAATACTGTCACAAATACGACAAATGGACAATGGACAGGCAGTACTATAGATTGGGAAGGATAGAAGGAGACACGTGGCTTTATGTGTGTGTATATGTGTGTGTATGTGTATATGTGTGTGTGCCACAGAAACATCATTTCACTGCATTCCATCTATCCATCAACATGTCCCAAATACATCACTGTTTTCATCTGCCTATCTCTTCTCCGCTATCCATTTATCCAACACGTATCCCTCCATCTTGTTCTAGGCTTCATAACACAAAAATAAGATTCTGACATACTGTATCCCAGACTGTCTGGTCCTCTCCCTTCAAGCCCATGTGTATTATTGTGTTAGGATAAGGGCTCCAACCCTCGCTCCATCTCTCTCACTCCAAAAGCATTGAGGAAATGACCTTTTGCAATAGAGAGGCTAAAGGCATTTTAAGGGCTTTTATATTTGAACAAAAGATACTGAAAATAAGTCCTTGCTCCCTCGTTTTCAAGGCATATTACCTCTCGCTCACTCTCTCTCTTTCTCATTCTCTCTATGTCATCCCTTGATGAAGCTCTTCTCCCTGCCTCTTTGACCTCCCAAGAGCTCTCATGCAATAACTTATTCATTCAATGCTGAATTTATTCTGTTTGGTCATGTATTTTCAGCTGTTTTTTAAATATTTTTATTTTTTTATAAATATGCACAATTGATTGTTGGCTTACGTCTCTATGCACAATTCACTCTCTACAAGGTAGCCATGCTTTCCTGTGCAGAGAGAAATGAAAGTGGGGTGGGAGAAGGAGAGAAGCTGATGAAGTGTTAGGAAGAAAGCAGGGAATGAAAAAAGCACAAGGTCAACTGGGAATGGAGAGACAAATTTGTCACTTTTTAATTGGAGAATGGAAAGAGGGAAAATTTGAACTGTGGGGGTGGGGTGGGTAAAAATGACCTTAACGGGTTCAGGAACCAAAATGGAATTATGCCTGATCAAATCTGACTTAGTGTTAAATTAGATTTGATTCATTAGTACTGGTGCGCCTCATTAACAGCTACTTTTTATTAGCATATTATTACTCTAATGAGAAAAAAAAATATTAATGAACACACATGTGCTAATAAGTAATAAGCTGATTTCCCTAGATATGGAAAATTGATGCTGCAAATGTTTTTTGCTGTCTCAGTATTGTGGTTGAAACAGAGCCAGACAAGTCTGTGCACTGTGGAGAAATTAGAGCACCTCCTGAGACTCACTGATCACCTTCTAATGTAGAATCAACCATTACTAATGGCATAGGGGGAGGCCAGAAACGCACAGATAAGCAAATATCAGGTATGAATGCCTGAGAAGAAAGAGAGAGAGAGAGAGAGAGAGAGAGAGAGAGATGGGGAAGGTGCAAAGAGAGAGAGAAAGTTTCAGAGTTCTAAAGGGCATGTGTGTGAACTGCTTTGACACTAATGGTATTTTCATGTGTAAAATAAATTATTCATATCCCATTAAAACACATGGGTGTGCTGCATCATTAGACGCAACATGTCAACCTAAAGTGAACATTAGAGTGTAACCTTGTAACCTTGTTCATGCCCCAGACAGAGCAATCTCAGAGTAAAAGAGAGATTTTTAAAGTGGTATTTCATTATCACATCACGTAAATACTGATTAGCAATAACTCTCTAAGTAGTATTTACTGAAGGAACATATAAAAAGATTACCTTCCTGGCACATAATCACATCCGGAAATGGAAATTGCTCTATTCAGTGGAAATTGCTTATCATACATTAATATCAGAAGCATACTGTAGATGGGTTCTCAGAGATTAATGTTGAAGGTCATCAGTTCATCGCAGTTATCCAGGCAGCTGTTTAAGTGATTTTGCTTATCCCCAACAACTGACCACCTTTACTAGCTTCTCATTGGTTCATATTAATAAAGACATGTCTCTTTGGGGTGTGTTTGTCTATTAGCACTTTTATAGACTGTATGGTATATCAAGGTACAATTAATTGAAGTGAAGTGACTTGTGGCCAAGTATGGTGGCCCATACTCCGAATTTGTGCTCTGCATTTAACCCATCCAAGTGCACACACACAGTAGTGAACACACACACACACACCGTGAACACACACCCGGAGCAGTGGGCAGCCTTTTTTTCCTGTGGCGCCCGGGGAGAAGTTGGGGGTTCAGTGCCTTGCTCAAGGGTCTCACCTCAGTCATGGTATTGAGGGTGGAAGAGAGCGATGGTCATTCACTCCCCCCCACCTACAATCCCTGCCGGACCTGAGACTCGAACCCACAACCTTCAGGTTCACCTTCGGGTTGCAAGTCCGACTCTCTATCCATTAGGCCATGACTGCCCCCCCCAAAAAAGCTAATTACTAATCCAAAAAAACTAAAAAACGAATTACTAAATCCAAAATCCAAATACTAATAGAAATCCACACTACTACCACAACGCTGACCAGTACAAACAGCTACTGAAGAGGAATAAATGAACGAATTCATGAATGATTTTCTTTAACATGAGACAGAAACAGATTGTTTGCCTGCAGCAAGGGCAATACACACATGCAATGGTGCCAATAATGTATGCTTAGTGAAAATAGAGTGACAAGTACAAATTTATTAGACAATGTTGAAATACAAGAAAAACACTAGGAGACATGCATTTTCTGTGGCTAAATCTTAAAAGATATTATATTTACAACACTATCAAGATATAACCTAAAGATAGAAAACAGGAAGCCAGTGGGATTCAGACTAACTTGAAGATGGCTGATTTTACATGGATAACTGGTAATATATATAAAACTAAATATAACACAGCCACAATTCTTCATGGCATGGATTCCACAAGATGTTGGAAACATTTCTTTGAGATTCTTGTCCATGTTGACATGATTGCATCACATAATTGTGGCAGATTTGTCAGCTGTGCATTATTGCTGCGAATCTCCTCTTCTACCACATCCCAAAGGTGTGCTATTGGATTTAGATCTGGTGACTAGGGAGGCTACTGAAGCACACTGAACTCATTGTCATGTTTTTGGAACCACTTTCAGACAACTTTTGTGATATGGTACATTATTGTGCTGGAAGTAGCCATTATAAAATGGATAAACTGGGGCCATAAAGGCATGTACATGGTCAGCAACAATAATCAGACAGGCTGTGGCATTCAAGCAATGTTCAATTGGTATTAAGGGGCCCAATGTGTGCCAATAAAATCCACAAACCATTACACCACCACCCTCAAACTGAACTGTGTGCCTCAGCAAAAATCGAGATTCAGAAGACCAAGCGACATTTTTCCAGTATTCAACTGTCCATCCACCTCAAGGTTTGACATGTTGTGCATTCTGCATTGCTTTTCTGCTCACCAGTGTTGTAAAGAGTGGTTATTTGAGTTACCATAGCCTTCCTGTCAGCTCAGCCAGTCTCACCATTCTCCTTGCCATTCTGCATTTCTGAATGCAGAATTGCCATTCACTGGATGTTTTTCTGTTATTCTGTGTAAACTCTAGAGACTTTTGTGCATGAAAATCTCAGGAGATCAGCAGTTTCTAAAATACTCACACCAGCCCGTGAGGCACCAACAACCATGCCAAGCCCCTGAGATCATATTTTTTTCGCCATTCCCATATTTAATGTGAACATTAACTGGAGCTCCTGACTTGTATCTGCATGATTTTATGCTCTGCACTGCTGTCACATGATTAGCTGACTGGAAAATTATATGAATGAGCAGGTGTATAGATATGCCTAATAAAGAGGCTACTGAGTGTATATAAATAAGAAATTGGAAACATTAACTTCAATTATGAAATGATAATATTGCCTACAGGAAGGAAATTTAAAAAGAAAGAAACTTGAGCAGAGAGAAACTAGCAAAGCATATGTGGGCAGAGATGATTCCGTGACGACTGGATTTGGCCAATGAATGGACCGCACTATTTCAATATCCACCAATATATCTCTGTACATGGGGCAGGATAAGGGCACGGAAGGGAAATAAATAGTGTGGGTACTTAGTTGGTACTTGTAATGGAAACAACAACTAAATGTACAGAATATATCAGATTGAACAGAGCTATGGGATATACAATTTTACAAAAGCCACTTAGTAGTTGGTACATGCCGGTTTGAGTATCGCTGTAAGTGCATTCTGGGAGTGGTACTGAATAGTGTAATATCAGTGTATCAGTTCGCTATATTTTTCATATAGGCATTGCCGTCAGGGTATTTATTCAGATGTTGTATAGTGTGAGCAGTGCTTATTGTTGCATATTTTGCATGAAAAATAGTGTGAAGAATTGACTTTTTTAAAAAAATCATTAGCAAAGTGTTGCTTAGAAACTATATTCACATGCTGTAGGCTTCACTGTGTCTTGTGAATGTTAACGAATCCAACCTAAAGTAGGCTGCCACTGAGATCCATTAGGCATCATGACATGGATGGACATACTGTCATGGTATATATTTCACCAGTCAATCTCAAAGTGGGGGTCATGAAGTATAGGCAGGCGTGTGTGTGATATTCTTTATTTTAGTTACAGTGGTGGAATTCACAACCCACCATTATAGAAGTTATTATATTTGTACTGAGTTCCTATAGTTATTATCCTATTTGGCTGGAATTGAATCGGTTTAATAAAAACTTTAATTAGGCCTATACATAAAGTCAGCTTGAACATTTTTTGTTAGAAATTTCAGGAAGAAAAATTGATGGCTCCAATGGGTTGCCAAAACATTATTTTGCACATTTAAATAAAGAGCTTATTATTTGAGTATATAAGTTGGATTATGTTCATAAATCTGTGCTGGGCCATGAAATTTATTTTACATTTAAAGAGGTTGCAAAAAGGCTGCAAAACATTTTAGAACCCCCGCATTAGGTGACTGAATTAGACTCTAGTGTTTGAAAATAGCCCAGAATATACACTTACGAGCCACTTGTACACCTGAGTCCTAATAAACAGTCCTTGTGCGTAACTGTAATGGTAACTCTACTTTATTCATATAGTTTCACACTTAAACATCCTAAACCTAACCCCGTACCTCTATTCGTCCTGTGTCGGGCTGGAATCCACGGGCCGGGTCCTCTGTGGTGACACGGCATTGGATGGCACAGCCATTGATCTTGATCTTATCCTGTCTGAGGCCAAGCTCAGGAAGACTCTGGCCCTCACACACACGGATCTGTGCATGGACAAGATCCACACTGAAAGACAGACAGATGAGGGGAGATGGAGATTATTTACAGTTAACTAGATATTAGCCAATTTACAGATGTTCATGAAGGATTGATCCTTCATGGGTCCTTCATGATCCTTCATATAGTTCCCCAGTAAATCAAGAGAAGATTATTCTCTTTGACAAACTGGAGTCTAGACATTGGGAATGAAGCAGAACAAAAAAAGACTCATTTAATGTGGTCTTCAAATCTACCCCAGAATAATGAGTCATCTGATAATTCATCCACTTATACTATTTCAGACCTGATTACTCCATAAGGTCATTCTCAATTAGATTAGAAAACTGTTAGTGCAAAAAAAATCTCATTTGTTGAAATTCTACCTTAGGAAATTCGTCACAACACACTTGAAACATGCAACTGAGACCAACTGATTCGAATGACAGTTACAGTAATTCCCTGGCAAAGAGTTTTAACCAAGTCAATGAACCACTTAAAGCTCCAGCCCATGGGAAGAAGTCTCTCTCTCTCTGTGTAAGACAGCCAGAAAATGGGTAGGAAAAAGATGAACATGGTAAAGAGATTTAAAAAATGCATGCACTTTGCATATTCGTAGGCGAGAGTAAGACATATGGTTCAGTTTGTTCTGTAACACTACAGTAAAACCAGCAGTCGAGCTAATGATTTGGCTAGCATGCACCTGCTAAAACACCTTTTGCCTTGTTGCCTAGGATACTACTAATATCTGTACACAACTGCCACACCCATACTATTGCATACAGCTGCATTGTATATAATTTTATAAAGTTTTGGCTGCTTACCAAATGAAGTGGGGAAACCTTTGGGGAAACTACTGCATTTAGCAGTACAGTTCAAGTGTAGCACAATGTCCACGTGCAACATCTAAGTGATTAGGAAAGTAATTTGAGTAATCAATTTAACTATATTTTCAAGAATACAGGTCGTATGAGCTTATATTTCCTGTTGCTACAGCAAACACTGCAGATGAACACATAAGAGTAAGTGTTGCATGTAGCATCTCAGCATCAAGCTGTAGTTGTTGTAACTTTTACACTGCAGTCTGTGTAAAACAATGGCTGAATTTACACCCTTTACAGACACAGGCACTAAGCTACATACAATGTTTTGTGATGCAACTACTCTGCAATGAGATGCACAGCAAGAATAAATCAAGCACACATATGCAGGATAACACAGAAAAGAAGACAATGCATTGACATTGGAGTGCAGTTCAATCATTAAGTTGCAGTTTGTTCATCTACTCCAGCTATGCTCTATAATCCTGCCCTGACTGAGTGTAAAAATATAGTTGCTAAAACTCTGTGCTTAAAAAAACTGATTTTTCACAGATCTACACCTTGTCCTCACTAACAGTGCTATTTTAGAAGAAGTGATTTTGTAATATTGCAAATATGCCAGCAAAAGGCAACAATGATCAACACCTATGTAAATAGCAAACCATTACTTATCATGTGACATGGTGAGGTACAAAACATGTGACATATGAACAGAATTGAATGACTTTACTGCAAGTTAAACTTTCAGCTTTGCAATCATCAATGGGGGGAAAAAAGGGGGGAAATTCTGAAAAATAAAAGAGGCACAGAAATAAAAAAACATAGATAGATAGATAGATAGCATGTTCAAAGTTTTATACACAAACAAATGAAAGCCCAGTCTACAATGGCAACTTTTTCTTTTGAGAATTTCTAGACCTTTTTGCACATGCTGCATCTTTCCTGTAATAAATATACATTTCCAGTAAAGTATGTCAGTCTGGTTTAAATGGCTTTTTTTAGCTTTACTATTCCAGACACTAATGAAACTAATGGTTATTTTAAGCTTCTGATTTGCAAATGTATATAAAAAACACCTCTGAAATAAATTTAGTTTTGCAAACAGTGAGAATGAAGTGTTTTTAACAGAGACATTTTAGCAACTATTTGTACAGTTACCCAGGGCAGGATTGTGAAGCGATAAAATAGAACAGAACAGTTGTTTTACTACCTCGAAAAACTTTTCTCTCAGAGACTTGCCGAAAGATTACAGTTAAGCCTTCCATTAGCCATAAGCATGGTAAATAAAATGGTAAATAAAATGTATGGAGGTAGCAGATTTTAGCTGCTAATTACTCCTTTAAAAGAAAACGCCTCTGAGTTTCTGCTACATAACAATGAAAACTATTAGAATTATGTTAAACATGTATAGTATATTATACTGACACTTTGCACACACTTAATGTGTCTCAACCAGCTTCCCAAGAAGCCATCTGCTATAAATTTCCAGCACGTTTTTGAAGAAATTCTCATACGCTGAATACTTCTTTTCATTCTGGAAGTACTTCATACCTCATTCCTACAACTTTATTACATGTCTTAGAAAGAAACTTCAAACCTAAGACTTTAGATCAAAGGTTCTTAGTTATATTGTATGTAAGAGATAACCAACCAACAAAGAGTCCTGATATCAGAAAATAATCGCAGCAAACACAAAGAAACAAAGCACAGTGGTGTTTCTTCATGACTCGTAAACAGGCATTATCTCAGTTATACCACAGCTATTTCGCTGTTTAGAAATGCAGGCTTTGTGTATTTTCTAATACAAAATAAGCTAATTCATTGTCTTTTCATTTAACTAATGATGCAGCTCCCCACTCACAAATATCAATATGATTGTTGTTATGGCTACATGTTGGAAGACATAGAGTCATCCTCTGCTTGTTGCTTTTAATGAAAATGTATTCCATGTATTGTAGCCTATACATAATTTCTTTCTTGATAAATGTCCATGGCATTCATTTTTTTTCTCCTGATTATAGTTATCAGCATGGTATTATGAAGGCAATAACAAAGCATAAAAATTGGTCTAATATAAATGATCATTGTCATGGTAACATCTTTACATGCGCATCAGGAGCACTGAATTAAAACTGTGATTAAATATGTGACTGGGTTTGTGAACATTGTAATTGTGGAAGAACTATTGTGTTTTGTTGACCTATTAATGAGGTCTTTCTTAAAAAAAAAAAACATTCTGACATTGTAGTGAAAGTTTGCCTTATTGCTTTGGGAAAAAAAACATTCAAGTATTTGAGTCTTAATCTTTAACAATGAGACAGGCACATACTCTTGAAGTTAAAAACACAGTTTATCTCCATTAAACTTTAGTGTATGCCCTTTTTTTAGTATTCTTCTGCAACACCCACTCACATTTAAACATGCCGACCACCATATTCGCAGACAATTGCACACACACAAATCTCTGCGGAAAACGACACAAAAAAGAGACAGCGAGGGTCTCTCTCTCTCTCTCCCACACACACACACACACACACACACACACACACACACACATACTGTACACACACACTGACATTCTTCCCTCATGCTAGTCCCAGCTTCCCCATGGCATCAGTATTCTATTTTCAAACTGCAAATTCGTAATTAATTTCTGCTTCTGTTAGGCTGGAGAAGTGCAGACTAAGAGAGGGAGTATGGGTGAGAGAGGTGTTGAATATCTAATCGCTTCCATGCCAGGAAGGAGAGGTGAAACTAGATTTGGAAAAAAAAAAAAACTAAATATACAGTGACAGTCTGAAACTGAGCCAGAGGGAGAAAGAGAAAGAGGAATACAGAGATAGTAACTGCACAATTTAGCGATAGCAAAAATGCTATTGTTAGTATCACAGAGGAAAATCTTGTGACACAGAAAGAAACAGCTAATCACAATAAAAATGACAAACAGCTCAGGAAGTCTGTCGGTTATGTGTACTGTTTTTACACTCTGGGTCTGAGGGTGGACTGATCATGTTGAGAGTTTCAGGGTCACGCTAAGGACACGGAAATCACAGAGGAACCGTGCCACTCAATGCTGACCGCAGCTCAACTCCAAATGTGCTGATGGGAACGGATAATACTGAGCTGACCTTCAACTCCTTTCAAACACACACACACACACACACACATAGTGCAAGAGCTTAAGATGATAATGTCCCATTTATCTACTTCATCAGCATCAGATTCCATTAACAGCAAATTAGTACTGCGTTTTACTGCAACTGCCATTAGTGAGTCACCTGTCAGACAAACCTAATGATCAGTGTAGTCCTTTGCTTTATGGGGTTAGAATTATTTGAGTCAGCTAAAATCTCTAAGACCAAAACCAAATATTTGTCTAAAAATGCCTATGACGCTTAGAATGGTAGTACTGAAGTTTTTTTTTTTTTCAATTTTAAAACAGGGAAACCCTCTCTTGATGATGCAGGTTGAAGCTGTGTGTGTGTTGGGGTGGTTGGGGGGGTGGTTGGTGGTGTTCAAGTTTGAAGTTTGGGTATTTGGGGTTTCAGTTCCCAGCATGGGCAACATGGTGGTACAGCGGGTAGTGTTGTTGCCTCACAGCTCCAGATTCTGATTCTGAGCTCAGGACTTTTGCATGTTCTCTGCTTTCCTCCCAAAAACATATAGAAAAAAACATGTAGTAGATAGATTACCTCAGGGTGTGAAAGTGTGTGTGCATGGTGCTCTGCAGTGGACTGCCCTCCTATCCATGGAATATTCCTGACTTGTGCCCAGTGTTCCCAGGATAGTTACTGAAGATGAATGAATGAATAAATAACCAGTGTGAGTGATAAACACATTACTTAAACTCGCTATCGGGACTGACAATTCTCAAATTGAAAATGGTCAAATTCCTCTAAACCTTAGCAGCAATGATTTGCCTTCTTCAGTAAGAAAATAGAGAGAATAAGGACTAAAAATTCAGCAGCAGGCTGCCAGAAATCCATTATGTACTACTCCATCCTCTAATGATGAGAACCCAGGAGGTGTCATAACCCAAGAACTTCTCCATGAGTTTAGTTCTTTTAGGTATAACAAGCTCTAGAGCTTGATCCTGCCAACCACTTGGGTCCTATTATTATCAGTGGATGTGGAGCCCTTATAAAATATAGATTCCTAACTCAGCTCAGGCCTGTTGTTAGGCCACTTCTTAATAAACCACTTCTTGACACCAGTGATCTCTCCAATTACCATCCACTCTCCAACATGCCTTTTTGTAGCTAAGATTTTGGAGAAAGTTGTAGCCCCAACAGCTTTGCTCTTTTCTAAGTAATGATAACAAGCATGGTGTTTTGCAGTCTTGTTTCCAGAAGGATCATATTGCAGAATCAGTGCTGGCTAAAGTGGTCAGTGACCTCCTGCTTGCCTCAGATTGTGGATTTATTTCGGGTTTGTTTCTGATTTTGAGTGCACCATCTGTCATTACTGAATATGATATTTTAATAGACAAGCTAGAAAACACAGTTGGGTTAGATAGAGAGTGTCTTACCTGGTTCAGATCTTATTTGACAGATTGATACCAGTTTGTTAGCACAAATGGAGATTCTTCAGAGCCCAAAATATAATACAATGTCCTACAAGGTTCTGTTGAAGGCTTCTATTATTCTCCCTTTATATCCAGTCCCTTGGACGTGCAACTGACAAACATAATGTTGGCTTTCACTTCTATGCTGATGACACACAATTATATTTGTCAGTTCAGCCCAATTTAGCAGCACAGTTACGCAAAACAGAAGACTGTATAAAACACATGAAAGCTTGGATGAATATAAACTTCTAAATTCGTGACAAACAGAAATTCTGATTTTGGAACCCACAATAAGGTTGTGGATTTGGGCCTGGAACTACTCTGCGAAACCAAAGGAACCCTAGATGCTAGTTTATAATTTGATTCCTATATAAATAATATCTGTAATTGTCATCTGAGAAACAGCCAAAAAAATAAGAAATACGATAAACCGACATGAAGCTGAGAAACTAGTGCATGCTTAAATAACTTCTAGATTGGACTATAGTAAGTTGCTGACTTCCTCCATGCTGCTCCTTTATGGAAGCTTCAGCTAGTTCTGAATTCAGCAGACTATGTCCTTACCAGGAAAAGAAATTCAGAGTATATTTCCCTAGTTTTATTCAAGCTACGATAGCAGCCTATTAATTTTCACATTGACTACAAAGTTCTGCTCATGATACAAAAAAAAAAGCTCTGTCATAACTTTCTGCTCTCCGGAAACAGTATAACCTATCCTGCATACTTCTGTTAGGAAACATCCACAGGTTTACATGCAAATGCAGGGCAAAAAGGGCAAATCCAATATCATATTTTGGCAGGCAAAATGGTCAGGTGATCGGCAACAAACAAAGACAAACAGAGGTCAAACCAGAAGAGCAATCTATAAACAGCAGACTTGGAATTGTCATTAGGACAAAGCTAGGGGCGAGATTTCACAAAGTGTTAATGAAAGTCTGAGCTGTTTAATAGGAGGACTTGATTATCAACATGTGTGTTGTGTTAGTAATCTGATGACTGTGATAAAATTATATGTTATAATTGGGGTTGCTCCTATCATCTTGGCTCATATATGGTGTCCACATCATCTTATTCATGGTTAACAAATGTTTGGATTTTTTTTTTTAACCGAGTGTAACAGCACCACCAGCGGTCCAAAGAAAAACACACAGAATGGAATGAAGCGAGGCTGTGGGCTGACTGTACCGAGTCTAGCACTGTAGATGTCATGCAGCCTATTAGTGACAAGCATGTCACATGATTACACAGAGTCACACACCCTGTACATTTAGCTCCATTTGGGCTAATATCTCTTAGCCTGTTTCGGTGATGTTTCTGTAATATGTCTTCACTAGGTGTGTTATGGTGTCAGTCACGGGTGTAATGAATGTGAACAAAGTGTATTATTTACTCTATCATCACCTGAAAACATGTTTGGATGAGAAACTAAAGGATAATAGACTGAGCACACATTGCTTAAGTACAAATTTAACAAAAGGACAGAAGCCAGTGGCATTTTTTTTTGGCTTGAATGATAGGGTTACAGCTTTTCTGTTTGCTGTGCTTGCTCTTCAGAGGAAACTCAGTGTGAGAGCAGTTGAGCATTATGGGCTTGAAGCACTTTTAAATCACTAATGCAGCTCCCGATCTCCTTTAAGTAATTGTGTGTGTGTGTGTGTGAAATATTTTGCGCCAATATTATTTACATTTACAGTATTTAACAAATGCCCTAATCCTGATCAATTTACATATAATTATTATTATTATTATTATTATTATTATTATTGTATAATGAACACCTTGAGATACAATCTATTGTAATTGATAATTATCAACCCTAATAGTTTAACTGTTGAGCTCTTGACAGATATTAGACTTTAGCCCTCTCTAATATCACCAATATCTAATCACAGCCGTGCTGATATTTAATATAACCACACAATTGTGAGTGAGTGCGATATTGCGTTTATACAATAGTTCTATAAACAACAAATTAATATCGAGTAATTGACATTTCGGATACAACACGTTCAAGTGTTCTGTTTATTTTTGCTCCACTAGCGGAGATAGATCCCAGAGAATCTACCCTCACTTTATAGAACATTGTCTAGCTGGCTAGCTAGCTCACATTGATTTGTACATTCGCGTTAAAGGTGCTGCCAGTAAAATTGGCTTCCCTTCTTCCTTTTCACCTTCATCTGACGAGCTTTTATATTTTAAATCAGAAGTTATATTCCTGAAAAGTATTGCTTGTCATGATGTCACTACCTCTACTGTAGTAAGTGTTTCGAACTAGGAAGTGGAATTTTAGGTGGTGAACACAGATGAGTAGAGAGATGCACACAGTGAAACATTGCAGTGCAGTTATAGGAAATATACACACTCTTGGAATGCCACTCAACCAATCAAATTAATGGACCAGAAATAACTGTGGTATTATACAGTATATAGATAAAGACTGTCATGGTGTATTTATTCATCTATACTTATAGGTAGCAGTAATTTTTGTATGACATATCAGTGTAATGTTGGGTATTGTAGTACAGGGCATCACAGGACTAAAAAACAACAATATAAAATCATGAATACTGACAATTTTCATGACTTCAAAAAAGGTCCAATTGATGCGACCTTCACTTGGACTTACGATTTACAAGATTACAAGACTCTCATTTTGACTTACTGTAATCTTGAAGATTTTTACTGAATATTCCCATGCTCTGACATTTGCTTCTTCATCATTAATCAGTGTTAGCATAGGGACTTTAGATTCAGTTCAAATGTGAGGGTGAAACTAATATAAAACAATAATATTAAAAAAAATCAATCTGCAGGTACTGATATGTTCTACAGTTTAATTCATGTATCTCCAGTAACTAGTGGGTCAGGGTTGTGGTGGATTCAGAGCTGTTATGCTCTGTTCCATCATTCCACCCTGGTACTCTATGTTCTACCAGATCATAAATCTATAAGTATATCATAAAAAAAAAATTAAGAATTCACTTTAATGAAAAAAGATTCTACTTTGTGGTATGACAAAATGTATTGATTCCTATAACAATGAAAATTAGGATTATCAACTGTAACATAACTATTTCAGCCTTTCTATTTTAGGTTGTGACCTCTTGATGATGTATCTAACTGCACAGAAGTAGCTGAATGTATCACAACCAGTAAAGCAATTTCGCACCTCATGCAGAGTGAAATCATAAAGTCAGAGACAGATGGTTTAGGCTACAGAAAAGCAGAATCAGCTTTTCTGATCATATGTAGTTTGAGCTCTGTGTTCTCCACCAGCATGTGATAAGGTTAGCCTAGCACAAACAGCGCTCTGATAAAACATGTTAAGGGTGCAATCATCAAAGCAGCTTAGATTCCTTTAGGAAGCAGAAAATGATTTGAGTTCCTTTTTCCTCAGCTTATCATCATCACTAAATGCATTGACTTATTATTTTCAATTTCTTCCTCATTTATTTTGGGTCAAATTCAGAGTTACATAAATATTTAAATGGGGACAGTTATGCGTATTCAGAGTTAGGTTAAGCACGTTTCTGGGCGTGGCATTCAGATTGTGTAAATTGCCCGTGTCTATTTCGGGCTTCTGAGGGTGCTAGATTTTTTCTTCAGTAGAAGTGTCTGAGACATGTTTTTTTTCCATAGCATCTAGACCAGTGCCCTTAAACACAAGCATCTGCATTCAAACTGAAATGTGACCTGAAGACATAAATACTGTTGCATTTTTCTTGCTGTCAGTTGACAAGCATTGAAATAAACCGCTATATTGTCAATATATTGCAGTATGAATAATTGTTTTTATAATTATTATATTAATCACTGAAAATTTTGTTTAATTTTGCACTGTCTTCCACCCTCATTACATATACTTACAATATATACCTTATAAAATAGCACTTGATCCAGCACATCCTAAGTCGAGGTTATGAAAACATAATGTACAGTATGCACAGGATACAGGCTATTTTATCAGGTTTTCAGTCTGCTATTTTGATTTGTTGAATTTGTTAAATAATGACAATGGTTTTGTTAACCTGTGCTGTCCTGTAAAGAAAATGTACCTATGGTTTCGGCTTAAGTCTGAATAGGGAATTATGTACGTTCGGTATTAAATCCTTACTGCTCATGCTTATCTCAACTCTGAGTATGGCCCTTTAAAAGATAGCAACATACAATGATTGTACTTTTTGATTGAGCTTGAAATGTTTAAAAAAAAATAGATGAATGATGTTCTGATATTCTGACTAAAAGCAATGAAGGGCAAAACGGCAATAGTGACACTATTACTACTGAATTTTACTACTACTACTACTACTACTACTACTAATAATAATAATAATAATAACAACCACTTTCTTTCACTTCCAAAGCACTGTCACACTCAGACCCAGCTGATGCATTCATTTCTAGCTGCCTTCGTTTCTGCAGTCATCTCAGTGGAAATTAACTCTAACTTCCTCCGTAGGCCCCAAATCATCCAGAACTTAGCTGGCTGTCTTTTCAATAACACTTCTGGTACCATTTTACACCTATACCACACTGTCTGAATTGGATTATAGACTGGAAAGCAATGGCCCATTTCTCTTCATTTTATTCAACATGACAATCTATCTACCTAATCCATAACTGTATCACACTGCTTTTTAAGGTTTATATCTATGTTTTACAGATTTGTGTGTGGAAAGTTCTATATGCGTTTCTGTAATGTTTTTACTCATTGTATGCATCATTTTGATATTGGAAAAAATGGTTTGAAATGTTTTATTATTCAAATGTAGGAACTAGATTCAAATGATGGACATAAAGCACAAATCTGATGATTTTAGACGTGAGTAGAGCCTTTAGGTCAACCCATAAGATCTGTTCTTAACAGCCTTGAGTGCCAATTTGAAATTATTGTTGTATTTTAATTTTATACTTGTATGTTCAACTTTATTAGAACTAACTTATTTAGTTTAGGGAATCTTTTTGAATAAAGTAGCTTTAAATATTTTATCAAGCACCTAGCAGTGCAGTATTCGTAAAACACTATATCATTTAATTTTAGATGACTTTAATATACTAAAATTACCACTTTATTGGTTTTAAATTTTAAAATACTATTAAATTTGTTTAATGTATTCTGATTTGTTTGTAACTCTGAAGTTGGGAATTGAATGAGGACTTGTTTGTCTGTACGTGGCATGAGTCATCATTGTTGTTGCTGTTGTTGTTATTGTTACTATTATATATTAATATGATACATGATTTGTTTCAGTCTGTGATATGCTTTCTTTACCACTCCATTACTGACAACTAAAAAAATTCAGTTTTTTTATGTTCAATCATCTGCTACTCCAATTCTCCTCTATTTGATAAGATCACTCTGCCGGCAACCTATTTTATAACTCTCATACATCATGGAAGTCAGTACAAGGCTATTACAGTTTCATTTTAGAACTAGTCTTATTCTAGGTGCATATTGATACCTGATTGTCTGCAACACAGAAACTATGTGCACTCCAATTTTTAAAATAAGTATCTGTCTGTACTGTATACTCTAAAAATGTGTCTGTTTGATATGCAGAGCACTTTTGCAAAACAGTACAAAACATCTATATATCTACTGAAGATGTAGTCTACAGTGATCTTCCCCTGTAGAACATTCGAGTGTCCCTTGTAAAATAAAAATGAAATATTTATATCTTTATTCTCACTGCTTCAAAATCTCATTCCCAGATTCACATATGCCAAACTAAAGAATGTTGCATGTTCTTATCAACAGCCCTGATTATTGTCTTTGACAGGTTTCTCATTCTAAATGAACGCACACACACACACACACACACACACTCCTTATGACTCAGAGAACACACTGAAGGTGGGGATAATATGATAAGAATGAAATATGAGCAGATAAAAGAGGAAAATCTGAAGTAATAAATACAACATCAAAGCAATAAATGGGGCAGTGAGATAGAGAAAGTGAGACAGAGAGAAACAGGCGACAAAGAGAGACAGAGAAAAAAAAATGCTATTACAGTTAAGATATATGCATGTGGGTGACGTTTAATTCAGATGCAGTCTTATGAGGCCTTCCTTTTCAATATCCGCTTGACTTTTGTAGAAAAAATTGTTACAAAAGCTGCCAAAAAGCTTCAGATGACTTTGACTGACAGTGAATTGATTTGAACAACACAAGCTGAGAAGAAGCAACTCAAAACAAATAAAGAAAAGAAAAAGAGGAAAATAATTAACATGTCTATTCATCTGAATCTTTTACTTTAGAACACTTTGACTAGTTTTTACATCGAGATAGCTTTCACTGAAGTCCCTGACACACCAAACCGACTGCCATCAGGTCATGACATTAGTATTATAAGGATCTATGTGCCATTCATTCTTCACCCAGAGAGAATCTTACAATGCTAAGGTCACAAAATGTCTAACCGTGTTCTTGGCCTGTAATTTTGTGGACGGTGGCACTAGTTGGCTCTTATCGTCACCTGTCAGAGCCGTTTAAACATGGTGAAATAGCGTTCGAGGACAGAAATGAGAGAGAGTTTTCGGATTGGCCGTTCAACCACCTGAATCAGTACAAGAAAGGAGAAATAGAAATGAGAAAAGCAAGCAAATGACACTCTCAAGAGGTCACACACATTTTCAACTTCTCATCTGCTAGCTACTTTTTCCAACAAGTTGGGTAAGCCAACTATTTAACTTTTAAACAATCAGATAAAAGGGTGAAAAGGGTGTAAAAATGGTAGTTAGGTTATGCTTTGTATGCTTTGACAGGAAGAAAAGCTCTATCCATCCATTTTCCATATCACTTATCCTCCACATGGTCATGAGGGAGCCTGGAGCCTATCCCAAGGAACTCGGGGCACAAGGCAGGGGACACCCTGAACTGGGTGCCAACCCATCACAGGGCACAACCGCACACACATTCTCACACTACAGACAATTTAGCGATGCCAATCAGCCTACAGCGCATGTCTTTAGACTGGGGGAGGAAACCGGAGTACCTGGAGGAAACCCCCGAAGCACAGGGAGAACATGCACACTCTGCACACACAGGGCAGAGGCGGGATTCAAGCCCCCAACCCCACAGGTGTGACGCAAACATGCTAACCACTAAGCCACCCTGAAGAAAAGCTCTAATTCCATGTAATAACTTGATCATTATGGCAAATTTAGTAATACCTTAAGAAAGCAATGGCATAGGTTTTGGTTTTAGCACTGGGAATGATTGAGGAATTCTAAGGATTTGAAATTGATGCAGAGTTTGCATCTGCTTGAATGTAAATATTTTTGCTTGGTTGGTAGATAACTTGGTTTTGTTATCCTCACAAAAAATAAATTGTAGTCGCTAGCTAACACTTAATAGACTTTAACACTTAATAGTTTTTTCCATATATTTATTTCCTTTTTGAATATATTTAGTCATAGTTTAAGTCTAAATTAATACAGTTAAATAACATTTCCTTATGTTCAAGGTTTAAGGAAATGTGAAATTGAGGACATGATTGCGAAGGCAATCTGCCATCGCAAACTCTCCATTCGACATAAAAAGTGGCCTCCATGAAATTAGCACCTTGTGTGATCCCAGGGAGAAAGAAAGTATTTCAGCGACATAAGTGCCATAAAAAGTTACAGTTTTTTTTAATAGGCTACCTGAAGGATTATTTTTTTCAATGGCCTCTCCAAACTCCTCCCACACCTGAGATTTCAGTTCTGCAACTGCTTTTGCTGAAGCCCTTCTGACTCTCCTATAGATCTCAATTGCATCAGGAGAGTCCTCTGTGTGCTTTACTTTAAATGTGTCCTTCTTCAACTGGCTTCCCATACCACTGGTGTCCAGCAGCGCTTAGTAGGGTTACTGCCATGACAGGCCCTGGCAGCCTTTTGGCCACAGCTTCTTGCAACTGCCTTCATGATTGAGGATTTGAACATGATCCGTTCAGACTTAGTGTAGTCGGCCTCATTCGGTACATGGGAGTAGTCTTTTAGGAGTTGGGGGTTAAATTCATATCTCACAGAAGCTTCTGCCAGTAATTCCTAAGCAACCAGGAAGGCTCTCCTGGGTTACTAGATAAAATTGGGTGATGCCCTGTGTGATGAGTCTAACTCACCACCAAATGGTTATCAGCTGACAGCTTTACTTTTATCCCAGTGTCCAAAATATACAGCCTCAAGTCTTATGATACAATCCCAAAATCAATCATTGACCTTTGCCTCAGGGTGCTCTGGTACCAAGTACACTTATGTACAAGCTTGCGATTGAACAAAGTGAACAATCCGTGGCGTGCTTGGAAGTCTAATAACATTTCACAGCTTGGTGACAATTTCTCCCCATCCTGCTCCTCCAGGTATCTCTATCATTCCCAACGTGAGCAGTGAAGTCTCCCAGGAGCACTATGGAGTCAGTACGAAGTACATTCTCAAGCACCTACTCCACTTTCTTCAAGAAAGCCGAATAATCCAAAGTGCTTTTTAGTGCATTTGAACAAACAATCAGAATTTTTTTGTTTCTAAGACTTTATTTCATTGAGGCAACCCTCTTGCCCTCAGCCTTGGACTCTCTCCTGTGGGAACGCCGAAGATGGAGAGAATCCACCTCCTGATCAAGATGTTTGGTACAGGTCCCTGTACTGTGTGGATGTAAGGATGACTACTGTATGTCGTTTAAAACCATTCCATCTCACACATTCCGGCTCCTGTACCAAACTCTCTCTCTTTCTCCCAACGTTGGATTCCACTGCTAGGATCTAGTCCATCTAAGACTGCCCATCACATATCTGTTGCCAAACTGGCATTACACTTGGCCCCTAATCTTCATCTTCCAGGTGGTGACCCCACAACATATGAGTGTTTTATCATTAATATAATTTATTAAATTATCACTGGTTATTGTAGCTATACTAGTTATACTAGAAAGAAAGAAAAAAACATGTAGCTGTCACTTAAAATTTAGCTATTGTCTGTTGTTTTTTGGCTGTAGAAACAAACCTACAGAAGCAGTGATGTAAACGAATGTTTTGATACAGTCAACTAGTTATAGTCTAATTCAGTCTGGAAACAAAGGTATGGATGGAAGGCATGGGAAGGGAACATAATGGGCATTAGCCAGATTTCCAACAATGCACACAGCTTTAATAAATGTGATAAATATGCCAAAAAAGTGCCTTGCAGGGCATTTAATCCTCATGAGTATAGAAAGTGCACGCACACACACACACAGTCCTCAATTTATAACATGTACAACATAAATAACATATTATTATGGTAAATCACTGCCATATTCAATTAGATATTAATGGACTAAGAAACTCTCCACACACAGTCATCATGGCAACACAGCCTAGAGAAAACTAACGTCTGTGTGACTGACAGCTTTAAAATACAGCTTTTATAATGTTGAGCAAATAATGGATAAAGCAGATTCCCCTCATTGCCCTCACAAATAAAAATTAATAATAAAAGCTTTTGAGAGAAAAGGAAATAAAGAGAACAGGGCAAAAGGTAAATGCAAGAAAGAGCAAAGGTCCTCAGAGACAGAAATAATATATTAGAATCAAAACATTTTCATTTTTAAATAAAGGTCAAACAGTCAGCACTGCACCCAAACTATACCAAAATCCCCTGCACCCCAGCGATAGCAGAGTCCAGCTGATCTGCATCCCTATGAATATTCAGTGCGAAATTTTACTTCCGACTAATATCACCTGAAGCTCCCTTCACTCAGTGCACTCAGTAGGGAGTGCGCAAGGGAAGGGCAAATGGGTCAAACAGAACTGACCTATCATAACCTGCATAAAAATACAAGCTTTAGAAAAGACTTCCTTTAACAACATGGTTTGTTTTTCAGAGCTTCTGATGCAAGTTTCATCATCCAGCTTCAAGGGGCTGTTAAGTTCAAATTAGATCTTGAACTAAAAGTGCAGATGTGTGTAAATGGATAGATGGATATGTGTGTGAGTGTGTGCGCGAGTGTGTGAGTGAGTGTGTGTGAGAGAGAGAGAGAGAGAAGATCCAGTGAGTGATGTGTTTTTTTTTTTTGAGCTGGTGGTCCAGACACAATCCTCTGTCATGAGAAGAGTTCATCTGCTTACGAAACTTTATTTCTGGAGGGAGGGAGTGTTTTCTCTCTTGTTTGCTACCTCCTGTCTACACAAAGGATTTCAGTTCAAATCAGGACAATGATGAGGCCCTGAGGGGATTAGATGTTTGTATCTGTGTGTGTGCGTGTTTATATTCAATGAAATACCATCAGAGGAGCACACTACAAGCAGAAACAAGAGAACAGAGGAGCTTGAGATGTGAAGGCACAATAGCCTCAAGTGGATTTCTCACTACCAGAGCCCCTCTCCTGCTTTCACACATGTACTTTTACACAGAAGTTTATTGGTTATCGGTTAGTTAATTAGTGGGAATGCATAGCTGAGTTGAAATCATAGGGAAATTGATGCACACCTAGTACATTAATTCATTCATTCATTCATTCAGTCATTCATTCATCTTCAGTAACCACTTTATCCTGGTCAGGGTTGTAGTGGATCTGGAGCCTATCCCAGGAACACTGGGCACAAGGCAGGAATACACCCTGGCATGGGATGCCAGTCTGCCACAGGACAACATGCACAAATGTTCATAAATTTGCACATTCACATGCTCATTTGCACGTAGGGGCAATGTATTGAAGCTAGTCCACTAACTGGCATGTTTTTTGGAAACCCACACAGACAAGGCCCTTGAGTGGTGCAACAGAAAAGCATTTCCCCTATCATAGCTAACCCTAACCTTCTAGCTTTCTCCCTCCCAGGTTGGCAGCGGTTGTATGTTAGGGGAGAGCTGGCCAAGACTAAATTAGGGAGAAAATCAGAAAAAAAAACACACAGACACAGGGAGAACATGCTCTGAAACCCAAGCTCAGGATCTACACCAGGACCCTGGAGCTGTTAGGCGGTATGGTGGCACAGAAGGTACCTGCCTAGTACAATTCTTTGAAATTAGTGTGAGATCTCATCTGTGAGGAGAAGCTGATACATAACCAGCAAAGCAGATGACATTGTGATGTCTATTTAGTCTATGATGCACGGGCACCTTTTGAGGTGGCTGATTTTAGAACATTAGCACAGTATATGATGAGAGACACCTCTGTGACTGTGACTGTACATACATGATTCCCCTTATGTGCTTGCAAAGACACAGATGCAGAAATATAAAACAGACCTTACAAAAAAAGGTTCTAACACACCAAAGGAATAAAGAATCCCTGTGGGTTAACCCTTAGAGGTTCCAGGTGAAACCTACAGGATAATGTTTCCCTATCAGAGGTTCCCAGTAAAACCTGTTTAAGATGCTAAGAAACCTTAATATTTAAAGCAACCTTGAAGAACCCTTGAAGAACCCTTCAAGTGGATGTTGATAGAACAGATATCTGTACAGCGCTCTACACTCAGACCTATTACTATACACATACGGTATAATACACATCAAGGCATAGATTCTGCGAGTCACTGATATAATTTTACAGGACTCAGAGAGGCCCAGGATGGAGTCTAAACCCTCCCCTGTCTGAATGCTGGGGTCTGAGTGTTGAGCTCTGCTCTGAGATATTCCTCAAACAGCCTGATCAGTCCTTACCCTTAGGCCACCAGGACCTGTACCATCAAGACCCGCAGGAAAAACATCAGATTGAGTCATTAAACAAAAATTAAAGGTCTTCAGAGTGGTATACAGATTGGTGTAGGTTTAAGATACTACATATGAAAAAAGAATCATGACATAAAATACACTCTGATGTTGCTTATAATGAAAAAAAATTGAGCAGCGTCAGCACATCGACAAAGCCAAGGCACAAGCTGGGATCCATTAGGAGCGATTACATTTTAATGAAATCCTGTCTCTTATGCCCAGTGGCTATAAAGCTAACAGCTATTGTGCTGCCAGCTCCTGGCTCTGTCTGGCACATTTTTTGTTAACGTGAGATATGCCCCAGGTACAAACCGCCTTGCATAATTTTGTCAATTTTTTTTCTCAAACCAGTCATGCAGCAGAAAAGGTTAAGGTGTGGCTTGGGGAAACTGCATTTACATTTGAGTAAAAGGGTGACATCTTTGTGGAAATATCCATTCACATTCCCTCTGTAGCGGCACCAATGAGACACAACCAGCCACAATGCGAGTGCAGACTTCCCAAGGCATGTAAACGATTCATGAGCAATTTGAATAATAATAATGAATGCTTGTCAAAATGGAATCCAGCACCAATGAAGCGTTTTCCCAATTTGAAAACAAATTTACTGTCAGGAAATGATGCTATAATGGTTTGGAGAAAAGTGTTTAACATTTAGACATGAGTCTGTGACTGTGTAAGCAGAAATGTTTTGCATTTTTGAAAGTCATCGCGGGAGAGGCATGGCTGTTAGAGCACTACACCAGATACCTTCCCATGACTGAAGAGAAGAGGAAAGAGGAGATGAAATGTTGGTAGGAGGTCAGAGACTCAATAAAACACCCTGACAAGACAGCAGACAGATCAAGACAAGGGCAGAGGGAGAGCAAGATGACAGGGGATGGACTGCAACACAGCTAGAAAAATGAAGCAAGGCGCAATGGAAAAGCAATGGGAAGCCAGGGACAGAGGAAGCACCAGAGTAATGATGGGAAAGAGCTAAACAAAGGCAGGAGGGGTGCCGGAGGGATAACAGAGATGAGGGAGAGGTTGTGAAGAGAGCAAGAGTGATCAATATGCGTATTAGTGTCACTGTTTGTGGTAAATTCGCCCTTTCTGAGCCAAACACATACATCTGAACAAACAAATGAACTAAATAATTAACTAATGGGCATATTAACGATAAAGCAATGAACAAACAAAAGCAACTATGGCACCAACACACACGCAAATCACATGTCAGATAAGTTCTTTATCTTTAAAGAGCTCATGGCATGATAGCGCCACAGGAGAGCCGTAATGTTTGGATAAGTGAACACTTAATCTGCTTTAGTGTGTACTGCATCTCCTATTGACACCCCATCAGAGCCCATTCATGCTCTAATGACAGCAACAATGTGTCTATTACTGATCTCATTTCCATTTCAATCAATGCAAATTAAAGCCATTTAAAGCCCTGTGAAACCAAAACACACACTTGGAGATATCTGTGGATAAATCACACCAAAAAACATTGAACTCATTTCAACAAATATGATGTACAGGTATGAAAAATTTATGCAAATAGGCACAGAAAATATTTGAAATCATTTCCGATGCATAGTTGTGCATATGTGAGTGTACAAGTGCTCTACTTCTTCGTGTAGCTGCTGCTTTTATTAGATGTGCTATTACCGCTGCAGAAAAAAAGGAAAATGAATGTTCAGATACAAAGAAGCTACCAATAACTACCAGCAATTACACACTATCACAGGGATCTCACTGACTACACACATTCACACTCGATCTGCATAAACTCTATGTGTCTATGTTTGTGTGTATGTGTGAGCAAAAAAAACATGATTAGAGCTTCCAGTGAAGAAGAAAAATTACTACTGCAGACAAGCAATGAAAAAAATTCAGGGAGGAGGGGGGAAGTGTCACATTACTTGCTGAATATATGAAAGAGTGTAGAAATATATAGAAATATTAAAGGAAGAGGAAGTCGGTGAAATAAACAGAGACCAGGATGATTAGATGAGTGTTATGTTTTCTCAATTGCAGGCAGTTAACTAATGACAGCACCACTTATCTCTCTACAGGCAGAGAGAGAGACAAAATAAGACAGAGAGAGAGAGAGAGAGAGAGAGAGAAGGAACATATACACAATACAATACTTCATTTTCAAGTCATTTGAGTATTTCCATTTAGGCCTCATTACCATAGGTAGGGCTACATACTGTTATATTGCAGCTTTATCGCTGCTGAGATTCCCCAGGAAACTTTGCAGTCAAGATTAGCACCATGTCGCTTTATGGAAGATATGGTTTATTTGCAGTATTATGCCAGGTGTCAGAGAGACAGAGAACAGAGATAGAGAGTGTTAGGTTCACGTCTGATCTATCTCTGCCAACCGGTCTGATGACCAGAGGTTATACTGGGTACAGATCAAAGTATTTTGGTGTAGACATTGGACAGGCCGGGAGATTCAGCGTTACATGTTGATTCATATCAGATGATGGGGAAATGCCTTTGACAAAAGCGTGAATTGTACCTATCCATGACTGGCTATTATACAAACTACTTCAACACAGCACTAAGATACTGAGAAAAGTTAGGATCTAACAATACCAATTCCATTTTGAAGGCATGATACATTGCAGTCAAACAGGAATGAAGACTCAGGGTGTGTCTATTTTAACCACTGTTTTACAGTTGAATATAGCTTTGTACAATATAAAGTGTATGCAACAGTTTTGCTACCTATTATACGCAATCTTCTTTTATTTACTCTTGTGCTTGGAAACTGCATACACGTTTGTGTACGTATCATGGATCATTTGGCTACCAAAATTTTTCCTTTTGGTTACTGAGGTTAAGGTTAGAGTTAGGTTTAGGTATAGCATTAATTAGCTGTATTAATAATTTTGTCAGTGGAAGGTCTTGACAAGGACAGTAAGACAAACACGTGTGTGTGTGTATGTGTGTGTGTGTGTGTGTGTGTGATTTGTCATTGCAGATTATCATGAAGTGGACTATTCAGTATTCGCTCTTTACATCAACAGATCACTGGAGCTATGCGAAGTCCCCTCCTGCTTCAAACGCTCCACCATCATCCCTGTACCCAAGAAACCAAAAATCACAGGACTAAATGACTACAGACCTGTTGCTTTAACGTCTGTGGTCATGAAGTCATTTGAGAGGCTGGTGTTGGCCTACTTGAAGGACATTACTGGACCCTTGCTGGACCCCCTGCAGTTTGCTTACCGAGCAAACAGGTCTGTGGATGATGCAGTCAATATGGGATTGCACTACATCCTCCAACATCTGGACAAACCAGGGACTTATGCAAGGATCCTGTTTGTGGACTTCAGCTCCGCTTTCAACACCATCATCCCAGATACCCTTCTAAATAAACTGACACAGCTCTCTGTACCCACCTCCATCTGTCAGTGGATCACCAGCTTCCTGACAGACAGGCAGCAGCTAGTGAGGCTGGGAAAATTCACATCCAACACCCGCACCATCAGCACTGGAGCTCCTCAGGGCTGCGTTCTCTCCCCACTGCTTTTCTCCCTCTACACAAATGACTGCACCTCTAAGGACCCCTCTGTCAAACTCCTGAAGTTTGCAGATGACACTACAGTCATCGGTCTCATTCAGGACAGCGACGAGTCTGCTTACAGACAAGAGGTTGAGCGGCTGGCTGTCTGGTGCAGTCACAACAACCTGGAGCTGAACACGCTCAAAACTGTGGAGATGATAGTGGACTTCAGGAGAAACCCCCCTGCTCTCCCCCTTCTCACCGTCATGGACAGCACCGTGGCTGCAGTGGAGTCATTCAAGTTCCTGGGCACCACCATCTCTCAGGACCTGAAGTGGGACATGCACATTGACTCCATTGTGAAAAAGGCCCAGCAGAGGTTGTTCTTCCTTCGTCAACTGAAAAAGATCAACCTGCCACAGGCGCAGATGACACAGTTTTACTCAGCTGTTACTGAGTCGGTTCTGTGCTCTTCTATAACTGTCTGGTTTGGGTCAGCCAGCAAATCAGATATAAGAAGACTGCAACGGACTGTTAGGACAGCAGAAAGGATCATTGGTGTGCACCTGCCCAACCTTCAGGACTTGTACAACTCCAGAGTGAAGAAGCAGGCAGCTAACATCATCACAGACCCCTCTCACCCCGGCCACAACCTGTTTGCACTCCTCCCTTCAGGCAGACGTTACAGATCTCTGTGCACTAGAACATCTAGGCATAAAAACAGTTTTTTCCCACACGCCATCTCCAGCTTAAACAGCTAACACAGGAATCATTACCTGTGTTTTTTTATTCTATAATTCATTTCTGTAATTCATCCTCCATCTCTAGTTACTACCTCGTTCTCAAGTATTATGTAAATACATATGCATATCTCTTTATTTATACAGCTGTATATAGAGTAAATAATGCACAAATCTGTACATAAATCTTCTGTTCCAGATTCATACACATTATTATTTTTTTATTTTTTATTTTTTTATTGTTAAGTCTTACTATTTAAATGTTTTTTGTTCTCATGTAAGATATGTATGTATGTATGTACCAAGAGCACCTTAAAGAAAACCACAACAAATTCCTTGTGTGTCTGCGCGCATACTTGGCGAATAAAGCTAATTCTGATTCTGATTCTGACATCGTCTTCTTGATCTCTTGTATTCCCTTTTTGTCCCTTCTGTATATTCACATTCACTCATAATAAAGGACCCTGCAATATCGACAGTCATGCAGGTACAGAAAGGCATGTCATTGCTACCAGCATAGACACTTGCAGCAGCCATTCCTCTGTCTTTCACTGAAAAAAAAAAATCACTTCAAGCAAGGGCTTAGAAAGAGATTTACTGAAAGAAAGCAGTAGAGATACTGAGAGATAAATAATGTGTGTGTGTGTGTGTGTGAGAGAGAGAGAGAAAGACAGTGCCGATGCTCCTCTACACCACTGACAATATGCAAAAAAGCAAAAAAAGAGTCTGTTGTCACCAGAGAAACCTCTCCTTTTAATGTTAGCATAACTGGATTAATATGAATGGGAACTCACTCAGTGATCTCCTCAGTAACAGTGTGCTCGACCTGGAGACGGGAGTTGACCTCGATGAAGTAGTGTTTCCCGTGTTTGTCCACCAGGAACTCCACTGTGCCGGCATTTTCATAGCCAACCTAAGCAACACAGCAAAACATGTAACTAAACAACAGACACTGTTGCAATAGCAGTGGATTTTTTGTTCATATGAAGCATATTAGATTAATATTCTTATGTATTTTGCCAAAATAATGTATATATACAATATATACACAAAATACAGAATAATATAACAGAAACCCATTACACAATACTTCATTTTTTTACCCCTGCCACTTAAGTACACCCATCATATATGTCCATTCAGGGGCTGACCAGATATGAGTTGGGTGATGGACCCTTATCAGTACAGCAGTCACAGAGATAATGTAGTCTGTATGGCACTGGTATTAGTGTTTTTAAACACGTCATTGTCCTTGCTGTTTAAAACTTACAGCAACACAGATGAATTTGATAAACTCATACCAGATCAACACTGCTGGGCAGAGTTTGTAAAGTATATACAACTATTTATCAGAAACACAGAGGTCACCACATAACAGGAAGGGTCAGCTTATCTGGACCTAGTCTCCATGTGCCTCATTTATCAAGCTGGATACGAACGGATTTATTTGTAAATTGTTCGTATCCTACTCGTGCTCGTAAGTGTGTGTACATTTATGCATAAGGAGACTAACTAATGTAAACATCAATTTGATTGACTTCATATAATTTGCATGGACTAAGAGAACCAACAAGAAAATGTTTTGTTTGTATTGTTCATATTATTGGCTTCAATGAACGAATATGAAAAATAAAGAAAGCAAGCCAACATGTACCCATAAATTAAGACAAATAAAACTAATCATTCAGTTCTAACAAAAGAAATGTCTCAGTATAAATGGAGGATGGGCCAGTCTGTCTGAGCATAGCTGTAAGCTGTAAAAAATGCCTCAGCTGATGAAAGGTTAACATCACACAAATCAACTCACAAATTTACTAAAAGATTGATAAACGAGGCCATTTGATGAAAGAGTATGCAATCCGTCCAATCTAGACAGCATGGCCAATTTTGCTCCCTTGGCTCACGGCCATGGATGGCTGTAGCATCGTCGTGATTCACATTCACAATCCCCTGACATTAGGGCAAACACATTCTGTTGTGCTATTTACACAAGTTTTCATCAACTCTGAATTTCTGCATAGTTCAGCTCTTAAACAAATCCTGCCCACAAGCTAATTACATCTTTCTTTTTTCTTTACATATTTACTTGAGTCAGACTGAAAAGTAATGTCTATTAAAATCACTCTTATAAATCCAATTTATTTTTTAAAGAGCCACAGCTGCTCAACATGTTTTATACAAAAACTGGGACTGAGACGTTTCATTTAAATCAGTGCCAAATGAGAGATGTTGGCTTTTCAGTACCAATTCCTCCTCACTGACATTTTCACTCTTCACTGTTTTATTTTTTTATGGTCTGATATTCTGCCTAACAGCACTCATCTTTTTCAGTCTAATAGCTAACAGTAGTATTTTTGGCTGTTCATGGCTGTAAGTATATTTTCACTCTGCAGTCCTACTGTAGGACTGCACACAAACACACACACACACAAACACACAGTATTGTATGTAGTTATATGTTTCTGTGGATCTTGATCTTGATGGTAGTACAGTATTCCCACATCACTAATTTTACAGATCATATAATTAAATAGTCTGTCACTTTATGATCCTGGGTCTACACTGATTAACACCAGTCATGTTATCACACAGAAAGGGAAGATTTTCAATGTGGATTGAGGTGCTTGCTTAATCAGTATTCTCAGCTGTCTTGTGGTTTGAACACAAAGACAGTCAGTTCCAAGCTAATTAGATAAGATAAGATCATTAGGCTTTGTACAATCTGTCATGGTTTGTTAAAAACCTCTTAAAATCATACAGAAGGAAGAATTTTGGAAGAACAAGCCCCGCACTGTTCTACCATTTTGCTCTATACGTTCCTGTCCTATATTTAATCTGCTCTGGAAATATGATCAATGTAGAGAGAGTAACACAGTAAAGTCTTTCAGCACTAAAAGTTTTGTGAATCCTTTGGGAAATCCTCTTCCTGTATGGTACACTACATGTATATGACCTTTCATGTGATCTTGGCTTGCACCTTCTTAAGCAATTTCTATATGTAACTATTATATAAAAAAGCTCAGCACTTATCTAGAGTCAATGTACAACACAGCAAACACTGGCAGCACCTTTGAAGTGAAGATCCATAGGCAAGAGGGAAAATCTGCAGAACAGCAAGGAGCCAGTGGAAAAGACAGAAAAGAAGATTCAGGAATCAGCAGGACTCCCGAGTTTGGATGGGAGCCCAAATACAGCTTCATACTTAGATAAGAGAGACACTAGGGATGAGTGTGAAAAGAGAAAATGAAACGGCATGCTGAGACAGAGTGGAAAAAAAAAACATGGCGATAAGTGGAGGAAAGACTGCAGACATCTGCATAAAGATGCAACCCTGACGGATTTTTGATTATAGCTGGTGACTTCAACTACGCAAACCTAAAGACAGTTTTGCTGAAGTTCTACCAACATGTGAACTTTGCAACAAGGGGAAACAACACACTGGACTCTGTCTCATGGCATCAAGAAGGCAAAACATCAATATGCTCAAAAAATCAACAATAACTTCAGTGACAGTTAAGACACCCGGACCCTGTGGCAAGCCATTCAGACCATCACTGGCTACAAACCCCTGCCACAGGCCAGTGACGATGACGCATCCCTGCCGGATGCACTCAACCACTTCTACTCACGATTTGAGATACAGAACGACACACCTGCACAAAAACTACACACATCTCCAAATGACTAGGTGCTCTGTCTCTCTCCAGCCGATGTAAGAAAGACCTTGTCCAAGATCAACCCACGTAAGGCTGCTGGCCCTGACAACATACCTGGCCATGTACTAAGAGATTGTGCTGCACATCTGATGGATGTCCTAACAGATATCTTCAACACCTCGCTGAACCAGGCAGTCGTCCCCATGTGTCTCAAATCCACCACCATAATTCCAGTACCAAAGAAATCACCTGTGTCCTGCCTGAATGACTATCGTCCCTTAGCACTGACCCCAATCATGATGAAGTGCTTTGAGAGGTTAGTCATGCACCACATCAAGTCCAGTCTCCCAAACACGCCAGTTTGCATACCGTCCAAACCGTTCCTCGGACAATGCAATATCCTCCACTCTCCACCTAGCTCTTACTCACCTGGAACAGAAAGACTCTTATGTTACAATGCTGTTCATCGATTTCAGCTCAGCATTCAACACAATAATCCCTCAGCAGCTTATCAACAAACTAAACTTGCTGGGCCTCAACTTACCCCTCTGTAACTGGATCCTGGACTTTTTAACTGAAAGACTTCAGTCAGTCTGTGTCGTCTGAAACACCTCCAGCACTACCATACAGAGCACAGGTGCCCCACAGGGCTGTGTGCTCAGCCCGCTGCTCTTCACGCTGCTGACTCATGATTGCACTGCCAAGTTCAGCTCCAACCACATCATCAAGTTTGCTGATGACACAACTGTGGTAGGCCTCATCAGAAACAATAATGAAACACACTACAGAGAGGAAGTGGCACAGCTGGCTGAATGGTGCGGTGTCAACAACCTGTCCCTCAATGTGAGTAAGACAAAGGAGGTTGTGATGGACTTCAGGAGAAACTCTGTTGACCACCCCCCTACTGACCATCGACGGCTCGGCCGTGGAGAGAGTCAGCAGCACTAAATTCCTGGGAGTGCACATTACAGAGGATCTCACCTGGACCACCAACATCATGTCACTCAACAAGAAGGCCCAACAGCGCCTCCACTTTCTCCGCCGGCTGAAAAGAGCAAGTCTCCCTCCACCCAAGTATACATTCTACAGGGGCACCATTGAGAGTGTGCTGACCAGCTGCATCACTGTCTGGTATGGAAGTTGCAGTGCTGCTGACCGCAAGACCCTACAGCGGACAGTGAACACAGCTGCAAAGATCATCGGTGCCCCTCTCCCCTCCATCCTGGACATTTTCCTTGCACGATGCTCCAGCAAGGCTACCAGCATCGTGAAGGACCCTACCCATCCCCCCACAATCTCTTCCAGCTCCTGCCATCAGGTAGAAGGTACCGGCGTATCAAAGCTCGCTCTGTCAGATTGCTCAACAGCTTTTTCCCCCAGGCAGTGAGAGCCCTCAACTCCAATCTCCCTGTCCCCCTCTGAAACCTCATCCACAACCCTATCTCCTGAAACCATGTACACCTCACCCCTCCCCCCCAACTCTTGAAAAATTGACAATCTGTTACGTGCAATTCTGAGTGTGCTACACACAGGTGAATGGGCTATGTAGTAACACACTCTTTTCTCTGAATGTACACTGAACACTTTTTATAGACACTCTCCGACACAAAGACTCAGTTTGATAATATATGTTTACTTTTGCATTGCACTGCAAATCATCTTGCACTATTCCCCCAAAATCTCTTTTGCACAATACCTCTTATGCACAATTTAATGTACAAAATACCTCTTTTGCACAATTTCATTTACAGTATCTATGTAAAGTACCTATGTAAAGTCTTTGTATAGTTTTTGTAAAGTTTTTGTAAAGTATGTATAGTCAACTTAATTGTTTTTCTTATACTTCTATGTTCATATTTATGTTTAACTTGTATGTAGCACCGTGGTCCTGCGAGACACGACATTTCGTTCCACTATATGTCCACACATATAACAGAATGACAATAAAGCTCGACTTGACTTAAAGTGTTGATGTAGTGGAGTTTAAAGCTATCGCTATGAGAATGTCGACTAATTATGAACATCGGGGCAATTCAGCCAGGTCACATACTCGAGAACTTTAGCCAAGAGACTACTGGGTCTACATACAGCAGCCCCTAGCTCTTCCTCTCCTACAAAAAACTCTTAATCTCTTTTTTTCTCTCTCAGTCAGCTTAGAAGCACAGAGAGGATTGGGTTTAATCCAGTGCCAAAATTTACTGTAATCTGATCCAATTTCTCCTTAGAATTCAGCGCTGCTTACTAATTCCACATCACAGTGAGCCTGCCAACAGCAGCCCCACACACACACACACACACACACACACACACACACACATACATTTACAAAGATGTTATTCATCATAGCATCCTTTCTTTAAATCATCAGCGTGGAACATGGCCACACACACACACACACACACACACCAAGAAACTCATTACCCTGTTCATATAAGTATATATCTCTTGGTATCCTAAATTGCACACTTGCATTTTATTTACTAAATGTGAAAAAAAATCTCCTTCACAAACAAATGCACATGGGCCCTTCTGACAAAATATACTCCATCTATTAATCATACATCCCTTTTTTCTTTCCCTCACACCATCCCCAGTCCATTCAATCATGTCATTCATTCAGTCCAGTGGGATTTTTATTTTTTTTTTAATCTATGCTGTCTAATATGGCCATGTTGACAGTGTGCTAGAAAATATTACCAAAAGATAACAGAGATGGAGAGGTTGGATGGGGGTTATAAGAAGGAGGAGGGGATGTGAGGTGTGCAGAAGGATAGCAGGAGCAGAGCAGATGGCGAAAAAGTTAAAAGGAGGACAGTGGCTTAGACAGCAGCAGCATCACACACAGCAAGACATAGAGACAGACAGGTACTAGAGGATCGAGAGGGAAAGAGGAGTATGGGGCTAAAAGACAAGACAGATGGCATGAGATGAATGAAAGAGCGATATAAAGGGAAAGAGAGACAGAAACACAAAGAGAAAGAATGACAGATACAGAGAGAAAGTGAAAGTAATCAGTGTCTTTTTGATCAGATGCATTTGCAATGACATGCATGATTGTAATAGGCTCTCTGCTGGAAGGGACACATGGCTGCTATGGTGACAGCACACCTACTGATATTATCCAGAATAAAATAAAAGAGAGAGAGAGAGAGAGGTACTGAAATACTCTTAATAAATAAATAAGTCAGAGAAATTAGCAATAAACAGTATTGGCATGGATTATCCATTTTAAAACACTTTATAGGCAAATACCCATTAATACACAATCTGAACAAACTAATTACACTGGCAAACTGAATAAACTAGATCGGATAATAAAAGTGTTCCACAACCCCCCAGAGTCCATCATCGCTGAGCGGGAGTTTAGAAACCTATGATTAACTCTCAAAGTAAAAAAAAAAATCAAGTGTACTATCTGACAGCATCTAAAATGAAATAATCAAGTACACTTAGAGATTCAATTAGCCATGCAAAGACTGTTCTAATTGTGAGTGTGATTTATTTCCTGGACATCTAGATTGATCATCTCATAACATCCGTTTAAAAAATACATTCGTGGAATCTCTTTATCAAGTGTAATGTCCTGAATATAAGATTGTATTCATAAAATGACATATCAATATCACATCATATCATGTATTGTATTAAATCATATCAAATCATATCATATATCATATCATATGTAAAGAATAATACACATCACGGTGTGATGTCATTACCAACCTACTGTTGATTATATTCCTATAACAGTGTGCCCTAAGGTGTTTTATTCTCTTATACCACAGCAACTTATACCACAGCAACTTGTCAACAAATTTTTATTTATTAATAAATTACATAATATACTTGTTAGTTCTTGTTATCTCTTACATTATAACAATTGGTCCCTTGGCAATTAGATGTACATCTCAAAGTAGATATAAAAAAATCATGTCATGTTACAGCGAAATCGCGAAGCACAAAGTCTTAAAAAAAAGTGCTGACACTTGAGACTCTTTTCATAAATGTTAAATAATCATCTACTAATCATCTAATCATCCTAACAGAAAGTTTCACCATATCACCATATATCTGATTTTTTTTTTTTTTTTGCTCAATAGTAACATATTTGTAAAATCTGTTTATTAAAAACCTAGTATTGTGTGGAGCGTCCATCGTACAAGTCTCTGTGAATGACTCCATTACTATAGAAACTAATGTTTTAGAATAGACACATTAACACAAACAAGCATGTGATTTGCCGTGCAGTCAGCCATGCTACTACACAACATTAATCAACAACTTCTGACTAATCAGATTTGAGGATTCAACATCACTGTGATGGATAGCACTTTGTAATGTGTAATGTGTATGCGTCTGAACACTTGAAATCAGCCACGTTAGATCACTTTAAAAACAAAAGCGATGTAACTCATTTAGATATATGAATACGAGCATTACTTTAAACATAATATGAAAATAACAGCAAATTCACAGGCTCCCAAATCAGGAGAGCAGTGTAACTGTAATTACTCTAAATAAAAATCTTTGCCTTGATTGCCCTGAAATGTTTTTATTTTATTTTTTATTATTATAAAGAAAAGAATTAAAACGATGCATTTTGCATATTAACACTGACAAGTGAACCAAAGTAAACATGAACAAGAAGAGCTCATTGTTTTCCCATATGTTTGCTTTGTTTATTGGCTTGTATATATATATATATATGTATATATATATATATATGTATATGTATATATATATATATATATATATATATATATATATATATATATATATATATATATATATATGATATATATATATATATATATATATATATATGTATGTATATATATTATATATTTCATGTATTTGTAATGTTTCTTTAAATCATTAAATCCTTCATGTGATTGTCTCTGTTGTTCCCAATGTTTCATTCGCAAAACTTTGACACATTACTACTGTCAGTGTTTTACGTTATGACCTTTAAAACCACACATGTGGGCTTCTGAGTGGTGCAACAGAAAAGCGTTCACTCTGTCATCTGAACATCGTGAGTTTGAATCCTGACGATGCCATCCATGGAGAGCAAGAAAGAGCAAGAGAGCAAAACTGGCTCTCAGGGAGGGAGGGATAGCATACTCTCTGTCCCCTATCAATCACAGTGACACTAACCGGTCATGGGCGTCTGTGAGCTCATGTATGCAGAAGGGGGCGGATAGCGCTTTCCTCTGAGTGTGTTACGCTGCCCTGTGACATACCATGAGCAGCATTTTGAATGATGGGAGGGAATTGGCCATGACTAAATTTCCTGAAAGGTAAAATATTCTAACATATTACGTCAATGTTATATACATTGTGGCATTTACCATCTGGTAAATTACTGTAAAATAATACTAATAGTCTCAGTTTTTATAAAATGCACGGTAGAATTTGGAATGGAATTTATCTCAGCTGCCAGTCTTTTGATCTTTTTTTACAGAAAATTATAAATTTTATGTCTGTAGCAGAGAATCGAAATTCTTAAACTCACCCGCAAACAGATTAGATGGAAGTAGCCAAGCTGTTTCTAAAGGTGCTGCTTATTTTCCATACACAGCAGTTAACTTATATGGTTCAAAGTTTCTGTAAATATTATTTGGTATTAACTGAGATCCTCTCAAAACTGGCACATCTCAGTAGGCCAACTGGCATAAAAGACTCTAATTAAGTGAGTGCTAATAATAATAATAATAATACTACAATACAAAGTATTTATCTTCTAAGATGAGTTTGCTTTATGCTCAAATTTTATCATAGCAGACTTGAATAAATGCAAATTAAAATGTGGATATGTAATATTGTGAACTTTACCTTATCCGCGGCAGAGATTTAATCAATTCTGACTACAGCTCACACAGAGGTCACAGGGTTTATTCCACTGTGGCTCTGAAAATTCCTCATAATTTGTCAGGACACTACTTTCCAATTGTATACTGTTTGTACTTGATTAAAAAGTATAACGTGGTGACGTTCACACATACTAGATGTTTGTACTGGATTAGCAATAGAGCATATAGCCAAAATTGACCAAAATCACACCTTTCTCTTCTGAAATGCATATAAGGATACTTCACATGCTTAATCAACATAATCTCTGCTATGAAGTCTCATATTTTAAAGGTTTAATGTTGGAATTTAACAACTGCCCTTCGATTTGCATTATAAGTGAGCTTTAAAGTCAATCTGAAATCAAAACATGACCCTTTCCTCCTTGTTAGCTTGTGTCCTTGGTCAGACTGCACTTCTCATTTGTACTAATCACTTAAAATGAAATTCTTCTTTGTCAGTAATCGTCCACTAATGTGCAGAAACTTTTAATCTCTAAATGGCCTTGTGTGAGTGATTTTTTCATATTTCACCTTCCTTTCCCACACACTCAGCTATCAATGAACAGAAAATGCTGATGGAATTCTTGTCAGTGGTAATCACACCTACACTACAGTTAGAGTGGATAGAAATTAAGTTAAAAAACAGAACCCTTTTAATGTGGCTTTGTCACATTACAATAACATTTTTGCTTATTTCTCTACCATTAATGAGCAGGCTCAATGAGGCTTTTATTCAGATAAAAAAAAACAAAACAAAAACAAATAGCATTTATATCAAGTGAGTAACTGGTACGATTGTGTTCATCTCTGCAAGGCTCATTATTTCCTGCACACAAGATGTTATGGTTTCTAAACTTATAAAACTGAATTTATAAACATGCTCCCTTTGTTGTAGTGTTAATCAAATTATTATTAAGAACAAATTGTTACACTAAGTCATAATAATATTTCAGTGATGTAGCAGTGGATAATTTTGTAATGGGAAGGCTAGAGGGACAACACACCCACACATACACACACACAAAGAATGTAATGTGTATGCTTCTCAGTTCATGTATAAGCTTTTCCTGTCATTCAAGCATAATGAGAAAGAGAGAGAGAGAGAGAGAGAGAGAGAGAGAGCAAAGAAGGGGACAGATGGAAAGAGGGACATGGAACGTGAAATAGGGTGAAGGCTGCTTAGAAGTTCCTGATTAATGATGACTGAGTCAGAATAAGATGTCTGAATATGAGAGTGAGTCACTGCAGCATTCCCCAAACCCATAGTTAAGAATCATAGCGTAACACAACAGTAACCATGGTGACAGTGACTTTGAAATAAAATAAAATAAATTAAAATATCGTATATTCTCCATGATGACAATCTTAATGCACTACATAGCTGTGTCTACACACAAGCCCAAGCTTTTGTATCTCCCTCTTTATTTTTCATCTCTCAGTCCTTTAATCTACCACAGTCTCTCTCTCTCGCTCTCTCTCTTCTCATTCTATCTCCAGTTAATATGTTTGAATCTCTCTCTTTCACTGCATTTCTGACACATATTTCACTCTGTTCTAATGACAGTGCGGCAGATCACGTACCCGACACTTGGACAGACAGACATGCAAAACACAAGGCTATAAACAGCACCTAAGAATAGTCTCCTTCCTTTATACTCTTTCCATCTCTTTCATTCTCTCTGAACACCAACGTTTTTAAAAGGAGACATGAATATAGTCCATTTATTTCTTTTATGTCTAATCTGGAAAGGTGAGGGATGCAGCTGCGTAAATGTGTCTCGGCACATCTTTTCAGGTTGTCAGCCATGTGACATTGTTGTGGGTCTCGGTGGAGAATGCTAGATGTGTGGCCACTCGACTGGTCAGCACTTCACTGCACTGAGAGTGTGTATGTAGCTACATACAGTCCTGTGTCGGTCTAAAAGCCCTATATTCAACTTCAGAACACAAACACGAATATAAGGTATGCTACTTGGTAGCTGACAGAAGCATTTGCATATGAATTTTGTATATTTGAATTATATACTGTACATGTCACAATAAATAAAATTCTTTTTTCTGTGGTGTATTAAAAAAATCTTACATTTTGCCAATGTTATAATTATTATTATTATTTTTTTGTTTTGTTTTGTTTTGAACTTACTGTGAGTAAGATTTGCCTTGTAAAATTTGCCTGTAAAATTTAAAATCACAGGTTTATGGTTTTGAGATTAAAAAAAAAAAAAATCAGAAATTCAAATCTCTAAAATACAGATTTTAAGAAAATGAGGTGAAGCATCTTGGTTTCCCAGAGAAAAGTAGATGCTTTCAGAGTCAAACTCAGCATTTAGCAAATCACAGTCGTCTCACATGCTCTCATCCATGAAGTGAAGTGAAGAGACATGGAGTAAAGTGGAGTTAAGTGGCTTCAAAAAGGAAGATATGAACCATAATGAGGTAAATGCATCAAAAGTTTTTATGTTTTTATGTAGCAAAATTCCTATTAAGCAGCTAATTTGGCTGTTAGCTAATGTTATCATAACCTCAATAGATAGAGCATTAGCATCAAATGTTTAATATCACTAGAAAACTAGCTATTTAAGTAGAACATAAATGTCTGAGCAGTCTGAAAGCATCTACTCCCCTGGGAATCCCAGATCCTCCACATTTGGCCTAACTTGCATGAATTTTTGACATTTGCATGAATCTGTATTTGAATGACATTTGAATTTTTAAGATCTGGAATATGTTTGTATATATGTCTTTAAAGGCCAATCTTTCAGGAAGTTAAAACCATGAAAAGAAAAAATGGAAGGTAAAAATGTAAAAATTAAATTAAAGTTAAATTTGTTAAATATATTACAGAAAAAAATATTTTATATTTTATATATATATATATATATATATATATATATATATATATATATATATATATATATATATATATATATATACACACACACATTCTTATCGATATATGTTTACATGATTAGATTTCATATAGAGATTTTAGATTCTATATTTTGTTGTAGAAATAACTGGCTGACTGACATATGGTAAATGAATCCTGCATAATAATCAATTCATGTCAGATATCACAAGCTCATGACACATGTCATGAGAGTTCATGCTCACAGATAATGTCATGTTCCATTACCAGTCACTGGCAAGACATTTCCCATAATACTCGCCATCATGATAACCTATGTCACATGCTAACTGCTACTTTAAGTATACTTAAAATAGATGTCAACACACATACTTCATGACAACTGTCATATCCTTTGATGACACTGACCCCTTAGATGGAAAGGTATGTGTATCTGCCAATAGCTCCTGGGACTTCAAGATGTTAAAAGGAGCTGTCATGATAGTGACAGAAAGTGACATGGGTTGTTATTGCATTAAATGTTGTGGCAGCTCCCACGGCAGTTAGTAGTAATGGTAACAAGACACTGTTGTGTTCAACACAGTGCTGCTGAATTGTCAAACCTGATTGTCCAGAAGGTGTTGATTAATTCTCTAACAATAAAACAGATGCATATGGAGTAATTGGTCAGGTGGAAAAGTAAGCTGAAAATGGGTTTTTAGTTGTGTTTTAAAATGAAGAAAGATGTTCAAGCATGGAGACGGAAAGGAAGAATGTCCCTAGTTTTGGGACAGTCACTTTAACGCCCTATCTCCTATGATACAGAGCCAAGATGATGGTACAGAGATCAGATTGGTATCAGAAGATTGGTGAATGTGTGCAGGTGTGGAGGAAAAAGGCTAGAGAAGTATATGGACTTAAAGGCCAGAAGAAGTATTCATATTCTTAGCCATAAAGAATATTGTTATATGCTATAAGTCTGGATATGATAAAAACATGTACAAGTGTGTCTGCTGCAGAAAGGGAAAGGGATGGACAAAGTCCAGTGTTCTCAAGGTGAAAGAAAGCAGTCTTTGTAGTGGTTTACTATGAGAATTAGAGGTGAGTGTGGAGTCTTTAGGTCACTCAGACAGTCCACCAACGCAGGACCAGGCAGTGTGTATGTAAATCTGCGTATCATCCCTATAACAATAGAACTGCAGACCATGCTGCCTGATAATATTTTCCAAGGGGAAGCATTTATAAAATAAATAGCAGTAGGTCAAGAACTGAGCCTTGGGGAACACCGTGGGAGAGGCCAGAAAAAATATATTAATTAAATTCAAATTTCTGTTTATCTGAGAGATAAGATCAGAATCGAGAGAACACAGTACCTGTAAGGTCAACCAAGAGTATGTCATGAGATACTGTGTCAAAAGCAGCAGTCAGGTTCAGCAGGAAAAAGTACAGTATATTCAGCAAGCCACCATCAGCCCTAACCAATAAGTCATCCTTGAACCTGAGGAAGGCGAAACAGGCTTGAGGATGAAAGCTTTCTGATACTGCAGATAGATAACTATTTTGTATTTCGTCATTTAAAAGCAGAGCTCAGGTAAAAGGAAAATGCTAGCAGGTCTCAGGAGTGTATTAACAGAAGGAAAAAGAGCTCTGAGCATTCTCTGGCCGTTACTGATGGCCATGGTGTGGTAGTGAGTCTTGGCTCTCTTTATTGCCTTGCTGTATGTAGAACTTGGTCTTTGTATGAAAGCGTGTGCAGTGAGGCCTGTCTTCCTGTCTAATTAGCAACCAGTAGCTTTCATATGGTGGAGCTCAGTAGTGATTTTTTTTGTCTTATTAACTTCAAGAGAAAACAAAAGAGACTGGTGAGGGAATGACTGTATACATGTATTTACTGTACCTTCTAGGACATAAATAATAACAGGAACTCATTGTCACGTCAGTGCCAGATTCGACACCTTACTCCAACTCCCTTGTGGCCTACAAACATGGCTGCTGCAAACCTCAGTTCCTGATCTGCTTCGCGGCCTACAGAAACAGACACCATGGCCAACAACACCGAACACACACAGTTCACATCATAATACTGACCATGCACATCTGGATTTAATCTCACACACACACCTATATACACACACTCCAAACACACCACCGATGCAAAGTATCGCTCAGAGTAGAGTTTTTTCTTGACGTACCAAGCCTTGCTATTGTGTTTGTGGATCTGGTTCTCATTTCTCATTTTGTTTCCTGGTTCTCGATGCTCTTGTCTACGCTAATCTGTTTGCTCATCGCCTGACCTTTGCTTGTGTTCTTGACCACATCTTTGCCTAGTGTTTTGGATTTGTTTGCCAGTAAAAATAAAGTATTTTCACCTGCACATGCAGCCCTCTCTGCTGCCTGATACTAACTTGTTTTATGAATGTTCCACAACATCCAAGGCAAGTGTAACTCTAAACAGATAAAAATTATCACAAGTTACTTTTTAAATAAATAAAACATTGTCATCATTGACAAACTGCTGTGGTATAAGAGGAATAAAACACTTCAGGATCTACTATTATAAGAATATAATTAACAGTTGTTAACAGTACTCTGCTTCACATCAGGCCACATCTCATCAGAACCCATCACTGATTAGTTTCCGTTATCAGCATGCCCTGTTGTGTTTTATCCCTTATATAAAAGCAAATGCCTCCTGACGTAAAGAACCCGTGTTTTCTGTCTCATGCACATGTGTGAACACTATTGGATAATTTATATTGGAAAATATATTTCCAATATACTAACGTATGGTTTTGTAAGTACATTTTATTGATATTAATTAAATTCTATTAGTTATTGCTTCATGCATAATGATGCATCAACTTTCAAACAAGTTGTATGCAGATACAATATGGATGATTACTCAGTCAGTTGTATTTAGTTTTTGGTTGGGTGAAGTTGCCTATTTTTAGTGATAACTTCAATAGTGTATATGTACAAAATATAAGACACCTACCAAGTCTTTGCTTTTTGTTATGGAAATACCATTGTGGACATTTGTGAGCACTAAGAATGGGTCCTGATACATGGTAATTTTAGCATAATCTTGGACCAATATGGGTTTAAATTGACCCTGTGCCTGCATAAAGACAAAGCCTTAAGACTTTGCTACAGTTTCTATTCTTCGTGGGAGACCTGCTTTGAGTGTCACAGGGATCATTTTTCTATGCTTCTTAACACCTCCACTTCCAACATCATCGAAACATCTTCAAAGTTCAGTTGAAGGTTGGTTGAATTTTCTTCTTCTTCTCCTATTCCAAGTAATCCCCAACACATTTAATTGAGGTCTGGGCTCTGGGGTGACCAGGCTATTGTTCTGAGTAGAGAAGAAGCTTATTTCTTTCATTAGTATGTCTTGATCTTCTTATCAGTGTGCTTGGGGTCATTATCTTTCTGTAGAATACATTTCTTCTGATTCCAACAATGTTCAGAGTGGATTTTATGAGTGTTTATCAGCATTCATGATGCTTACAATAAAAAAAAAATGACCACCTCCAGATGCTGTCATAAATCCCTGTAGCTACACTGAACCTCCATTGTGCTTGAATATTCATTGTACGACTATTGAAGGTTTTGAAACTCTTCCACTGTATCAGTGACTTTATATTACTTCTAACAGTACCACATTTGGACATATTGAACCATAAATCCTAACTTGAAATCACAGAGGTTCCATTATGGTGCAAGTTTTCTGCTTTTTGTCTATTTCTTTTGCTGAGTAGAAGCTTTTTGACAGGTACATGTCATTTCAGGCCCATGTTATTGACTTGTCTTTTAGCAGTGAAGGAATTGACATCTGTAGATTTTTTTTTTTTTAGATCTGAAGTAAGAGTAGGGCTTGATATCTCTCAAAGATAAAACCAGATAAGTGTCTGTCTAATCTGGATATATTCAGCGGTCTCCCAAGGTTTACGTGACTGTTAGAAGTCAAATTTTCTTTATATTTTGTATCTACAGTTATATATTTTTTAAACTCCTGGTTTTCCCCATTTTTTTAATGAACTTTTATTTTTCATTGTAATCTCTCCTTATCATTTATATATGCACATGACAAAGGACTGGAAAGGGCAGATTCGGTTGTTGTTTCTATTTTAGTATATGCTATAAAGAAAACGTCAGCCAATAAAAGTCTTTTGGGAACAGATTTTGCAGATTTTACCTCAGCTTGACTCTCTACAAAATACCCACTGCCCTGCTGTAGGAACATCTGCCTCTCATTTACCAGTCATTCAATATCAACCGTTGATACTTTGTACAATTCATATCAACAGATGGATGTGATGGCAGTCATAAATATTACAAATTTATTTATAATACAAGGTTCAGTGTTACAGAACTGGTATGTGTACTAACAAGCCTTTCCTTTTATCAGGAGAAAGCTTTACTTACACATGTACTTCAGTGTCATCATGGAAGAGTTACAGTAATTATGAGTTGTTGTTTTTTTTTTTTGTTTGTTTTTTTTTTAACAGGATTGACACCTTTTTTTCATCCATGTAATTACCAGTTAGAAACTGAGCATTTTTCAAATGCTCTTATGTGACAGTTGTGCTGTCACATATAAATAAACACAACAAGAACAACAGTAACATCTTTCACAAGCAAAGGTAATAAAGGGTATAATGTCAGGATTTAACCTGATTTAAATTTGCATACTTCTGTCACACATTCTCTATCATTTTAGTAATGATCTTATAATAAACATAAGCACTCGATTTTTAGCTTTCTATTAGCAAAAGATAATAAATTCTGATTTAGGTAATGCTGCCATAGAAACTAATATCTGTATGTGTGAGAAGATGAACAGCCTGCAAAATCAAATATCCGAGTTGTCATCTCATAATTCTGCCTTGACATGAATGCATTTTGGAAACATAACGCTCTCCCAAATGATTTACCTCCTTAAAGTCCCTGCTCATTATTCAGTTATTCATCTTATATCATTCAGTAACTACTATGAATTATTCAGTACCTCCAGTGAAACTAATAGAGAAGTTGTGCAGTTAGAAGAGTGAGGAATGTAACTATCTCAGAGGATTTAAGGGGTTAATATAACTGCACTGGAAAATGACCTTGTAATGAAATAACAAGGCCTATTCAGTATATTGCAAGTTTTGATCTGCTTACTGAGCAATTTGATACCAAGCCACATGAACTTGATACTTTGCAAGTAACACCCAAGGTTTATATATATATATATATATATATATATATATATATATATATATATATATATATATATATATATATATACACATAAATTTCCATCTAACATCTTCTACACTGACTAGCAAGCATGTATGCATGAACTGTTTTACTGTAATTCTTATATATGCACATACATACGTATATATATATATATATATGTGTATATATATATATATACTGTATATATATATATATATATATATATATATATATATATATACATATATATATATATATATGTATGTGCATATATAAGAATTACAGTAAAACAGTTCATGCATACATGCTTGCTAGTCAGTGTAGAAGATGTTAGATGGAAATTTATGCTAATACAACTTGACATTAAACTGGAGTGTTTTTATAAAGTTGATTATCATTAGTTATGTATTCACACTTAAGATAAGACCCAGAAGCAAGCTACTGAATAAGGAAATTAGGCTGCATTCATGCAGTGACAGTTTATTCCTCAGAGCTCTATGCCAGAAAGCTGTGGAGCACTCTTTATAGTACAACTAACTTCCAGCTTAAGAATCAAGCTTAAAATATACCAAATGTTTGCAGGGTGCTGGTTTATAATCTGAACAATCTTAAAATTTAAAAAATCCATCATTTTTTGCTAAACTCTGAAGCTGTGAGTAGTGATTTTTTTTTTTACATTAAGCAATAGATCTCTGTAACAAGATGCAACTTAAAGTAACACTTTCTAAATTATTAAGCAATATGTAAGACATGATCTTTTATGGTGAAGGTGGCATTACAGACCTTTAAAGGGTTAATAACAGGCACTATCATAGTTTCCAAAAAAACATAGCAGTTGGAACTTTTTCTGATAACGAAGCACTCTGTTGTAGGGTCCTTAAGGGTTCGAAATTTTTTACGAGGGTAGGATCCTTGAAATTACGATTGGACTGATCATCATATAGCAGAACTGGGAAGATAAATGAATCATTGTGTATTGTGTAAGACAGACCATTTCTGTTACTATTAGTATCACACTTGTAATCACATCTCTTTATATCTCTACTGTGGAATGGTGTGAATAACGCCTGGATCTTATCTAGACCACTACTTCATGGATAGCATCGCCTTAGATTCATTAAGACAATGAAGGTAATTTTATGAAAACATTAACAACTGTTCATAATGCATTAATGTCTGCAAATATTGTATAAAAAACAAAATGTATACAGTTCCTAGAACACTGACAACTTCCAATTCAAATAAGTAAGGGCTTGCTCTTGCCATTGTCCTGTGTCTATAACATGGCTTTGGAGAGGGAGGAGCTTCTCTCCAGTTTCTCCTACCAATCACAATGTACAGGAGTAGGAAATAGTTGAAAACCCATCCCGAGTGGTTGATGTGACAGCGTTATTACATTAAAAATCCTAGCAGGAGGAGAATCAGATGTAAACAATGGGAATGTATGCATGTGTGTACAGTTTTATTTACATGAGCTTCATCATTTTTTTATTATATTATTAATATTTATTATATTATTATCATTTTAATTATCATACTTTTTTCTATTTTTACACAATTATAAATTTTAATTATATTTTTATATTTTATTTTATTATTTCTGTCACTTCTGTTATTTATTTTATTATTAATGTTTAGCTATTTTACTATTTTATTTTTTAATTACATTTTGTTTATTTATTTCTGCATATTAAATATATAGGAGGTTCTTAGCTATGTTTTGTGACAAAAAAGTACCAGACTCTCCAGGGAAAGCTAGAAGTCTGGCTCTCAATACTAGTCCAGTAGTGGACAAGATAAACATGAAAAAGGCTAAAACAAAATTGTGTAATCTAGCATGGTGTCCCAGTTAACAATTTACAGCAATACACTGTATTGCCAAAAGCATGTGGATGCGTGACCAATTGCACCCATATGTTTTTTGTTTTTTTTTTAACATCCCATTCCAGGTTTAGTCCCCCTTTGCTGTTATAATAACCTCCACACTTCTGGGAAGGCTTTCCACTAGATTTTGGAGCGTGGCTGTGGGAATTTGCTCATTCAGCCACAAGAGCATCAGTGAGGTCAGGCAAAACACAGGTGTGCAGACCAAACATTGGCAAACCCTGTCTTTATAGACCTCGCTTTGTGCGCAGGGGCATTGTCATGCTGGAATAGGTTTGGGCCTCTTAATTCCAGTGAAGGATATTCTAAATGCTACAGCATTTAAAGACATCCTTGACCATTATGTGCTTCCAATATTGTTGCAACAGTTTGAGGCAGGCCTACAATGGGGTTTGATATTCAGGTGTCCACACGCTTTTGGCGATATAGTCTATGTTTTGAGTCCATTCCTCAGAGAGTGTCTACAATGGGCTATCCATATGAGGTGGTACCCAGCACAGTCTTAGAATGATAATCATGGTTTTTCTCCTCTAGAAAAAAGTGGTTTCTTCCCCCTATAAACATGTGTAGATATTGACTCAACAAGCTCATGCTGAGCATTTTCAATACACAGCTCACCTGACCTGATCTTGTGCTGACTGAAAAACTGAAGGGGTTGTGCTGACTGAAAAACAGCTAAACACTGCTTGACTGAAGCCTTCTTTAAGCATGGTTAGATCCCAAGTCTGAGTCAGATCAATTTTGGAAATGTTTTTTATTTGCCTTGGATCGTTAAAAAAATCAATTTGATTAATCTGGACAAGTAATTTGCAAAACCTCGACAGATTCATGTTGAACAGTGACTCTTTACATTACGGTAAACCTTAACTTAACCTTTACTGCATTACTGCACAAAATTAAACTTTACTGCATTAGTCAGCATAAACAATGAGCATTAATACACCATAAGTAATGCTAACAAAGTAACATTGCAAGTTGGCACATGTATTAATCATTGTTTAAATATTAACTAAATGCACCTGCATTGATTGCTTATTCGATCCATCACTAAATAGTCCACATAAATTATCAAACATCAACTTACAGCATATTCCTAAATGTTGAGAACATAGTGAATATTAAATATTAAAACTTGCTATTCAGCCTCAGTTTCAATATTTGCCAGTTATTTGGTTATTTGTTTGTGTTATGGTAAATAATGGGAACTTTAATGATGATCTACCTGGTACAGTGTGGTTTTTGAGAGCTTTGTGAAGTGAGGTGTTAAAAATAATCATATGTTTGCATTCCTTTGCAATAATATTACATTACCTTGCAATATTGTTTTCTTGCCCAGTTTATTTTGCATTCCCTTGCACTACCTTTATTGCTGTTTCACTGATGCATAATCTCAAGAATTTTATTGTCAACGTCTCCAGTTAGGGCCTCGCTTTTAAAAGTGTCACCTATATGTCTAGTAGCATTGGTAAGAAGAGTTCTGTTATTAATTCATGCAAATTTATTTCAATAATAAATATGGATCAGTGTAACTACCTTTTTCATGCCATCACTGAAAGTCACTAAAAAGTAACTATGTGTAATAAGACTTCTTGCATTCCTGAGCTGAATACTCATTTATACTCATGAAGTTGAACAAATGCAATCACCTTCTCCAAATTGAAATATTTCCCTTGAGCTAAGCAGAGATTTCAATTGACTTTCACCAATGATATATCCATGAGTCTGAACATAGTGTCTATGTGAACGTAAAATTCATTTAACTGCTCCATTGTCCAGTGGCTCTCACATCACCTAGTGTTGTAGATTAGACTACTAATATTTAACATATAGGCATATTTTTGTGAGAGAATGCAATATAAAATCCAAGGAATGTTAGAGTTTTGCAAAAATAAAAGTTATTGTGAGCTACAGAAATGTTTTATTTTTCTTCATGGGTTCTGTATGTTTGTACATTTCTAGTGAGGGAAAATCTTTCTTATAATGCTAATAATCTAATTGTTCATATGTGGAATATTTATAGACAGAATATTGCTGCCATTCAAACTGACTTCAGTGAAAGAGAATGTTATAAAAAAAAAAAACTATATGTAGACCATATAGAATATGCCATAAGCACTTACATGTACCCAGAATTCCTGCACCTATTTGTTATTTAAAAAGGCATTTGCATAATGAAAAGAAAGCCCCATTAGCACTAAATGAAACTGCTAGAGTGGCTAAAATGAGCTTAGAGGTAAGATGTATATAGGCCTGGTCACTGAGCTGCAGCAGGCATGAAAGCATCCAGAGGACTGACACATTCAGAGATAATAGCTGCCATAACAACTATCCAAAAAAACCTCAGCAAGATTCCGGAGTGAGTCTCATTACTGCACACAGACACAGCAGAATTTGGGTTACTGAAATATACCCTTTCAGCATGAGTATGTATAGACAGTAATTTCCAGGCTATTTTGCCAATTTCAGGGTATCTTCATTTTTAACCTTTTAAACAGAACATTCAGCATGCGAGGTCAAGACACTGAAATTGATTGTTTAAAATGGAACAGCATGGCATGCAAGGCAGCGCAGGCAGAGGAATAATCAGTGCTAGAGGAGATTGCTATCTTGCTAGATTCAATAAACGTAGCCCCGATTACTCTTGTCAGTCACCATGGCAACCATTCATGACAGCTGGCCGGGGGAAATGAGGATGAATATCTGACTAACTCTGAAAGAGCCATACATACATGCTTTCATACACACACCTACTGTGGAATACCAGTGAGCTTGTTAACAGGATGCTTTCAGAAGGACGAAAGGAATCAACTTCAAGACTCTTTCTATGCAAAAGCAATCTCTTTCTCGCGTTCCTGGGAATTTAGACATGCAAAACTATCAGCACTGACAGAATAAGGAAGCGAAGACCTCAATTAAACTGGTGGGAAAGATGAAAAACTGGTCCAAGGCTGATTTTCAGCTCAAACTCCCTCCCTTTCTGTACCAAGCACGGCAGAGTACACTGACGAAGGCTCTGAGAAAAGAGTACTAGGTTTTATTTAGGAATAGGAACACCTGACTGTTCGCACCTTGTGAGGACATTTGGCTGGTTCCCATGTGGGAAAAGCGCTTTAGTACAAAAACGTCAGTGAGGTTAAGGTTAAGGTTAGATCTAGGTGTGTGTGTGTGTGTGTGAGAGAGAGGTTCTCTTTTCTTTTCTATATTGATGCTTGGCAATATTGTAAGTAAACAATCATGCCGATAAAGTACTTTAAATTGAAATTGAAATTGAGAGTGTGTGTGTGTGAGAGAGAGAGAGTCAAAAAATGTCTCATAAGGGCACATGCCTGATAATTGGATGACTGTTTACAGGTATACAGTATATATTGTTGTGTTACTTGTCTAAGCTGACTATGGATGTGTTTTCATGTGGGGTTTAATCTCAAAGGGTTTTTCTTACCAATAAATTCAAAGAAAAAATGAAATTTTTGAGCTATGTATTGTTGTGCAATGGAATTTTTTTGCCTTGTAATTAGCTCCACCCCCTAGGTGGAACTGAGCTACTCAGCTCTGCCGTTTTTTCCTTAAATATATGTCTTATCAACAGAGATGATGGGTTATGTTGAAGGGAATCTGAAGGCTTGTCAATATTTTCAATACAATTGCAATTTACAGGCAGGCTGCTTGCAGGCAGCTCAGTGATTTAATCTGATGCATGCTAGATGTGAATGTAGAGAAGGTGTGTGTGTGTGTGTGTGTGTGTGTCCAGCCTGCATGTGTGAGGGCATGTACATGGCATGAAGAGCTTTGTGCTTCAGCTGAGGGCTGGAGTTTATATCACCAGAGGCTTGTCTGTTTGGAAAGATTTGGCAGCCATTTGTGCAACACCCACTCACTGCAGTTCACACAGCCTCGAGGAGAAGAAAAAGAGAGAGAGAGAGATAGAGGGAGCTATAGGAAGCTAAGTAATGATTTCTATTGCTCTGGAGTGAGTAAAGGTGAGACGTGAGGAGGAAATGATAGAATCGGATTAGCTAAGGCTCTTGTGTTAGTTTATGAGTTTCTTCATTTTCAAGTTCTACTACAGGAATTATTCATAGGCTCTACTTATTTATATGACCAATCGCCTCTAAGCTAATTTGTTTCTAGTGACACATGCATCGATTTGCCAATAAATCCATCTGCAATTTAAATCATATTTAGAGAGAAAAGCTGAGAGAGTCAGAAACACACTCATATGAACACACACACACAAACAGGAAATCAATGAACATACCAATGCTGGCATACACAGGCCTATCAGATAGGCTCATAAAAGGGTCTGGGACGGACGGACGGACGGACGGACACACACACACACACACACACACACACACACACACACACACACACACACACACACGCTCATATTAGTAAAATTGCAATCAGAGCATAAATCCACTGATTAGAGCAGAAATCCTTTGATTATGATTATTCACAAATATTCACTGTGCCTGTGTGTATGTACATCTACACTCACTGTCCAGTTATCTAATTAGCTGATCATGTGACAGCAATGCAATGCAAAAAATCACGCAGATACATTTATATGTCACCTACATGTGAGTGTAATGTTTATCTCCAATACGCATTACTGCTTAATCACTGACAACTTTACAGAGATTCTAAAGCTTCAATGCATGCCATGATTTTTAAGCTGTCTTCATGTAGTGTGTTAGGACAACAGCATAATTATGCTGCAGTACGATTTCTTTAAAATACTTTACTGTAGTGTGTGGGTGTGCATGTCTTTTCACAACACAGCGTACAAATTCCAGCATTTTTTAAAATTCAACCCAAGTAATTTTATCACTACGGGGCATTTGCAGGTCATAGAACAGAGGGAGCCGACAGGCCAGCGAGACACTGAGAGCAGGGAGAGCGCCGCAGGGTCAGAGGCCTTAAATGAAGGTTCACACTGACTAAGGAACACTGACAGTGTGTGGCACACACAGAACTTTTTCTGAGAAATGACAAATAATATCGCTGTTGAAGTGTTGTACCTCACTGGGTGTCTCTTGTAGCCTTCATATCTGTTCTTTCTCATGTTAGCAGTACATTTCAGAACACTGTAAGCTCATCAGTGGAAGCCCCTATAGTGTCAAACATCATTAAGTTTAATGTGAAACAACGAATGTAGGATGTAGGAGAAAAAAGATCTCCCTTATTTCCTGTACCTTTGTTCATTTTTAGTTCATTCTTGAGGAAAGAGGAAGCACAAAGGGGTGGGAATGCTGGTGAGAGGGTAACAGGGAGAATACATAAGATGGAGGGATGATTAAATGAGGTAGCTTTGACCCGAGAAGGCCTCGCCTTCTAAAAATAGTGCAAGGATTTCATGCCTTCCAGAAACGGCGCGGTTTTTCAATCATGACTCATCGTTCTTCCATCAGACAGCAGACAAACGGTGGATTTTCAACAGTCACATCACATACAGTGCTGCTTAGACAAACAGGTTGTGTCAGACAATAAGTGTCTAGTCGAGAGGCTACCAAAAAAAAAAAACACTCAGTATATGGGTGTGTGTGTGTTAAAGCTGCTGTAACTGGTTTGATTTTGGCCATGTCAACGTAACCAGTAATAAATGCTACCCTTCACAGACAGAGAGCAACTTTACATGCAATATTGCTGGATCTTCAGGCTCTTCTGTGTGTGTGTGTGTGCGAGCATGAGTGTGTGTTCTTCATTGCTTCATTTTGACCCTATAAAGACGAGTGTCCTTCTCTGACACTGGTTATTCCTCTCTCCTTATGTCTCATTCCATCAGCATTCTTCATTCATTCTGACTTTAGTCCTACTTTCCTTGTCTCATCCAAAGTAACAGGACTTCCTCCATCTCCATCTTCACTCGCTGCTTAAAATTCTATCTAAATGCACCTTTTATAGCTTTCTTTCTGTCTCTCCATCTCTCTCTCGCCCTCCCTCAAACTCTCTCTCTCTCTCTCTCTCTCTCACTCACACACACACACACACACACACGGCAGATTTTCCATTATCAACACAAGCACACAATATTATTGATCTTTAAATCAATATAGGTACATGGATCAAATAAACACAAAATATAAGTAATTGAGTAGGGATTTGAAGAGCTATGTGTAAATTAATGAGCTATATAAATTAATTTATAGTGAAATCAGCTTTGATGAATTAGCACAGAAATCAAACCAAGGGCGAGAAGAGGAGATAGAGGGAAGGAGAGGAATAAAATAGCAGGATTAATAAAATTTGATAGGAGACATGAGAGTGAATCAATGAGAGAGTAAGAGAGAGAATTGGCTAGAGAGATTGAGAGAGAGAGACAGAGAGAGAGAGAGAGAGAGACAGAGAGGGGGGGGGGGGCTATAAATGTACTCATTAAAGCTTGTATGGTATAATAAAGCAGAGCTTAGCACTCAGCTAAATGACATAACAAAAATAACTTCCCCCCAATCTATCGCTCTTTTCTCTCTCTTTTGGTTTGGCTTTTTTCTTTCTTTCTATTGATCTCTTAACATATCATTCTGTTTTCATTTGCTCTTCTATGCATTCTTCCCATCATCCAGTGCACTGTTTTATCCCTAACCTCATCCCTCATCTGTTCAGTTCATATCTTGTCCCCCCTATTCCCATCCACCCATCAATCCATTCTTCTGGTCTTGTGCAGTTTAGCACAGCCTTAGTAAGTAGCTCAGTGCCTGCAATGTACCAGAGAGAAAAACAGAGAGAGAGAGAGAGAGAGAGAGAGAGAGACCTGCTAATGTAGCCATGTAAAGTCTTTTGTTGGTTGTACATGTTCATGTACTCACCAAAAGCATTACAGGGGAAGGTGAAAAGCTTTCCTATAAACACATGTACTTATGTACACACACATGCGCGCGCACCCACCCGCCCACACACACACACACACACAGGAACTGGAATTCATAAATAGGTTTTGTGCACCCTGAACATTCCTAGCTTTCTGAATATTGACTTGCAAATTGCCTTTTTTGTTTGTTCTTTTTAAATATAGAATGTCTACTCATCATCACACAGCATCAAATTAAAAATACATTGATTAAAAATACAGTTTCATGCGGGATTATTTGCTGTGCTGCACTAATGATGAGTAATATGAATTTTCCACACTGCTACTTATTAGAAAACACACACACACAAATTTACAAACTATCAATGAAATGTTTAATTACTCCAGCACATTGGGTATTGGTCCATAATAGTGCAATATGTAATCATAGTTTAGAAGTAATGTATCTCTGCACTGATTTAATGTGCGTGTTGAAGTTACCAGTCCTCCTGTTGAAGGGTCAAATGTTACTCGACTGCTGCTAATGACTGGCTCTTCAGATAATTTCCAGTTAACACGCTCAGTTTGATGCGCATTAGATAATGAAGAACCGAGGTTAATGCAACATTATGAATAAAGTCAGTAATGCAGTAGATATTAGATTAACCCTTGCATACCTTTCCAAACATTTATGTTTTGCTTTGGTGAAATGTACCAGATCTAAAAAAAAATAAGCCAAATAAAAAAATGCCCAAGGCCCTAATTTATTTAAAAATTAATAAATAAATAAACACACACAAAAAAGTGCAAGCTGATTTACTAACAGGGTCTGTGGAGGATTGTGTCTTTCATGTGCTTTCTCTTTCGTATGTTTGCCCTAATGAATATGCAGTTTGTGGTGTTTAGAACTAACTCAGCAGGGCTAGTGTTCAATTTACAGAAACTCTTTCAGTTGAGCACAAAAAAAAAAAAAAAAAAAAAAAAAAAAAAAAAAAAAATCAAAAAAATGTTTAGTAATGAGAAAGTTTACCAGAAGTATGCCATAGTAAACTAATCAGAAAGCTCCTCAAAATGATAATAAATATGGTTTCATATTAAATAGCCTCCACACATTCTCAAGATGATGCCAGCAGTGTGTAAACTCAGCCTTTGAAAAGATTTTCATTCTAAACCCCGCTTTTAACCCCAGGTTATCGTCCTTCTAAACCCCGCTTTTAACCCCAGGTTATCGTCCTTCTAAACCCCGCTTTTAACCCCAGGTTATCGTCCTTCTAAACCCCACTTTTAACCCTGGGTAAAGTATGAGCAATGTGAAACGTGAAACAAAATAACCCAGGATTCCATTTACCTGGGGTTTAGAATGACCCAGGCTTAACTATTTCAAGTGTGAAAAGCCCTATTCAGTACCTTATTAATATAATTCACACAGCTACACTCACATTAATTCATATCATATTTTGAACAGATTTTTCAACCAGTCTCACTGCATTTAGTCAGCATTATACCTGACTTCCATATCCTTTCTTCTCTTTACTTGCCAGATTTTGTGTATGCATGCAATTTATCGAATTGCAAAAGCAAATTAGCAATCACTATTTTGGATCTTAGTTAATCAGGTTTAAATCATCAGTCTGTATATCACCAACAAAAATAAGTGAAAATCTTTATATTTATATGAAAAATGCACGAGCAATGCACCAGGCAGGAATAATCATTGTTCAGCAACCCAAATTATGCAGTGGATCTGGAGCCATGCAGGGCATCATGCACACACACACCTAAGCACCGAGAGACAATTTAGCGTAGCCTATCCACTAGAGAGGTGGGAGGAAACTGGAGAACCCTGAGGAAACCCACACAGACACAAGGAGAAAAAGTGCAACTCCACACAGACAATAACCTGAGCTCAGGATTGAACTGGGGACCCTGGAGCAGTGAGGCGACAACACTGCCATCTGCTACCCAATCATAGAAGAAAAACAGAAGAAATGGTCCATATTAAAAAAAAATTGGGACTTGCTACTTAGCTGAATAGCTCAGGTTTTACATAAACAATCTGCATCTCTCTGACTCAATAGGCAGAAATGCTCCAAAAACAACATGGAATTTCATCATGACAGACATTCAAGATGCTCCTAATGAGTCCTGTTATCTTAAAATGCAACGCAGGCTATAAAGATTTTAGCCATGTCACTAACAATTAACTGTTGATACATACATGTGCTTCAGTTTGACCTTAGGCAAAACACATACACCATTTTAATATTCTGTGTTTGTGCACATGTGATTAGAGGGTGTCTGGGGACTCACACTGCCCCCTGCTGTGTGAACTGCACCAGAGCCATGTGTGAGTGCACATAAAACTACAAGGTTCCCCGTCAACACACTAGAACCATCATCTTGCCAAGTTTCATCAAGGGATGAAAATGGAAAATATATCCATCTTGTCTCCAGCTCCTCAATATTATTTTTCCTGGGTCTCCATCTCTTCCTGTCATCTGTCCTCTCTTCCGCACCTGCCAACTTCACTAATGTCATTTCAGAGGACGACACATACAAATTTGCTTCTCATAGGAGAGAATGACTTATCAAAACTGACAGCTCATGCTTGATCAGCAGATGTGAATTGGCAACGGTGTGTGTATGTGTGTGTATACACACACACACACACACACACACACACACACACACACACACACACACACACACACACACAAATAAGTTTAGAGACGCTACTGGACATCTGTGACAGAGGGATTCCAGATTGGACTCCCCACCTAGTGATTACGTGTGTGTGTGTGTGTGTGTGTGTGTGTGTGTTTTAACAGGGCACAAAGATCAACACAGGTTAATCCCCACAAAGAAAAGATTTTCTCTGAGTGCAGCATGAGTGATTTTCAGCTTTCATTTGCACTCCTGAGCAGCTAAATGTCAATTCCACCTTCTCGGATCGCTCATCCACTGAGACATTATGACACACGACATAAGACTTTAAACCTCTTAACAATGTTGCTGCAGTTTTATGTAGTATTCATCAAACTTGTTCTCTGGAACCCAAGCATCAAACACGCGCATCACATTCTCCTCTTTAGTGTTTAGAAGCTCCAGGAATATACCAGAAAGTTCTGCCTGAGACAGAGAGTGGGAAAAAATGGCACTTTTGTACACCTGTCACTTCATATATGTTTAGAAAGCAATTGTTTAGATTTATAAAGTGTCTGAGACATCAGGATGTAAAGAGATTGTACAAAGCTTCTGGAAACATAATCCAGGGTGAGGGATGACATCATTACTGATGTCTGCAGAACAGGACATGATTTTCCCTGCGCTACAAATTACACTGTTAAATACTTTCTGAAGCATGCACACACACACACACACACACACACACACACACACACACCCCATGGGCTAAACTGCATTAAACTATCTCTCCCTCTTCTTCACTATTGCTGAAAGCAACGGTTTATTTTGTGTCATTCCCTAAAATCACATATTGTTAAAAATTTGCGAGGTCAGAAATATGACCAACCTCAGCCACGACTGTGGGCAAAATGTTTTCATGTATTATTTTAAAACCTCAAGCACAGACCAGGTTGAGGAATACAGAGAGAGAGAAGAGTGTAGAGGCGGGAGAGAAAGAGGAGGGTTAGAGAAAGAACAGCAGGGCAGTGTGTTAACTTTTTAACAGGTTGAACTGGTGCTTGAAATTTTTCAAGTGTTGTAGCACAAATTAATCCATAATAATACTTCTCAATAAGTGTTAATCTGTGTAGGCGGGAACAATTTGTTACTTAAGCTGAAAAACACAGAAAAATACATTTTTATGTAATTTTTTTATTAATCTTAATTTTGTAAAATGCACAGGCTTTATTATTATTATTATTATTAATCTAAAAGTGACCTTGTGTCCTGGATATTTTTGTCTCTTTACTGCTTTTCTCTTTTTTTTTCTTTTTTTTCTGCTTGAAACCTCTCATGTTAATTCCTTGTTAAAGAAAAATTATACTTCAATTTTGTTATAATTAAATGCGCTGACAGTGAATAACATCTGTAACTTTTCCATGCACTATTGCTTGGGCAGATGGAAAATGTTTGATAATTACACACATCAAGTAGTGAGAATAATTATTAATTACATAAATGACTACAACTACACTGAGCACATTTGTGTGGGTTTGACTGTGATCTTGCTGATATTAACACCTGAGCAACAATATGAACACACTGTACAGTCCTGTAAAAGGCAGAGAGAAAAGGGGATTATGGGAAAGAGAAAAGGAGAGACTGAATAAGATTGCCTGTATGAGTATGAAGATAATGGTGAAGATAATAAAGGATGGTAAATATCATAAAGACTGATAAAATGATGGATATAGTGAAAGCCATAATAACAGAGTTTAAGGAGTCTGTCTCACTTCTTACTCACTGATCCCTTCTTTTCCTTTTTCTTGTGCCTGGTACTGCAGGGATTGATAAATAAAAGCCACGAATTTACTAACACCATCTCAACAAGGAGAACACATCCCCCTGAGGGGTTAACAGACAACCCTAGTATGAGAACTTTCATCAAGTGCCCTACACAATCTCCACACGTGGGCTGAGCATTAAAAAAAAATCTAAATGCGTTGTATGAGCTGTGTTGTGTGTGTGGGAGAGTGTATATACCTGCTTGGCGAGTTTAACCGAGTCAGAGGTGAGTCTGTCTCTGAGATGAGGGTCCAGATGAGCTGCAGGAGCAACCTCCACCACCTTCTGATGGCGTCTCTGAATGGAACAGTCTCTCTCATACAAATGGATCACATTTCCATACTTATCACCTGGGAAGGAAAGAGTGAGGGTGGCACAGGTAAGGAACGGAGAAGACAAACGATACAACAAACAAGTCTGAAAAAAACTATATTTTTGGGCATTATATTTCAGGCTGTTCCTTTCTAAGTCTGCTGTGATTTTTGCAGACTCCTACTGAGCTAATCACTATGCAGGGATCTTATCTTGTCAATAAGATAATAAGAGTGCAGGAAAAGTGGCTGTTATTTGTGTCTCGCTCACGCACGCTCACATTTAGCAAGCAGAAGATCCTCCACAAGGGAGCACTATTAGTCAAGAAGCCATGGTGTGCATCATTATTAAAGAAACCTTCATTAACAGGTCTACACCTGGTTTCTCTGTCCATAGTTTTCCCTTTTTTTTATTTTTTTTTTTATTTTTGATAATTATAGCAATCATTCCTTCATTCTTCTCCAGTAATTGCTTTATTTTGGTCAAGGTCACAGTGGATTTTGAGCCGAGCCGGGCCAACTAATTAAATTCAATTTTAGTCATATAGCACTTTTAAGAATACTCATAGTCACAAACAGATGAACAAAAATCCAGATGTAGGTTTAGATCATTAATAGATGAATAATGAAGCCAGGGGTGACATGAGGAAGAAAGCAGAGATGAAATGAGAAGGAAGCAGACTCTTCTAGGTGACACTGGATAGTAAGATTATACATCATTACAGTATACAGGTGCGGGAGGGTAAAGTCAAACAGCACTAAGTGTGCTGAAAAGATGTTCAGTATGAGCATATTAATGAAAAAGAGTCCTGGGATGAGCACAGGTTAAGCTTTATGATTACAGCAGCAGTTCTTAGATGCAAATATGCAGTAACCAGATTTATCCACTGAAGTGAGAGTGAGTTTTGGGTATAAACTGTTTTGTGGGACGTAGAAAGTTACAGTATCCATGTGAGACCATTCACAGGAGTCAAAAGTGAGTCATAAGTGCAGAAGCTCCAAGCAGAAGTAGAGTATCAGGATAAATCAGGCAGGTTCAGAGATTGAAAGGAGTTATAGCAGTAGAAGTGTGTCAGGATCAGTGCACCAGCATCCCTTCAGGCAGCTAAGTGACCACGAAATCATCTCAAACCCACATTGCCAAGAAAATGCTCAACATACCACTAAAATTCTCAGCATGCACTAAAAACTACAAGGTCGATTCCAGTCTTAAACGCACGCGCACACACACACACACACACACACACACACACACATCTTGAGCCCATTCTGAAGATGGTGATCATATCTCATCTAGTGATGCTGGACTAAAATCAATATGTATCAGTTTTTAGCTTGTTATTGGGCTGGCATCCCTGGAAAAAGCTCATATGAACCTGCACCAGCCAGATCTAATATATGCACATCTTTGTGCTCAAACTGTTTATATATGAAGTATATGAAGTGTGAAAGACATCCTGTGCAAACCCAGAGTTCAATGCTGCTTCCATCACTGGACAACAGCAACTGCATTTTAATAAATCACTTTTTGTAATAATGGTCTTAGCAACAATATCAGCGCTCATTAAACAAAAAGCGTACAGCCAGGATGCCAATAATCTATAAGCAGAGATATTAAAAAATTTCCCTTATTCTAAAAGCCTCCCCATTTGAATAAGTACTCAATAGTCCCCTCTGAAAATATTCAGGTCATCCACCACAACATTCAGCCCAGTCCTGTGTCCTTCAGCCGGGTTGTGGAGACGAGCACCAGCAATACAAAACACCAGAGTGCTACTTTGCATCACTGACACTGTGTGTCCTTGTTCTTTCTCACACAGTGCACTGCTTCCACTCAAAACACTGCTATTCTCCCTTGACAAGCCATATTCAATTTTAAATGTATAATATCAAGTAAGCGCCCAGCGCCAGAGGAACAAATCATGCTTAATGAGTGAAAATACTCCCACATAATTGCTAGAATATGCCAGAGTCAAGCTAATAAATCATAGTATGAGGAATCAACACAAACAAACACACACACACACACACACACTCACCTAGAATTTGCACCTCAATGTGGCGTGGTTTCTCAATGAACTTCTCTACAAACAGAGCACCATTTCCGAAAGCAGCCAAAGCCTCAGAGTATGCCCTCTGGTAATTCTCCTCTAACTCCTGCAAAATCATTCATTTCAAACATTACATTTAATTTATACAATTTATCAAACATGGACATGTAGGGAAAGTGGAGTAGATCCTTAAAAGGGCAGTTTTTTAGAAGGCTCTGCTGTCTGAGGTGAAATGCAACTTCAGTTATAAGCTTTCAGTTATAAAACGTTTGCATGAATTGAATTGTTTTTATATATTTCTTTCTCTCTCTTCCTTTCTCACTTCCCAAGTCAAGGGTAAAATATTTTATTCTCTTGCAGGTGTATCTATGATATTAATATTGATTAAATTATTCATATAATGGTGTTAGAATTTGTCCATATGCTTATAAGTTGTGAATAAATTATGAGGCAATGAGAGTGTAAGGGGAATTAGTAGGCAGTGAAACCTTATGTTAAAGAAAGCAGTATAATTACTGTACATGAAGATAGAAATTGTTATATTCTGGTGGATAGCCATCATATTTATTCACAGATATGAATATACAATAACACACCTCATACTCCCTGACCACCCGCATGCCACGACCACCTCCCCCATAGGCTGCTTTGAAAATGATGGGAAAGCCGTAGGTCTTAGCAAACTCCTGAGCCTCCTGCTGAGAGGATATTGGAGCATCTGTCCCTGGGACCACTGGAACACCTACACATATATAAACAAGTAGATTATTAGTGTATAAAGGACATACAATATAGGAGGAAGATTTTTTTATTTGGTAAGGGAAAACACCATACCAGCTTTGATGGCTAGAGCACGAGCCTCTACTTTATCCCCCATCTTGTGCACCACTTCAGGACTTGGGCCAATGAATCTAACCCCTGAGTCCTCACAGGCCTGAGCAAAATCTGAACGTTCTGACAAGAACCCATATCCTGGATGGATGGCATCCACATTATTCTCCTGCAAAAGAGAGGATGAATGTAAAGTGGGAGACCGATGAGAATGTAAAAAAGGTTTTAAAAAACAGAAATAAGAAGAGGGAAAAAAGAAATAGCATGAAAGATAGAAGATGTGTGTCAGCCCTAATTAGTCTGAAAGTATGCAACGCAAATACTAAATTTATTAAAATCCCAATCAGGGGGTAATTGGAAGCCAGCCTCTCTCTGCTGGCTGAGTGTGTGCTCTCCATGATAATGGATTAGGAGGAAGAAGACCACTAAATCACTCTCACTGAATAAGGCTGGATAGATTATGTATGGAAAAATCTGCATGTGCATAGGTGTTTGTGTGCGCGTGGCACCTTATTGTTACAGTCATAGATAAGCTCCATGAGCTGTCTACTGTAAAAATTACACAGAAATCAAGTGTGCTATGTTTACAGGCAAATGGAGTCTGAAGGTCTGGCCAGGTCATTAACTTCAGCTTTGAATGATTGCCATTCATACTAAAATTATAGCAAAAAAAGAAAAAAAAAACACTGCAAAAGACTGCAAAAAACAAAAGATTATTTCCAAACCTAGAACAGTATTCACCTGCTGGCGCAAAAGTCTCTTTGTTTCTTAATAAAGCACAGCCTGAACCTTGTGTTCATTTAGAGAGCCCCGGCATTCAATATAATTGACTCGAGTCATCACATCCTGAACTCAATTAACACACAATTCTCAAGGTGCAAACATTATGAAGCAAAACTTTTCACACCAGTCAGAATGTAGGATTGGTTAAATAGTTCATATGATTGCTATGGAACAGTGCATTGAAATTTTGCAGAAAGAGCAGAAATAATAATAAGAAGATGACTGAGGAGGAAGACAAAGTGGATGAAAGGCACTCATATACAAATATAAATATAAATATGGCATATGGCATGACAGCGGGTGACACTGGGCAAAGAGCACAGCCATGTTTGAGCCACTTTACCATAGTATTTCTAACTATATATCTCTAAAACTCCAAACCAGGCAATTTACTGCTATCTACTGTGACATTGGAATGTGGTACGCTGCTGTCTTTCCTGCATTAATAATGTGAATTCAGCTGACTGAACATAAAAAAATATGTACTATTTGTACCCAATTTAGTTATCAGTTCTGTCTCTTTAGTTTGGTCTCCCTCAGTCATATGGTAGCAGGGCTAAAACCTGATAGTGAACTCAGCTACTGGTTTACAAACTATAATAGTTAATGCTAATGCTAATGGTAATGCTAGCTAATTTGCCAGTGACCTTGTGTACATCTATTACCTACTACACAGTATAATAGGCCAATGTTAGCTACCAGCATAAAGTGTGTTAGTAAGATGTTGGGCCACCATAAGCTGCCACAACAGCTTCAATGCACCTTGGCATAGATTCTCTGGAACTGTACTGTAGTTATGCACATCATTCTCCCTAAAGATATTCCCTCAAATGGTGTTTTGATGATAGGGGAGGAGACACTGTTAACATGTCACTCCAGAAATCTCCCTTTTTTCAGTCAAGAGTTTGTCATTCAGAGCGCTGTACTTTATTTATGGAAAGTTTTCTCAGGTACAAACAGGAAGCTACAGTATATACTTACTATATGGAACGAACCACATAACACAACGTAATACATCAATATATATTTATAAGTATTACATATAAATAACTCTGTTTATACAATACAATATGCAGTACACATAGTATACTTGATTTATGTTTTATACATGTTCTCCTCAACCCCACATCTTCTCATCTCATGCTATAGATGGGGAAAATTTCCCTTGTCTGCTTGATCGATCACTCACAATATTTATAAGATCATGTGGATGCACATAATCTTTCCACCTTTTCTATGAGGTGAATAAGGAGGGCGGAAATGTATTCGTTTTTCAGTAATCTATTGGATGATATTTCTTTTTCGGTCCTGAGCACCCACTGTTATCTTTATCCCTTAGGCTTGGTAGACACTATCATTTTTGGGGTTTTGATTGTAGTTCAATATGCAGTAGTATTTGTTGCTTAGCTATTTAGGGCTCATAGTGTTTAACATACTGCAGATTGAGCTGTCAAAATGCATAGTTTTGCCAGTATTGGAGACTGAATGAGAAAAAATGTGTTTAGTGAATGTATTTTGTATAAAGACAATGAAAAACTCATTTATAGTTTGGTCCATATGGAGTGCTGTGTGAAGAGTTTTGAAAAAGCGAACATGGAATTGAACATTCCAAATAATAAAAGGCAAATGCATGGCTGTAGACTGACAGTATTCATTTACTGCATGTCTAATAAAGATAATCACATCTGGGTTTTTGCGTACAAAATGTGAGCTTGATATTTCAGGGACAACCCAGAAGATTGCATCTTCACTGATGAGGCAGGACTAAACCTTAGCAAATAATGGAGAATATTATTGACCACCAGGTCACTGTGGTACAATGTACATAGGAGGAATTGCTCTGTGTGCTGCCATCAGCCAGTATGGGTCCGCAGACCACAGTTTGCTTTAATCAATGATATATATTTCATCAAGAGCAGAGCGAAGCTATATTGTTATTTCAGATAATGTCAGTTTCAGCCACACTGCTGTTCCCTGACAAAATGTTTCTTCTGTCGCATTTATCTTTAATTAACACCACAGAGGAGCATTTCTCTGTAAGGAAGTGGAAAGTATACGACAGAAATCCATATGAGAAGTAAAACCTTGTTCAGAGAAGGCATGTGGGGACATTACATTAAAGTCCTGCCAGAGCAAAGAACGCATAGCAGGAGGTGCTTCCCACATCCCCTGCTGCTTTTATAGATCAGTGCATTTTTAGTTTCGTAATTATAGTTTGGGAAAATTGGAGCACTGTGTTCAGAAAATGTGCTGTAGATTTCAGATCTGTTCTGTCTTCGTGACAGAGAAAGTGTTAGTGATAGGAAACAAAAATACAGAGATAGACAAAGCAATAAGACAGACTGTCAGGGCAAGTCAGAAAGACATACAGACAGGGAATCATCCGGAGGCATTCTCATACACTATATTAGTAGCAACAGACAAATGTTGTCCATTCTGAAGTGATGAAGCGTATGCAGGGTTTTTGGAGAAAGGAACGCCCTAGGCAGCTGTTTGTATGGTCTTACCAAATAGGAGGGATAAAAAGCATTTACTTCAAATAGTCCTTTTTAAAGGTCATTGCTGAAAGGACCCACTGATGGGCACTTCGCTCCCAAGATTCAGCTGCAGCAACCAAATGTGAAATATACTTGAAGAAGCAAACTCTAATATCACTTACAAGAAATAGCTATAAGCAGTGCTGTGGCAAGTTAGCAATATAGTGGTTCCATATTTGAAGTAATAACTGGTAGCTTGTTCATTTACTTTGTCTGCATTTATAAATAAGCCTACTTTATATTTAAAAAAAAAAAAAAGGCTAAATGAATGATAATTGGTGAAATATAATGGTGGCAGTGTGATTTACATAAGCACAACAAAACACCAGTTTTGTCTTTGAAAAATGACATCTAGTTGAATTTCAAAGGGCTGTAAACTTTCGACTTTTTCAGAGGGAGACCCTTCAGAGTTCCCAGTCACAGTCACAGAAGCACACAGTCACGATCACTTCAGAATGGACTGCAGCCAGAAAGAGCTGCCTGACCTTGGCCACTTTGATGATGTCAGGTATGTGGAGGTAAGCAGCAACAGGGGGCAGCCCTTTGCCAATCAGGTAGGCCTCATCTGCTTTCTGTCTGTGCATCTGGCCTGTATCCTGCTCGGAGTACACAGCCACTGTCCGGATCCCCAGCTCCGTACATGCCCGGAATACACGGATTGCTATCTCACCTGGACACAATAGGGAACACTCAGACATTAAGACAAAAAAAACAGGAATTAAGTTTGTATCACCTACTGTTACATCAGAATAACTCCTAAATAGGAATAAGACATAATATTAGTTCAGCACACTCTGAAGGATGTGACCAATGGCCTCACCTCTGTTGGCTACCAGGACCTTTTTAATTGGCCGGTAGTCAAGGCTCTGAGGTGAGGTGTGGGCACAGCGTGAGAGCAAGTACGCTCTCCGGATAGAGAGCATGCCCAAGCCATGCCTCACCACTCCCAAATACAAGACCATCCTGAAAGAGAGAGAGAGAGAGGTAGATAAGAACAGATTGTCCATTTCAAAAGCATCCTTCAATAAACCAGAATGAAATATAAAACTAAATGATGTGAGAGATAGGTCATGGTCCATAGAGGTACATGGGACAAGGGCAATATTGAACAAAATTACTGGACAATATTACTTACATAAATGCTCAAGACTGAACTAATGACCCACAAAGTTTTATGACAACAGTTATGTGATGCCATATTCTCCTATTTCCTCCACATTGTTTAGACTATCCACCATTACAGTCATTATTGCCCCAGAAAGTGGACTTTTGCTTCAGTTGGTGTGTGATTGCTGCCATCTTATGGATCTACACAGTACTTCCATACAAAAATATTAAAGTTACTGCCTTTCTCTCAAGATAAAAATGATACCCAAGTTGTCCACACACATAGATTAAATATGTATATCGATAATAAAGCATCATGTATCACATCGAATGATGAATGTCATTAACACTAATAACTTTTAGTTTAAGACATACAATATAATACAGCATTATTGAATCTTATATTCAGGTAACGAACTCTGTGTGTAAACACATAGAAGTGAATCTCTGTGGTTTGTGTGCACAAGCCTTCCATCTTTGCCCTTTACACACTAACACACCATAACCAGCTGAACAACATTGGTAGCCAAGGAATGTCCATGAAAAGCACTGTATCCTTGTATAAAGGAGCTTCATATGAAGAAAATATAAAACGCTGATAAAACATCAATCTTACACAAGTAACACACAAACACTTCCAGCCAGTATGTCATCTGGTGCAATTCATATATAGTACATGGGGTGTATTTAAAGTAAAACATTATCCAGACAAAGATCAGTTTTATTTTTTGCCTTGGGTCCTCTAAAGGTTTATTTTTCAGGTTTTCCTTGTGCTGTCATCACTGGATTGCTCGTTAGGGATATATCTACATCAGTATTCCTGTAAATCTGCTCTATGACAATGTCTCTTGTTAGAAGTGTTATACAAATAAAACTGAATTAAGTTCAATAATTTTTTTTGTTTGTTTGTTTTGGAAAAAGTGTAGGAGTACTGCCAATTTTTTGCCCAGTCTGTAGCAGTATTTAAATTATAGCCTCATTATTATTCAAATGAATTTGAATGATAAGATCTTTATGTAATTTAAAAAAATGACAAATTTTAAATAAATTTGACAGTCGCTATATAATTTTGTAACATCTCCTGTACATTTTGCACAAATCACCTAAAAATGATTTAAACCTTAATGAAAAGAAATCATTAAACATGTCAAAGTATTAAAAGTATTACTAAATAAACCCTCACAGAGGCTGTTCCTCACACACACATACTGTACACAACACCCTTACTTTGTACATTCATAAGGAGAGGGTCTGTAGGTTCATTTATTATTTTCTGATAACATGCCCATGCCATGTATTTGACAGTTTTCTGTATGACATTGAAGAATTATACTGTGCTTTAGTGCAACAGTCACAAAGTCAGACATGCATACACTTGTACAAGCAAAAACTTTAAGACCTGCCTGAGCATGCTGCCTTCCTTACCACTTCACACATAATGAGGCAAATGAAGCTAAAGCCATGTCTCAGCACAGTCACAGAGGATACCTTATTAGGTTTTCAGCAGAGAAGACCCAGCCCTGTTCCTGCCTTCAGTGCAGCTATAATTGCTGTGCTTAATGATAAGAAAGGGCAAGCTACTCAACAACTTCAATGTGTCTTTTTTTCCCCTGCGTATTAACCTTTATGTAGCAATCTAAAAGCCAGGCTTCACAGAACAATTTTCCCGTATTATTATTCTTCACATATCCTGTAATTTTCCAGAAACTGCGCTAATGCGATGTAGCTATATGCTTAAATTAAAGTGTTTTTGCATAGTGGAATCAAGGGGAATATATGAACCTACTGACCAATCTAAAGCCCTGCCCATGCACCACAAGTCATACAGTATTAATAGATCAATTTTAGGAATCAAAAAGTGTAAAAGCCATCAACAAGTCCTCTGGTGAGAACAAGACATTAACAACATCATAACATTACCTAAAAAAATTGAGGTCAAATGCTTCTGCTCTCAGGATGAACTGGTTTATAATAGCTAGCTCATTTCAACTGCATGATGTTTTTAATATTAGTCTCCATATGAGGGAAGTTATAGCTGAACAATCCACACTGGCTTACACTAACTCTCAATTCAAGTGAATGATGAATGTTAGATTAGCTAGCTAATACACATAGCATGTTATTTAATAAACACATAGCATGTTATTTTTTCTCATATTACCAAGTAAACAGCATAAAAATTATACATCCCATACAGTTCACACATCTAGCCAGCAACAGGAAGACACTTTAATAGGAACACCTGTACTCTTGCTCATTCACACAATTATTCAATCAGCCATTCAATCATGTACCAGCAGATCAATGCAAAAAATCATGCAGATACAGGTCAAATGCTTCAGTTAACACTCGCATACATCACAGTGGGCAAAAATGTGATCTCAGGGACTTTGATCATGGTATACTTTGAATATTTCAGAAACTGCTGATTTCCTGGGGTTTTCACACTTAAAACACTCTCTAGAGTTTAAACAGAATGGTGCAAAAAAAAAAAAAAAATACATCCAGTGAGCAACAGACTTGTGGGTGGAAACACCTTGTTGATGAGAGAGATCAAAGGAGAACGGCTAAACTGGTTCAAGCTGACAGGAAGGCAAATAAACTCAAATAAACACTCTTTACAACCATGGTGAGCAGAAAAGTATCTAAAAAATTCACAACACGCTGAACCAGGAGGATCACATTTTTTTCCCCTATTCTGATTTGATTGTATGCATTGCACTGAGCAAGACTACAGGTGTTCCTATTATAGTGGCAAGTGAGAATATCTATGTTCCTGCTCAAAGACTGGCAGACAGCAACAGTGGCAAGCATGGCTTGGGATCTCCTGATTAGTATTTCTCTGAGTTTTATCTGGTATTCCTCGAGTATGTTTATAATGTACCTAATATTCCTAGTTGCATTAAATTCACACTATGCACTTGTGATATGGTATGAAATGTAATGTTAATTTTAGCTCTTGCAAACTAACAAGGGAAACTGCAACCCTGTTATTCTTCCCACTTGCTAGGATCAGGAACATGGCTGATACAGACTAGAATTCAGGTTTAATGTCCATGTGTCCACTGGACATTAAAATAGTTTGTATTTAAATATTTCCATTCCTGCCTAGACAATCCTATAATCCTGTAATTGCAAAGCTCTGCCAGTTCCATGTTCAGTTTTAAAAGTATGTTTTACTTAGTTGGACCTGTCATTGATGTTGTACTCTATGACCTTGTAACTCATTGTCAGAATGGATTTGAGTTCACCACCTGAATTATAAGCAGTTCTTCTGCAAAAATCTAAAAACGCTGAAGTTACGTGCAGATTAGATACCAGCTAAATGTTACACAAACATGACTGATCTGTCTCACACACAGTTTGCCTCAGTTTACGTCACTGTCTGTATACTTAAGTCTGAGAATGACGTATGATGTATGTGCACGTGCATTTTAACCTGACGCTATGAGGTATCTTTAATCAGACCAGCTTATCTCAGGCAGTCTGAGTGCAGTGATCAATGAGAGATCAGCAAACAAAGCTACCATATCAGTGATTAGTATAGGATAATACAGTGTCGATCACTCCTAATCCATGTAACACATGAATTCCAGCACAATTACTACACTAAAGAATTAGGTAATAGATATGAAGCATAATCTAGGCTAATTCTTTGAAGTAATCGAGTCTATTGCTTTAAAGAATGTGTTACAGCAGAATGAGTTTCAGTCAGATAATTAAGTGGGAGAGTGAGGTTATTCTGAGCTCAAAAGTGCACCTGAATTGTTTTTGTCTTGTGGGCTTGTAAAATGTGAGCAGTTGAAAACACTATCTCATTATCTCCCAAAAATACAGACGGCTATTCCTCCTTACTTGTCTAATTCTGGCCCTATCTCACCTACACAATTTCCCAGAAAAAAGAAGAGACATATTAGCCCAAGCACCCTGTACCTTGTCCTCAGATAACAAACCCAAGGACATCATCTCTTCAAACTTAGAATTTACAACTCTTTTCTTTCTTTGTTAGTCAGTGAGACCTTTTGCAAGTAGGCACTCATCCCTGCATTCTCTTAGGTAAATTAAAGTCAGTTATCATCACACATTCCACTTTGGTGTAAAAGGTCATGAATAAATGAGAGCAGGACCGGGGTTAGTGATTTACTAGACCTGGGGCTTTTAAACAGAACCTTTAACATCTTGATTAAAGTGTGATTGTGGGGAAAAAAATCTTCTTCTTACTAATGAAACCCAATATGTGATGTTAAATTACACTAATCAGATGATTGGTCCTTCAGACAGGAATTAATTCAGCCCTGAGCTAAAATGAATTTTATGAAGACAATTCTCACTGAAACAGCACTGGAAGTCTTTCCTTTCACATATATGTGGCAGGCTGTGAAAACCCATTCAGATGGTAAAATTCTGACATTTTCCACCATATACAGTACAGTTCTGAAAATTACAAGGTTTCCTGAACTGGAATTGGTGTCTTATTTGGACATATAGTAAAGTTCTAGCATTTTAACAAGTCTGTTATTTAAAACAGGAGAAATATTTCAAGATGCTTGGCCTTCATCTACATGTATAGCCTAATCTACTAATGGAAAAACATTACTGACATATTTTACTGACAAGAAGTTTACAGTGGGAAATGAGTTATCATTCCGATTATCAGTATCATCCGCATTAGTCTCTATCTCATCATCTGAGCTAATATTCACTCACAGTCTTTAAACACAAGCCTTTTTTCTCACAATCTTTCCTCTTTCCATTTGACTTGCTATTGCTTCCCTGTTTGTCTTTTTACCTGCACTTTGTGGCTGTGTGTCATCAGTGGGGCAAACACAGCTCCATTAGAGCACATAGGAAGTCAGCCAAGCAGTTTGTGTGAGTTAAAATAGAGTGCTAACATTTTAGCATTAGCCTTGTAAGTCAACATAGACAGCTGTCAAATAGCCACGAGCTCTGTTTTTTTTTTTTTTTCTTCTTTCCTTCTCGGCTATACATAGCTTTCAAGTAAGAAAGACGAATATGTGAACAACTAATAAGCCAAATAAGCCAAAAATGTGTTCTGAAGTGATGGTTACTTCAAAGTAGAAGTGCCTGACAAAATTACCTATACCAGATGATTAAAAGGATTCAAACAAATGGTTTACACTTTGCTGTTTTTGTGTCTTTGTCTATGCGAGTGTTTTTTCAGTTAAGAGGTTTTCCATGTTTGGAAGTTGGAAACAGTTCTGCAGTTGGCTATAATAAGGCAGTGCAGCAAAAACCAGGGCAGCGACTTTGTACATACTCACAGCATCGTGCTTGTCAGGTCAAAACAACTACTGACTTTCTGGCAATGCCGAAACATTATTAATGGCAAACATTTGTTGCATGGCTTTAATTTGTTGTATGAGCTGTGGTCTGACAGTGAACCAGACTCCATGTGCAGACTCCATGTTTTCATTAAAATAACAAGGTAGGGCAATGTTATTGTTAACACAAATGTTAGTGCTAATATTAGAAACAGCCAGTTATTTTAGAATAGTGTCTATCGTGTATATGACTATATCATACTTGTAACTGTATCATAGCCCCCAAAGGGCTGGGGCTGACCCTGTTAATGGACTAATTTGAGGTTTGTATTTCTACAGTAAAAATTGCATTTTGAACAAAAAAAATCAAACATCATCAGTGGCTGTTCATGATATTTATTAGGAAAACACTTACCTATCAGAAGCAAAGTTATGGCACAAAAAGCATACACATAGGAACACATTCATGTCAGTCATGCTGTGTCTCTTCCATTAGCCAGCTCTTTCATTCAAACTACACAAAACCTATGGTTCTGGCATCCCTTCATGTAATTTGTTCTTTGGGCAATATTGCTTAGTCTATTTACGTCTGGTGTAAGTCTACCGTTCGTTCATGGTAAATACACCTGCTATTGTAGATCACATGTGCCTTCTCAATCACTGCTGCTGACATGCTATGGATGTATCAGCCATGCAGGCTTAAATTATTTATTTATTATTATTTATTTATTATTACACCAAAACGTAACTTGACTTATAGACTGCATGAATCTACAGCCTGGGCTAGAAGGATTCAGCCTCAGCCTCTACTACTTATATACCACTCTGTGTATTTTTACTTACTTCTTGGATTCAAAAAAGTAAAAAAAAAAAAATTAAAATCTAATTTAATAAATGAATTTTAGATAATGTCAGAAGATTGAGCCATATCTTTTTATAAGCCATACATTTTAATGTAACTAAATAAATCAAAAGGTGCAATGCATTATATTTGTGGTTATCTGATTTATACAAGCTGATCGATCTTACTTGATCTGAGGATTATAACGTTTAAGAACTTTAAACTTTATTTGTGTGTTTGGAGACTTGTATCTGATGTAAATATTAATCAAAATCAACATGAACTCTGTACACAGGTTTTTTTTATATATTTTTATCAGTGCCTGGATGTACTAATGATGTAACTGTTAGACAATCCTTCTGCCAAGCTATGCCAGTGGTTTATTACATTTAAGTGCATATTTATTTATGTAGGTGTGTTTTCTCTGAGCAGGCTAATCATAAATTGTTGTAAAGTGACTGTAAAGTGTTGTAACTTTACATGTAAACATACTCTATAATCACTCCAGTATGACTTAAACTGCACGTGACATGTGGGAACATGCTATAAAAGCCATGACACATTAACAAAGATTCGCATTCCAGATCATACATGCACTGCACATTATTGTTTATACTTACTACTAACTGATATGTATATCAGAGTGACCAAACCTAACTACTGAGTTCATATTGCTTAAACCTTAAGCCTGTATGCCAAACAAACACAGCAACATCAAAGGTCCTGTAGCAATCTACATGCATGCTTACGCACACACACACACACACACACACACACACACACACACATTCTTCAGTAACAAAAGCAGGAATAGTACATGTGTCTTTCTCTGTCACATGTACATGGACATTCAAATATACATGCACGTGAACACAAAACCAGAAACTTACATGCACACACACGCGCACACACACACAAACACACACACACAGGCATGCTATGTCATGTGAGCGAATTAATACACAAACAAACAGTTATGAAGTTCACATGCAAATTTACACATGGAAATATGCAGTCCAGCTGATTCACAGCTGCATGTCCAGTGCAAACACACTCACACATCAAAAAAAAAGTTAATAAACCCTGATTCCCTGCAGCATGGAGGGTGTAAAAATTCACAGGTAACACATAATCACCTAAATTTAATACTCTACCAGTCTGAACAGATCCAGAGACGAGTCTGAGACTGAACACTTACCTGAATTTACCTGCAGTGAGCAGTCTTCAGGTCACAAATGGATGAATGAGGCAGAAAGTGACGCTTTGGTCTTGAGGAGATGTGTGATACACTGATGAAGCTTCTATTTGCACAGAGCACACATATACACTCACACACAGTCAGAGGAAGTGTTGCTGTTCCAGCAGACAGTGAACAAGAAAGTCAGGCCTTGTCCTGTTTGGCATACAATGTTCAGCCCTCTCTTTCTCTCTGTTCATCCTGAGGCTGCTTATTATGCAATATGAGCATGCCCCCATTCATATCAGCCAATCACAGCCAGCCTGACTCAAAGAGCAAAGAGCGGCAGGATTTAAAGAGAGAGGGAGTGAGATATGGATAACAGAGTGAGAGGGAAAGAGGACAGCAGTAGCATGCTATAGGCCAATGTGGGAAACCTTAAAAACAGAATGAAATAACATTGTCAAAAGACAAAATAATTACATACTAATATTAACCTTTAACAAAAATGAAGATCAGCTTGTAACATATTAAGTGAAAGCAGCAGATAGAGTTGCACAAGTATTCACTCCCACCATTGAATTTGTCCACATTTTATGCAATTAATCTATAGAAAATAGCCCATAATATTTAAAGTATGGTTTAGCCCATAATATTTAAATTATGATATTATGGTTTTCCAATAGTTGGCAACATTATTTACAAATTTAATGAAGTACATAAAAGTTGTGATTGCATAGATTTTCACGTGTTCTCAATATACATACACCAGGTGCAGCAGAGTTTGCTAGAAAACTTACCTAAACAAACATCATCACGAAGATCAAGGTGCTATCAAAACAAATCCAGGACATGCTTATCTTATAATGTTCCTATAACACCTATGACATATTAGTACAAGTATGTCAGTGAGGGGTATGGCTGTAGGGTATATACACTCACCATCCATTTTAATAGGAACACCTGTACACCTGCTCATTTATGCAGTTATTTATTCAGCCAATCATGTGGCAGCAGCACAATGCATAAAAAGACTGGAAAAAGACCAGGTGATTTTTTTGTTTTAATCTTCAACTGTCCAGTCAGGGTGAGTCTGTGCCCATGATATCCTCAGATTCCTGTTCTTGGCTGACAGAAGTGAAACCCGATGTGGTCTTCTGCTGTTGTAGCTCATTCACCACAAGGTTTGATGTTTTGTGCATGCTGAGATGCTTTTCTGCTCACCATGGTTGTAAAGAGTGATTATATGAGTTACTATACACTTCCTTGCTTGACCCAATATAGCCATTTTCCTCTGACCTCTCTTATCAACAAGGTGTTTCCACCCACTGTCACTCACTCAGCGTTTTTTGTTTTTCTCACCATTCTGTGTGAACTCCAGAGACTGTTGTGTGTGAAAATTCCAGGAGATCAGCAGTTTATGAAATACTCAAACCAGCCCTTCTGGTACCAACAACTATGCCACAGTTAAAGCCACAGAGATGACACCTTTCCCCCATTCTTATGTTTGATGTGAACATTACCTGAAGCTCTTGACCTGTATCTGCATGATTTTATGCATTGTGCTGCTGCCACATGATTGGCTGACTGGATAATTGCATCATTTAGCAGGTGTACAGGTGTTCCTATTAATGTGGACGGTGAATGTACATGCACATATGAGCCTAGTATTTTCTAGGGCCTAGCTGCAAAGCCTAAACAACTGTTTTCATAGCAAAAATTACATGGGGGAAAAAATGTAAAACTCACAGCATATTAATAATTTTTCACTTAATAATTTAATTTTGTTTGTGTTGTTATTACGTTTGGTTTTATAAAGAATTGGTCACATTATGGGCCACAGGGCCAGTTGTTAATGGCTGCTCTGGTAGGCTGTTTGTTCAGGCCCTCTAGTGGTGTAGACGCCGGTGTCTACTGTCTGACGATTATGCAAAAATATAAAGAAAATAGCAACAATATCAACAAAAGATGCATGTCATCTTTCAAAGTAATTAATGATCTATCCACACATGGAATATGAGCTTTCTCTGTCTCGCTGTTGTGGAGCACTCAAAAACTGAACAGACGTGTTGCCTTGGGACTTGTTTACAGCTGGAATTCCGGATGTAACGTGGTTAAGTATTTGGGACATCACAAACAAAATATTTTTGCCATCAAAAAAATCATATTCCAAGAAAGCAACAATAAAATAGAGCTGATGGGTAGAAACAACAGCTGTATCATAGTTTATTTACCAAAACGAAACATTTTTAAACCATTATCTATTTTGGTACGTGTCTATCCTTTCATTTAATTGAGTAGTCATTGGTGTGCAGTGTTTAACTCTTTTTACCAGAGACCGAAAAAATGGAAATTCCACCTGTGTTCAGCATTAAATTTAATTTGTGATGTCACACTCTTCAGTAGTGGTTAATGGCTCATATGAAAGTAGACTTTCATGGTTTAAGAATTTGCAGTTTTCCATAAGTATTTCTTTTTTTACCTAGCCTACTAGGTTTAAATGTTATAATTTTATTGTGGCAGTTGTATACGGTGTTTTACTATCAAAACGCTTTAGTTGTGCTGTCCGTTTTATCTCTGTACCAATGCTATTGTGGAGAGGTGTGAATTGTTTGCCCAGCAGGAGGCTCTCACCGCTCCCCTCTCCTATCGCCCTGCTCACCAGCAGCTAAACAGAGTCACGATACTCTACATACAGAAACCCAACAGTGTCCTGACTAATCTTATAACAGACTTGCAGTGATAAAACAATTCTTTTGTTTATACTGATTGAAAATGTCAGATAAATCGATTTCCATTCCGCCGGCAGAATCAAGCGCCAGTGTACTGTGATATTTTGGTACAGTAATACTTCATGTGAATTAGTAAAAAACACCAGGAAATTACCCTATTTTGTCCGGTGAACACTGATGAAGTATTACTACCAGTAGTACTGAGTACAAATACTCGTGGTTTAGCTTAGTTGCTATTGATGTGTGTAGTGTGCTGTAAGTTCTGTAAGCTAGTACTTTAGGCTTGATCGCAAGACAGTATTATACTGTATTGCTACTATATTACATTCATTTTTTTTGGGTAAAAAACTTTCCATATGGGCCCAAAGATGACTTTACATTTAACCCAATCTCATGAGGAATCTATTTGTTCATCTTTTGTCATTAACTGGCTGGCTCACGGCGCATCCATAGCCTATCCTGGGAACACTGGATGTAGATACACCCTGGATGGGATACCAGTCTATCACAGGGCACCATGCACACACTTCAGCACCTAGGGACATTTAGCATAACCAGCTACTGACATGTTTTTGGGAGGGGGCAATAAACTGAAGAAACCCATGCAGACATGGGGAGAACATGCAATTCCACTCAGACTCAGTGCTCAGGATCAAACCAGACCCTGGAGCTGTGGGGCAGCAACAATACCCACTCCCCATGCCACCTAGTACTATTATTATTATTATTATAATTAATAGTAGTAGTCAGCTATAGTAACTGTTAATACACTTCTCAGAAGCAGTGATTTTAATATTTTAAATTTTTAGTGAAATCTGAAGAAAATGATTTTTTTTTTAAATCCACTCCAGTTATTTTTCACTTATTAATATTCTATCAGTATACACTACTCCTACTGTCTATGGGTTATAATAAGTTAAACACAAATGGCATGTGCTCTGGGATCCAAACACCTACGTTGCCCGTGATTACGTAACACTTTTACTCCAGGAAGCAAACAGTTAATGTTACCATTCACATCTCTGTGTGGTTTACAAGCAGGTGCACAGTGTCATCCAAGTTAATCTGTGCAACTGTCCAAAGGTCTAAAATCACATTTGTTCCCTGCAGTCTACACAACAGTTTGTTATAGTGGCATATCTAGGCCATAGGTCATGGAGAAAATGGGTTAAAAAATGAAAAGAACTTATGACCAAATCGTGAGAGCTGTACTGTACTCTACTGTACTCTAATTTACTACTGTAAATGTGAGTTCAGCATACTGTACTCCAACATACAATTGATATATCAGAAGATTATGTATGTAACTGTGGTTCTGTGACTGAAAGGAGAAATGGCACTAACTAATGAGGCTTTCTCATTTCCTTGCTGAGTACTAATAGCAAAGTCAGTAAGTGATCTCACATGTGTATCCTATACCAATAAAAGGCCTTCTAGGGTTTCTACATCTGTCACTGCAGCCAATGTGTGTGTACTCTTTTATCAAGTTGCAGGTTCATTGCATTCCTAACCTCACATTAGGTCTCATCAATCGGAAAAATCGGAACATTGTGGAATAGCCCAGCTACTCGCATGGGGGGATATACTATAAAATGGATTAGGCTCTTGTCCAGCCATATCTATTATCAGCTCTTACATTTGGCCTATGCCTACTGCCAGCTCCAACACTTTCTCCTCAGTCTTCTGTTCCTGCCACTGTAGCAAAGTTTTTTATTCCTAGCAGGCTCTTTAGCCAAATCTGGCTGCACAGCTACTAGACAGCAGTATTTCCATAGCCTGCACTGCACGCTTCAAACATTGCTAACAGCATGCTGCCGTTAATGAAAAGGCTCTGTAAGTGTCTGTTGCAAATGCTCAGGTCAAACAATTTGGGCATTGATCATGTTCATTATTTAACTCCTTCAGGGCTTGGCAGAACAAACAACTCACCATCCTGCCCTGAAATACACAAGAGGATGACAAAGTTCACAGATTTCCAGCAATTTACGCACGCTATAATTTTATTCTACCATTTCAAAATGATTTACTTTGCATCCACAGTAACCTCATTATGACATGCCAACCGAAACAATTGGCCATGTGTCTTGTTCAACAAAACAATCAGTCACAGAGGAAAAAAAGAAATAAGTCAAATACTACTGTGCCTCAGTACACTCTATCTGAAACTTCAATTTTTAACAAGAACAAGATCAACAAAAAGAGTGCTATGCTCAGCAACTTTGAATTCACTTCCTCAAATGTTTGACAAGACGAGAGGACGAGTGTGATGTGTGTGTGTGTTTGTGTGTGTGTGTGTGTGTGTGTGTGCTTTTTTAGGCTGCACATGTAGCAAAAGATACAAAATATAGGGCAGAAATATAGTGCAGTGTTAGTGGAAATTGATTATTTTTTACCTGGAACATGATAAACTAAGCCTGAAAGTCACTTTGGGAGTGCAACCGCATGCATAAATTTCCTATTATTACTAGACTAAAGTGAGTTTTATATTTAATATTTACCTGTTTACATGTTCACATGTTCAAGCCAACAACATATAAATGGACCATTAATTTTTTTTTATTCACAATTATCTTAATTAATAAATGCATGGTTGTTATTTTACTTTAATATTTATTTTGAACTGTTTTTAACATGTATATTACACCTTGGAATTTGTGCTTAGGAGTTAAGATAGCTAACACATGTTATGGTGAATGATCAATGAATATGCCTCATAAATTTAATATAACTAAAAATGTCTTGACAAATCTATTGGAGCTTTAAATGTAAATTTGTTATCATCGCAAGTCTTTATGAGTGCAATGATTACACAAAGTTCCACAATAGCTTAGATAAGAGTCGCCTCCATCTACAGGTTTCACTGACTTCAGTTCAGCACGGCATTGCTTCATTTGCCTGATAAAATCCTCAGGTCTCTCTGCCTGGGGCCTTGATTCAGTTTACCTGATAAAAATATTGCTGTCTACCTGAAGAATGAAAATGAGATGCTTTTCAAAAGGGAGTTTGTCTTGCAATGTTTGCTAACAGATATGATAAACTGTCTTATCTGTTTTATCCTTTTTTTAAGCAGTTTTATCCTTGCTAGATAAAGTATAGAACTGGAGCCAAAAAGATTTTATCCAGAATGTAGGCAGCACAGTGGGTTTAATCCTGAGTTCGGCTTACTGTCTGTGAGGAGTTTGTCATGTTCTCCTTGTTTGTATGGGTTTTCTCTGGGTTCTCTGGTTTCCTCCAACTATCCAACAAATTGGCTATGCTAAATTGACCGTAGTCGTGAATGAGCGTGTGAACCTGTGTGTACAAGAGGCCCTGCAATACAGAATAAGCCAGACTGGGTTTTTTATTTCAGCCTTCAATCTTGAAATTACAAATAAATTCTGCTTATAATTTTGTGATGTCAATTAGCTGAGTGTAATTTAATTTCAGTATTTAGGTAAGTGGAATAATGGATTAATCAGCAGTTGAAGTGTTGATGTGGTGATTTTAGGGCCAGAAACCATTAATCCTTTCATTAGTTAATTTTGGATTAATTAACTAATGACTAAGCACTACAAGCATAGATGCACATGCAATACATTTAAAATTCTGAAACCTGATAAAAACAGAGGTAGCAGTGAATCAGATTTGGAGACACTAATGTCTATGGACAGGTTGTGACCACTGCAAAATGAAGTTATAATACTGTATATGTTAGTAATTAATAGTAATTGTGTAAGTATTTAGTATTTCATTTTAGTAATGGACATTATATGCAAAAGCTGAAAAGATCACATAACAGGTGACAAAGTTCCAGTGTCCTAAAATTGTCGATATGGTGTTGAATAGAGCACTTCACAACAAATTCCTTTAAGTATCTACACGATAAAACAAAAATAAGAAAAGCAAAGATGTGGCCAATATATGACTTACTTTTCCCTGTGGATCTGGATTTTAAACTGGAAAATTTTAAAAGTTTTATGTTCCACATATCACTGCTTGTATGTTACCCTTAATTAATAAATGTGACTCAGTTGTGCTTTTTGGATAGTTAGAAGAAACGGTTGCTGTAATAGTTTTAGAATTTATTAAATTTATTTAAAGCCTCTTCTACTTTCAGTCATAAAAAATGTTACTATGCATAATATAAATACATTTGTGATAGTTCCACTGGGAATAATTCAAATAGCATAATAATAATAATAATAATAATAATAATAATAATAATAATAATAATAGTTTTCCTTGAACAGTAACAGTTATTCCTTGTGTTTTCTGATGTATGTACATAATGCACAAAAATGTAGGAGCGAAAGCATTTAGCAAAACATTATTTAATAAATAGTGTCCATAAAGTCTATGCATTAAGTGCAATATGTTAAACAGCCATGAAAAACTATTTGGAATATATAGCATATAGTCGGAACCAAGGTCTTATCTTCTTAAATAAATTAGGCCTAGTAGCTTTGTACAAAAAAGTAATTCTTTAGAATAAATATTGAATGGTATTTTGAAGTGCCATTTTTATGCGCAGTTACCCTTCACTTCATGGCTGCTTCCCTGACTAATGCCCTCTTTACCTGGTCAGTGACTTTTGTTGGACAGACTCCTCTAGGCAGGGTCACTGTGACATATTTTGTCCATTTTTAAATAATGGATTTAATGGTGCTTTGCTGGATGTTCATTGTTTGGGATATATTTTTATAACCTTCATGATATTTGTTTAGGTATGTTCTCTAACTAATTTTGGGACCTACCAGCAAACAGACACATTTATATTGAGGCCACATGACACTTTAATTGCATACAGATTGACTCCATTTAACTAATTATGTGACTTCTGATGGCAACTGGTTTGCAGAAAAACAAACTGTTCACAGTATCAGGGGTGAATATTTACATAACCACAACTTTTACTACTTTTATTTGTAAATAATTTGGAAAACTATATTGATTCCCCATACACGTCAACATTACTAATTGTATGATCTATAATCCCAGTTAAGTATATTTAAGTTCCAGGCTGTAACAGCATGTGAAAAAGTTCAAAGAGGTGAATACTTGTGTAAAGCACCAAGTATCATCTGTGTATAGGGGCTTAGGATGTGATTGATGTGATGAACATGAGGACTTTCACAAATACTCACTTATACACCCTCAGACTCTCAATCCCTTTTGCACCTCAACAACATCACCAAAATGTGGACTTGGAGGAGAACCACAGGGCTTAAGGCACCTCTCCATACTTGCCCCCACCACCGTAACAGCATTATAATACCCTGATTTCATCAAAAGAACAGATAAACAAATGAATCACAGAGTGATAAGAGAGTAGCATGAGAAAGAGCCCTGGTGTCCCAGCACAGGTAGCGAAATCATTTGAAATGCTTTAAAGCAAATTGGCAATTCTAGAGTTACCTAAACAGTCAACTGCTTGCTATTATAGGGGTGTCCAGTAGCTAGCTATCAATAGCTATTTAGTGTTTTTACCAGCATGGGACTGCTGCTGGTGCCAGGCTGCTGCCCAATCCTGAGCTGTTTTGTCTATTTCAATGACAAAAACAATTATTTTTCAGCTGCTAGCTGCTGGTTTGAAAAAAAGGCACAAACAAACAGGACTTGGGAGGAGTTGAGGATCCATGTGCAGGAGGTTTATTAAGACAAATCAGAATCCAAAACTCAATGCCATAATGGTACAGTCACATACAGTTCATACATTTTTTGCTGTCTATCTTTTCTTTTATATTTATATTTTTAGATTCTTCTTTTTCTATTTCTATGTAAGTAAAATCTGTTTTCATGCAAATAAAAACAGATTAAAACAAATAAAATTAAAAGATTAAAAACAAATTAAATCTGTTTTTATGCAAATTCTGTTTTATGTTACTGGACACTCATAAAAGGCATTTTACTGCACATCATTCTGTGTATGATTGTGTGTGTGACCAAAAAAATTTGATTTGATTTGATTTGATTGTAGTAGCAATGGCCAAACACAGAAAAGCACAATATATTTAAATAGAGGACAAATCCAAAGAGCAATCAAAGGACAAGGCAAGGGTCAAAACACATGAATGGTAATCGCAGTGGTAACACATGAATGGTAATCGCTCAGTAAAGAGCTCATGTTGCAATCCATTTTACTCAGAACTCAGAAAAAAACAACCACTGACATGGAAAAGTGTAATGGAACAGCCTCAGAACTCGGGCAGCCTGAGTCCACCTAGCCTGAGTTCTCTCACATAAACACACCTGATGTTACAACAATATTGCGGTGCGCACTCAACAGTAAACAGATTTCTCTTTACGTCATTTTCTACTTGATTTTATTCAATATGTAGATTTTGTGTTGTGAAAAGGTGTTTTAAATGCTTAATACATTTATATTTACAGTTTAATGTAATTATATTAATTTCAACCTAATTTTGCTAATGTAATAAAAAAAATTATGAGCAAAGATGTATGAACGTTTTACACGCCATTTCTCATTGCTAATCGCATAGAAAAAATCATCGAGATATTCTTTATGTGTTTATATTATTTAATTCAGAGACTAACCATACAAATAGCACATACCTTTGGTCGAGACATCCATGTTTTTTTGAGCTGGAGCACTGAAACGTGTTTAGATCGGAGCATGGGAAAACTGAATTGGAGTACAATGGATTGCAGTAATTGTACACACTCAGACACTAAGGATAGCAAGAATTGACAGTTAGACAATGAATGTGGTGGTCTTATATACTTTATTAGCAGGAGGTAACCTGAAAGTAGTAACTCAGAACTTGGGGTAGGAGGACCTCTGCTTACAGGGAGATGCTTTTCAGAGCATGATATAGTGATGTTATTAAAGGGTTTTGTGTGAAGCACTCAGTGGTAAATGACGTAACCAAACAGGCCGATGGACTGCAGGAAAATCTACCATGTCAGTCACATTTATTTGCAAAATGCAGACTTTCTCCACACAAACTGATTAAATATGCAGATCATTGTTTATATGCTGAAGTTTTCATTGAGGAGATTTCATTTAGCATTTTAGAAGGGACTCTGTGCTTTGTAAAAGTCAGAATTACAGCTGTAACCTGAAGTTTTCCAGCATGGGAAAGTCTTCATGACAGAGGACTTCCTGCTTGAATGGTAACATGACAAGCTGACCTGTCATGATTTAGTCCTTACTTAAATCACTGTTTTAAAGAATTTATGATGTACAAATGCACGCATCTGGAATAATCTGGGTCAGTCTCAGACAATCTCAAGTAGCTTAATCTCTCAACTGTTTATAACTGGAAGTACATTGTCACAGATTGTGTGTCAGAGCAGATAGGAGAAAGAGCTTGGCTCTGTTTATTTGCCCTTCACTGTAATACATCACCACAGCCATATGGTGTCAGTAAAAGCACATAACAAATTCTTAAAGCTCTAAATTGCTGAACAATTTCGACTTCAGATCAGTAGTCCAATCTGAAGGGACGTGCTTTCTTATAATCCGACATATCAGATTTAGAATCAAGATATTTGCTTCCAAGCTAACATGAGCTGAATACCAACCAGCATCTCACTGGACATAAGTGCACTCAATAGAGAGCAGGACCCATTATTTTACACCCTATGTAGTGTATATGGATTAGAGAAGCATTTGGTAGGCATTCAGCCATTGTTCTTTGTTCAGTGGACTGATGATTTGAGTACAGTCTTGCATTGAAGAATATAATGCAAGGAGTTTCCTTGTGAAAGTATGGAAAGGTTTATTTCATTAGCAAAGGTGTTTAAAGTGAGATTTAGGAACAAACTTAGAAAACCACAAATGCTAGTAATGTGCTGTGCCTATATATAAAGGAATTTATATGCAATCACTTACATATGTGGTTTTTGAATGTCCCAAAGATTAATATTTTTATAATGAATACATAAAAATTTATATTAATGATGTACTGATCACAGATTGCCATGGCATTTTAGAAGAAAACAAGATAGACTGAAGGATAGACATTAAAAAGTTGAAGAATGTTTTCAACCATAAAAGAACAATCATTCTTCTTCACTAGGCCCAAGCAGTTTGAAAGAGCATTCAGTGAACTGAAAGTCCAATAATGATTGAAGAAAAGTAAGAAATCAAAGTTAATCTGGTGAAGAGCACTGGGCTATAATTTCTCTGTATTTATCTTTAAATCTTCAGTATATCTCTTTCCTCTCCATTTCTAGAGTTGCTCAGCTGTTATAGAAAATATTCCTTATCTTCCTTATTCACTGAAAATTTTTAACAAATTCTCTTTTCACTAATTTCTTATTTTGCCTCTCAGTATATTTGATATTCCCATGTCAGCACTTACCATTCTCCAAATGTGTGATCTATTAGCTGATCTATTTACACTGTTTCAGTCACTGACATTAATGAGACCCCCAGGTGACAGAGGAAATGACATTCATCAGATATTGGGAAGTACCACTGTGGAGCATGGGGAGGAAGGGGATACTGATATACTGAAGAGGAGGTTTAATGAAGTATTAAACACCATCATGCTGACACCCTGCATATTTAAACACTCCATATTGGTGTGCCAGAGAACACACAAAGGGTTTTCGCACACACTTTAACGCACACCAACACTGAGAAATGTGTACATTATTTCCACTACACGCTTGTGGCAGTAGGGTGCATCATTAGTGGCACTCTTCGGGGTTGGCGGGTGGTCAAGAAATGCATGGAGGACCCACGATCACTAAATGTCACAGAAAGAAATCCCACTGAGTGCAGAACTCATTTCCTGTTGACTGCAACCTTTCTGAAGTTCTTCATTATTAATAAAGGCCACGCTTAAGACACACACACGCACGCACACACACACACACATATATGACATGCCACTATTCAGGCTAAACATTTTTAAACCAATATTGCTTAACTGTTGCTTCATTCACTTCACTGATACTGATCATGAGGTTCATGGTTGTCTCTTTGCAGGGCTTGTGGTGTCTGCCAGCTCTGTAGAAACATGTATCCAGTCTCAGTCATTGTCGCCACGGTAACAATTCAAGTGGCAAGCAACCAGAATGTGTTGAGTGTAGGATTGTGTGCTGGGGATTAAAACATATTTTGAGGAAATGTGACAGTCGTCTGCCATAACGTTTGATTTCAGAACATCATGTACAGATTAAGTAAATAAACCATAAAATGATGAGGAGAGTGATACATAAATCTGATTCATATCTGTGGCTCCTGTACGTGTCCTTTAGACATAGATGCCAAGTTTCATCATTTTGTCCAACACTGGAATTACTGTATAAGTTTGAGTTTAAGGGAGTAGTATGTAATTTTAGACGCTTCTGCTGTCTATGAGACAAACTCGAATTGCATTGAAACCATTCCCAAGTCATCCACTTGGGAACATCCATTTGGGAACATCCATTTGGAAAAGACCCTCAGTTAAATCTATATATACCTTGTGATTTCCCTTTTAAGGAAAAGAGGATCACTGGGGTGGACCTGATTTTAGGGCCAGAGAAATGTCAAACTAGCATGATCTATTGCAGTTAAATATTCTTAGTCATAGTTTTTCCCACATAAATATTTTTGAGATTATAAGTTTTAAAATTGTAAAAATTACAAACTGCACCTAGAGCCCAGTTCCAGGGTTTCTGGATCACTCCTGAGCATGAGGTACTGAGGAAACATTTGAATTAACCCAGAGAACCTGGTTGAAACTGCTTTGGCTATGCTAACATTCCCCTAGACCTCACTGAGTGTCAGGGATGCAGGGATGTGCTGGACTTTTAAGCATCATGCATTTGATATGAATGATGACATTATGCGCTATGTCTTTGTTAACTTCTGTTTGATGGAGCGTTTGAAAAAATCTGCTATTGTTGTTTGCAGCATTATGCTTGCGACTTGCTTCAGTAATTACTTGGTAATGTACCTAGTTGACTTCAGCATTGCATGACAACCCAAACACAAAAGACTAGGAGATTGGGAAACAGTAAGGAACAAGTCTAAACTAGGAATTAAAGGGGAAACCAAGAAACAAATACAAGGCTTCATACCGTGACACCGAAAATCAAGGCGTATACAAGCACAGACAGGACTGAAAAAAACAACAAGAGACAGCTGAAATAAAGTAGACATGGGTGAGAATAATGATCGGGGGCATGATGGTCAGGGCTCAGTGGGAGCTGGAACTGAGGAAAACAGAGCAAATAGCATGGTTTGGTGACAGCAACCCTCTCCCTGTGCCTTTAAAGCAGTCGTCTTCTGATGGACTTGACAGCAGATTGTGTAGTGTGTGTGTTTTCACACATTGAAACGATAGACTGGCCCAGATGTCACATCTTTTCCCAAGATAACTAAACAAGTTATCGCCTGTCTTTCATTAGTTAAGCACATAATAATTTAATTTCATCCTCCTGGTGACTGAATTCACAATCCTCAGTTCTCTTGCTCTCATTTCGTATTATGAAAAGCATCCTTTCTTTTGCATTATTCTGAATAAATATGGAAAAGAAATGTCATTTTAAGTGGTAACCGCTGGAACTATAGTTAGCAGAGACTGAGAGTGATGGAGGTGCATGAATAGGTTATGAAAAAAAGTAAGGCCAATAAAAAATCTGAATGAAACAGGGGGAGGGAAAAGGAAGGAAACTTATGCTTCCTGCCAAAAAGAATCCTCCTATTTCTTGCCTTTGTGCTCACCTTTCTCTCTCTCTCTCTCTCTCTCTCTCTCTCTTTCTTTCACACACACAAAAATGCCATTCACACACTCTCTCTATCTCTTTTCACACACACACACACACACACACACACACACACATACACAGACACTGCACAGCACGGCAAGGTACTAAGAGTGCTAATGCGCTCCTGCACTCAAACTGCACATCTCATCCAAGTCTTGGCTGCAGGCTCTGGAGAGCTGGATGCTATCATGTGGCACACTTGGTGCTACATAAAGGTCAGTGAGTTTGCTCATCATCATCCTCTCACTCTCTCTCTCTCTTTCTCTCTCTCTCTCTCTTTCTCTCTCTCAATAGATAAAACTCACAGCACTGAAAATGTTTTAGACAAAAGCAGTGGTGATTCCAGGTTTTTAAACATGGCACAGCACAATGGGATGAAAAATGTGCCACTACAATCTGAATTTAAAATGTACAAATCTGAATTTTTATTCCTTGATTTGAATTTGTAAGTGAAGTTTTGTAGTTGAATTGGATCAAATTAAATTTGTGTGTAAGGTTTCAAATTCAAGTTTATAATAACGTGTAGAAAATACTACACATTCATTCCATATGGTACCAGTTATTACTGGTGTAATGATATAGTGTTTCATTCAATATGAGGCTCTTAATTCAATACGCCTGTGCCTCAAACAATACATTCGAACTGCAGACTGCATAATCACAGTAAAATACCACTTATATGATGTGAAGTGTAATAACCTTTAAACTTAATCAAGCCAGCACTCCCTCCTCTGAAAAAGTAACTTCCTCTTTATCTTAAATCAGGAGATGCTACGGGTTTTAAAAATAATTCTTCTTCTAAGCACACTGTTTTCATGAGCCATCATGTTAACATAGGTACTAGTGTATTGACTCAGGAAAAACTATAATAACTATGTTCAACAGAAAGCAGGAGCTGGAAGATTTCCCCAGATCTTTAAGGTCTAGTGTATTAGATCACTTCAGCCTCCTGGTAAGTGACAACATTGAGGTTAAGACCGAATGGATACAATGTGCTGAATCTGTCAAATATGTGCAAAATACACCGACGCATACACATACACACTCTCTGCTGTACTCAGGCAACCTTTCCTCACCTATTTAATCAGGTCTAAAGAAATCACAATGGCAATTGGGAAGTTCAAATTCAGTAGTGGAGAATGCAGGATTCAAAAACACATGTAGGGCTACAGAGAGCTGCGTGACATGCTAAGACAGCTAGCTATAAGCGCACAACTAGCTAACAGCAGAATTAGAGAAATGGGCTTCAGACACGCCACCCAGAGTCACACCACCGAAAGCTAGCCAAGTTTAATTTTGTTACGTTCTAATACATAGCTTTTGTTTTGCTATATTCTGCTAAGTGTCTAAATGGATCACACAAACACTGTATTATTTTTAAGTTTAAAGTATTATTTTTTTAGAATTTAGAATGTTTTAGTTCATTAAAAATGGAAACCTAAGACATATTCAGGTGATGCACATTTTTGCTGTAACGAAAATGTATCATATTGAGACACCATATCTTATTGTATTGTGTCATATCAAAATGAATGGCCATATTATTGTACACTAGTGTATTGGCTTCAGTGTAGTTAGTGTAGTTGCTCTGTACTTCCTAATACTCAAGGGATTTGGTAAAAGTACCTACAAAGGTACAATGATGATTTAAATCAACATGCACTACATAATTATGACTCATTAACTTTGCATGGATTGCTTAAGAGTAATAGACCTCTCAGAGATATGATTTTAAGGTCAGACTTGTTTCAATGTGTGACCACATACATGGAGAAAAATATGAAATATGAAAATTTTACAAACCTTGCTCTAGTTGATCTATTGGTAAAGCATATAGTTTTAAAAACCACTATCAGGTCTAAGCCCAAAACACTGCTGTAAAAATAAGTAGGTTTGGGTTTATGGTGCATGGACATGTGATTGATGGCAGGGAGACGATCATTGTGATCTAGTCCTCACAGCAGACTATCATTAGTTGGGGAAGCAGTTCAAATCACTTCATCCCATTTGGGGTTTCTTATTGTGATCCTGGCATGAGTCACGAGTGAGCAGAGGGAGAAGAGTGAAGAGGGTTGACTCGTACGTACTTATTCTGGTAAACCACACACACGCGCATACACACTTGCAAACACACATACACACATCTCTGGCTTTTTGGATATTCTATATTTTGACATATTCATTTTTCATTTAGTGCTGTACACAACATATATAGAGTATGCTTCTGTGCTATGTTTTATTGAGTGATATTAATTTTAATGTAGCTATCTATCTATCTATGTGGACATGTGTGTGTGTGTGTGTGTGTTTCAGGCAAGCTCCACTGAGTTAATAAATGAGATTTGCTCTGGGAATCCAGGGCCAGTTCAGTAATGAGCCACAGCCTTGCACAGCCATGCACTCTGCTTCCCTTTCTCTTACTCCTCTATCTTTTCTCTATCCTTCGTTCTCTCTGTACAGCTATTGCACTCTTGTTTTTTCAATCTTTTCTACAAATATGTTTATAATGCTACAACAACAGCAACAGCAAACAATAATAATAATAATAATAATAATAATAATAATAATAATGACATCAAAAATCACCTTCTAGACATTTTTCATTAACTTATTATACTAAACTATTGTTGAGGTGCTACTTAAAGGTCTTTCTGACATCAAACCCATCATCTGAATGTACATCATGAAAGTCATTATCTCTTTTCACATACATACTCATCCACTAAAACTGGGATTTCTATGGCCAGATGACTCTCGCAGATTTGATGATACCATTAAAAAAGGGCACAGAAAGCAGGAGGGCAATATAATCACTCAGCAATGTAATCACTTTAGAATGGCTGAGAGAGCACGCTGCAATACCGGCGAACAGACCGGACTGTCCGGAAGAAAAGAGAAGTGACAGTTCTCAGTAAAGTGTATCGACCCATATTGACATATTGAAAACAATTTCATTTCATGTGAGCTGGCTTATAATGTAGCAGTCATGTCAATGACTTAAAATCAATGACTGCAAGAGACTAGCAACTGAATTGTTACGTTTTGATATGAATGGTTGGAAAACATTCTCATCATTGTTTCTTTTATTATAAATGCTTATACAGAGTGTAAGCAGTAGTTGGTGGGTATTTATCTATTTGTAGGGGCTGAATGTTTCCATTATAGTAGGAATACTTGATCATTTTGAGCATTTTAACAGCGACACAGTGGTGCAGCGGTTAGCGCTGCCACGTCATAGCTCAAGGGTCCCCTGTCCTTAAGTTTCTGTCTGTGTGGAGTTTCATACATTATATGGAAAAAGTATGTGGACACCTGACCATCTCTTGCATGTGGGCCTTGAGTAAACTGCTTCCACAAAGCTGAAAGCACACAACTATCTAGAATGTCTTTGTATGCTATAGATTTAAGATTTCTCTTCAATAAAATTAGGAGGGCCATATATGTTCCAGAATGACAATGCTCCTGTGGACAAAGCGAGCGCTATAAAAACAGGATTTGCTAAGGTTGGTGTGGAAGAACCTGAGTGGCCTGCACAGAGCACTGACCTCAACCCCACTGAATAACCAGATATTGTGGAATGCCAACAATGTGCCAGGCCTTCTCGCACAACATCAGTGCCCAACCTCACCATTGCTCTTGTGTCTGAATGGGCAATTCCCACAGTTACATTCCAAAATCTAGTGGAAAGTCTTCACAAAAGAGTTTCCCAATATTTGAATTGAAAATTTGACACACACATATGTGTATGATGTTCAGATGTCCACATACTTTTGGGCATATAGTGTATGTTCTTCCTGTGTCTGCAAGGGTTTTCTCCGGTTTCCTCCCAACTCCAAAAAAGTTGACAATAGATTGCTTATAACAAATCGCCCCTGTGTGTGTGTGTGTGTGTGTGTGTGTGGGTGCATGTGTATCTGTGTGTGTGTGTCCTAGCAGGGATGTATTCCTGCCTCACAGCCAGTGTTCCTGGGATAGGCTTCAGATCCACCATAGCCCTGACCAGGGTAAAACAATTACTGACAGTGAGTGTGTGAGTGAACAGCATTACAGTGGTGGAAAAAATGTGGATGACTCGAAGCTCAGAAACTGAGACTGATGACTCAACTGTTATGCGATGATTTATTATAACCTCTGCTTTACACACAATACTGTAATTATGAATACTTGTTTTGAAAAAACTAAATATGCCAAAAGATTTTCCTTTGGATGCTGAGGTTAGGAGTTAGACATAGCATTACTCAACTACAGTAACATATACATCAAAGAAAATAGTTCACAACGAAAGTAATACATGCGTTTGAGTGTCTGTGTGTGTCTTGTGAGAACTGGAGGACACAATCAGGGTGAACTACTACCACTGCCACTACTGCACAATGATAAACTGCACTCAATGAAAAATACTCCGTTTCACAACAGATTTTTACTCTGCAGCTATAGATAATTTAAGGAGTAATAGGGTACAGATACAGCCTATGGCATTTTCACTCTGTTTTTTTTAACTGGCTACTAAGAGGAAAATGAGGAAAAATGAAAGAGGAAAATGAAAAAGAGAAAGAAAAAAAATCCTCATTTCTCCCTCTCCATCTCTCATGGGTGAATAGATATTTCTGTTTTGGCTGAACTCCGACCTCATAGTGTTCTCACGCTCTCTCTCTCTCTCTCTCTCTCTCTCTCTCTCTCTCTCTCTCTCTCTCTCTCACAGGCCCAGCCCAAGGATGGCTAAGCCATTACAGTAATTAACTGAGAAAGACAGAGGGGGAAGGAAAAGTAGGGGGTTCTTTTTCTGCAGAGGCAGCAGCTTCAGCATGGGGCCGCCTTCAGTTAATCCCTGACTCACATCCATTACTCAGGTCCAGTAATAATCTAGCAACGAGCCAAGTAACAGTCACATTTATATGTACAGAACCCAGAGAGAAAGAGAACTCAAACACATGTGACAGATGATAGAAGTAAAGAGAAGATATAAAAAAAGGCTGACGAATTCAGTTGGACAGTTGTGTAAAGTGTGTAAAGGCCACACACGTCTCTGAAAGCTCAATAAGCTAGCGCTCTACACAGTCAGAGGTTCAACAGAGATGATGGAGATTACAGATCGTAAAGTGTAACTATAACAGAGCATATTTGAACATCCCCTCCACGTTTGCTATATGCCCATGACACTCGGGCAGTGAAATTAAAAAAGAGCCCCTGATAACAAGGCCAACATAAAACACACTGGACTCCTAAAGAGACCGGTTACATTTACTGGAGTTGTTCTTTCCATCTTGCTATTCAATTCCATTAGATTTCACTCTCTTCCTCTACTATTCTGCCTTTCTCTTCATTAATTTACTGAGATCTTTGAGGGTTTTTTTTCTGCTGAGTGGCCTTGGCGTTGCTGACTAACAGAAATGAGTGCAATAGAAAAAGTGCGAGAGCACTGCCGTGTTCTCTCAGCCGGAACCGGAGACGTCAATAAAGCAGTGACAGCTCTGGCTGAGCTCGGCTCTGGCTTTACAGAGAGGGAGAGGTGAGTTCAGAACACCCGTGGAGACATACACAGGCTCATCACATTCAACATACATTCAGTATTATGATGGCTTTTCTATCAGAAGCTTATATGCATAGATTTTAGTGGCATATTATATTGCTATAAGGCATTTAGAATACGATTTTGTGAACCAGGTTGCACCTAACTGCCCACACACACACACACACACACACACACACACACTCACACACACACTAGGCACCAAGCCCATGTAATTTCACTGGCAAACAATCAAAGAAAAAGACTGCTCTGTGTCTGAAAAACAAACACTCGTTTTACAGTTAAGGGGGAAAAAAAGGGAAAATGAAAAATCTTTGATAGGGGTTGCCAGAATCTACTTAATGGGAAAAAAACAAAGAGCTTTCCCCCCCCACCATCTCATTAACATTGAGGATTGCAGCTGCTGCTGCGGTTTGTGTGTACAGGGCTCGCTGACCAAGCCCGGAAAACATAGTCTGCTTTCTCAACACCAGCTCCCTCAGGTTATTCCCTACGTGTGCTCAGTCTGTGCCTACTGGAAGACAAAAAGCGTTAAATTAACCTGAGTGGGATTTCCTTTGGCAGCTTTCACAAAGACTTGGCTTCAACCCATCATTCAGTAAAATGATCTCTCCACTATAATGTTCCAAGTGTCAATATATCATGTGCATATATCATATTCCTTGCTTCTGTTTTTTTTTTTTTTTTTTTTTTTTTTTTATACTTTTTATGCCACTATCAGTTCTCTTTTAAGAGACTTCAGTCTTTATTCCCTCAATTTATCTGTTGTGGCAAATGCCCTGCCATTAATTTACTCTATTTTACACAGCCTGGAGAAAGGGCCTGCCAAGTTTTGAATTATATTATTAGATCTTTCAGATACCACGCTATACAAATTTCAATGAATGATGAATCTCTGAGCACCTGGAGAAAAACTGAGTCAGTATTATTTCAGAGAGTTGTGCTTTTAATGGTAGCCCTAGTCGAGCCAATTTATCTAGACCTTAAACACAGCAATTCTGTACGCCACCTCCTGACAACGTTGCGCTGAAAACATACTAAACATTCTGCATTCACTGCTCTATCTCCCATAAGCACATGATCATGTTGGGTGGTGAACCCCTGCAGTTGCCAGCCAGAGGATGTAACTTGTATCCTTTATAACGAAATTGGTTTCATGTCAATTTTATCTCCCATGTCAATGTCCCATCAAAGGAAGCCTACAAATACTCGCTAGTTCATAAGTTCTCAACTTTGGGGTCACATCCACAAATGGGGTCATATGACATGGGCATAGGGTTGCAGAAGATTTTTATCAGTGGAGTTTTTACCAATGGTCCAATTATTATTTAAATTTCATTAGCCTTTATTCAGTTTGGAGCTCCACGTAAGCCTATTGTACACCAGATCCAGATGGTCTCTAGCTAGAAACAACACAGTAGACTGTAACAGCACACACTCTGGCATTAGGTAAGATCCAAACTTAGCAAAAGTTCTAACTGCCACAGAGATTAGAAGTTAACTCACTGGATTAACCAACTGTATGTGTACAGTGTATATACAGTGACAAAGCATGTTTAACAATATATGCATAATATTTACAGATATTTGAATTTATAACTATTCAGATATCTGATTTAACTAATTTAAATTACTGTACTTACTGTATTATATATATATATATATATATATATATATATATATATATATATATATATATATATGTGTATATATATATATATATATATATATACACACACAGTAAAACAGTAAGTACAATAATAATAATAATAAGTGTTATCATTATTATTATTATTATTATTATTATTATCATTATTATTATTTGATGTCTAGAGAAGCAGCACAAAACACAACTAGATGCAGCTGCAAAATGTGCCAACACTGCCTATAAAACTCCAAGCAAAACTGATGGCTCAAATTTATTGTGAGCTAAAATTTCAAAACTGGCCAATGCTTTTCACCCAAAGATTATTAGATCAAACTGAATATGTAGTCTGCCACACTTCCCATTTCTCCACCCTTTTTTGCACTTCACACATTTTGCATGATCCTCCCTCATATGCACACTATAAAAAAATTTACTGTAGATTTTACAGCAATATACTGGCAACCTGGGTTACTAGTAAAGTACTATAAAATTTACAGTAAACACATGTACAACATATTTACAGTAAAGATCTTGTAAGATCTTTGCATACTGTAAGACCTTGCATAGTACAAAATAACACATAGCCCAGGATATTTGCTCATTTGGTTGATGCAGGATACAAAGCAAAAAAAAGTGTATTAGGAGAGTGGAAAAGAGAGAGAGAGAGCTGCTTGGTTCACTAATTGAGTTGCGACAGTTCTTCTCTCTCTGTGCCATGCTCAGAAGCTTGGATGAATTGATACAGATTTGTGCACACAGATACAGAATGAAAACACATGTACACACTTGCCAAATGCCTTTATCTTCATCCATCTGTTATTAACAAACACACACTAACAAAAAGCTTCAGAAGGTTTGATGCATGTGCTGGTTCTTTACAGATCAAGGCACACATAACAAAAAGAGTGGTGTTTTATATCAACTACCAAATGGCACAAAATTGGAAGTGATGTTGGGTGTGCAATTTCTGGTAGTGAGCAGATGTACACCTTCTGTCTTTAAGAGCTGTGTACCTACTGGGCCGATGCAATCAGATAGAGGATGCAGATGGTGGTGCGTCCAGATGTAGTGGCCCTGTGCTCTCCATAACGATGCTCCCTGGCAAAGCATCAACTCCCCCAGACTATCTCACTGGCAGGCTGATAAAGCCACAAGCGCTGACAAGGGAAGCAACCGTGAGATTACAGGTTGGGATTCAAGCCAAGCTAAGGTGTCTTGTCCACAAGTCTGAGCTGCCATGTGTCTTCCATTTAGTTGAGCTCGTCACTTGGCTCAGTGCAACTCTTGATGATGGGATCAACAGTTACAATTATAATTATAATGGGAAAACAAAAAAAAAGTTCTATTTGTACCTGTAGTTGTACAATGACAATATATTGCATTCCATTCCAATTCACTGGCCAAAGTGGTTCACAGACAAAGACAGATGCTTTGGGTCAGGACGTGTTGGCGCACAACTGGCTGAATCTGCATGCCTTTTTCACCCCTACTACTATTGTAGATGACATGTTATACAAGGAATACTGTTGATAGCCTTATTATGGCTGAACAGATCATGGTTTTGCCTGTTATTAATGTTACTGACGGGCTCTCTGTGCCCACTGCGTGTCAGACCAGACCTGCTGTTCCACATGAGGCACATCAGGGCACACACCCTAAAACAGTAGGTCATGCATCCTGGCATAACAACATATTAACAAGTTTACAATGTGGAAGTGACCATTAGCTAGCAGGTCACTGAACAGCTATTTGTGTGCTTTGGCAAGCATCGCACAGGGGTTCCACTGTCTAAAGATAGGTTAGCATATTGGGCAAAGGAAGTGATTGCACAGGAATACAGGTCAAGAGGTATGTTCTTCCACTAAATCACATTTGCTGCACCCTATGGCTACCTTCTGGGCGACCCTACAAGGGGCATCACTTTTGTACATTTGCAAAGCAAAAGCATGGAGCTCACCATCTACCTTCACCAGAATTTACAGACTGAATGTTGCACACAATGTGGTGAGTTTGACAGATTCTCATCCTCAATAGAGAGCAATATCTGCACTGTGAGTCATCCTCATCCTCAATATGAAGCAGTATAAGCAGGTTGATTCTGATCTTTGATAAAGAATGGTGTCAGCACTATGCATGAGTGCTGTCTGTTACTGTCTGAATGGGTGCAATGTCAGGTCAAGTTGTCAAGTGGAGGACTGCCAGGACACCTTGTTCAGTCTGGTTGACAACAACAGCCATAGGACGTAATTGACGTAGCTGGGGACTTTTATAGGTTACCCACATGAGGTCAAGGGCCTGGTCACAAGTTGATGACTTTTTTTACAAACTCAGTAAGGAATCAGGCACATAGAAGTAGTCCATTAGTTTAGAAGGAAACCGCCCCCACTTTGACTTAAAGCCGAGATTACATACACCTTCCATTTTTGTGGTATTTGAGGTAAAGCCCTTCAATTATTTATAGGGCTAGAGGCCTACAGGCCTCTCCCCATCGGGCAGATAGAAGTCTGGTCTTGTATAACTAGATATAATTGCCTGGGGGCATTGCCAAAATGGCCACTGAGGGGAGAGACTTGCCTCTGAGGATTTCTGTCAAATGTACAAAAGGAGTAAACCAGAAAGTCATAAACAGCAACACACACCATAAATCAATGCACAGATTTTCCCGAAACAATCAGCTATTTCTCAGAAATAAAAAAGATGTTTTATGAAGTCCCAAATGCAGGGTATGAGACACAGGTGTGTAACATGGGGGAGGGTTGAGAGTTTGAGGTTTAGTGTTCGGTGCCATCTTTCTCACACACACACACGCACACACTGGGATGAAGGAAACAACCCAGACAAGCTTTCATCTGTTGTTTCTTCTATCCAAATTCAATTAACATGTAGTCCTGGCAAAAGAGTTCCGTCTGCTCTAAAAGCCCAAAGCTGGGCCTGGATCCCAAAAAAGCAGTTTCATTATACAACCAGCATAAATACAAATGGATTTCACTGAGCTGGGCCCTCTCAGGATTATCCCATGTATATTTCATGTGTTTACTTGGAGGCTGAATGACAAGAAAAGAGGCAGCAGAGATACTTCAAAGGCCTGTGTTATAATGACAGCAACAAAAAAATGGATGTTCAAGTTCAACTGCTTGTCTCTGGAGTTTTGACCTCAATCCATGCTTTGCAAAACCTAGTTTTATTTATATGTATTTGAAATGGGGAATGTGTGTGTAAGCATTGCCAAAATGTTTTAAATTGATAATATAGTATTTATTACAATTAACATGAATAAGGAAAGCCACTGGATAGGTTAACACATTTTAAACACATGGGAATTGCGTTTATTTACAATATTTTGACACTGGCAAAACTGTGAATGTGTCTTACACATTGTGATCTGTGTGTTATTACAAGATCAAAAAGGACACAGGAAGCTCATAAAGCAGGGAGCAGTAGCAATTAATCCACTTTTACAAAGAAAAATGTCCAAAAGACATTATGAGAGGAACAATACATATAAATCTATTGAAGAATGAAGCGTGCACAAATTTTACTTAGCTCAGTGATTTAATGTAATGGAAATAAATATTTCAGATTTAGAACATCAGTGTGTCTGAAGAATACATACTGTATATCATTCATTTTGCTGGCATACTTTGTCCACTTACAGGGAAGGGTCACTGCAAATCAGTAAATCAATATAAATTAATCCAAAATGTCTTTATCCTATGATGAAATATATCTATCCTGACAGGAGTGGTCACTTTCAGGATGACCCTCCCCCCCCCCTCCACAGTGCACAAGAAATCACTGAATGGTTTAATGAGTATTAAAATGAGTCGATCATATGCTATGGCCTTCGCAGTCACCAGATTTCAAACCAGTTGCAGTTGTGTGGGTTGATAAATGCTCATTTATTATTATGAATCCAACAATTGTAATCAAAGTCCAAAAACCAGAAAGACCTTGAAACAGGAAAACAAAGCTTACAATTTAACAACACTGTAATGCATAATTAGATCTGCATAATTTTTAGAATGAGAATAATAAGCAGCAGGATATACATAGAAACTAAGTAAGCACAGAACAGGTGCACACATTGGAGGAACAAACCAATGACATGTCAGGATAATAGACAGGACCATCATCAAAACAAAGGAACCTGGAAAAACAAACCAAAGCATATGTATGTGAGGTAATTTCCTTCAACCATACAGTATAGAATGTCTTTGTATGCTGTAGCATTACAATTTACCTTCAATGGAACTACAGGGCCAAAACCTGTTCCAGCATGACAATGCCCCTGTACACAAAGTGATGCCCATGAAGACATCGTGGCCAGCGTGGTCATCGTGGCCATTGTGGTTTGCCAAGGTTGGAATGGAAGAACTCAAGTAGCCTGCACAAAGGACCTAACCTGAATAACGCTGATTGCTTTTCAAGCCTCCTCGTCCAACATCAGCACCCAACCTCACTAATGGTTCCTTCCCAGAAGAGTGGAGGTGATTATAACAGCAAAGGGGGTACTAAATCTGGAGTAAGATATTCAAAAGGCACATAAGAGTGTTATGGTAAGGTATCCACATAGTTTTGGTCATGTAGTTATTGTTTCCTGTCCACAGTACCTTTCTGTCCTTGTGTATTGTGCCGGGATATGATTGCTGATCTCAAATGAAGAGGTCATAACAGCACACAAATCCATGAAAGTGTTAATTAGTTGAACAAAGAGCCAGTGAAATTAGTTCTGACCTATGCTGAATGCTCACACACTCCCAATAAGACCTGATCTTATTAGCTGAGGAGACGTTCCACAAAAGAACTACAAAGCATCACCTCTCTTTCTCTCTATTTCTCCTTCTCCAATTATCTGAGAGCATGTCTACTGGGCCACTGAGCTGTGTGCATGTTTACACTTATTCCCATATGTATACACACTGTATGTAACTGAATTAATACACCAAGTAATCAATTGCTTAAGAAAACATCCCACAATCATGCCATTTATTCACAATGAGAAAAACACATTCTCATTGCAACATATTTTGCACTCTTTTAAGAGTGCACTGCTTTTGTAAACCTCTACCCTAGCTATGAATGCACTCACATAGTTCTTACTGTGAACACAAATGTTTCATTTTCATGAACGTTTGAGTCAGCAATTGAAAAAAAAAAATCCGACCTCTGCAAACACAACTTGCCACAATTATCCAAACAGTTGTCTTTGTTGTTTCAGTTATGAAAGTAACAACACTCAGAAAAACAGAAAGCAATGGAGCAAGTTAGATTTCATAGGGGAAGTTGTATAGGATGCGGAAGACAAATAAGTATTTGCTGCTTCCGTTGTTCCTGGAATATAATCTGGACCCACAACATCCCTGGCCATTGTAAAGCAGTTACTGTAGATGAATGAATGAAAAAAAATTAGCTATCATTGATGATGAGGATCATGTTACCAGTAATGGTATGATTTTGAGGGAAGCTGAGCAGTGAGTCCAGCCACAACTAATCAACAGTAGATGTAATCATTAAAACTTTTTTTTGTAGGATTTGAGGGAAGACCATCTAATATGGATAGAAATCTCATGTTTACCAAAGAACAAGGATATGCAAATGCCAACAGGATGAAGTAGGAAGCAGATAAAAAGAGTTCTATTTAAGAGAAACTCTGAAGGCATGAAAGAGAAGTGCCACATGTATGTGCATGTGAGTATCTTGTCAGTTTTGTAATATTTCACTGTTTTCAGTTTCTACATGGTGATGCCTTCTTTCAATGGCACTGACCCAGCTGAATATGTGTACGTCGATGATGCTAGCTTTAATCTGAACAAAAGTCATTAGAGAGGAAGCAACATCATAAGACAAAGAGCACAAGGCAAAATTGATCATCCCTGTCCAAAGAGAGGAAATGCTGCCATTAGTCTGCATGGGGTCATCTATCATCTATCATCACCATGTGATCACTGGCCCATACACTACAGCTGTCCTCCTGGAATTTCTCACAGATTACACTACCTGTGTTGTTGCCATATATGGGACAATGTCAGATTCCACTGTGCACATGACATCCAAGATCATCCATCCACAAATACAGTACAAATGACATTTTTACACCATATTCACTGTTCCTGAACCCAACACTATAATTACTTTAATTAATGCATTACTAGCTGTAAAAATCATTCCTTAAAAGTCAATTTGACAATTAACAAATATTAATGACAGTTCATGTCATTGTTAATGTATATAAAGTGTATACTTTTTTCTAATCATTTAATAGAGATAAATGAATCATTACTTGTTTCATTCATTCATTTTCCAACCGCTTTTCCTTGTGGCAACAATCTGAGAAGGTCAGCCCATACCTCTCTATCCCTGGCCACAATTCCTATTGGGGATCTTCAGAAATATAATCTCTGCAGTGGTCTGCCCTGGGGTGTCCATCCAGTGGGATATGCCTGATATAGCTCTAGCGGAAGCCGACCTGGTAATGTGCCCGAAACACCTCAAGTGGTTCCCCTCAATTAGAAGAAGCAGCATCTCAACTCTGAGGCTCTCTAGGATTGCCAAACTCCTCACCATATCATGGAGAGTAAGCCCATCATCCCTGCACAGGAATCTCATTTCTGCCACTTGTACTTGTGACTTTTTTATTTCAGGGCCCTATTCAACTTGTGTAAAGCATGCATAGTGAAGAGATAATATGAAAATTGTCCACATCATTATTCAGACCTCAGATGCAACTATACACTTATGAGCTACTCAGATACTTGTACATGAATTTGCTGAAAATAAATGGAACTCAATGTGGTCTTCTGCTGTTGTAGCCCGGCCGTCTCAACGTTCAACAGTTTGATATGTTGTGCATTTCCACTCACCATGTTTGTAAAGAGTGATTATTTGAGTTACCATAGCCATCCTGTAAAACTAGTCTGTCTGTTCTCCTCTGAACTCTCTCATCAGCAAGGTGTTCCACCCACAAAACTGCCACTCACTGGAAGCGTTTTTTTTTTTTTTTTTTACACCACTCTATGTAAACTCTAGAGAATGTTAAAATAGGGACCTGTACAACAACTTTGTGGAGTTGTGCAGGAAAAATCATCTACTACTGCTATTTAAATAATTAATATTATTGTGTATATATACACAATAATGTAATGAGTGTATATATATATATATATACACTCCTATTTTGATTCATTTACGTCTAACTCTATGTGCTGCTGTAATAGGTGAATTTCCCTCTGGGATGTCTAAAGTGATCTATCTATCTATCTATCTATCTATCTATCTATCGACGTGAACATTAACACAAGCTCTTGACCTGGCGGACAGGATAATTGCATGAATGAGCATATGTACAGGTGTTCCTATTAAAGCAGTTGGTGAATGTAAAATAGATATGACATTATGAATTAATTGATGGATTGATGGACATTATGAATTGACGAATTGATGGAATTATGCGTTCTGCCGCTCTTTGAAGAAAATAAAAATCTAAAAAAGATATCCTTAGTTTCTCTAGCTTTTTTTTGTTGTTGTTTTTTGTTTGTTTGTTTTACAGCAATGAGTTGCAATGGAATAGAAAGAGAGACTTCTGCTTAATTCTCTTGTCTCTCAGGTTTGTCTTCTGAGACCCAAGGCCTCCGTAATCTCATGTCTTCTCTTGAGTTTCAGTAGAGATCTCAACAAAGTCACAAACTGTGCTCAGCTCTGCCAAGATAATTATGTGACAAGTTTATTCTAATATACTACCAAGTGATAATAATAATGGAGTGTATATCTGGAAAGATGTACAGTTTACTTTTGATATAGTATCATGTCTAAGTGTGTGTTTACCATTGCTATCCTGGTAAATATATTTGAAGAGAAGAACACTAGGTGCCAAATAAACTTATTTTAGTTTTAGATGTAATAGTACAGCTATGAAAAGGATTTGAGTATGTTAAATACTACCATCTGCCACATTCAATTATTTATTAGGATTTTAGGTGAGTGCATTTTAATCCCATACACCAGTATGTTCAGAATGTCTTTTTATCAAGCATTTTAAATGTACTGTCCACTGCACCTCTCCGTCCTTGTCTATTGTGATGGGAGGCTATTGCTTTCTTCATATGGAGAGGTCAAAACAGCACACAAATCCATTAAAAAGTGTTAATTAGTTAAACAAAGAACTGGTTAAATTAGATCTGACCTCTGCTGAATGCCCACGCACTCTTTAACAAGGCCTGATCTTATTAGCTGATCCACAAAAGAACAACAAGGCACCTCTCTCTCTCTCTCTCTCTCTCTCTCCAGTTGTCTGAGATCATGTCTTCCAGGGCATTGAGGTATGTGCACACTTAAGCACTATAACATTTTGATAACTAGCAATTATTATTATGTAAGGTTTTATCTGATTTAAAAACAATACAGTTTTGATCTTCAACAGTTTTGTATCTTTTTAATTTTATATTTTTCTTGCTTTTAATATTGGTGTAGAATAGGGAAAAGGTACTTCAGAGACAGAGACAAAATGCACTGGACTTTTGTACTTCATACAAAACAGAGATAAAATAATTCTATTTACAGTTCAGCAAAAACAATATGTGATCCCTTGTGCAAAGGTTTGATTTCAGGCAGAAATTATGTATCATGCTTCATTAATGTACATACAGTAGTTTACTGGAAATGTCTGGTTTAAGACTTTGACTATGTGTCTCTGGCTGCTGGAATGTGAGTTCAGAATTGCCATCTGCCTGTAGGGTTTCTGCAGATTCATTCATTTATATTTTAGTATGAGTATGTTGAGAGAGAATCGAGGTATCTATGGATCTAATACATTACCATGTGTATTTGTTTACATTGTCCCTTTGTGCCACCTTAGTGTAAACGGAACTGAAGTGTGTGTGTTTGTGTGTGCAAATGTGTGCGTGTGTGCATGCATGTGTGTGTGTGCGTGTGTGTGTGTGTGTGTGTGTGTGAGAGAGAGAGAGAGAGAGAGAGAGAGAGAGAGAGAGAGACCAACTGTTATAGCTTTCCTAATGACTTCATACTGTGTTGTAATGAGGAGTTGTTAATCCATATGATATAATGAAAGCATGCTTTGGTATTTATGTGAGTCAGGTTTTCTCTTGCAAACCAGTTGAGTGTGGAGGATTAATAGATATGGCAACTTAATCCAATATAATGTACCAAATTAATTTAGTCTGTCATTCACTTTAACCTCTACTGACAAACACATCCTGTAATATTTTGGGTTCCAAATCACATTTGCGTGTTTAGAGTATAACAATACCATGCTTCAAATGTCACTATAATTTGAGTACTGAAATTGTAATCAAAACAAAAAGAACATTTCCAAATAATTTTCTCAATTAATCAACAGTGCTCTCTTGATTGGCCTTACCACTTTTCCTCCTGAGAACTGACAGCACAAATGGGATAAGGAAAAGAAAAAATACTGTCTCCCTCACAATGTCTCATTTGACAGGAAATTAATACAAAAAAAGACATAATATGACTATGATTGTTTCTTTTTTAACTGAAGAATTGCTAGCGATATCTATACTCACTGAAATGAGCTTCATTAGGCTGTCTCACTCAAGTAATTAGACAAGGATTGACACAGCTCTGGTGTCAAATACTGGCATATAAAGGATACTGTTATATTCCCGAGCAAAATGATTAGCAGCTCTTTTAGTGGACTTCTCACTCATTGTAAGACAGATGGGTGCTGTATCCTCCACTATCTCCCTCATTAATCCCCATATGCTTTCTCACAGTCTTTCACTCCCTCTCAGTTTCACTCTTTGCCACTTTTATATTTCTCACTGTCCAAAAAAACAGCAATCAGTTCATACCTTCTGCTGCTACGATCAGTGGCCTTTTTTTTATAAGTATTATTATTATTGTTATTATTATTATTATTATTCTACAGACACTTCTGATCTTCAACAATGTAGTAGTATACATTTTTTTTCTTTCATGTACACAACTTTTTTCTTTATTAATGCTTTAATCTATTGTTCTATGGTATGTGAATCAGCCAAAATGTTTGATGGGTAATACAATAAAAGATTATCTGCACCAACTCAGGTAAAGATGTAGCCAGTGTTTAATCAGGATGGGGGCTGGGGAAGTTGGTCTAGTCAGGTTACCATGGTAACTACATCCCAGCACATTCTCAGACTCATAACCTTGCCTTGTCTCTGGAGCAACTCTGATAATACTAACAAGAGAGAGAAAGGAGAGAGAGAGAGATAGAGAGAGAGAGAGAGAGAGAGAGAGAGATTAGAAATGTGATTTACAAGTCTTTTGGCCTTAAAGGAATACTCCAGTGTTCATCAACCTCTATATATAATAGTATATATAATCTCTATATAATAATAATAAGAATAATTATTATTATTATCTAGAATAATTTCTATTTCTGTTTCCCTGCATTGAGAAATGACCAAAATCCTTATTTACTTAGAATTCATTCATGCACTGAAACAAAAATTATGAGATTTACACAAGAAAAAGCACAGTAATAATTTCCACACATAAAGTCCTAGTAAATTTTAAAAAGCATATTTTAAGTAGCAGTTTAAGTAGCAGTTTTTCTTCTTTTATAAGTAAATTTTGGCTCCAACCAGAAATAGCACTCCAATGGGTAAAGGATCTTACAGCAGCATTCATGAAGAAAACTTTACAGAAACACTTGATCTTTCAAAACATTTCGTAATACAATAGCCTTAGGCCTTAAAACCAACACAAAACAAGAAATATTGAAAAAAAAAAAACATCCACAATGCTCAAAATGAAATCAGTTTAAAGTTCTGTGAATACATATGCAAATCAAGTTCAAAAACCACACACCCACTTTAGAGTGCAATCGGTTCAAGTAAATATTACTCCTTTTATTCTAGATTTGAGAGTTCTTGCAAACTAATACTCAATTTAACCCAGTAATTTAAGTAAAATATACACTTTGGCTTTTAGCCACATACTGTATTTACATGAATTAATTTAATACTTCAAGCAAGTCTAAAGCAGTATTTGAATTCCAATAATAAACTTTTTTTTAAAAAGCATACTTCAAAACTATAACAGTTACATGGATAACAGTGTCTACATACATAACTGCTCGAGGGCAGTTCATCTGTTCATCTGTTCCTATCTGCTGCAGACTTCCAAAATAACAGAAAGAACACACAGACATAGGAAGCACAGAAAATCTCTTAACCAGAAGAAAACATGCATGACATACTGTACAAAAGCACAGAAAATGTAGCACGGTACAGAGAGTACATGGCACAGAACATGCAGAAAAGCGACAGCTGGCTTTTCCAGATTGAGAGAGCTCACACATTTAGCCCAGGGTAAAAACTGTATTCTGTGTGCTAGAACTGGATGCTGACATTTTGCGAGTAATGAATAGTCGTAAGTGTGGGGGATAAGTGTGCAAATAATCCCTGTAACTATGCAGAGTAATGAGCGATATTTAAAAGAGTGAATCAGAGGCTCCACTCCACCCCTCAACTCCTTTTTTTCTCTCCTCTTCCTCCTCCATTCTTGGTCACTAAATCCTGACAGAATGACCAAGAGATGACCTCTCTCTCTCTCTCTCTCTCTCTCACACACACACACACACACACACACACACAGGCATCCACACACATACACCAGCTCAAACCTTATATGTAAAAAACATGAATGTTCTGGCATCACAGGATTAGGGATGGTTTCTGACTTTATTGCCTATAATAGGGGGGATGAATTGATTCTGGAGTGAATGTGTGAGAGAATGAGATGACAGGAAATGAGGCGCTTTGCAGCTGGTGCAGCACTACATAGCAGGGGGAAGAGGGAGATGCTAATGGCTGCATCTGGAGAAGTGGATGTACTTGCCAGAATGACGAGGATGTGCAACTTTTTTAGCTTATTTGTAATACTCTAGAGAATACATAGTGATGCCTCATTTAGCCATGCTTTTTTTTCCAGTAAATTTTCCACAAATAGCATCATCAATATGAAATTAGCCCTACTATTTTTGGAGGAAAGTAAAGAGTGTTGCTTCCTTCACTTCTAGAAAATGAAGCCATCATGTTGTAAGTGGGTGTTATTGACATGAAAATTATTCAGCTTTTTGATTCTTTTTTTTTTTTTTTTCAATCTACTTCACAGTCAGAATGTATTGTACTGTGGAAATTATGGAGATTCAAGTGAAGCCACATGAGTTTTAACGAGCCAAAACTAACACAGAGACACAAAGAATAACCCACTCTTAACCTTAGGGCTGATAAGCAAAGCATATATTTCTTGACCTTTTTCACTTGGTTTAAATTATTCCCATCATATCAAACTTTGCATCTATCGTGGGCACAGACTTGCATGCAAATGAGGCAGAGGTCATTCCCCAGCCCTAAGGGATTCTGGGTCTTATTTGTATTGGTATTTTTTTACTGATTGTTGGGTTAATCTCCCTGAATCTAATAAAACACGTTCTCTCTGTCCATTTCTCTTACTAATGAATATACAGAGAGGACCTCAGTATGTCAAAATGGATGACTTCCTTGTTAGTTGGTAGGTTAAATCAGCTCCTGTGTGTGTGTGTGTGTGTTTGTGTAAAATCCTTGCTACATTTCTGAACCATCACAGTAAGAAAATCTCACAACGTTAGGATAATGTGAAGAATATCTATGAATAAAGCTTTGCTAAATTTGATCCAGCTGATTGCAGTGATGTAGTACTTGACTCCTACACTTAAATTTAAGCCTGACTGAATCATGCTTTTCATGACTTCATACTAGTTTATCTATGAGATTCAGATTTGTTTTTAGACCTCACTGAGCGATGAGAAATGTGTCATTTAATTATTTAAAGCACAATCTACTGCCAACCAGTTGTGAAATAATATAATAATGTTAATAGGTCTAAAAAATATATACCTCTATGACGATTCCCTGAAAAGTATTAAAATAACATGCTAGGGTTAGGGGGAATAATATCTTGTTTTAGAGTGCAGCTAGCTGGCTTGTAGCTTTCAAACAGAAATGGGGAAAATGCATGGTCATGATTGATTAATCCTGTGCATTTATCCAAAATTCTGCTCTCGGCTGACATCCACACTTCAATCCATTGTTCACACTGTGATTAGTTTAGTGATAATTGCCAGGTTGGTTGAAAAGAGATAAGAATGAAAAATTCCCAGCAATGCTAAAATCTCTGCATTTTTCTAAGTGGCTTATCCCAGCTGAACATCACTGTCTCCTTCATATAAACACATGGATGCAACTCACTCACTGTAAATGCCACAACCAAGTTTGTATTTAAAGTAGTTTAGAGGAGTAGATCAGTTGCATTTCCCCAAATGAAATAGCCACAATCTGTCTTCATTTATATTTACATTTGTTCAGTAGGCTGATACAATTGGATAAAAAAACAAAAGGTTAATGGTTGAGAGACTTGCTCAAGGACCCAATGGTGGCAGCTTGGCGGTGCTGGGATTTGAACTCACAATCTGGGGTGGGATTCCTGATAACGATTAATCTTAGTGAATCATGAATGACTTAAAGAATGACGTACTTTAAATACAAAGCCTGTTTTTGCAAGTGTTTCCTGAAAGCCTTCGTTATCAGAGATTCAGCAAACAATTTGTAAGTAGTTCTTTGTTGGCTCTGCCCAGTCTGAGTCTGAAGAAATGCCACATGAGTCAATAGTCAAACAATCAATTCACAATCTGGAGGTAAATTTAATAGAAAAAAATCAGTGACTTAAACAGCATAAACAGATGCAGATAGACAGTATTTATAAATAGGCAGTAGACAGTAAAATATAAATAGTCAAATGTATATAAATTCGTTTGACTAATTCATGCATAACAGGGTAGTGTAGTGAATAACATTGCTGTTGCACAATTTCAGCGTCTTGGGTTTGATCCTGAGCTTGGGTGACTGCATGGGGATTAATCTTATTCCAGGGGTTTGAATATACATGATCAAATCATGTTGGTTGGACAAAAACAAACTTGTGTTAATGAAAATCGATTAATTCACATGGAACCATTTGAATCAAGTAAATTCAATGAACTTTTTTTTTTAGTAAACCACAACCAAAGGGAGTACAAAAGCTCCACCAAAAGAAGTTCACTGAATTTACTTGATTCAAATGTGTACATCAGTTTCACACAAATGAAATATTTTACTTCAACATAAATTCATCTCTTACACTTAACTTGTTAACTTGCTGGTTCCATGTGAATTGATGTACATGAAAACCCAGGGTTTTTGTACAGCTAACATGATTAATAAAAGTGATGTCCAACCACACACAGTCACACGAGCTGAAATTCGAACCTAAGATGTTGCAAAGTTGCCACACTACTGACTGCACCACTGATCCACTAACAACCTAATTAATGAAACCTGTGAATTTCCCTCTGGGATGAATCTATCTATCTATCTATCTATCTATCTATCTATCTATCTATCTAATAAAGTTAACACTGGAGCAATAGATCACACACTCTGAATAATGATTAACTAATGAACTTAGTGAATAGGTCAGGTTACTTGTTGATTTATGAACGAGTTTACATACTGCGTTAGTTACAAAGGGTTTCAGGAAACACTCGTTAATTAAAGAACCTTCTAACGAACGAGATAACAAAGTACTTAGTGTTACGAACACTTTGGGAAACCCACCCCTGATCATTAGCCCCTGAGTCAATACTTCCCCAATTTCAAGTGTTCAACTAATGAGCTTCAAAATGTGGGAAGTGATTATTAAATTCAGCCCTGGGCTTTTTTTTCTGCTTGTTGGAAGGGACACAAAGAGGGGAGTCAGATTACAGGTATTGGACATCACTGGCAAAAAGAGAAAGAACAATGGTGGTGCCGTCTCTTGTGACATTTATGTTTTCCTTCGTGAAGCTAGAACATTTTAGTCGATATTTCACCTGTGTGCTACCTTGTTTTGCTGTTGCTTTGTTGTTGTTTCAAAAAGTACTCCCTACTCCCTGCAATTGGAGTCTCCCAGCCTTCCTCATGTAACAGGCTGAAATCAAGTCTCACTCCAGCTTGGGAGATGACTAAGATCGAGTTAAAATTAAGAGCAATGTTCTCTCTATTTTTTTCTTGCTGAGCAAAACGTATTTCTATTGTTAGCTATTAACCAGCTATCCTGGGAAGACAATTCTCGGCAGCACCACTATGCTAACAACATTTAATGGGTGAGGTGAAGGTGAGGTGTTGAACAATTAACATGGCTTGCTAGGCTCATAGCTTATGTAGCTAGCTAATATTATCTGTGGAATGAATTTGGGTGTCCGTGGGACTGCTTCTGTTTTGACGTGTGTTCTTGTTTCAGCTTGCTATTATAAGAGTCAAGTGTACCTGTGGCTGGTCCAAACTACACTGCAATCAGTTGCAATTCCAACTGACTAACTTTTTTTTTATTATTATTATTTATATACACATTTTTGTTTCAGCATTCTGCACAAATCTTGACACTGTATGAAATGTGAGACTGTGTATGTACCCAGCTTAGAGGGAAAAGTGCTTAAGTGTAAGTGAATATAACATTGCTGGACAATATTTCCACAAAACCCAGCAGCTATTTTTCCACACATTTAAATATTTATGAAACAGAAATAACTAGATGCATTTCAAACCCATGATTTTTGAAAGAGTCTTAGAGTAAATGTCTTGCTTGTTTCTTTCTTTCTTTCACATATTTGCTTTCACATATTTGCTTTTATTTGGACAGTCTTTATCTCACATACAGATCATTGCTAGCATATGGGGTGGCTTTGTTGCAGGTGTAAAATTGGAGTCACGTTGGAGTGTGTGGAGACGTCCAGCCTGTGTGAACCCCAAGAGGAACAGTCACCAGGGCTGGGAGATTGTGTCTCACGGCTTTCAGCAACACTTCAGAAGTGCTAAGCTCCATGCTGAGCTGTAAACAGATAGAACAGAGAATGTGAAGGGCAGACAACCAGAGAATAGGAAAGGAGGGTTTTGGAGTGAGGAACGCTCTGGGAATGAGAAAGGAGGATAATAGTTTGGGTTCATGTCTCATGGCATTTTATTCATCGCACCTGAATGTAAAAAAAAAAAACTGTCAGCTGGTAATTAGTGATTGGCATGAGTAGTTATGTAACCAACTAATCCACTAGTAAAAAACTAAAAAACTGAAGATGGCGTATTACATAGATAAAATAGTGCTACAATATCTGTGGCTAGAAAACCCTGCCCTGTTCATAACTTCATAACCCATTATTGTAACATATCATGTTATTTTTTTTATTTATTTTGTTTCCTTTATTTTGTAATTTTGACTGTTTTGTTATTTTGACTTAAAAACTCATTATTCTTTAAGTCCTATTAAGTATATATATATAAAATTACTATATTGTAAAACTATATATCATAATTTTATTATAAAATATAATTATTACAAGTTATCTTATTATTTCAATGTAATTATTTTTGACTTATCGTCACTAATGACACGCTCCAAAATATATCAATAAGACCCTCATTTATGGATAACTGATGTTTGAAGATATAGGCCTGGTTACCACTAGTCTAGTGAATTTGATTACTTTGTTCTAGCATACTGTGAAATGGCTGAAACTGGGCTACACATTGGGAGCTACTGTATGGTCTGCTATTTAAAATGTCATAAAAACATGTGGCTGTAATACACTATTTCAATCAATGTCACAATTTTTTTTTGCCTTTTGACTTACGCTGCATTAACAATAATGGACAGGAGGTGGCATAAATGTAATTGAACATGAATGAAGTTAAGTTTTGCTAGTGATGATTTTATAGATGGCGGAGAAATGGCGAAGGAAGTGGACATCTTCAAGCTCCTTAGATATCTCACAGTATCAGATGACACTTATGATTATTGTAAAGGTGAGTTAATGCCACAGGGATTATTTATTTCATTCTTATTACTAATAGCCATCAACCCTTCAAATATATATTAAATATGCTAGCTGTCAGCTACTCATAGCTAGGTCAGCTATCGCCTACACAATGCACAGTTTAGCCCAAAATGATCTGTTAGTTTCTATTTGGTAAAATTTGTGGTTAAGCTGAAATAACAAGATAATTTATTAATTAAGAGTCATAATGAATTTCAAGAAGAAATGACATTGTATCTTGAAAGAACATGTTATTAAGTCAAAATAATTATTAAGTAGTAATAATTAAGTGGATATTAAGTGGAAATAACAACATATTTTAATGTCTTATGGAGTTCAAATAATGGAATAATATCTGTTACATATTATGACATAATGAAATAAGGAAATCCATCCATCCTACATAGGGTCATGGGGAGCCTGGAGCCTATCCCAGGGATCTCAGGGCACAAGACGGGGGACACCCTGGAGAGGGTGCCAACCCATCGCAGGGCACAATCGCACACACACTCACACAACCATTCACACACTACGGACAATTTCGAAATGCATGACTTTGAACTGGGGGAGAAAAGCAGAGTACCCAGAGCAAACCTCCGAAGCAGGGGGAGAACATGTAAACTCTGCGCATGAAATAAAGATATATTAATCTAAAATAATGATATCCTGAAGTAATGAGTAAAAAAACTATTTTGCAATAAGGAGTTAATAATGAAATATTAAGTCAAAAAAAGACTAAATTATGGCATAATATCATAAAATAACAAGTTATTAAATCAAAATAATGAAATATTAATTAATGATAACCACATTATTATTCAAAAAAATGAAGAAATGCAATTCAGGGCTTCAATATGAAAACATTACTGTAGGTAAATAAATAAAAATAAAAATGACCTAAATAGTCTTTAGAATTGTCTGTTTCACAAGACTGTAATGCTTCGATTTGTCCAATCAATGGTCTGCACTATTTCCAGCTCCACCCATATGACCTGTGTTCTGGTTCTTTTGATACCATCACAAGAAAATGACCCAAATTCAGCAGTGGTACTTAATTACAGTATGGGTGACTCAGAATAGTTAACATATAATGCAGCATGGTGTACTACACCGACCGGAGGAAAGGTTCCCTGTAAACCACTTGATTATAAGTGATTTAAAATTCTAAAACTGTAAATGACACATCATTAAAACATGACTTTAAATGTATATTAAAAGCATTTTAGAAAGCTTCATTAATAAATCACTCTGAACAGGGTATACTATTGGGAGAGAGAAGTACTAATGTGCAAATATCCTACTGCCCTTATGTCAAGCAAGAAAAGCTGAGGCACTCAGTGCTGGGTAATGGTCTTATTGCACACACCTCATCAAAACATTCAGTAATGCTTTTAACCGTGCTGCTATAGCCAAGGCAAGCTGCCTGTCTTTCAAGCATTCACAGAATATCCTGACAATAATGTGGATTAATTGGTAGATTTAAATTGAAAATGGATGGAAAATGGTACAGAGAGAGAATGAATGAAACATTTTAGAGAGAAATGTTTCGGTTATGAAAGTGAACATTGCTGTGTATGTGGGTATGGGTGTGTGTGCAGCATGAAAGGCTGATGAATAGGAATGTAATCGACACCAGGGTACCTCATTTACTAATTGAGCTGAGGAAGTAAATCACTGTTTGGTTGTGCTGCAAGTAAGGAGGATTAGCTTTCCTTTAAAATCAATGGGACCTGAAGTGCCTTGTTTTGCTTGTTTTCTGATGAGTACATTCTCCCATAGGGATGAATCAGCATCTTTAACAAATGAGATAGGAGTACTCTGTGTGTGTGTGTGTGTGTGTGTGTGTGTGTGTGTGTGTTAGTGAGAGCAATATATAAATTGATGTATATAGGAATTCAACCTGGTTTCCAATAGATGCTGTCTATTTACTACATATCGTACCACACTGATAAATTATTCTGATTCAGTGCAAATTATCCCTATCAGGGTGCATGGGATAAAATTTTACCATGATTTAGAGAATCGCTGTACTCCTGTCTCTGAAGAACAGAGATGCAGCTTGACTCTTATATATTGAAAATAGAAAGGTTGTCAGTTGCCCTAACTAGCACACTTTAGTTTGTCACAGTCTGGCAATTTTCCTTATGGTTCCTAATTTTCCTTAATGGTCTTGTGGATAGATCATTTTTCATGCACCATCTGATGCAAGTATTATACAGTAGCTACACACATTTTGGAATCTGTTGGAGTTTTTGGTTTCTTTTTTTGAACTAATATTATAATGTTATTACAACTGATAGATAGATAGATAGATAGATAGATAGATAGATAGATAGATAGGACGCTCATTTTATTGATCCCAGATGGAAATTCACGCTTTTTTATGTCTTCTTGTCCAAATTATTTTGAATGGAAGCACTCATGACAAAACACCACATTGTGACAAATGTCAAAACCTGTCGTCCTTTTCACACAAATTCACAAATGTACATAAATGTCTGTTTAAGATCTTTGCTGTCCTTATTTAAAGCACATTAAACTCAATCCAGCAATAAAGAACAACAAATGTGTATATAGTTATTCTACATAAACAGCAGTAAGTCAGTAAATTACACATCAATTGATTATACACATATTTTAAGCACAATCCTTAGTTCTCCATTTCTAGCACTGAATAAAAAGCTGTCCATCTGTTCCATTTAGATTCGCTTACTGCTGTACTTTTGGGTAAAAAATATATTGCATATATTGTATCTTGTGACCATTCATGCTGAAATACAGACAGCAATATACAGTATAATATGTATTTGAAAAATGTAGTGAAATTTACTGTTTGTCCTGTCAATATAAAATAAAATGAGGTACTCTGCTTTCTGTGCTTATTGTGGCAGTATAAGTAACCACTTGTTTCAATTCCTGTATTCCAGCTGTAGTGAATATAAGTCAGCTGATCTGCAGTGAGTATAAGTCAGTTAATCTGCAGTGAGTATAAATTAGCTTTTTTGTAGTGAGTATAAATCTTAATCTGCAGTGAGTATAAATCAGTTAATCTGCAGTGAGTATAAGTCAGTTAATCTGCAGTGAGTATAAATCAGTTAATCTGCAGTGAGTATACAGTTGGGGTCACAAGTTTACATATGCTTTGCAGAATATGCAAAATGTTAATTTTTTAAAAAAAAAAAAGAAGGATCACAAAAATTGCATTTTGCTTTTTTTAGTACAGCCCTGATTAAGCTATTTCACATAACAGATGTTTACATATAGTCCACAAGACACAATAATAACTGAATTTACACAAATGAACCAGTTCAAAAGTGTACATACACTTGATTCTTAATACTGAGTGTTGTTACCTGTCTGATCAACGACTGCTTTTATGTTGTGATAGTTGTTCATGAGGCCCTTGTTTGTCCTGAGCAGTTAAACTGCCCACTCTTCAGAAAAATCCTACAGGTCCTGCACATTCTTTGCTTTTCCAACATCTTCTGCATACTTGACCCCTTTCCAACAGTGGCTATATGATGTTGAGATCCATCTTTTAACACTGAGGACAACAGAGGGACTCGTACACAACTATTACAAAAGGTGCAAACATTCACTGATGCTCAAGAAGGCAACACAATCCATTAAGAGCCAGGGGGTGTAAACTTTTGAACAGGATAATCAGTGTAAGTTGTTATTATTTTGTCTTCTGGAAAACATGTAAATATTTTATGTAGCTTATGAAGGGCAGTACTAAATGAAAAAAATGAGATCATTAGACAAAATAATAAGTTTTAAAAGGAGATGTAAAACTGATAAATGATTCAGTGATTTTTATTATTAATATTTAACTATTGGCTGCATGCTGATTAATATACATTAAGTGACTTAGAAACTGAACAAAAATAAAATTGTCTCACTTTTGGGATTATGTGTAATAAAATATTTGATTAGTAATAGTAATAGTATAGTATTTTGTTTTTCATTTGAAAACCTGAAAGCACAAATCATTGAAAAGCTCATCTCTGAAAAGTTACCACAAGATGTCTCTGTATAAACTTACGATCAGTAGACATCCTTTAAGACTAGCGAACACAATGTCCAAATTCTTATCAGTGCACACGCTAGACCATCTCTTCTACCCTGAGTTCTGCCGACTCCTCAGAATGTGAATGAGACCAGACAGCGAAATTCTCCAGGAAACAGGAAAGGAGGCATTTGTGGCTATTTCATAACATAGCCCTTATTGGGGTCAACACGTAAAAGCAATGCTGTGACTGCTGTCAGGCAGAAGATCACTTCATGCTTGAGGGACGCAGATGAATGGTTGAACAAGGTGTGAAAAATTACTGTAAGTAGTAACAGGAGCCTCACTAGCAAGGAGAAAGAGAAAGGAAAAAGAGAGAGAAGAGCAAATCCAGTAGAGAATTTAGTGCTCTAAACCAGCATATTTGAGAGAGTCTCATTTTGCCATCCCATAAGCAAATGTTAAGCTCAGTAATCTAAACTCATAGCTAAATATATTTTTAATCATTTCACTTCACATTTACATGATAACTTAATTTCTTTTCCCCATTCTGAACCATGTGTTGTGACAAGGTGGGCTCACTGCTGACCCCTCAGCTGACCGGATATTCCCATCCTTTTCCCTCCCATGACAGACATCCAACTATAATAGGCCATTCACTGTTATTTCCTCAGCATGGCTTTATCTGCTACTTCTGCAAAAGGTCACACACTGTGGGCTCTACCTGTCCCCGAGTAAAGTTACCTAGATGGGAATGTGGCCATAGAATATAAATGGCCTGTGTTATTGGGAATTGCCACCAGGTGCTTTGCTGTAAAAGGGTCTTGTCTATGGAATAGAGAACATTATAGGTTTTGTGTTGTGTGTATGTTTGTGTATGTGAGAGAGAGAGAGAGAGAGAGAGAGAGGAGTGAGAAAATGGCAAGCCTGTACTTTGTAGGATGTATTGTCTCCATTTATAGCAGGTCGTTTCAGGCGTCTTGTATCTGGATTGTTCTGTGATAAGATTTTAAGCACACGCATAAATGTTCTGGGAGCCTGAAATCTGATTGCTGTATATTATATAATATGCAAATCTTCTTATAGCATGTGACCAACAATTTCCTGTGTTATTTCTCATTTATAGACATCTCATGAAAAAGATGGTTTGTGTATTTTAAGTTGCAATTTTGCATCCTGTTTAAATTTCAGCAGTCATGTAAAACATGCATTTTGATATAATCCATTGTGCAGGGGTTTTGGTTGTCCAGTGTATGTATGCTTGTATGACCTCTGGCTAAAATGTGTCTTAGAATATCAGAGCTGGTTTTAAAAATCAAGTTTATGTCTGATTAGAATGCATGTTGGGGTCATTTGAAAATAATCGTAGTATATTTATCATTCATTCATTCATTCATCTTCAGTAATTGTTTTTACTGAAACACTGGGAAGACTGGGCAGGAGTAATTGTTTTATCCCGGGAACACTGGGCAGGAGTAATTGCTTTATCCCGGGAACACTGGGCAGGAGAATTCACCCCAGTTGGAATGCCAGTCCATCTCAGGACACTATCCACACACATTCAAACCTAGGGGTAATTTAGCATAGCCAGTCTGCCTACATGCATGTTTTTGGACAGTCAGAAGGAACTGTAGAACCTGGAAGAAACCCACACAAACACTGGGAAAAAATGTGAAACTCCAGAGCTCAGGATCAAACCCTGAACCCTGGAGCTGTGAGGAGGCAAGACTCCAAGGCAAGACTCTAGGATAATACCATTTAGATATAATCCTGACCAAGTGTAAATTTGGTCAAAGTCATGTGTCAAGTGGTTTGACTCCTTTCTCACTTTACCAGTCTAACACCTTCTCTTTCACTAGAATTTCACTATGATCTTATAGACACGAATTTCTCTGAATTCTGTCTCTCTAATACACTGTAATTGGCATGAATTGTAGTTAAAATGTGAAACTCTGTGCAGATACTTAAGCCAAGCTCAGGATGGTCAACGCTACCCACTGTGCCACCATGCTACCTTTATAAGAAGTTGCATTTTGAAACTGATATTTTTATCTGATATGACTGAGGGGGTCCATTTCTGGGTATAAGCAGTTATTGATATAGGCTCTGTCATAGCAGGACTGTAGATCAGCTAGTGAGCCTTTTTCAGCGTGGGGTGCGACAGGGGGAATTCACCCAACTCTACTCTACAGACTGCACTTGCAGTGTTGTTGTGTTCTTTTAGAACATCTTTGCAAGAATAAAGATGAATTTATTCTTTCTGACAGATTATGTGGCCCCATATCTCACTGCCATATAAAATAATGTTAATTTAGTTAATATAGTAGTAATATGTAGTGTTGCTGTGCAATGGTAAGTCTAATCTGCATACCCATGAGCCCCTGGGGTTGCTTATTAATATGATGTTTAATGTCCTTGCTTTATTAGATTAAGTGTGTATTGTTAATGAAGGAATGTGTTGTGTGTTTCTCTGTGCTGGTACATGTTATAATGACACATCAGTTTATGTTGGTTTGTGAGCACCAGTGGTTTAGGCAGCACTGTAGCTAACCACCAAGTCTGTGTTTGTGCTGTTACTGTGAGTTTGACTATAAAAAAGCAAGCATGTTGTTTTTATAATGTTTTCTGGTCAAGCTTCTTCCTCGTTGACGTCACAATTCTATTCTTGCTTTGTCCACTAATGCATTCATACAATATTGGTATGTGTAGTCTGGCTTTTTCTGGAAGATTTTGTTTCTACTTTCTATTATTAATATAGTATCTCGCTCTATCTCTCCTTTCCGTTGTTACTTTTCATTTCTTCTGACAGATTTGGCAGATAATAGCTCCTGCTGCTTATTGAAAAGCTGACTAATCATCAATTTCTCTCCACTATAGTTTCCCAGCTGTCTCTATCCAAGCTACGCTGCTCACATTCAGCAGGATTCTCCTTCCCCGACTCAACCTTCACACCTGGCCACACCAGACACACACTTGCCGTGTCATATTTGATGCTTGGTTAATATGTTACTATAGGATGCATTTAGATCATGCAATTTTATTTTTCATAAACTGTAAAATAATAATAATAATTAATAATAATAATAATAATAATAATAATAATAATAATAATAATAATAATAATAAATCCATTAGCAACTGCTCAGTGATCTCGTTGTAATAATGACCACCATTACATTTCTTCAAAAGACATTCACTGTATTCAATAGTATTATTAATAAGCCATAAACAGTTATTACTAATTATTAACAGTTCGATTCCCGGCCAGGGAACCAACCCCAGCCACTTGGGTTGCGTGCAACAGTGCTCTCTCTGTGCCAGTCCCAAGCCCGGATAAAAATTGGGGAGGGCTGCGTCAGGATGGGTATCCGGCATAAAAACTGTACCAAATCAACTATGTGGACCAATGATCTGAGGTGGCGACCCCTAATGGGAGCAGCTGAAAGAGGAACAACAATATTAACAGCAAGCTGCTTGTGAATATATGAAATATCACTGAAATATCGTGTGTAGATCATACTGATGTCTTCGCCAATGCTCATTAGAAACACACCAGCAGGCCATATTACACAGATAAGAAGAGACAAGTGACCCTGGTCATATCCTTATTCACTGAGCTCAAGGTGTTACCCAGTGAGAGAGAGAGAGAGAGAGAGAGAGAGAGTGATTATGAGTTAGAGTCAAGTCTATAGAGTTCCACCAATAATGGTAATCTACATTGAGTCTCTTTACAGAAAGGGTATTTCAGTAGAACAGTAGACGACATACTTAGATCCAGTCTTTCCTCTGCACACTTTACACATTTCAAAATCTGAAGAAATATATCAACAACCTGATTGCATAAGAAATTTGTATGGTTTTGAACAGGCAAAGTGTATATGAATATTTTATATGAGTGAATGGTATGAATGCTAATTCTAAGTCTGTTCTATGAACTTGGATGTCTTGCCTTGACTTTTCCAAATCCAGCTGTCTTATTAAGCTCATGGTTTGTTTAACTGGATCTACTTTATGACGTGCACCGAAAATAGGAGCTGCTGGGGATGGTAGTGAAAGAGAGCGAGAGAGAGAGAGAGAGAGAGAAAGAAAGAGAGAGAAAGAGAGAGACAAGTCAGTAATTTAAGGGGACATCCAGCTGTCATAACAGGGTATATGTGATTTGCCTTCTGCTCATAAAATAACTAGAGAAAATATCCATGACACACATCACAACACGAGAAAGACACACACACAGTGAGAGAGAGAGAGAGAGAGAGAGAGAGAGGTATACTTAAAGCACCATTTTATTCTGTCTTTCCTTCATACTGGTATCCAACTTTCTATCTTCCCATCAATTCTCCCTTTCTGAAATTAATTCCCCTTTCCATGCCCACTCTCTCTTTCTGTATATCTTTCTCCTTGTCTCTCTCACTCTCTTTCTGTATATCTTTCTCCTTGTCTCTCTCACTCTCTTTCTGTATATCTTTCTCCTTGTCTCTCTCACTCTCTTTCTGTATATCTTTCTCCTTGTCTCTCTCACTCTCTTTCTGTATATCTTTCTCCTTGTCTCACTCACTCTCTGAGCTGAGCTTTAACAACAGGCCTGGGCTTGAGAGATGGTGGGTCAGCTAATGCCAGAGGTCTGGACCGTACACTTCATACTAAAACCACGCATGCACACATCGTCAAGTACACACACGCCCTTTACATTCATCCTCTCACGATTTTGTAATGAACGTTGGCTTTTTGGACAAGGCTTTTAATGTGTGCTAGTCTTATAAAAATTGAGTTGTTTACTAATGAAAAAACAATTGCTTGATTTCAAACCCATTTTTAAATCGTAACACATAGTTCAATTGCCATGCTTTAAAGACATACAGAGCTGAGAAGTCCTGAATAGACATCAGTGCTTTTCATTTCATTACATAATGTGATTGAGAGAGAAAAGGAAAGAGAGAGAGCAGGAGAGAGGAAAAGTAATTAGGTGAGCACATTGTCGCTTCAAATGGAAATCCGTCCCAGGAAAATGACAGGCACAATCAAAGTCAGTTCTGCTTGGCGGAATAACGCAAGCACAGCCACTTCTGTCCATTGTGGGATTTCACGGGTGAACGTTTTGTTTGCGTAGCATTTTACTCTGTCTGCTCTCGCTCTCTCATTCTTGTTAACCCACAATACAAAAAAGCACAATCTGATTCCTCTGAAAGCACAGCCATCTATGTGCATGAGTAATTAAGGCTGTTAAACCACTAACATTTATATGCTCTATATGCATAATGTGCTATAACTGTTTTCTGTATGATATTTGATGTATGGTTTCCATATATTTATGGGTTCCAAAAGATTTCCAAATCTACAGACATGTGGTTTGGGTCCACTTGTCCCCTTAGAGGGAAAAGTCACTGCAAGTCAATTCACAGTTCTTTTGACTCATCACTTTGTCCTATGATTAAAAATGTCTAAGACATGTTATGTTGGTTTTTCCTTTCATTTCTCACCTGTCTCTATGAAAAGTGAAAAAGAAAATATGTGTATTTGCCAGTTATGCCCTTTAAAAAGGTTTCTTTGGTTTTCAGTAATCCCATTTACTACATATTTTCAAAGGCACAAGTTGAAATGCAAACAAATCCTTGGTTTAATTAAAGAGTTTAAATATTACTATTATTTCCACATGTTTAGCACCCAAATCCTCAATTATCCTCAATTATCGACTCATTATGAATTAGCATAGTTTCATAAAAAATATAAATACACAGGCACAATTAATATTTTATACGACTCCCTATCCATATTAACCTTGACCTTTAAGTGATAAAGACATACATACACACATTTACAGAGCACACAGTGTAAATATCTCCATATATCAAGGATAAGCTCCTTAGTTGATGCTTCAGGCGTGTGCACTGTCTCCATGGCAACATCAGCACACATGAGACACTATCCTCATAAATGAAATTTCAGGTTGCACAAAGGACTAAAATTCCCTTTCTCACACAAACAGACACACTCATGACATGCACACATGAAGTATAAAAAGGTGTACAAAAATATGTGGATGTCATGAGTGTGTCTGTTTGTATTAATATGTGTGTGTGTGTGTGTGTGTGTTCTAAGGAGTGGCCCTGTCTGTGTCTGTGCCCTTTGTCCACATGGCCTGTTAGCTTCACAGATGACAAATGTGGCCTAATCTCTTATTGATCTGGCTCATTCTCCTCCAGAAACCCATTTAAGGCAGGGAAGCAGAGCCCAACCTCAACAGACAGTGACTATCAGGTCTCCTCTACTCCTGTAGCACACTGCTAATAAATACGCTATATGGCCAAAAGTATGTGGACATCTGACCAGCACAGATATATGTAGGTCTTTCCCAAACTGTTGCCACAAAGTTGGAAGTACACAATTGCACAGAATGTATTTGTATGCTGAAGTATTACAATTTTCCTTCAATGGAACTAAGGGGTCCAAACCTGTTCCAGCATGACTCTGTGCACAAAGGGAGCTCAATGAAGACAAGGGGGGAACTAAATGTGGAATGATGATGTTCCACAAGCACATGGGTATGACTGGTCAGGTGTCCACATACTTTTAGCCATATAGTGTATATACATCCAGTATATTCTTTCTAAGGGGACAAATATATTCACCTCTGTTGCTGTCAAATCCCTAAATTAGTTCTGGTGCAACCATTTGACATCAGAAGTCACATAATAAGTAGAATGGAGTCCGAGTGTCAATGTGAGATCAGTATAAATACATCTACTCCACACCAAGGCACTATCAAAACAAGTCCAGGATAAAGTTCTGAAAAATTATCAATCATGGTTTGGTTCTAATTAAATATCCAAACTTTGAACATCCCATGGAGGACCATTAATTCAATGATTTAAAAAAATGGAAAGATTATGGCACAACCAAGATTCTCCCTAGAGGAGGCCATCCAACAAATGTCAGTAACCAGGTAAGGTCAGATTAGTCAGAGAAGCAACCAAGAAGTCAAGGGTAACTCAACATGATGCTACCACCACCGTGTTTCTCTGTGTAAATGCTGTTCTATAGAGCTGATTTATAATTGTCACAGACACAAACCTGTCTGTATCAAATGCAAGGTTTAACATCAGTGATTACTGAAAAAGGAGCAAGAAACCCTTGGTCTTGTCTAGGCTCACACTGAAGTCACACTGAATGTCAGCTTTACATGAAATCACTCCATGGTTTATAATAAAACTTTAGTATAAATGCTTGATAAATGCAAAGAAATTTAAATGTTAACAACTAGGAAACTTCATATATGTACATTATATTTAATGTATATATATATATACATTTTTGTTCACTAAACAAAGACATGGAAGGCAAAAATTGCCTTAGATCATCACTTTATATGTCTGTTATCAGCATGTTAGATATCATAAAAACATAATTTTTACATCCAACTTACTAATAGAATGATTAGTTTTCATGCTTTGTTCTGTTTTTGGCTGATGCACATTCATTATTTTATCACTAGTGAGACAAACACAAAAGTAATAATATTAAAACCTTACTTAACGTGTACCAGAAAAGAGCAGATAAATGTGGAAGGGAAAGGAAAGAAAGGAATGCAAGAAGGGGGTATTGATTGGCCACTAAGTTTCTCTGTAATTGGAGGTAATTTGCTGAGAGACAGCAGAGCTGGACCCAACCCACAAGACAGTGTGTGTGCGTGTGTGCATGCGTGTGTGTGTGTGTGTGTGTGTGTGTGGACAGAAGTTGTATCCATGGAAATTAGGCACAGAGAGAGATGTCAAAGACCAGGCATATTCTCAGTCTCCCTGGGATCATATTAAAGAATAGGAAGGGAGCGTTTTAGCTGTTTGAACACAGAGGGGAGTGGAAGTGCTCTAATTTTGCAGTCTGTGACGTGTTTGTGTGACAGAACACAGCAAAACAGCAGCATTTACTTGTGTGTAAGGACTTTAATTTTAAACACGGGAAGTAGATGTAAGTGCTGCAATTTGGCTTGTTTTAGTTCACACCAGGAAGCACTGCAGCAATTTTTTCTTCATTTTTTTCCCCATTCTCTGATCACTACTACAGATTACTACCAAAATGGAGCCCCATTTTAGTAATAACAATGTAACCACCAAAATAAACAGTCCATTTGGTAACCTGGTGTAGAGTGGCGTACTTGTTTAAAGAAGATTGGGTTAGAAATAATGCATAATAAAGAGGTGTCATTAGCTGTAATCCAATCACATTAAAACCACTCAAATTAATTCCCCTCATTCCTTTTAAAAACCAAATGTGTCCTAGGAGCAGGCTGAAGTAAGCTATGAAGACTGAAGTGTGCTAACACAAACACTGTTCATCCACAAAATCTGATTGCACCATTGTGACTGAACTTCAAGCATTCAGTTAATCAGGAACATCATGTTTTGCATTATGTCTGCACTAAGAGGAGGTCTTGGCAAGCAGTAACACAACAAAGTGCCATTTTGGACCAGTACTATTATTACACTGCCTCTACAAAATTCCCAACCAAATTAGTCCTACTCTGCCATTATATCATTAAACTACACTCAGGAAAAGAGCCCTTGATTGCAATCCTAGCATATAAAAATGTCAGTGTATCTTCTGTACCTCAGCACTCCAGTGCTTCAGCCAAGTGCTTCATCAGGTGATCTTATCTGGAACCAAACAAAGCAAGCAGTGACCCTGGTGAAAGGTCAGTGGATTATAATCAGAGCCTATTAGATGAAAAATTCGTCCATGATGGCTCTTCATTGACCAATTACCCATCATGATCAATGTTTATCAGCTTCTAAAGCCCTTAAGATGTGACACGCAATCAGCTTGCCTTATTTGTGTGCCTTTAACAACCACTATTTGGCAAGCACAAGAGTTATCTGATGACAGCTGTGTTAATAAATAAATAAATAAATAAATAAATAAATAAATAGGCTCCGTTCACAGCTGGCATTAACATGTGTCCTGGGTGATTGGATCACAAGTGGACAGCCGAGACGCATAGCCGTTCACACCTGAAATTATGAACGTGTTCCCAGTGACCACTGAAATGGCATCGGATTTCATACATCATTTCCACTGGAGAAAGTCTGTCACTCACATTTATTACATCATTCTTCTGCTGCATTTATGTCCCAGAAATATCATATCCCATATCATATCTCATATCTTGGAGACAAATCTGACTCTGTTCAAACCTGTACTTAGCTCTGTCCACTTGTGATCCGATCAGCCAGAGATGCATGTTATTGCCAGGTGTGCACTGCATGAGCAATCGTACAGAGCCCAACTTAGCCTAATCAATACTGAAGCACCTTTAGAGGTCACCATCAAAAGCACAGTGAGAGAGAGAGAGAGAGAGATAAATAGAAAGAGAGGGGGGAGGAAAGATGGCTAGATAGATGGATTAGCAGAAAGATTAAAATAGACACTGTAACAATAGGAGGTGTAAACTTTCACAGTATAACTGTGTGTGTGCGTGCGTGTGTGTGTGTGTGTGTGTGTGTGTGTGTGTGTAATCTCATATAATGTCATAGCATATTCAAAATGATCAAAATCAAATCTCATGAATTCTCCACCAAAATAATCAGAGCTGATGCAAAATAAAAGAAATAAGCACAAGGTAAAACGAAAAATGCTTCTCCTGCCTTTAACTGTCATATCAAATGAAGTTTGAAGGTGGTGTGTCCTATTAAGTGCACTGTTTTAACTCACAGCATTCTGTGTTTCACAGCTGTGCTAATCGATCTTGCACCAGCCACACAACCTGAGCCCTAAAGCATATTTCACCTTCAGGACATGCATTGATTTAGCAAAGAATAAACTGCGTCTACTGAACAATCCCAGGAGGGTGCACCACCTGAGGGGATACTAGCACCCAAAATAGACACTGTTTTTATGTTCTTCTGCACAAGGGCACACATCTGAGTAAATATATTGCTATACACAGAGGCTGGCATAGACACACATACTGTAGATACACATCTCCCATGAGAAGGTCCTGCTCCTATCAGGCTTCAATAAATAATATTTACCATTTGAGACATGATAGTAATAGAAGAATTTAGTATTTTCTTTTAAAACTATATAATCTCTTTTTTCCAACAGACATATAAATACATGTTTGTCTTAATTTCTTTGTGAGGACCTTTCATTAGCATAATTATTAGCATAATTATTAATACAGCTAAATAATGCTTAACCCTAAACCTAACCTCAGCAAACAAATGGAAGTTTTTTGTTTTGTCATAAATAAAAGAAAATAAAAGGTTTCCTCATGAGGACTAGCCATATGTCCCCACAAGGTCAAAAACTGTCAGATATTCCAGTTGGTCCCCACCTAACACACACACACACACACACACACACACAAAATACAATGGGTGTATGTGATGGAAGGCCCAAGCAATGGTTCAGTCTGCCAGTTTGGAGCAAACCCAGTGTTTGTCAAAATTACTGATTTCCAGAAACCAAAAAAAGGGAAGGTCATTAACACACACACACACACACACACACAATTGTTTATAAAAATCTGTAATCCTGATTATTCCTTTTTCTTTTTTTCCTTTTCTTGTTTCATTCCCATTTTGTCAAAAAAAAAAAATTTAATTGCATTTTCTTCTACAGTTTTCAGTTTCTGTATTATTTCAGTTTTTCAAGACACAACCATGAAACTTTGCATATTTTATAGTTATACCCACTAGAGTTGATTGTGCTTTTTCTTCTTTTTTTACTTCTTCATTATCACTTAAACTGCAAGTTTTTTTATATATTAATTCATTTAAAAAACCTTTTCTCCATAGTAAGATATGTTAATAGCATACAGTATGTAGACTGCAGGATGTTCCTTTTCTCAGTTTGGGGTTGGAAAAATGCACTTATGTGGAGAGCTCTTATAATGTGTGATGTGTGGCATGACAGCTTATCTCACATGTCGTTTTTGATAAGTGTGCTCAAGCTAACCTATGTTTTATGAAAGATCTTATGAAATGTAATTTATTAAAGCTGTCATAACATAATGTATTTTATACAATGACCACAACAAAAGTCCTTTATTTTCTTACAGCAAAATTTATTCACAATAAATGCTCCTAATATTGTTACCACTGTGGTTTGTATGTGTAAATAAAAATAAAATTAGTCTACAATGCATGGAATTGCATGGAATTAGTCTATAATGATATCAATAATGACAATCATATAATGATACCCTGTCAATCCAAGGTTGGGCAGATCAGAATATCAGAAAAAGAATGACTTTTCTTTTGCCTCAGCTGTGTTTAGATGCTTTGTTTACATGCTAAAAATGACCGTGGTGCTCTGTATGACAGGTGTCATGACAAATGTTTTATGATATTGCCATACGCTTAGAAATAACATGCCATGTTGAACCTCATCAAGCATTATGACGGGTGTCATGAATTGTATCTCAAAACATCTATTAAAAAATATTTTCTACCTAGAGCACAACGCAAAGTTCACCATGTGACATAAGCTGATGTCTTGATATCTATTATGATTATTACAGGGAATGATATCTCTGCTATAATAACTAGACTTAAACTGCATAACACTTAACAATACTGTTCCTTAATTCATGCTTAAGTACTTACTTACTAGTACATACAAGTGTTAGCACAGTAATTCTTCGATAATTACTCATATTAAAATAAATTACTATGCTGACAAAACCATTTTTGTGATAAACAAATATGTTTAGTTGCCACAATTGTTTAAGTCTAGCGACTTAATAATTATACTTTCATTAGCATTGCTGTTTAGTACATTCAGGAGTAATTAATGGAGAAGTTATATGGAAATAATTGACTACTTTTCAGCTGAGTTGGTAAGTACTTAATAATTAATTAAAGAGCCATGAAACAATGTTTTCACAGTAATTTAATGTATCATAATTAATGCTTCTGTAATGACAAAGTAAAGACAGTGCATGACACTGATACATGAAGATAACACAATGGATAAGTCATTATGTCATTTGATATTAAATTAAATTTAATATTAGTTATTAGTAATTATTGAAGTTACTATGGTATTGGTATATGATTAGAAAGTACTTAAGCATTAATTAAGGAACTGTCCTGTAAAGAGTCACCTGTATCTGTTTATTTATATTTGTACATGTTTATTACATAGTTAACTCAGTTATAATGCAATGTTGAAGGACAGCATTGTCTTATCTTATCTTATCATTTTAGCCCACATTCTTCTTTTTCTGTTATTATAGTTTTGTATGTTTTAATGTTTCATATTTTTTCCTGGCTTCTACATTTTTGTATATACAGTATATATGATCAACCAACCATACATTGCTCTTTATCACTCCATCCCATTTTACCCTCCACTCCTCATCATGATGTTTATATGATTTAACACATTACTGAGATTTATTAAAGTTCAAAGCAGATTTTCAAACGCTTGGATTTTTCCAGTCAACTTGAATTTTTCCAGTCAACTTGAATTTTGTTCGTTGTTTTCTAGTAGAAATGTAGTACGTACGTATGCAGATCTGTGTCTGATGAGTGTATTTGTAAAAATCTTTAGATGAAGGGAAAAGTTGAATTATGGTCTGTGTGTGAATGAGCATCCTGCTTGGTGATCCCTCACAATGAAATACACTTCTGTTGCACACAGCAGAACCCAATAAACCAGACCAAATATTGGGACATCCAATAAAGGATGTGTGTGTGTGTGTGTGTGTGTGTGTGAATGGAAGTACCAGTCCATCCCCTCATTCTTCCTTACCTATCCCTTTCTAGTACTTTATGTTCCCTCTTCTTTTCTCATCTCTGCATTCAGTGCTGCTTTTGTCATTTATTTTGCACCTTTATCATTTTCTCAAAGATCTCTCTTTGGAAATCACACTGCCTAGTCCCTAAGCAATCATTCACTGAGCACCTCTCTTTCTTTCTTTCTTTCTTTCTTTCTTTCTCTCACTCTCACACACACATACACACACAATTTAGGGCTCTCTGCAGCACTGAGATTAGGTTAATGGTCTATTCAGATATTGGATACCTCCACAACAATTTATCACAAACAAACCAAAGAAACACACACACACACACACACACACACACACACACACATAACAGACTATTTCAGCCTTCGCTAAGTATCATAATGAAACAAATCACTGCAGAAAAAAACAAGTAGCAAACATCAGGCAGACACATGGCCACAACCTATGTTTACTGTTGTTGACTGAAATATTAAAAAATTTATACCAATATCATTATTAAAAATATTTTATTATTTCTTACTTTTGAAGGCTTTCAACCCTAATGAGTTAAAAAAAAAGAAGCTATATGAGCCAGAGGTGCAGCCTTAAAGGGATAACACTTATTGAAATCACACACTGTGCTGGAAGGTGAAGCAGCTGCTGTGGCCTTCAAGGACTCTGGAGTATTCTCATGTGACCCATCCCAAGAAAATGCCTTGAGGAAAATCAAAAGAGGAAAGAGGGTGCCAATAGTAAGGTGGTGCACAGAGATAGCCACTGTGCTCATGGACAGCATTGACCCAGTAGACCTGTGAGAAGGTGCACAGTGATGGTAGCAGGTAACAGCAAGCATGGCTCTAAGTAATGCCCATGAGGAGAAGACACTCTTCGTCAATGAAGGAGCCAATGTCCAGCACTTCTCTAGGCCATGGTGATGATGTCCATCACTCAGTGGGCCAGTCTGTGGTTTCCAGAGGAGCTTCCGCTGTGACAGACAAACAATCGATCTGATGATGCAGTAGCTGCCGTCTGGTCTGGAATGCTCTGCAGGTTAACCCTCATGGAAGATTGCGAAAAAGGTCAGTTGGTTAAGTAAATTAGGTGATATGACCCTGGGCAGAAACCCGGGGTTTAAGCAGGACTCCTGTGGCCTACTTGCTGAATTCTGTTCATTGTGAGTAAAATCAGTGTTAGAGGTGAAAATGTTTACAGTAGACGGTGAGGCCAGTGTTGTGGGCCAGAGTCTTCTGTCCAGCGCCACCAGGGAGAATCACAGTCAACAACAAGTCGGTTTTATGCCGGTGAAGAGGTCCAACTGATCCAGTTTCGTTTGAGGACACTACTGAAGCCAGAGTTGAGCAAGGGGAAAAAGCTGTGATAGGGCTATCAGATGGACTCTGTTGAAGAGTATGATCTTTCTTTGCAGCAATTGGAGCAGTATCAACAATTTTAGCTGAGCCATGTCCTAAATCTGGTCATCTTTCTGCCTAGAAAGAGACTTATATATCTTTTTACTTTCTACTCAAACTAACAGTCACAGAGCTCCAAATGGACTGTGAAAATGTATGAAAATTAAACTCACCACAGCTCAGAAGACGATAGGACATGACCAGGAGTCTGTTGGCAACTTCGGAGGACAGGGTGCCTGTAATTTCAACCGTGGCCATAAACTGTTATGCAGATAGCTCCATAAAGCATACATAAAGCTCCATAAAGTGTACCAATATGTGTGGGAGGCAAGAAGAAGAAAAGGAAAGATGGCTGTATGACAATGATGCTTGAAAATACTACATGAATTGGACACTTTGTGACTTTCTCAGTACGTCTGCATGCACACAAGAAGGTGATATTCACCAACCCTAGAAGGGGTGAAATGTAACAGCATAGGAACACTTTATTTGGATAGTCCAGTAGAGACACTCTACAAAAAGTCAATACACCATCTATAGACCATCAACAACCTGTTAGCGGAATATTATCAATCAATAGTAGATCATCTGTACACATTATATAAACCATAGAGCTGTGCTTTTTATTTTCACTTTATTTACATGCTTTATTTACATACACGGTTTTACAAGTTTAAAATATGATCTATAGACTGTCATCTCATGTTTTAAGTTTCACTTTATTTGGATAGTCCTATTTACCACCTTTGATGTTTAGTAGATCCTCTATAGATGATTAGCTAGTCTCTAGTCCTATCACAATTTCAATTTCAGTTCATCTGGACTCTGCTGATAGATTTTATGACATGCTTTTGAAAAGTAATCAAACATCATTTGATATGATGTTGAGAATCAGGGGCTTCATGACAAGTCATGTAGAGAGTGTCTACAAGGATGTTAATGTTATTTAGAAAAAATACCCATGAGACATAATTTTATTAAAGGTCCCAAGGATCACAAGGCCAGTCACACATGTTTGAGCAAAATACAAATACAGAATCCAGTACAAATATAAAAATCCACATCACATCTACTGATTATATGTTGAATTGTCTATGATAATATTGTTTATGTTGAATGTCATGGTGGGCATAAATGATAGCACATGCATAGCATCCAGTTTAGTAAAATGTTTCTAAATAATGAAGGATGTAAGTCATATTAAAAAAACTGTAGCTACCACAGGAATTGCAAGAAAGCAACTTTCCCACTGTAACAGATGGAGCTTTGATGGAATTTATACACTCCTCACACACTAACACCTACATCATCCAGAGTGACTACATTCGTGAGAAACTGTATTTAAAATGTTTCAAAGTTAAATGCATCTCTGTGTAATGTACAAGGACACAAACGATGTCCATGACCCACACTAAGTAATGCTGAGGAAAAGAGACTTGCTGGTTGTCAGTGTCTAAAGTCCTGACAGCAGAGATGCTGTCAGTAAGCTCAGAATGTGCTAAACAAGCTGCTGTTCAAGCTGAATGCTCCAGTAAGTTTCATTAAAAGCTCTGATTAATTTTATTTGAGGAGACTTCAGAAGCTGGTAGAGCATGCAGCAGAGGAGAGGAAAAGCCTGATAAAACTGCAGAGGACAGCTGGGGAGACAGAGAGAGAGAGAGAGAGAGAGAGAGAGAGAGAGCAAACTCTGTCTTGCTGCTTGCTGAAAAAAGGCATACCAGCGGATTTTAATTAAAATTCTTTCTTGAACGATAACAAGCTTTGTGAAGTTTGTGATATCCACATTTCAGCAATCAAAAGATGTTACTGTCGAGGATAAAGTTCACCCTGGAGCTGCATTCAAGCAGAATCTTAGAATTACTGAACAAAAATTGGTTAGAATCGTGTATTGTATTAGTTTAGTATAAATATTAATGCAAGAAATATTTAGTAAAAAGCATCATTTTGGTCTTTTTTGATAAACAAATGAGTTTATAATACTCACAGTTATGATTTCATACTATTTCATTTTTATCTCTTATACCTCATGTTTTTAGGTGACAGCAATCAAAATCAATAAATATGGTAGGCGAGAGAGAGGGAGAGAGCATTCTTCATGTTTACAAAGGCCGGCTGACCCTGAGCGTGAGATGAAGGTGCCTCAGGAACTGGACACACACGCACACAGATCCACAAGTTGTTGTCATGGTAACCATGGAAAGCAAACACTTCAGTCAATTAAATTGGATGGACACCTGGAGTGAAATGATAAAACTAGTCAACAACAAGCCCTGAAATGTATATATAAGAATGTGTGTGTGTGTGTGTGTGTGTGCGTGCGTGCGTGTGTGTTCACAGAGATTCCATCTTCATTTGCATTATATCACACATGCCTAAACAAAGATGCAGAGAACCTTGAAATAACTCATACATGTGGAGACAGAACCAAGGCACAATTTTTCCTTAATAAATTAGAAAATTATGTAAGGACAGGGGAGAAACAGGGAGCAAAGAATGAGAACGTGGGAATCAGCATAGTCTCAGACTTACAGACAGCATGGAGAATATTACACACAACCATGATATCTCTCAAATCAGATCTTGAGCACATCACATAGACCATTATATCATATCACAGAATTATTTTGTTAAACCAACCCATAATGTACTGACTGTAGTTTTTATACAACTTTACTACCTGTGCATTGGTTCACTTTATTAAGCTCTACCTATCATTGATTAAATTTCTGATCTTTTATACATGCTATAAATGACCTTTCCTGAATGCTACAGCTAATTGGGAGAATCAGTTGTGAGGCAATCAATAGCAAAATCAATAGGTGAGTGATTTTGGCCTCCACCAAGTGGGGAAAGAAAAATGTTGATTGGCATTCACAGTGAAGCATTACACTTTTATTATTAAAAAAAAAAAACACAATGCAGTGTGTGAAGGTTTGACATTAAAACCAAGTGATGCATCAATACTGATATTAAGCACATTTACCCATACTTGTAAAAAAAAAAAACTATTCTCATACCAATATCCGACACCAGGTGATATTAGGTGAATCAAGTGTATGTTGGCGTGCTAATAGACAACACGAAATGACAGTCATCTGGATGTATTTCAGCAATTAGCAAAGCAAGATAGACTGCAAATGATGCTCTGCAAAAACAAGAGGAGGAACTGCAGCATCTTCCTACATAAGAAGCAACCTGATAAAACATCTTAAACATAAAACCTGGCACTAGGAGTTCCTCACTAGCAGCACACTACCGGCAGTAACTACCGGTGTAGCAAACACTTGCTAGGTGAGAGAAAAGTCCTACAGATGACGCTATGTGAGGGAAAATAATGGTCCTTACCCAGTACCTTATTCCTGATGATCAGTCATTATTGGTCCTTGACAATAAGGGATTCTGACACAATGAACGCAATGAAACATACTTTACTTACAGCCGTACAGAGGCACTTTTTTGAAGTGAAACAATACCCACTCTTCAACACTGCGACCTAACATGATCCTAGGTAACTAAACTAGCTAGCTAATGCATGCTATTTAAAATCAACTACATAACGTTGACCTAAGAGCAAGCCAGTTGTATATGCATGCATATGACTGTTCATAGATACTGAACAAGGGAAACACAAACTGTTCTAAGTAACATGTTCTGTGATATTCCTGATCAATTAATAATTTTGGTATCAGTATCGTTACTGACAAGTAACAAAAAATCCTAGGAAATTAATGGTATTGATGCATTCCTTATTAAAAACAGTTCACATCATTTCAGTGGATGTGAGAGCTAGTGCAGGGATGGAGATGTTTGATGGCAAGTGGAGGAAGAATAATTAATTTATCAACAGCAGGCAGTCTGCTGTGTATAGCTAATTAAAACTGCTGATCACCTAACCATCAGCTCTGCGTGTCTGTGTTTATGCTGTGTGTGACTTCTAAAATGTTCATGTACAAAAAAAAAAAAAAAAAACCAGCACGAAATTCATATTCCCACACAGCAGGTCAGTCATATGTAGTTATTCCAGCTATATTGCACAATTTCAAAGTACAATTCACTGAGCCATTTCAGTGCGGAAATATGGTTAGTCCTTGTTTACTTCCAATTTAGATCTAGCCACTTTCCCCCACAGCCTGTCCATCTTCTATTACACAGCCGTTCCAACAATCCGGGAGACTAAAGACCTCACACCTGTAGTCTGCTGATGCATTTTTCAGACTCATGGAGAAAGAAATATTAGTGAAACACACTTTTTGGTCACCTAATCAGTATCCTAAGACTTCATTTACACACAGTGATTGCTAGTCATGATATAATATCAGCAAGCTAATATCTAATATTTATCAAAAGTTAAACAGTGAAAATATTAGAGTTGATCATTGTATCACAAAGTCTCAATGATAGCATAATAAGAATGATGTGTGCCAAAATAGAACACACACACACACACACACACACACACTTAAAGATGGTTGCATTCATGATTTTAATTTTTTAAGTGTTTCAAGTCTGTAATGCCCTATTGGTTTCATGAAATGTTATTTGGTGTAGTCACCTGACATGACTGTCACTGACTTCCTGCAAGAATCTACAGTCTGGACTAGACTGAAATCAGCCCCAGCGTCACTTGTTTATACCATTCTGTGAATATTTTTATGCACCACTGGTGGTGCTGGTGTGCTTACTTCCACAAAAATCCAAAATGTTCTGTCTTAAGATATTTGATAACAGCAAATAATCCAATGTAGATGTTAAAAATGAATATAGATTTTTTTTAACTATGAAAGACAGAGGAGCATAGCTAATTTAACAGACACTCTTGTCTACACATAGCTGTATGATGCTACTTGAGCTTCAGAATTGCATCCATATAAACATGCAGGGCATTTAGGACACACTTTTAGCCAAATGTCATACAAATGTACATATTTCTCTGTCTAAGACTCACTGACAAGCAAAAATCCATCATTACATGAAAATGTATAGGGTTCATGAGTGTCATTTATATATATATAAATATATATATATATATAATAGTAAACATTATTTCTCCAGTCATGTCAGAAAAACACTTATAAACACTCTTACAACTGTCCCTTCCATTTCATAACTGTTGACAAGCCCACATTATATGCATTCATTTTGAAGAGAAAATATACGTATTATATAAACTTATATAATAATAATAATAATAATAATAATAATAATAAAACTTTTTGTGAATTAGCTACCTAGCTTACTTTAAACTTTTTTTAAACTGAACTGTGCTTATGAATTAATTTACCACACCATATACCATCATATAGTTCCGGTAACTATCTTTCATATTCATCAAGAACTCACTCAATATATTTTTTCTAAATGCAATAAAGAAATCTTTTATATGTCTGAATAACTGGTTAGCATGCTAACCCTCACAAAGGTTATTCATATACTTCATATACTTCCTTTTCATTACTACATATTGTATATTTCCTGTTAGTTTCACTGTAGTTACTGAACAAGTCCTAGTAGTCATGGAAGAACAGGAGAGGTTAAGAGGTTAAAAACAACATAAAAACCCCATTTTGAGGTGGCAACCATGTTTGCATAAAAAAACTGATAACACTAAAGGAAGTTGGTGGTAAAATGTATCCACAATGTATCCTTCACTGTGAATGCTATTTACATATTAAATATGATACAGGAATCACCAGAGACACATTTGACTACAAAGATAAATGGATGTGGTTAAAATTTTGTCAGGATACAATACAGATACCTGACATGACAGTGGTCAGGTGGCAGAAGTGACAGGCGCTAAGCTGCTAAGTGATAGAAACGAGGGAATTCACTCCGCACTTCCATCCCTCCATGTGCCTCCATCTTCATGCCACAGCTGGAATCTCATTAGCACAGGGCTCCTTATCTCGAGGCAAACCTGCAAAATTGACTTCTTTATTTTCTATAGATGTGCATTCATTTATGAAGGACTGATTTCAATTCAGCTGGTTCATTCAGGTTCATGCGTGCAGATTGTTCTTTGTTAGTTCTCTGTATTTAATTATAAATATTAGTCACAGTATTTACAGGTCAGGTCATTAGTTAGACTATGCCTCTTGTGCTATAAGACATTCATGTATTACTTTGACTAGGTTCAGTAAATATGTATGTAAGAATTGTCTATGTGTGTGTGTGTGAAACAGTCTGGGTACTGTCAGACTGCTAGGCTAGCTCCCTCCTGCGGGAACTCATTAAGAAGCTCGGTCTCTCTTGTCCTACTGACTGATTGTTTGTGTGTGGGAAGTTTTTTTTTTTTTTTTTTTTTTTTAATCTTGGATGGGACCAAATGTATAGGATAGAAATATCTGACAGTTTTGACCTTTGGGGACATTTGGCTGGTCTCCACAGGGAAAACTTTTTGGTTTTTTTAGGTTGATTGTTTTTCTAAAAAAAACTGCATTTTATTTAAAAAAAAAAAAAACTAGAAGAGACAAAAGGTTTCCTTTTGGTTATTGAGGTTAGGGTTAGGGTTATATTCAGGTGAGGGCATCGCATTAGCTGCATTAATAATTACGTGAATGAAAGTAAGACAAACGTTTATTGTTCTCTTGCTCAGAAATGAGAGAACAAAACAACTGTTAAAACAGAAGCACCATTTTGTTTATTTATTCATTTGAACATCTTTAGAAGAAGTTTCTGCTTTGCAGCTTTAACATCTCCAACACAAGAAATCAGGGCTGTAAGCTAGAACATATGTTTCATAGGGAATTTGTTTCACGGGTGGATGACAAAATTCATGGCACACTAAAGCTATTTATTTTTACAATGAAATTCTGTCAACGCAGCTATACGACACAGCTATACAACGCAGCTATACGATACAGCTATACAACACAGCTATACAATCAAACTATCTTAGAATCAAATCGGGGGGCCTTAGCCTTATGTAATATACAATATATGGCCAAAAGAATGTGGACACCTGATCACCAAGTTAACGTACAATATGTCTTGTACCAGGCTTTCTTTAAAAAAAGAAAAGAATCTATATTTTCATTGTTTCCATGACCATGCCCGAAACAATGTTAGATTGCTAAACCTCAAATGAGACTAAGATTAATATGATTACATAATTTCTGTCTCCACTGTTTCATATAATAGATATAAACAAACAGAATGAAAAAGCAGGTATTTTCATAGAGGACACATTATGCAACACAGGGTATTGCCCTAGTTTCCTTATAAGCCACAGAAATGAGAAAATAAAGCTTTATTAAGATTTAACTACTGCTGTACAGCTTTTTCTTTTCCTATTGTGTGTCTTTTCCTTTAGTTTAACAAGTTAAACTACATGTTTTCACATTCTTTGTTGCAGGTGTTGAGTATTGTTAATTACACACAGGGTAAACATTGTAATGAGTCAAACGGCATTACAATTAATAAAGCCATGTCTCCAGGGCTGTGACTCAGGGTTTCACATCATTTGTGTGACATTACCTCTGTGAGTACGCTAAACACTTGAGCCCTGTGAGAGAAACGTGACTTGCTTCAGCAGTGCTTCAGTTATAGTATCTGATTCACCTTAGCATCAAAAGTGTTCTCTCTCTTTCATGTGTGAGTGTGACGCTGTAATGTTTGTGTGTTGGTGTGAAGTGTATGGTTCAGATCTCTGGCATTAGCCGACTCGACATCATCCAAACCCAGGTCTGTCACTATGGCTCAGCTCAGAGAAAGAGAGAGAGAGAAAAGAAGGAGGAAGAGAGAGAGAGAGAGACAGGGGCTGAGAGTGAGAGATGATAAAGGGAGTGGACACGGAAAAATAGAATTATTTTCAGAAAGGGAAAACTGATGGGAAGAAGAAAAGTGTGATACAGGAGTGAAGGAAAGGCAGAATAACACAAAGCTTTGGCTAGCTCTCCCTCTCTCTTGCTCTCTCTCTCTCTCGTTCATCCTTATGCCTATATATCAACCCCAATGGATTTTTTTCCATTGTTATTTTTATTTACTATTATTTTTTTTCTTGATTATGATCAGGTTTTGGCCCATTCTAGGTTTCATATCTTAAATTCCTATTCCTATTTGACCTTCTGTAATTGCTACTCTTCCTAATTATATATGAAATAAAATGTGAAGTAGTGATTATGGATTAGATTTATCACAAGCCGACTAACTTATGGATACACTGTAGAATAATAAAGCATACTGAAAAGCGCTGTGATGTTTTATTTAACATGAAACCCTCCCCTAGTGTTTTGCGTTAGTGCATTTCTAATTTATCAGATGCTAAGTGACATGATAGCTGTTTCACTTTCCTTAACAATGCAGTCAGCTAAGAGCTGCTGTCAGGAAACAGATGTAGCTGTGGAGCTCATAAACACACACATCACACACAAACACATGCACACACAAACACACGCACACGCAAAATAGTGCGTAAAACTATACCTGCAACATTTTACAGTGACTCTACTTGTCCGTTAACAAAATCTAACTTTTTACACCCTTTTCTTAGCATTGTTTTTATGTTGTTTACAGAAACGTTATATATGCTAAGTGTTGTTTTTAGGAGTGTGCTGCTGTAATAATTTCATTTAACATTCATAATTCACATTGTCTATACATATTCCAATAAACTTACCTTGACATGACTTGACCTAAACCACATACAGGAAAATCCCACACGTGACAGTGAATCATACTTTAATATATTTTTAATGATACCTTCCAACCAAGTGATGAAGTGACATATGATATAATATCTGCTTAAAATAATACAGCCATATTTCTGTGAACCTTCATACAGAGTTCAGATCAGCACTTATTCCACATGTGACAGGGAACCTTGGTGTTAAGCTGCGTTCATAGAACCACAGTTACATTTGTCACTAGCATTATGTTTCACTGTTCAGCAAAAGGAGCTACGTTCTTAAAATTTTGCTTATTTATCAATAACCTATGTGAAAAATATTCAGTTAATCTTCGGGAATTAATATTCTCTCATGTTCTATGTCATTTGAACAGTTTTAAACAAAAGTCTCAAGTGTCAGAGAAACAAAGCAAAAGGAAACAGTGTTTATAGTAGCACTGCAGTGTCTCCAATTAACTGTAAGCTGTATTGAAGTGGACATCACAGGCAGGTTGTAGCCTGTCAAAATCCAGACTTACTCCACCAGGTGTAATAAAAGAGACAATCTTCAGTCTGGTGCCCTTTTGTCTAAAAAAATAAGAGCCAGGGCAGAAGACATGTTCTCATAAAGACATAACCCCAAACATCTGTCCAAGACATTACACAAGACACTCTCTTATTTCTTGAGAAAGTTATAATATTTTTTGTTATTAGCTAAGAAATACATATGTGGGAAATATTTTCGATGCAATTCCACTAAGCTTTAACTTCAGATGTTTAAAACACATCAGGAGATCCGAGCACAAGTTTCTTGATTTTTGGTATTGATATAGAGTATTGCTGTATGTGTGAAATATTTTTTTAAAGCAATGTGCCATCTTACCTTAAGAGCTCTTCACATATAGTAGGTGTTGTTTTTTACCCAGTCAAAGCACATGCAAATAGATTTTTTTCTTCACAGTGATGCTGTGCACTACTTTCATGTATCGTAGTATGTAGTAATGAATGTTTCAGTGTGTTCTATTGCACAGATGTTGAACATCTATACAAACACATCATACAACACATATTAAACATCAACGCAACCTCCCAAAATGAATAATTGAAGTGTGGACATTCATCACTGAGCTTTTCACCACTAATCACTCTGAATGTCACCTGATTAGGAGAAGTGCGGCCGAGTGAAGAGCAATGTCATCATCCCTATAACTTTCACACTGTATGTCTCGTTTCTATGATCTGTGACAGGCAAGGACAGAAAGCATATATTATGACCTTATCTATCAGACATCAACAAATCTATTCTGGGCCTTACTTCTTTGTTCCACCATCAAATTGTTACCATTGTTGTTGAAAGAAATGTTAGAACTTTAAAGTAACAAAAGTATAAAGGTTTAGAGCACGTGTCAAACTCAAAGCCTGCATGCCGAAGTGCTGTTTCATTCGGCCCGCATGAGCTTATAAAATTATATTGAAATAGCCAATGGTACTCCAGTACTCAAGATTTTCACACTATCTAGAATTCACAGCATACCCGTAGTGTGGTGACTGCCCACGTTCCGCACATGCCACTGTACAGCATGGCTGGGCGTACATCTCACAGCACTGGTTAAAAAAAACACCTATCTGCTGCGTTTCATGCAAGTCAGATACAGGTTTAAAAAAAGTTTCAGAAACATATAGAGTATTGGACCTTTGTGTGATTCAGTGACTCCAAATCCAAAAATGTATCACCCAGTTGATAGAGAACGAAGACAAGAGGTCGAAGACTAAGGACATGAGATAATCCAGTGTGAATTCTTCTTAACCTACCAAAAGTGGTCCAAGGGACAACAACGGGTGAACCGGCAACAGGGTCATGGGCACCCAAGGTTCACTGATGCGCTGGGAGCGAAGGCTAGCCCGCCTGGTTCCGCAGAAGAGCTCCTGTAGCACAAATTGCTGAAAAGGTCAATGGTGGCTATGATAGAAAGGTATCAGCACACACAGCACTGTGTATGGGGCTGCACAGCTGAAGAGAGGTCAGAGTGCCCATGCTGACCCCTGCCCACCGCAGAAAGCACCTACAATGGACACATGAGCATCAGAACTGGACAACAGAGCAATGGAAGAAGGTGGCCTAGTATGACGAATCACATTTTCTTTTACATTATGTGGACGGCCGTGTGCATGTGCGTCACTTACCTGAGGAAGAGATGGCACCAGGATGCACTATGGGAAGAAGGCAAGCCAGCGCAGGCAGTGTAAATATTGGCCTAATTGTGGACTAATTGTGCATACAGTTGAACAGTTTCTCGTTTCTGTATTCATAGAATATTGATGTTAATTGATAAAATAGATATTAGACATTAAAATATTATTATTATTTTTTAAAAATTAAGCCTTAAGCTTTGAGCCTTACATTATGGCCCTCCAAGAGGTCACATAAATGGTGATGTGGCCCGGGTAGAATCTGAGTATAACACCCCTGGTTTAAAGCAAAGCCTGTGTCTTACTAAGTCTTACTATAAATAACTTAAATAGTAAGACAGAGTCTCTGAGACATGCAGATCCCTGAGGCTGAGTGCCTTCATTAGCCCTGCATGTAGCTCTAACCTACACTACAGTGAACTGGCTTAAAATAGCATTTTATAGTATGAGTTGGAGAGTGTAATAAAGTAAAAGAGAGCACTCCCATCTGTTCTCCTCTGTTACAAACTGCTTGCTTGCAGATTCCCTTGATGCTTAACTGCAATTTGAGTCTCAGGTTCAATTCCATTTACAGCAGTTGTACGTTGTTTTCTATTTTGTTGTTGCCATTGTTTTCTTGTTTTGTTTTGTCTCTCTTTTTCCAGAGAGTAAATCAAAACTCGGTCATGTCAAGATTATGAATAATACATGCAGTGAATAAAATATAATAAGCTTATGGTGTATGGATCTTGGAAGGATCAGTATTGTGTGTTAACTACAGCTTGACACCCAAACTCTCAACAGGAACAGTAACAAGAACAAGAACAAAAAAAAAAAAACTGGGTGACTGCGTTGAAGAGTCTTTAACCAAGTGCATGAAAATACGCAGGAAAACTTTTTGAAAGGTGGAGTGTTTTCTGTACTTGGCAGAAAGCTTGTAAAAGACTAGCAGTTTCTGGAGTGTGTTGAGTCAGAGTTGCCATCATGATGAGCCAAAACAAGCTGACTTCATCTGCCCTACAGTCACATCTGACTTCCTCTGCAATGGAACACAGTCAGAGCGTGAGAGACAACATGAGTGATCACTCAGCACTAGGAAAATACATGCTGAGATAATAACAAAATGTTCTCATTTATTTTACAGGGGGAAGTGTACATTAATGACTGCAGACATTTGAGAAAAGTCAGTACTAAGTGTGTTTAAAGGATGTTTGATGAGATGTGACATGTGACAGTCTTTTGATTACTGCAGCAGTTCTGAGGTACATATCTACAGAATCTAGATGAGATTAGCAAGGATGAGACTTGGGCATAAACTATTTTTGAGAAGGTCCATGCATAGAATGCATCTATTTACTACATGCTTTCATCTGATCATGTTATGTAATCAGAGGGCAATCCATTGCAAGGAGAATTCTAGTTCACAGAATGCATTTCTGTTGCAGTCATGGGGATTATATGACCCTTCAGTCTAAAATTTCAGCTACCTATGCCGGTGCCTTTGCACTTCTCTTTGTAGATTGACTCATTAATATCTATAAAAAAGAATATCTTTGAACTGTATTATTTTTGTCCTAAATTGAGGTCGACCATGGTTTTAAAAGCATTTATAAATAAACAGTCAAGACTGCTTATGTAAAAGGTTTTCATTCTCCAGGTAGGAAATGAGGCGAGTCTATCTGCTATGAATACTTTATGAATACACTTGAAGTGCAGTTAATAAGAATATGCTTTGTTTTCTGAACCAGAAATGTTTTCCATGTCAGACAGATTCAGTTTAAATGAATCTCTTTAACTCTGCTGTACACACAGATGCCATCCCTTTTTAATTTGGGATGAAGAGAGGAAAATACCGTCCTAAAACTACGTATTTATGTGTGGTGACATCAGCATGCAGTATTTCAAAGCAGGTATTATGAGAGGTGTCAAAGTGCATTTGAATACTTATTAGACTTTAAATTAATAACAATTATTGATGCTGGCTTAGAAGCAGAACAGAAAGTTTTTGCAGTTTTTTTTTTTCAAAGCACAAAAGGGCAACGTATAGAGCATGCATCATTCATAATTGTGCATGTATGTGTAGCTCTCCTACATAAAGTATGAATTCTAAATCAAACATATTCCAAGGTCATGCTCTCTCTCTGTCTCTCTCTCTCTCTCTCTCACACACACACACACACACACTAATTGGCTGGCGTTGAAAAACACCCCTGCCCTGACATACAGCTGTAAAGCAACTTATTGTCATGACAACACATCATTGCAAGAGAAAATTTTCTTACTATCCTCCACTGTCTATCCAACTGCCTTTTATAATAAACCAGTTTCTCCCGAGAGGAAAAAAATATATCATCCGTCCATAACACAGTCATGATGGCGCATTTCAATTACATCATTAGTGCGACACCATGTCTGTCACTTTTGACAGTGGTATTTGACTGACTGCTTTTAATCTGGCTTGTCTGCAAAGAGGATACGAGGTGCCTCATTTTCCTGTCAGAGCTAATAGGAAAATTTATTCAGCGCTTCCTGGAAAGATGTTATTTTTTGTGGATTTTGATCTGCAAGAGAGATATATTGTAAACAAGAAAGAAACGCATGTTAAAGATGGTGACAGGGTTTGCAGCTACATTTAGCAGGAGAGAGTTGGCAGATCCAGGTTTAATTTTACACTGAATTGGATCCTTTGACTACGGACTGACTGTTCATGATGAGGGGGTGGAGGTTGGGTCCACTTGCCTCCATTAAAAGAAGAGTCACTGCAAATAAACACAAAGTTATTCTGACTAATCACCTTTATCCTATGACTAAACATTTCTATCCTGATCTGAGTGGTCCCTTCCAATATGGCATGCTGATATCCACAGGGCACAAGGGCTCACTGAATGACTTTATGAGTATAAAAGTGATAGAAATCAGTTGAGCACCTTTGAGAGATTTTGAACTGATGTGTTAGACAGTGTGCTCCACGACCATCAGCAAAAACCCCTGATTGAGGGAATATCTTTTGGAAGAGTACTATTCATCCCTTCAGTAAAGTTCTAGAGACCTTTAGAATCTACACTACCATGGCCAAAAGTATGTTGACACCTGACCATCAAACCAATATGTGGGTCTTCCCCATTCTTTTGCCTCAAAGTTGGAAGCACACAATTATCTTGAATGTTGTAGCATTAAGATTTCCCTTCACTGGAACTAATGGGCCTAGCCTAAACCTGTTCCAGCATTTGCCTATGCACAAAGCAAGGTCCATATTGACATGATTTGCTAAAGCTGGTGTGGAAGAACGTGAGAGTCCTCAACTCAATTCACACTTTGTAACACTCCACATTTACATAACTCAATTCGAAAAGTTATAAGGATTAAGGTTAGGATAAGGAGAGAATTAAGTGTTCCTACATTTTCCTACAACTTATTTCATATTAAATTAAAAGAAATCCAACCACATCCCCTTTACTCAATTAAATTCATATGAATTTTTCATGAGAGCAGGTTTGTAAGTTCAGTTAGCTAAGTGAGGGTGCTGTCCATGGTGCTGCTCTATATTAAACCATTCTGCAAATCTGTATATCGACCATTTAAGACTATAATATGGATAAACATGCCTTCTCCTTCTCCTTAAAATATCAATTCAGTTGTCTTTGTATAGTGCTTTTAACAATAGGCACACACAAAGCAGCTTTACAGAAATCCAGATGTAGAGTTTGATCATTAATGAACAAGCCAGAGGCAGCAGTGGCAAGGAAAACTCCTTGAGATGACATGAGGAATAAACCTTTAGATGAACCAGACACAAAAGGGAACTCATCCTTTTCTGGGTTATACCAGATAGTGGGATTGTAACTCATTACTCTTCTAGAATTGTATACTATAATGTCACACAGTACTAAGTGTGTTGAGGGGTGTTCAGATTAACCCACTGAAGCAAGGGTGAGTCTTGGAAAGTGAAAGATCCATGGATATCCATGTGGGTGTTTTCACATACATGTAGAAGAGTACATGTAGAAAAGAGAAATAGAGGCTCTTTTTTGGATGCCACTCAGTAGAATCCTCCCAGTCCTCCTCTCTCCAAATGTAAGTGCTAACCCAGACACTTTTCAAGCATGGTGAATGACTATCCTGTGCTGGAATCCTTCCAATGAATATTTCATTCCACAGTCACAGTTAAACACAAAGCAACCAATACTCCAACACTCCTCATAAATGAACATCCACTTTGTCTGAACGATCCCTTCAGGTTGTTTCGAATTACAGGATCATCTGTCAATTCAATCAGGCACATAACTAAGCTCATAACACTGCCTTTGATCCTAAACCTTCACCTTGGCTCACCTTGTCACTCTTTGCTCTGATCTGTGCATTGAGTATGGGAGAAAAGTCACCTGCCTTCCTTGCTAGGAAAAGGTGCATGCAATTGTCCAGGGATTGAGCATATTGATCTATGGATGGGGTTATCTCTGAGGAGACTGCTTAGCTGCAGTTACGGGCTTTGTAAGTTAATAGATGGGCATTTGAGGAAACAGAACAGGGTATCAGGGAATATACGAATTGAGTTTTGGGGTGTTTAAAATGCCTCTGGTATATCTGAATCTTCAGGCAAATGTCCACACAACCACATTATTCACCTTGTGGAAAATTATCCACACCACCTGAAATGGAGTGCATTTGAAGCAGAAATACATTCCTTCACTTGAATGTGAATTAAGAAATATAGCAGTGTTTAACCCAGTTAGACAACCTATCTTATATGGCATCTATTCTTAAAGACTTTTGAGTTGTCCACATGGTGCTGCTCTCACATGGCTGCCCAGGTAATGATGCATGATAACATGTCTACATTTCAACAGACACAGATTACAGTACAGGCACAATGCAGCAGTGCGTGAATAAATACAATGTGCATGTGCTTCTACATCCTCCATCCTGCTTACCCTCTTCAGGCTCAGCAACTAGTGGCGGCATAGGTCTGCAGAGTGTCATTAGGATAAAACCCTTTTTGCATGAGAATGTGACCCAAAAAGTGGAACTCATGCATACACAATCATGACATTAGAAGTAAAACCTACCACAAATGCAATAGAGCAAATATTTCTCATTGCAATCCTGGAGTGCCCAGCTTGGCCATTTCCCTGAAACTAAATGAGATGAAGGGTGGCATGGTGGTACAATGGGTAGCGAGGGTTGGAACCTCACAGCTCTAGGATCCCTTGTTTATTCCTGAGCTCGGGTTACTGTGTGGAGTTTTGCTGGTTTTCTACGTGCCCACAGAGGCTTCCTCCAGGTTCTCTGGTTTCCTCCGACCTCCAAAAACATGTATGTATGTGTATAGGCTACACTAAATTCCCCATAAGTGTGAATGAGTGTGTGAATGTACGTGCATGGTGCCCTGTGATGCACTGGTATCCCCTCCCAGCCTCATGCCTACTGTTCTCCAGATCCACAGCCACCCTGACCAGGATAGACCGGTTACTGAAGATGAATGAATGAACAAATTAATGAATCAGCCATGTTGAGTAAGAATTTAAGAATACTGTACTCAAGTCTGCCACTTGAAAACCAGAACTGTGCACTTCTGCAATAAAGAGTTGCCCCAGTAATAGTGTAAGCAAGTCTTGAATCTTTCGAAAAAACTCAATATATGACTTAATGCAGGAACTGTTGGAGTGGTGTCAAAAGCCCAGTAATGGCTGTTCTCCAGAGGTCCAGGATTTCCAGCCTCATCTGTGAGTGACCCTAATAGAGCGTGAGTACAACTCTAGCACAGTGTTTCCTAATCAAGTCCTTGGGGATTCCTATTCGGTCAACATTTTTGCTCTATTCCTGCTCCAAACACACTCTGAGAAGGTAATCAAGAGCACTGAATATTTGGTACAACTGTGTTTGGAGCTGGCACAGAGCAGAAAGGTAGACTATAAGGCGTTCCCTGTGGATGGGATTGGGGATCACTGTGTTAGCGGATGAAAAGAGAAAAGAAAGGTTAAGCCTCCACTGGAAACCCGTTTGTGTGCCTCTTAAGCACCGTTGTGGGGGTGCTTTAGTATTTCTGGGTTCCCCCCATACTGATTGCTCGGGCATTTATAATAGGCACCAGGCGCCAGATTGGTTAGACAGCCCACGACTCAGCTATCCTCTTCAGCAGTAAGTTAGCTAATGAACCTATTAATCTTTACTATGAAACTCTTTACTTTTTATATTTAAATTTCATAACCTCAACATTAGAATTTTTAAGTATAGAATTTAATGTTATTTGTTGAATATGGGTGCTCTAAGTCAGCTGTAGAAAAGAGATTTGAGTTTGTATCCTATCAGAACGGAAACCTAAGAGCATGCTGATTTAAATGCTGATTGGAATATTTCCAGACATGCTATTTCTGTTTGCGTGGCAGATTATACCCTCTCCAAAGAAAATGTGCTAGCCTGGGGTTTTAAAATACAACCGCTTGGCTCATGGGTAGGCTACGCTGTACGTATTTTGTATCTTCAAGTAGACCTTGAGGAAACAGTGCATCTTAAAGACTTATCTAAGGTACGTAATTTGATTTTACAGACCATTTTTGAACCTTTGACTGTACATTTGTGCTCTTTGTACTTTGGGGAACGTAACTATTCCTGCATCCTGTGCTTTTTGTTTGAGAATGTATGGCAATTGCATGAGGAAACAGACATGCCTAATTTATTTTGTATAAATTGCATAAATTTGACAGGGGAGTTGCTCATGTTTGTCAGTTTGTGGCTTGCCTTACCTGCTTTTTTTGACTGACTTAAATCACTTCAACACATTTACAGTCAGGAAAATTGTACGTACATTTTACAAACAGTGTAAACGGACCCAGGTGCAATAATAGTGCGATTGTGTTTGATTAAATTAGTTTGGCTCTGTGCGTTTCCTCTGGAGAGCAAGAACGGGCTTGGATTTGGGAGCTCTTAAAACTTCCAGCTCGTGGAAGAGAGCAGCTGCATTTATCGATAGGCTGATGAATCCAGACCCCTCCTCCTATTCTTCCTCCTCCTCTTCACAAAAACGGCTCTCGTGCAGGAGAGTGGGTCTGCCATGATAAAGAGAGACAGCACCGCGATCCCCACTAGACAGCGCGAGTCCGTCTCCCTCGCCGTCATTTAATCGGAGGAAAGCGAGAGAGCGCGGGCACGATGCTGCCTCTCACCGCCGGCTCTCGCGCAGCAGCAGCAGCAGCAGCATCTTGCTCAGGCGGAAACCAGGGCTGCTGCTGATTCCTGCGGATCCGCGCTCTGCTCCTGTCAAACGCTCGGAAATGAAGAGAATGAACGTAAGCGCTTCGGAGTGTGTGTGTGTGTATGTGTGTGTGCGCGCGCGTGCATGCGTGTGTTGTGCTGGTGTTTTTGCCCTGCTGCTCCATGACCGCTGGGTCGGAGACGCACGAGCTGAGGTTTGCGCGCGTGGACGCGGATATTAGCGCATATTAACAGGATATTAGAGGTTATAAAATCCAAATGCAACTTTGCGTCTTAGCGCGCGCTGTGTGTGGCGATAGAAGCTGTCTGTAGACTGCGATAGAGGTCCACGCTGAAACACACACACACACACACACACAAATGCGAATGTCGCTGCAAGGGTTTTGTTCTGATTTGTTAGTTAAATGACTCATGTTTTTCTACTGATGCTTTAAAACTGATGGTGGAAAGTGAGAATGGCATGTCATGTTATTTTGGTTGGCGCACAGCTTCCCCCCAGTGAGTCTATTAAGTGACTGAGACACTAAAAGTCAGTTTCAAAGAGACATTTTCATGCCACAGACACGTGTGCACGCGCAAGAGAGTGGAATTTCTGTAAAAATCCAAAGTGCACGCAGAAGTGTGTGAAAACGTCAGCTCTGGGCTTTTGTTTTCTGTGTGCAGCCTCGCTGGAAGTCTTCCCCGATGTGGCCGTCCGGAGTGGGCAGCAGATTGCCGTGTCCTCGCGAGTCGGCGCTGCGCAGAGCGGCCATCAGCGGAAACGTGCTCGCGCTGCCGCCGTATCACGTGCCCACGGGCCGGAGCGTGCGCGTCTTCATCTGCGCCAACCCAGACGGTAAAGAGCAAAGCTCGCTCTAACGGATGACTCACGAGCCCTGGCGTGTGTGTGTGCGTGCGTGCGTGTGTGTGTGTGTGCGTGTGCGCGCGCGTGTAGAAACCCCCCGAATCGTGAGTCACGCTTGGCCTAAGGTCTTTTGGTTTTGCTGCCAGATTGAGTGGTGTCCCGTCTGACTGAGATGTTTTTCATGCTTTTTTTTTGTGGGGGTATATTATTTTTCTTGATTTTGTTGATTTTTCATTAGTTTTATTTTTATGGTTCAATATCCATCAGCAGCTGGCAAAATAACAGTGTGGATCAGCAGCCTAAGTTTCAGCTCAACTTTGCACTGCTACACTGCACCTACTGGATGACTAAAGCCTTTTTAATAAATATTAATGACATATTCAGACATATTGTCCTGGGAATGTGCCAGTAATTTAATATGTAAGATATTTTTACTTTACCATTAATAAACATCTCAAATTAATATAGCAATATTTTTAGGCAAACGTGTTACATCATATTTCTGCCTCTTAAGACAAATATTCACAGTTATAAAAGAAAACTTTGAATTTTTGACATCATTTCTTTTAAAAATGAAAGTGAAGTTGCTTTTTCTGCAAGGACAAAACTACAGAAGTACCAATAAGCACCTTTTTCTGAGGTTCACCAGAAGGGAAGTGATTCCGGCCCTGTCCCAAATGGCGCCCTAAACCCTGTGTTTCTCCTTCAAGTCTGCACTCTGGACACAGCATCTGTTTACCTCTCCATACTGTTCCACTTTTTGCTATGATGTAGCATTAAGACACCACTTCAGAGTCACTATCTTTAAATTGTCAATCCCCAATACTGACTGGATGAACATAGTCAACGCTAGAAATGAAACTTGGAATAAATAACCATCTGATTGTTAAATCAGGGACCCAAAAGGTTTTCGTTTTGTTATTTATCCCTCTTACCCTCTGGAGGAACTCTTTTAGGTTCTATTCAGAAGGCTACAACAGAATGCTTATCTGTCAGAGAAGGTTCCAACTATTTATATCCAAATAACACTTGTGGAACCTTTTCTAAGAGTGTTGATGGGTATGTCTGTTAGTGAGGTTGTGGCATTTGTGCTTCCTTTAAAATCCAGGAAAAGCCTTCAGTTTGTTTAGCAGGTTTCAGTAGAGAACTATTTTAATGACCTGTTTGAAAAAAATGATGTTGTGATGTTGGGGTTTGGAGCGCAGAGGTGGGTGTGGTGGGTTACACTTCCCATCAAACATTGTCCCCCAAATATTTGCCGATAGTTTAGGTAGGAAACCCCACCTAGCAACCCTCACTCTTGTTGTTCAAATCAATGCCATTCACTTGCACAAGTAAGGTGCAAAACCCTCACTAAATTTAACAATGGACACAAATAATTAGTAATGATTTCAGATGACTCTGAGAATACCACTGCATTGTGTTACGTTCCATGCAGCCTGAACCGGACACTGGACAGCCAGCTGTGTGTCATCAGCGTGATGATGACTGAACTACTGTGATAGCTGTCAGTGCAGTCATGCTGAACAAAAAAAGCAATAAATATGGCACTGTAAGAATAACCCAAGCTGTTAGGACATAAAGCAAGGGCAATCCTAAAATAACCTTGCACTGGTTTGCGAAAATTCATTAGGGCCATTAGGGAAAGGGGGTTGATAGTGTGAAAACTCAAAATGATGACTTAGCAGCAGGGCTATGAGAGCCTGCATTTTTAAACCAGCTCATACATGTAACTCTGTTAAATTAATGTTGAGCCCTAAATCATTACAGTAACAAGGAATAATCAGCAAAATCACCACCAGCCCAACGTCAGTTTTTCAGATTGCAATTACAATTAGACATCGTGCAACACAAGCATACAAGGTTTTTGCTTATTTCTGTATATTACATGCAATCTTTCTATAAAAGCAAAGCTAGATTTTTGAGGATTATATCAAAGAACCAGTGTACATGACTGATGCTCAGGAGCAGTATGTCACTCATAGGTACAAGCAATGCAAAAAGCATGCAGCAGTAGATTTGACTCTGAGCTGCGGGAAGACCTTAAAATAGGGCTTCTAATCTGGGAGTAAACAAGGCAAGGAAAGGGCAGGTTAGGTGAGAGGAGAGAGAGACACAGAGAGAAACAGACAGGGGTGGTGAGATGAAAGTAAAACAAAAAGGATGGGATAAACTTACACTGTAACTAATAATAAACCTTTAAATGCAACACATAATGATTTTTCGTACACCAGCATTACCTCTGTGCTACATGTCAGTGATCATACAACCCTGAATTATCTTCACACCATCCTCCCAGATTGTTTTTTAGACTTACAAGTGGGTTCAGTGATTTATTTATTTATTAAGTTTTTCTACTTAAATATAACTTTTCTAATATTTGTCAAAGTTCCCCTTATGTTCCGGGCAGCCGTCAATAAAATATCTAATCAGAGGAAAAACAGTCTCTGTAGCACCTCAGACTCAAACAGGAGGAAAAACGAATGACCAACAACATCCAACTAATCAGGACAAGGAAGCGTCTCTACTTACCTGCCAATCACATTGGCACTTACGTTAAGACCTGGAGACACTGGAGGAATCACTCAAAGGAGGGGCTATATTTGTCTGAAATTTGAGTTAAAACAAGCTAGTTTCAGTTCATCTCCAATATCACTGACTGTACCTTTAATAAATTTGGGTGTGCAGAATACAAAAATGCTGAGATAGGGCTTTGATCAAAATAGCAAGAGTTGCAACAAAAATACATAGACGAAAGAGATTTTTTTAACTTAGTAAATGGCAAATGGCTTTTCAGTGCAGTACCATGGGATGTAGTAAAAAAAAAAAAAAACTGAGTGAATGTGGATGCTCCTGTCATGGATTGTGACACACTTATTAAGCACACTTACAGTCACCACACATTTATTCCTTGATAAAGATTTATGTGCTTGCACACTGGGAAAAAAAAAAACAAAACAGCTAGCATGCAATCAGACTAACTACCCTCCAGCTAAGTAGTAGAAAACCTGTCACATTTCACTTCTGCAGAGAGCAGGCAGTGCACAGCTTCAGCGCTGGGAAAAAGCTCAGGGATTAAAGACCTGAAGAAAACACTGAGGTGTGAGAGAAGAAGGAGGCTTTCTGCAGGGTATAAATATACCACATATATACAAGCGTGTGAAAATCAGCGTGGTTTTAGGAGTTTGGTTATGTCTCCTGCTGTTTGTGTGATGCTCATCCTACATGAGCACTAGAGGGTGCAATTAATTCACCGGAAATTCACCCTCGCTCCTCGTAATAAGGGTCTTAAAATCTTCCTCCTTAATTATCCTTAACCCTGAAACTCTCTTTTTGTGTTATGATCCTTACCCATGCCGTGGTTCAATGCTTCTCTATGATTTAAAGGCACTGCTGCATGGAGGAAGGGGAGCAGCTGCAGAGTTACACTAGAAGTCGAAATGGCAGCTTTGAGGAAACAGGGGGAATAACATTTATACGCTTGTTTGGCTCTCCTGTCTCTCTCTAGGGCAAATCCAGGGTGCTTAAGATTTTATGAGCGCTGCTCTTTTTTTTTTTTAACAGAGAAAGGGATCTGATATTCACGGTCTTCTTTCACAGTCATTTACTTGTACCATACAGGAGCTTCCTAACACCTTACACTCTTGGCTTATTATTTAGTGTATTATTTTAATGCACATTATTCAGTAATGACTATGACCTTGATCACATTTCTCAACAGAATTGCAGATCCGGGCTCAGTTTGCCACTAATCATATCTATCACATTAAATATGTATATTTGCATTTGGAAAGTCACTCCTATTGAGTAGCGTTGGAGAAATATGGACCACTGTGTGGAATTGTACTCCGTTTTGACAATTAATGTAGTGACAAAGCAAACTGTACCCTGTCTCATAAAGATTTAACAAATTTAATGGGTAATGTTTTTACAGTAAGGTTCCCTTAATTAACTAATAATATTTGCTGTATTAATTAACATTATAAATGTTAAAAGTGGCATTGATAAGCTCTAAGTAATGTTAACAAAGTATTAATTGACATTTGTTTAAATGTTAACTAAATACACCTGCGTTGGCTAATGTTTATGTCATACATGAATAAAAATAAGTCCACATAAATTAGCACAAATTACAGCATATTACTAATTGTTGATAACTTACTGAACTCTGACCTCCAGGTATAAATATTAAAACATGCTATTTGTTCACTCATTCGTGTTCAGTAAGTGCTTTATCCTGGTCAGGTTCACAGTGAATCTGGAGTCTCTCACGGGAACACTAAGCGTGAACATTAAGCCAGTCCACCACAGAGCACCAATCACACATTCATTCTCACCTAGGGGCAATTTAGAGTAGCCAATCCACCTACTACATGGGTGTCCAATTTTATCCGCAAAGGGAGGGCATGTGTGAGGGCATGTTTTCATTCCAACCAAGCAGAAGCAACACCTGATAGTCTATTGAAAGCCAAGATCAACTGATTAAACAGGTGGAATCAGGTATGGCTCCTGCTTAATCGGAATGAAAACTGCAGCCACACAGGCTCTTTGGATAAGAGGGGACACACCTGACCTACTGACATGTCTTTGGGAGGTCAGATGAAAGCAGAACATGCGAAACATTTGCTATTCAGCCTCACTAAATTTTTACAGTTAACACTCACAAACATGTTCTTTAAGGTGTTGGTTCATGTTGGTGAATATTTGTACTTAAGTTTAAGGGTGGTATAAACGTTGGATTACACAGGTGTTTGTCTTATTTGGTTTATTATTTTTAAAAAAACATCAATTAATACAAGTGTTATACAAGTTACTTTGTTAATGTTAATTATGGTGTCTTTATGATGAAGTTCATGGTAATGCATTAAATAATGTCAGTTAAGGGAACCTTAAGGTAAAGCATTACCAATTAATCTGTCATTTTTCAAAGTCTAAGTCAGCATAAACATTTATAAGCTGTGGTCTTTTCTTTCTTATTTATATTACAAGCTTCTTTCATCTTCTTATTACAAGCAAATGTGCCATTTTTGTGGCAATTTTTAAATAGTATCCAAAAAAGAAAGAAAGAGAGAGAGAGATGGGGTTTAAACAATTAGGCATTTTGGATTTGATCATCTTTTGTACAAGTGCCAGAGAGTACAACATAAAATAAACTGTCCAATCCTCTCATCGTGCTACTCTTCTTATTCTGTGTTTCTGTATTTCATGTAAAGAAGGTCCTCCATGATTAGAAATTGTCAATATAAATCTACATGCACAGCCCAACATCGATGTGTGTTCCACAGGGAGAGAGTGTTGAAGCTTTACACAAAGCAACAGGCTTAGTGTAATGATGAAAATTATATAGATCTAGTCAAGAGTTCAGGTTCCATAAAAAAGCTCCTATCTGCTAAATAATTGAAAAAGGATACAGCCAGGATCTCAAACCTAAACAAAGCAAGAAATGAAATTAAGAAATTAGATAATTAAATACATACATACTATTTTCTTCTGAGGATATAAGGCATAGAATTGAAATAAATAATTGTAGAAATGTCTTGTTTTATATGACCTGGTGAAAAGCTTGGTGCCCTAGTATACAAATGAACAAATTAAAAGGCCTCGGCTTTACACTGGGGTATTGTATGATGGTTAGCTTCATGTTTAATGGAGAGCAGAGAATCTCAGAAAGTGGTCCCTAAAAGTGTTCAATAAAGGACTGTTTTATTTCATTCAATTCTGCTCCATCTACCGAGACTGAAAAGATGTTTAATGGCAGCCTTTTGGAGCTTTGAATGAGGCCACAGGGCTTTATGGGAGAAACTGAAAGTCTCATTTATTTATTTTATTTCTCCCCTGCCCTTCCCTTTCTCCCCGCATTTTGCCTCAGCTCACCCTCCCCCATTCAATACAATCTAGTTCAATAATGGTTTATTGGCAATGCTCTCTCTCTCTCTCTCTCTCTCTCTCTCTCTCTCTCTCTGTGTCTCGCTCTCTATCTCTCTCGCTCTCTCTCCTCACAGAAATGATCTCACCAGTTTTCACTCCTTTTCTCTTGCTCCTGGTTTACAACCTATCGTCATCAATCACAGCAAACGTTTAAGCCGTGAGATCCATAAAGCCTGAGTGAAAGCTACAGCTCTGGCCAGTCTGCTGCCAGAGACTGTGTGTGTTTTTCTGTGTGTGGGGGAGAGACAGAGTTTGGGTACAAGAGCAATAGTAAATGTGAAAGAATGGAAAATAGTAGAAATGCCTAGTATTTAGCCTGTGCGTGTATGTGTACATTCTTTAAAGTCTTTCTTTTCAAAATGCAACGAAGCAAATCTTAGACACAGTCAGCAGTGAGATGCATGCTATATGTGTGCTTTGGACCATGTCTGTGCACAACCAAAATTAGCTTCTCACAAACACTTTACCTGACAAAGGAAAAGTTAGGGTCACTGGGGCTGGAGGAAGTACTTTTCAGTTATTTATTTATTTATTTATTTATTTATCTATTTTGAAGTGATTAAAAATAAGACTCTCAAATGAGAATAAAATGGGACTTTAACCTTTAATGCATTATATTTCTGTTTAAAGAAAATCTAAAACATCTGCATTTCTATTGAAGGCATTTTGAAGTTTATCTTGCTCTCTTTCTTTCTTGTTGATTGGATGATTTTATCAGAAATTTGCTTTATTTATTTATTTGTTTGTTTATTTTATTTAAGTAATTTATTTATTTATTTATTGCATTTAACAATTGTAGCCAAACTTGCACATTACATTAATTATATAGAAACATGACCCGAAATCGGTGGGTTTTTTTTCTGATAGATCAACACATTCAAGACATTTTCATGCCTTATGAACAATGAATCAATTGTCAGTGCTGTAAGAGTCCCTCAGTGTGTGATGTTGAATAATTTATTATCAATTTCTACATGGCACCAGTCTGGCACTAGTATCTTAGATGTTTATTTTATGTTTTCAGCATCAGTGTGTCAGTAGAAAAGAGCAAATTTAGATTCTCAAATGTTCATTTTCTTAAAAAGAATTAAATGTTTCAGAGAAGCAACATATTAAAGTAAAATATTAAAGGTGCATCAGTCAAGATTAGTTAAATAGGTGAAATACAACAACATTATTTTAACTACTGGAACCTGCATCCTTTTCACACCCATGTACACTACACCATGGCCCCAGAATCTGGAGTGGTCAGCAGAGTTCAATTAGAGTTAGCATTACCAAAGATTGGCATGATACCACTTTCAAGTGATGAGGTAGGCCGTATATTTATTAAGGGTATTGCCTTACTTCGTTACTAAGATATAACAGTACCTAATGTTTACTGTACTGCATTATAAGAGATATCATTACCTCACAAGTAGAAAAATACCTAGCTAGCATTATCATAACTTTACTTAATAGGAGTCTCAAATACTCCATATAACCCACATATCATTAGTGGGGTTGACATCTGTGGTCCTCTTTCATAGCTAAAACCACAATTTCACAAGTTCATAACAGTGAATAGTGTGGGTATGGGCTGGTTTATTTCAGAGTTTTATTAGTAGTTTATATTATAACCTACCTTGAAGCATTAACAGATGTCTACAGCACTGCCCTTTAGCAGCTGTCCATTTATTGCAATTTGACATACCATTATTTATCCAGAGCGACATATTATCTAATCATGTTATTCATGTGCTGTTCTTGGTACAATGGCGTTTTGCCAGAGCGGACATCAAACTCCCAAGTCCTGTGTCACATGAGAACAACTATCCCAGGTCCTCCAGGCTCCTTGTGAAAACTTAACTGTGAAAAATATTGAGTGGTTTCATTTATATTTTACTATTTACTACATTTAATAACTAACTGTTTATCTATAGAAGGACTGATTTTCATTATTACAGCTCTTCATGGTTCCAAGCATGATGAGTGCTGCTTTCATGTTGGTTTGGGTTCACATGACCTTCCTTTGTTTACATTGCCATATGCTATTTTTTCGGTTCTAGTCTTGTTCCTGCTCCTGTCCTGTTATTGATTTGTTACCTGATGTTGTTCACCTGTTCTGTGTCTAACTCTTGACTAGTTTGTCGATTTAAATCCAGTTGTGTCATAGTTCCTTTGCAAAGACTTACCATGTACTTGTCTCGATAAGACCAAGCCATAGTTTCCCATGGCCCCTGTTTTTTGTTTCTAGTGGTATTTCTTTTTTTTGTTTCTGGTTTATGGATTAAACCAGTTAAATGCTGTCTGCCTGTTTCTGACCCATGATATGGACTTTGACTATGATAGTCAGATTTGTTTACGCACTTTAATCCTGTCGTCTATAATAGCACATTACAATGGTCTGCTGAACATGGCCCTTGTGCTGCCGAGCTTTTTGTAGAGAGGCTACGTGTTAATCATGAACACGATAGACAGAGAAGTACCTTGTTGAGACAAAGACTTCAAGAGAAGAGAATAATTAGGCAGGAATAAGTCAATACAGGTTTCAGCCACTCCAGTTTATTGAGCCATTGAGTGAGAGGGGTCAGAATGTAAAGGACACATAAATACTGTACTGACTCCATAATAATTATAAAGATATACTGAAAATCCTAAGGGGAAAAAATGGTGAGCAATGAATTGCTTATCAAATAAAAATGTCAAACCCTATTTGTTAAAATCTGTCTTGTTACTGAAATGTCAAGTCGGTTTCTAGCTTTGCATTATTTATATTTTTATAGGTATAACAAAAACATTGTGATTAATATCCACGGGAATTAGATACAGACATCCTCATGTGTTATCAATAAAGAATAATCAGTATGGATAAAAGCCACTTAAGAAAAACTGGATAAATAATGACTGAAATGTAGACTTTGTTTGGTTGAACCAAAATCAGTGATATTTTTTTCTGTTTTAGCTGTGCACTTCAGCAAAATGGATATGATGTAACTGTGAGGATGAAGATAAAATGCAGGATGTAAGCTTTCACTCAGGTTGTATTGTGCGTACCACATAAAAATCATGGTCCTTTTATACAAAAATGGGTGCAAACAATACAAACAATGGGTAATTTAACAATAAATTAAAAACAACTGTCATGTTAAACAAATCATGTGCAATTGAAATTGTTGGCCTGAAGACTATAAAGCGTCAACTTCACCAAATAGCTTTCCCAGTATACTGTAAATTCATCCACATTTTAAAATCATATTCATTGCTTCATTTCATTTGCCCAAAAGAACAGAACAATTCATCGCTGTTCAGTTACTCACAGACTGTACGGTATATTGAAAAGGATCCATCTGCGGAATATCTTGACTAGGGCTGCACTGTGAGTTCTAGACAACACTATGTTTGTCATTGGACCTGTTGTTTTCACAACGGCACACCTGAGCAAACAGGGAAAAATTATGTTTCAAAAGACTGGTGAAATGTGTTTTACATTGGAAACGCCTGACCTTGAGTTGTCTGCCTATGTCTTGAATGGAATGTGACAAAAAAAAAAAAAAGGTGAGGTGAAGGGAGCAAAAGGTCTCTATAATGGTGAAATACTGTCAATGTGAAAAGATTTCTATACATATACTATACATCTCAAATAAAACAGGAAGTGGTTTATAACCTGAAGCAATTCAATGTAGGGATGAAAAACTAAATCCATCAGTTGTTCAGTATACAGTATATATACAATTAAACGAATATAATTAGCTTGATTCATTATTGTTCACAATCAGAGCCTGCTTACTACCCAACTTACCTCAAATGTAGGGAACAGATCTTATCTGCATCTCTTATGAGTGACCTAGTTAGTTTAGATTATTTATTCTTTTTATATTATTATATTTATTTCTCTATAAATATTGAATGTAAAGTGCATTTTTATCATTTTATCATTTATTTTGTCAGAGTTCCATATTTAGATGCTAACTGCTATCACCGCTAAAAAAAAAAAGACATCTTAGTAATTACAAATATCTTGAATAAAGGCAAAAATTACCTAATCTTTCTCATAATAACATTAATAAATGACAAATCTAACATTATGTAACCTATGTATAGACATTTTTATTCAATTTTTTTTTATTTTTAATTTTTATTTAATTTGACTTATTTATGCTTGAGATGAACTTATTCTACTGGCAGACATCTTTTGCTTCTTTCAAGTATTTATTTGCAGAAAGAAGCACAGTTATCTGCTAATAGAACAAGATCATTTAAGCTTAAAATTAGTACAAATGTATAGAAATAGACTTAATAATCTTGATATAGAGAAACAATATCTTTTCACTTCCTAATATATCATTTTTGCCATGATTCAGGTCTCAAATGTCAAATGTACACTGTAGTATTATTAAAAGAAACAGAAATAGGCAGCATGGTGTGATGTGCATTTATCTCCAAGGTCTGCAAGCATTTAGCAAGCTCACATGTCCACACCTTACGCCTTCCTCCTGACTCTTATGACTCTGATGTATCAGAGCCACAGGCTGGTGCGCTATTTTTGATGATGTAACCACACATTTGTTAAACAGAACATGATAAAGTGTGTGTGATAAAGATCATACAAGAATAAACCAACCATTTCTGACTACAGTCTGTCATGTGATCAAGATCACAAGTAACCTTAATGATGTAAAATAAAAAAAAAGTGTTGCCTCAGAAAACATTATTTCTGTGGAAATGAAAGAGCCTTTATTCCTATGTTGTGTGTGTTTGGTTGCAGATACGGAGGCAGAGAGGAATGCCCTGAAAGAACACGTCTACCCCAAGCTGAGGGACTTCTGTAGAGAAAACTATGGCATTGAGTTCCAGGTAAAAGATGTTTTCTCTGGATGTGCACTATGTCCCGGCAGGGTTGGTAGACTTTTTTGGTTCACCAGAAATAATATCACGGAGCTTTTCTCAGTTTAACAGGGTTACAGGTGTGAGGAATAGTGTGACTAAATCTTTCTGTCTGTTTCATACTGTTATTTTCTCTCTCTCTCTCTATCTCTCTCACTCTCTCTCTCACTCGTTCAACCTCCTGCTCTGCCAGATTTAAGCACTGAATGAGACGTACCTTTTGCTTCATCCTGATTTGATTTCATCCCTTCCCTCCTTCCATGCTCACTGAGGATGGTTTACAATGCAAATTGATTGTGTTGAGGGAGAAATGAGAGAGAGGACAGATCTCTATCGTGGCTGTTTGTTAAACAAATCCAGAAGGGTCATGAGAGATGGTGGCCGGCGGCTGAAGCAGATGCCCATGATTGGACCAAAACAACACAGGCTTGGGGCTTGTCCTGGTTTAGAAAGCTTTCCCTCCAGCATCTCTTACCCTTATGTAAACAAGTCATGCCCCATTTAATGGAAAAATGGTGTAATATTCAGAATTGAGACATTATATTTCTTGAAAATGTCTAATTATTTCACTATGTTTAAAAAAAGACACATTTTAAGTGAGACCTTTACAGCAGGAGCCATTTGGGAATGCTTTTAAATGAGCTTGTTTTAGCTCCACTGAGTAATTGAGATTCAGCCTCAGCAGCACCTGCTTTTCCTCTTTTATCCAGCACTGCATTTATCTCATCATTTCATTAAAAAGCATCACTGGTTAATGTGACAGTACTACATTGTCACTGCATAGCTGCAGGTGTATTAACACATTACAGAGAACAGTTCCATGCTGAGGAGAAATCTTTCTGCACACGATGATTCGTAGTTGGGTTTTTTATACACTCTCAGAAAAAAGTGCTTTTCCTTGCCTAACCTTTATCTTTCACCTGGAAAAATGGATATAGTCTACCTTTAAAAAAAAAAGGTTTAAGGTACATAATTGGACTGCAGTTACCTTTAAGAGTAAAGCTTTAAAGGTACACTAAACTTTAAAGGTAAAAGATAGATACTAAAGGTAGAAAAGGTGTACTCTTAAGGGTGCTGCCCCAACGACAAGGAAAAGTAGAGTTTACTAACCTTGTATGTATGATTGGATTCTGAGGCTCAAGTGTCTGGCCTGGAAGTGCTCTGTTCATGATTCACATAATGTGCTGCATGCCAGACATGCAAAACAGACATTAAAATTTCACACAATTTTTCACACAAAACAGACATTAAAATTATCAATATTCACACACAGCTTTACACTCTGTGTAAATAAAGGTACCAAAATGTACTTTTATCTTGGTAATTTAAGGTTCATCTTTTGTATTTTTAGTACAGTAGAGCCTGAATATACATGCATACATACATATATATATATATATATATATATATATATATATATATATATATATATATATATATATATATATATATATGTGTGTGTGTGTGTGTGTGTGTGTGTGTTTGTATATATATATATATATATATATATATATATATATATATATATATATATATATATATACACTCAAAAACTATTAAAATGTATGCACTATTAGGTAATAACATTTATTATACTGATTATAAATTTAATAAAAATTATGAATGCATTCCTTTGTTGACCCACATTTTATTGGATACCAGCTGCTGTGGTGAGAAACAGGATTCTAAGCACAGAGATAGGGAGGTATGGAGGTGAGAGTTGGTAAAATAGCCTGCTGGAGTTTACTGCAAAAGAAATGTAGATAAGGAATTCTAATATAAATAAGTAATTTTCCCCTGTTATTAACATTATTTTAATCATATTCAGTGGAACTGTTATAAAGGTATTTCATGGCAATTAAAAATTTAATATGGAAAGATTGTTAGACAGTAGATTGTGCCATAAATGATTATATAACAAATTTGTGGCATCACCGCCCCTACTGATGTCTGACATCCACCTAAAACACTGCTGTCTAACATCCACCTGACAACCACCCAATTTAACTGTAGAGATCAGGAAGACAATCATGATTTTATTTTGTATATTTTGTCATCCTACTGAAATTCATTTCCGGTTACACCACTCCCAGCACAAAAAATGTCGTGCTTCTGAATCTTTTTTAGACGCGAGTGTGATTAACATCAGTGCAGCACACAGGTGTTAACCTATTTTGTCTAAGTTCACACGAGCCAAATGAAATGAGATTTGGTCCATGGGCCTCATTTTTGACACAGTATGTATCTTTTATCTGGGAAGGGGCATGTGGTGTAACTTTAATTAGCTTTCAGAGTAAAGCTTTAAAGGTACATCAGTAATCCTTTAGGTCGGATCATGTACCTTAAATAATTTATAAATCTATAAAGATATATATTAACATTACAAAAGGTGTCCCCTTGGTGGTAGCACCCCAGTGACAAGAAGAAGTATAGTTTCATACGTTTATTTGTGGGTAGGGGTGAAAGGCCTTTGGATTCTCTCAGCTGGTTAATATGATGTGGCAAATCATAATTCTTTCTGGTCACTGTTACTTGATTCTATTTCCTGTGGCATTCCTGGAATGGATGTTGAAGCAAATGTGTGTGTGTGTGTGTGTATGTGTGCGTGTTTGTGTGTAGAGCAGAGAGAGAACGAGAAAGAAACAGAAGATGCCTTGGGTATCTTCCCTGTTTACTTTACACACACACACACACACACACACACACATGTGACAGAGGAGCTCTGATAGTGTGACAGTATGGAGGGAATTACAGCAGCTGGTGTATGTGGGTCATATGTGTAGATTCATACTGACAGGATGATGTGTGATGATATGGAAGCAGCGTGGACTAATTATGATGAGCTACATGGAGATTTGGTCATTTTTTTATTTTAGTGAAACAAAGAGGTTATTGGCTGTAGGAGAGGGGCAGCACAGTTAGCATACTGCACCACATGTATGTAATACTATACTGTGTGTTACATATTACGTCACAGAACTGTTGATTGCTCGATTCTGATTGGTCAGAAGGGATTCATTTGCTATAACAGCATGGCATTGACATTGATATTTCCTTCTGCAAGGTTTATATTAATATTCTCATTCTAATACAGGGATGTGTATGGTGTGCGCTTAAAAATCCATGGAATTGTTAATACGGTGAGGTTTCTGTGAGGACACATTTATTTATCATGTTTGGAAGGAGTCTCCAGTGTCAGCCCTTTGTAAAAGTCATAAGTAAAGCTGAAAATGTGTGTTTTCTGACATGGGAAAGTCTACAGGACAGATTGCTTGACAAGAGAAGGAAAAAGAGGAGCAGTGAGGGAATGATTGTTTATAGCAGCTGTAACTTATGTGATAGAAAGAAGTAACTTATTTCACAGATGTTTCAAAACATTTAACATAACTATAAATAAATAAAAAGTGTGCTTTGTCATGCTTTAATGAATAAAAATTGTAATCACTAGCAAATTGTTAAGGCATAAGAGGAATAAAACACTTTGGGACATGCTATTAGAAATTAAACAATCAAATACGGTGTGGTAATGATGCTCCGGCTCACATCGTTCCAAATCACACCAGCCTGCTGTTGATTATTTTCCAATAACACAATATTTTTATCATGTCCTCACTTTCTCGAGTCTGACCGTGGCCAAAGGCTTACAGCAAACATAGGACCCATGCAGAAGCTTTTAATTAGCTGGTGATCTTCTAGTTAATTATATCAACCCCACCTACAAACAAACAAGCATACATACACACACACACACACACACACACACAGTCCCATGCACACCCAAACAAACAAGCGCGTACACACACACACACACACACACACACACATACACACACACACCAAACCTTGTTTTCATACAAACAACACCTTTTAATGATGGGCTGAATAATGCAGCCAGGGAGCTCTGGGAGAGCGCAACCCATCAGCATTAATGAAAACAGGCTGCCATGACGACGCTAACCACAGTGTGCCATGATTACAGGCTTGGTGATACAGGCGGAGGGTAGAGCTTTCATGGCTTCCTCTCGAAATTGGCCTGCAGATATTATGTAAAAAAAATAATAATAATAAAATAAAAAAATAGGATGAAGGTCTGAGAAGATAGCACAAGGCTGTTTGAGGAATTGATAAATATATAGAGATTCAAAAAATAAGAATAACCTGATATGAGTAAGGGTTTCTATTTATGCCAAATTGTGTAAGCTATTTTTCTGCCAGTTCCACCACAGGGATCCTTGTCTATAGCAGATGATTGGAACAGGGAAGGAAATCAGCTGAAGGAGGGGGAGAGATAGAGATAGAGAGAGAGAGAGAGAGAGTGAGAGAGTGAGAGAGAGAGAGAGAGAGAGAGTGATGAAAACACAAAGTCAGATCTCTGCTTACTGGCTTATTTGTTGTGTCTCTCATTGTTCCTTCAGCTTGTCTGGAATTAAAATGGTTTGTACTATACTTAAGTGTGTCAGTTAGTCTCTTGGAGAAAAGAAATTAACCTTTTCATGCAGGCATGAGGATGATTGATGGGGATCGTAAATGCTTTGCACATTATGCTGCTCTCCTTCTGTCTTTAGAATGAAAAAAAAGAATAAAAACTGACTCCTTTTTTACACCATATAATTTGGCTTCGTGGAGTTTAGTTTTTACATATCGGTTACATTATTTGCAGACATTGGAGGTGTTAAGGCATTCTCTCTCTCTTCTTTCTCTCTCTCTCTCTCTCTCTCTCTCTTCCCCCCCCCTTTCTCATAAATTGAAAAGGCGTGCAGTCTAGGTGGCTGGTTGCCATAGCAGTAGTCTAATTGCAGAGGCACTCAAGGCGCAGGGCATTGTGGGTAGCCTTGTAAATCAGGAGAACTTTGACAGGGCTTTTAATTTTTCTTTCTCTCTGTCTCTCTCCCTCTTGTACTTTACCTTCGTTCTGCTTCACACATTGCTTTATATACTGAAACAAGCCTCTCTTTCTCTCTCTCTCTCTCTCTCACTGTTTCTCCCTCTCTTTCTCTCCTCATAATTGACCATGTCATATTTCTTCTCTAATTGCCCCTAAATGGAGGCTATCAGTACTGTAATTTGTCTGTTCTTAAAATGACACCTCCACGTCTAATCAGTGGTTGGAAAGCTGCCTAGCCAATACTCGTGAGCATTTTCACTACACGCTGAGGGCTTTCTGTGATTTGAAGAGTAAATCATTGAATTAGGAGGCATTGTAAGTAAGTCTGTCATAAAGCACAGTGTGTTTGTGGATGGGTAGAAAACAAGGCAATGTATTTGGATTTTGTGATATAAACTAAAATGCAGTTCAACTGATCCTGTGTGCCATATATTATGATATACCACTATCACATATTAAAAACTCAGAAATGGTTACATTTAGTTCATCGTTTATGTTTCAGAGAAGACTAAGTAAGTTGATACATTATCCACAGACAAGCATTGTTTCTGTTTGGCTAGAAGATAGTGTGTGCATTAATGTGTGTTCATGACAACTGGGATCTCTGTATTTTCCAACTCTATATAGATTTAATAAAATTCCTAAAATAGCTTATAAAAGCACTCAACAAGAGACCTTTGAGTGTTTTGTTTACTTTAAAAGTGCATGTAGGATGTAGGCTTTATGGTAATTTACTTTTAATAGCACTGAAAAAACCCATGAAATCCTTAAAGCATTTTAAGTCTGCTTAAAAGAGTAAAACTATTCTTGTTCTTACTTGCACTGTGGACATCACCATGCTGAAACGATCTCACAGAATGCAGTTGGAGGAGTCTGACTTTTGAATTACAAATTGAATGAATTAGATGAATTAATTTGTCCTACTCAGAGATCAGAATCTTCCCACTTCGCAATTGGTCATGAAAATGCAGGATGTTTTCTTATTTCAGGACAGCTCCCATATAGATCAGTTCAAAAGCGTAAACTTGTAAATCAATCGTCTACTGTGGAAGCATGTTAGAATATAACCATGACAATCACACAAATAATACTTTAGGTACGTCATATGCTCTATGGTACCGTCTTTACTATGGTAACTGTAAACAAAATTAAGAAAAATGAATGGCAAGTCAATTGTACAAACAAATGGACAATTTATATTAACAAAAAGATATCTATCACACCTAAATTCAGTATTGATTATAACCTATTTCAGAGATCAGCTCGTTGTTCTGCTCAATTATTTGTCTTCATTTTTGTGTATTGTTTTATGTATTGTTGTTTATGTAATGTTGCAGTTAATCTGTGAATAAGGGATAAACACAGTAGAACATGCAGTTACTGTTACCACCCCAGCATACATTATTTTCCAATAACAATACCTCCAAAGTGTTCTGTTCCTCTTATACCACAGGATTTAGCCAATGATAGCAATTTTTTTAATTTACTGAAGAAGAAAAAGTTATGCTTAACCATTTGTAGTTACATTTAATGTGGAACGTCTGTGAAACAAGTTACTTCCTGTTATTACTTATAATGTTATAACAGCTATGAACAGTCGTTCCTTCACCAACCTCTCGTTTTATTTTTTAATTAAAATATTTAAATGATAATTTTTTAATTAAAACATTTTAATCCATTTATTATTAGTATTAGATTATGTAGAGCATCCTTGTGAATGAGCTGTTACTATAGAAACATTAATGTATTAGAATATGAACAGTAAAATAAACCTGATGTATTTTAATCTGATTTGAAGTATAGCCAGCATGACCGTCTGAGCCATGCTGTAATAGTATATTAATCAACATCTTCTGACCAATCAGATTCAAGAATTCTAGGGCGCTGTGGTATCACTCTTATTATTTGGTAGAAAGGACCAGCAGAGTGCGTGGAAGTGATAACAACAGTCAAAAGAGTTGGTGGCATCTATGGCTTGCAGATTGAAATAATGAATTTGCTATATTTGTGTCAGGTTTGTGGTTTTTTATGTTTTTTATAAGTAATAAGTAACGATGATAAGTAACGATAAGTAATCATGTTGATAACTTGGCAGAGGAAACAACATTTCTCTTGTTGTTTTGCATTATTTTCTAAGGTCAGGATACATAATTGACCACTGTCTCATATATATATATATATATATAAAGTTACATAAAATATATATATACATACATACATACATACATAAATTATATTACATATAAATTCTACTGCCTTGAAATAAGCTTAAATTAGTGCAAGGATTAAGTATGGTCTAAAATACTATGCAATGTGAAGAGTATAGTACAGTAAATCAGTTAAAACTGCAGATATATGAGCTGCCATATAATGATGAACAAGCAACTTGCAGTGCATATTGTTGTGCATTTTACTGAAATCTCTTTACAGAAGGTTAATGAATAGCATCAGCCACACTGAACCAAACTGAAAGCACTGATAAAGCACATGCACTGCTTCCAGCTACAACGTAAAACCCACATTACGTTTCATGATGTATTTAAGAGCTTAATGATTTAGTTAGAGAGCACATCATTCGTTAGAGCAAAGAATTTGAGTTTAGTGCTGCATGGATTACAATAATATAGAAAGACATATGGCATGTAGAACAAGATCTTTAAACTTGTAATTATATATCTGGTAACTATAGCCTTTGCAGCTAGCTGTCTGATATTAATTTATACGTATGTATTAGCCCTCAAGCAAGGCTGATCTGTTTTCTTTTCCTGTTTTCTGCCTGGCTTCATCCCCAGCTCTCTGAGGCATACTCATAAATACCTAAGCATAACCATAAAGCCTAATGATAATACTTTAAGGAACTGTGAATTTATTCCCCATAGCATATCAGTATGATATAAACAGCAGCAGAATCACATATTTAATGATAGACTTTGTAAAGAATGTTCTTTTAAGTATCTCTTAACCTCAGCACCAACACGGTGACACTTTACTCTACTCAATCACCACATTCTGCCTCTTCTTCAAAGATAGGCACAGTTAAATGTTCTAATCTGCCTCCATGAGGGATTTACATAGAAATAAGCATACAAATCCTTAGATCAATGTTCATGATGTCACAGCCCTGCCAATTATTATGCAAAAAAAAATATATGTATGTATTTGCCTTTATTATACTGTATGTGTCTATTGGCCATTTTCTTGTGTTCTAGATGAGTTTAAAGTAATGGGTTCTGGCTGTAATCCACTATTACTGGATTAAATCTTTAAATTTATTCATTATTAAAGTTGATCAAAAAATGATAATACTTCTAAGTGGATAATGACCATTGTAAGGCCTAGTCTACAGAGGATGCACAGGTTTATGTTTAGAAAACTGGAGGCACTGAACTATGGCCCGTTTTTATTCATACATTAATCACTTCCGCTACAGTATATTTCGAGTGCTTGGTTCTATGGCCAATAGACACTATGTTTAGTTTCCCTTCCAAAGGTATTTTGTTGAAAAAAAGGATGATAGAGTAAAAAAATCCACCTCCTTCAAATTCATTATACTCACAACTGTATTTCATGTGTTATGGATGTCACAAGAAAGCGGGCTGAAAAAATACACTATATGGCCAAAAGTATGTGGACACCTGATCATCACACCCATTTGTGGGTCTTCCCCAAACTGTTGCCACAAAGTTGAAAGCACACAATTGTCTAGAATGTCACGATTGTCTAGAATGTCACAATTGTCTAGATTGTCCCTTCACTGGAACTAAAGGGCCCAAACATGTTCCAGCATGACAATGCCCCTGTGCACAAAGCGAGTTCCATGAAGACATGGTTTGCTAAGGTTGGATTGGAAGAACTCAATGGCCTGCACAGATCCCTGATCTCAACCCCACTGAACACTTTTATGATGAATTGGAATGTTGACTACGTGCTAGGCCTCCTCACCCAACCTCACTAATGGATGAATGGACAAATCCCCCACACTCCAAAATCTAGTGGAGAGCCTTCCCAAAAAAGTAGAAGTTATTATAACAGCAAAAGGGGACTAAATCTGGAATAGGATGTTCAAAAAGCACACATGGTCAGGTGTCCATAAATCTTTGGCCATATACACTATCAAATCAAATGGAGATCAAATCTGATGGGTGTTTCACTCTGTGTAATCATCTGACATGACTGTCACCTGCACTGTTATCTTCATGAATCTGCAATCTGGGCTAGACAGTAATCAGCCCATCCATTCTGTCTAGTTTTCTTATGACCATTAGTGGTGTAATTGTTCTTGGTTCTAAAAAAAAGTCCAAACTAATCTGTTAACAGCAAAAAATCTGATGTGGATAAAAAAAAAATAAAGCTTATACTGATGTCTATTTATCTTTGAAAGACAGGGAGGGCTTAGCCCTGCTAGCCCATTTAAACCAACCACCTCTGCTCATACTGTCTCTGCGAGTTTTCTTTCTTGCCACTGTCGCCTTTGGCTTGCTCATTAGGGATCTACATTTATATCCGGATTTCTGTAAAGCTGCTTTATGATAGTGTCTACTGTTAAAGGACACTATACAAATAAAATTGAATTAAACTGAATAGTTCCTGATGTTAAACCTAGGAAGGAAGGAACATATGAGCTGGTCATTAGTGCACTAATGTTCAGATGTTGCTTTATTGTGTTGTCAATAAGTATCTAGGGACTTCCTGTCAGGTCCTAATTGCTCATTCTGTTAATCCATCTTTCCTGTCAACCTATATTAGATTAAAGCACTGTGGTATATGTGTGAGCGTGTGGTCCCTCTACATAAATGCAGAGCTTACAGTCTCAGAGGTTCTGGGTATGAAGGTTGGTTGTATTGTTCCCTAATGGTGAAGTATGGATGGCTCACTGGATTTTGAAGTCAGCATTTGTCATAAGAAACTGTGTCAGAGTTGCCTTTGGGAGAAACTTGCTCCATTGCTTCAAAGCCTAAATTACTAGATGGTTCAAGTGTGTGTGTGTGTGTGTGTAATTATGAGAAAAAGGATAAAATCTAGATTGATAGTACATTCTGCAACACAGTCCAGGGAAGTGAGAGGTAGTCTGACCAGCTATGCAGCATAATGATCTGACTGATCGCTCAGAAAAATTGTATACAAACATAATTTATGAAAACTGAAATAGAAATAGACTAAACCAACAATCTGAATTTAATTTTTATATGATCAAACAAGATGTGTAAGCCATCTAACAAATGGTTAAATAGAAGAATAACTGCCAAGTAAACCCTTCAATACGATTACCTTCACATTTGGAATGTTTGGAAGTAAGCCATGGCCATGACATACACGTCAACCTGTGAGGAAACTAGTTTTAAATTACATTTGAATAAATTAGATCGATAAATTGTTCATCAATAAATTACATACATTTTAAAAGAGTAAACAGTTTAAAATAATTATGTGGTTGGCTGTTGCTAAAATGGCTATCAAATTAGTATTTTGAAGAACATTCAGGACAAAAATTCTTCTTTGCTTTCTGTCTAACGAGGGTATTTGGAGGATGTTGTTATAAGGCTTGTTAAAAGCACTTTAAAAGTAAGTTGAGCACCATGCTAACACTCTGACTTGACGTTAGCTACTTATTACAGTCTGACAGAGCTTACACACTTCTCAGTATTATAGTAACACTGAGCTCCTTGCATATAAACAGTTCATATGTTGACACAGATCATCCCAGAAACCAAGAGTGTGGAGTTATTTCCACTCTTCTGTGTGATTTTGGATGTGACCCATGACATTTGTTCTTGAACAAAACTCCTTAAACTCCCATAATTTCTCCTTCTTATAACTACACATTTTCCTATACACACTCTTGTTACCAAATAACATACTGGGAGTTTAAGGGGATGAAAGTTAAGTTTAGAAGAGTCAGGCCTGGTCGAGGCAGGTTAACCTGGAGAGTACCAGACAAACACATTCACCCATACATATATATGTGCAAATACTTCATACACACACACACAGATCAACAGCCAAAGTGACAGTCATCTCTCCTGCAGCGAGTTTGCTGTTTGGATTATGTGTGTCAGCAAAACTGATTTTGACAAATGTGTCCAGGGACATCCCCACGCCCTGCAATTCTGGTGCTCAGGAAATGTCCTGTCCCTCTTCATTACGCTGTTTTTACCACACCCAATACACACATGCTGTCTCTCATCCACACATACAAAATGCACTGGAACTTTAGCAGGCAGAGATGCAGAAATGCACCCGTCTGATGCTACATGTCTCGGTAAGACGGCTGAACTCAGGATGGGTATTGGATCAGATATGAAATCCACTGACATTGTCTATGCTGTGGATATGTGATGCTGACTGACACAAAACATCTTAAATCACACTTTCATCACACCTGCTGCATATATCTTGGTAACAGAACCTTATACAGGAGTAGATGTCACTGATAATCATAGCTCTGAGGTGTGTATTTGTGTATGCATGTGTATATTACACCCAGATGGCCAAGCTTGCTCTCGATGTTTTGGAGAAAGGCAAGTTTAAGACGCTCCACAGGAGACTGTTATTTAGTAATATGCCATTTTTACACTTCCTACCACACTCTATTACCAACCAGTGCCATAGAAACATGCACATGACAAACAGCAAACAATAGAAATACAAATGTGAGATGGGAAAGAAAGTGTTCACAGAAAGACCAGTCTCTCTCCACTGTGCTCATTTAACACTGTTCGTTTCTAGCAGTATGCTGTCAAATCTGTTTGCTGTGTGAAAGCAAGACTTAGCTCCCTATTGAGACGATCTATGTAGACTTCCTTTTCATTTCTTTCCTCACCCTCTCTCTTTGACTCCCTGTCTCTATCACACCCTTTCTGTTCTTTAAAGTCATACTGTGTACTGTAAGAGTGTGAAAAAAAATAAAAAGGCAATTAATACATTCCAGGAATAAGAGACATTAAAGAAATGAAGGGGAAATTTCAACTAATAATTAACTAGTAGTTAATTATGTGCTCCACTTAACCTGTGCAAAAGTTTTTCTTTTCTTTTTTTTTTTTTTTGCTTATGAAAAATAAATGTGATCATATGATAACATAATAGTGTTCAGTACAACATTGGTTACTGTGCTATTCAGTCATATTCTATCTACGTAAAACCATATTAATTTCATAGTTAAACATAGTGAAACTGCGGCTGTGGCTTTAGTTTCCCTAAAGCACCATATTATAATCATTTTTGTATCAGAGTTTGATACCTATTGTGGCCATAAATTACTACAGGAAAACCATAGAGTATTAAAACTATGCTGTATTAAAATTAAAGCATGCTGTATTACAATAAAACTGTAGTATGCTATATTGTTGTACAAAGGTAGTAGAAAAGATCAGGGATCCCTAATATCCCTGAATGAAGATTTGGAATCGTATATGCTGTACTGATGTAAATAGTTTAGTTCACTTATAGCCTCTGTGTGTGTGTGTGTGTGTGTGTGTGTGTGTGTGTGTTTCAGGTGGTGGACCTGTACTGGGGTGTGGACCCAGAGGAGTGGGACAGTCCAGAACTACAGAGACTGCGGATGAAGCTTCTAGAAGAATGCCTGAAGACATCTGCCGGTCCATGCTTTGTTGTGGGTATATATGACCTTCTCTCAACCCTTACCAGTAAAATTTCAAATTTATTTTTGTTTAATGCTTATATTTGTATGTGTATATATATATATATATATATATATATATATATATATATATATATATATATATAATTTACATACTCAATCACTTTTTTACTAGTATTGTTAAATGCCTACAGGATACTAAGGTGAGACATTTATTTTGAAATGTACACAGTCTACAGTACAATTGTCTATTCTATATAAAGCGAAGCTTTATAAGAACTAATTAAAAAGAAATAACTAAATGGAACAACAGTGTAGAGATACATAAAGAATGAAAGGCTCTGTAATTCTCAAACTGACATTAGTAAGATGGTAAGGATATAAATTGTTTTGATGTACTCCACAAGTGTGTAGCTAAAAAAGATGTTTGCACAGGGGTTGTTAATGTCAGAAAGGACAGATCAGATTGCTCATCTGAAGAAAGAGTGCAATAGTCATGAGTATACCACTTCTAATGAGGTTAAAACATGTGAAGTTTCTCAGCTCGTGATTCTAGTGCATGATTCGAATGTTTTACACGTCTCTGCCTTCTCACACACTGTTAATAATGGCAGATATTATGGCAGGTAATAATAGCAAAAAAAACAGGATAACTAACCATGCAAGGAATCATGTTGGATGCTTGACAAGGCAGCGTTGGATGCCCGGTGAGGCAGAGTATTGAAAGACCAATATGGCAGAGTGTCAGAAAACTGGTGAGGCAGGCTATTAGAAGACCAGTGAGGCACAGTGTTGGACACTCTGCAATGCAGAATGTTGGATGACTGGTAAAACAGAGTTTTGGAAGACTAGCAAAGCAGAGTGTTGGACGACTGGTGAGGCAGAATGTTGGAAGTCCAGGGAGGCAGCGTGTTAGAAGACTTATGATGTAGAGTGTTGGAAGACTTGCAAGGCAGAGTGTTGAAAAACCAGTGAGGCACAGTGTTGGAAGACCAGCAAGGCAGATTGTTGGAAGACCAGTGACGCAGGGTGTGGGAAGACCAGCGAGGCAGAGTACTGGAAGACTGTTGAAGCAGAGTGTTAAAAGATGTGCAAAACAGGGTGTTAGAAAAACAGTGAGGCAAAGTGTTAGAAAACCGGGAACTGTTTGAAGACTGGAGATGTATATTGTTGGAAGAACAGCAAGACAGAGTGTTAGAAGACCAGTTAGGCAGTGTGTTGAAGACTGGTGATGTGGAGTATTGAAAGACTGGCAAGGCAGAGTGCTGGAAGTCTGGCGAGACAGTGTGTTAGAAGATTAGTGAGGCAGAGTGTTGGAAGACCGGTGAGGCAGAGTGTTCAAAGACCAGCATGGCAGATTGTTGTAAAGCCTGTCAGGCAGAGTGTAATCCCGGCAAGGCAGGGTGCTAGAAGACCAGTGAGGCAGAGTGTTTTAAGACAAGTGAGACAGAACGTACTTTGTTGATTTACATCCATGGTCATTTTGTGCATGATTCATCAAAATGTATTTTTGATTACATCACCATGCACATGGCCGGGAAAAATAATATTAACCAATAACATTAGGTTTCATTTCCCCTTCCTCCCACAACACTGACTATTCCAAATATAATGAAATTCCAAATTTGGAAGTATGTTACACTACAAAACAAAAATGTTTAATGCGATGTATGTTTCCCATTATCTTTAAATGTGTGTTCAAACCTCTATCTGAACACAGATGCTTGGTATTCTATCTGCCACTACTTTATGTGCAATGCATTAAAGATGTGCAATTAATAGTATGCTAATCAAAATCTGTCTCTGCAATTGACACATCCTTTGAGTAGTCTGCTGCCTTGTAATGAACAATGTCTACTTAAGAACAAGGCTGTTCATTGACAGCAGGAGTGCTCTGAACAATCTCAGGTGTTCCCACTGAACATCTGGATGAATCCCAGATGCCACGCTGCCTTAATGGACTTTAGACAAGTGCAATGACAAGCACTAATCACTGTTGTTTTTAACAACTGTAATCAAAAATGTGGCTGAAAAAAGGACACATTTTTGTAATAATCTCTCTCCTCTGGTGTGTGTGTGTGGGTGTGTGTAGTGCTGATCGCTGTCAGGTCGAGTGCAGATGAGAGATCAGTGCACAGGTGTGGGTGAGATTGATGTTAAATGATTAAAATGTAAATGAGTGATGTGGGTGAGGGGTAGGAGGATAATTGGAGTCAGAGAATGACAAGCAGAGTGAGGGGAGAAATAGAGAGCAGGGAATACCGTTGGTCCCCCGTCCTCCCACTATCCTCCTTCTCATTGTGATATCTCTCTCCCTCTACCTCATACAATCTCCCACACATTATCTATGTCTGTTGACTGTCTGTGTCTCGGTCACGTACTTACAGGACACACAAAATCCTCTGTCTCTCGCTTTCAACACTTCAATAGCTATCCCTCATTTTGCTGCCTTCCCCTTCATAACTCTCTCTGGTACTCAAACATCCCTTTTCTAATTTAATCTGGGTTTCTCATTTTCTTTCTCCTTTCCCCTTATCTTATCGGTGTTTTCAGTCATCTGTCTTTCTCCTGCTCTCACGCCTCATTTAATAGATCTTGTCACTCTCTCTATCTCTCTTCCTGTCACTCTCTCCCACTTCACTCCTCCTATTCTCACTCAACTATATCCTTCATGTCCTCTAGCAAATCCAAGTTCCTTTTGCCCTCTTTCAAGCTCCCTTTCTCATCTGGATGAAATATGTAATCTCTTTCTCTGTTCAAACTGCTCTGGTTTCTGCCATGGCTGAATTAAATTAGGCACAAGACTGTATTTAAACATCTGTTATCTCTCTAAAATAATTGCAAACTTTCTGCAAAACTGTCTTCAGAAGTTGGATGTGTGCAGAATATAAACCATTCTTTTTTTGTTAAACAGCTAAAATAGTCAAACATGGCCCTGTTCATTTTTTTCCTCAACTCCTTTTTATAGTTTGGGAAAAGATTCTTTCTGAGGCATTCTGTTTGAGCTCAGAGTCTGGAGACGCCCTGGCTAGCCTGTTCTAGCCAAAAAAATCTGCTTTATTATTCCCTAAGAGAATGAGGTCAGAGCTCAGAGCTATGAGATGTGCTCTGCTGTTTCTCCAGGGAGAAAGTTCAGACATTCGGATTCTCCAAAACGTGAATCCCAGAGGAAGTGATGCAAAACAGGTAAAAGGTTCAAGGAAAACCCATACAGACTTTCCAGCTTTGGAGAGCCAAACAGCAAATTCTGACCTATTTGCAAGCTATGTAAAGCACTGACTGACCATTGAGATGTTTTCTTAGCACTCCAAAAAAATAAGACGACAAGGCGTCTTCCCCGAACCTCTCGGTGTGTGCCTTTAGACTCTTGATATGTGAGGTGTCTGGAAGCAGTGACAGTCGATGTCCTCGCTGTTGTTGTGATGCACCGTTGCTGGGAGTTATGTATGTATTCAGGACTGTTTATTGTAAACTGGGAACCCAGTGTTTGATCAGAGAAAGAGAAAAGACAAGAGTAGGGGGTTGCAAGTTGACAGTTCTGGGTTGCATGTGTCAGTTTGAGTCTCCCGAGAGGGACTCTGTGCAGATTGGAGCTGTTTAATCTGACTGTGACAGCCTGCAAGTGAGAGCGAGCGAGAGAGAGAGAGAGAGAGAGAGAGAGTAGGAGAGATAGAAAGAAGTGAGGACATTAAAATAAAAAGAAAAAGTGATAGCTCTGAAGCTCTGAGTCTGGCATAGGACCTATTTTCAGTGATGATGAGCAGTTTTGGGTGTTGAAGCCCTACATGAGCCACTCTTCCATCATATACGTTCATTTTTAAGTTTTATTTTAAGCAGATATTATTAGTCTGATTTCCAAGCAGTCAATATGAGTAACTGTTTTAGGTAAAGAAACAGAGCATGACCCAAATGCTTTTAAATTCTCACTAAGCCACTGACACCTCTTTAAGAAAAAACAGCGACTCTGTGGTTTCTTTCAGTTAAGAGACAGAAATATCAAAGCTCTTGTTAGAGGAGAAGTGCAGCTGACACACAGTCACAGAGCCTCAGGCATAACGAGGTGGTGGAAGAAATGGAAAAGGAGAGAATAGACTGAGGAAAGCACAAAGAAAAAGAAAGTACAGTTCAGACACACTCCTCAAACCACTTCAAAGGACAGCTATGATATACAATTGTGTATCACTACACAAGAAATGACAAAAATGCTTCTAAGGATGTAGTTTAGTTCTAATGTAGTTCACCACAGTATACTCTTTAGAGAATACAGTGAAAATGACAGAAATTGAAAATAAGTGATCTTGTGTCAGCCAAAATGGCCTTTTAGTATAGGAAGCCTCCTAGCACCCTAAAAACAAAACAAGACAACCAATCATTATACTCTCCCTATGAAGCAGGGGTTCCTTTGAGGATCCCTGAAATAAAAGTATTTCAGCTGATCACATTGTCTTCATACTTTCTTCCTGCAGATCCACCACTAGGATAACAAGGCAAAAAAAAAATAATGAAGGTTTTTATACAAGCAGCACATGACGGGACATCAGTCATTAGTGAGAATTCTCACAGTTCTCTGATATACCTAATTGCAATTTAGTCAGACTTTAGAAACAACAACCAAGTTGATATTTGGTTGCATCAGTCATATCAGTGTCTTGCTCACATTAATCTGTCCATGAATACAACAGGACAAATTTTAATTGGTTCATTGAGGTCTGAGCACTTGGTAGGATGCCAATGACTAAGCGAGCTGTCTAAATTACTCAAGGGCTCTACATATTAAACAATCAACCAACTTTAACCAATAATTAAAAAAATATGATAATCAAGTATGATAACTTTTCATCCTCACCTAGGTAGATATTGGATGAAGCATATGAAAATTATCCAATTGCTTCAGACACAGCAGTATTAGTAAAAAGTCTTGAAAATTCTGCAAAGTTGCAACCTCGTAATTCTTTTCCAACACTTTACAAACCATTGTGTACCATGTAATTTTTCTTCAAAAGGAGAACCAACTACTGGCCAAAGCACAGATACCTGGTCATCTAGATAAAAAAAAAAAAAAGCAGTATTCAAACATGCAGTCACACTGGCACTTCATTTTATTCTGGCTAGGTTTTTTTTTTTTTGCCAAGTATTAATTTTCCCACTTCCACATGACTAAAGGCACACACACAGCTTTTGGGCTTAAACCAGCACTTTCCTGCACCACCTCCTAGGCACCTCCCATTCACTGGGGTAATCCTTCTTCCCAGTATCTATTTAAACACAATAAACATGCTGTGAGGACATTTAACATTTGATGAAATCCCTGTTTCAAAAATTATTCAATTAAATCTTGGCCACAAAAAAATTAAATCAACAATGAAACAGGACACTGACAAGTGATTGTGCATAGTTAATAGCATGCAGGCTAGCAAGTATTTAAACACATTAGCACTAACTCTAGTTCTTACTTTAAAACATGGGATGGGACCTACAGGACAGCAAGGACAGCAGACAAATGAATCTAGTTCTTCCCTGTTAGAATCACCACAAATACCTGATATGCAACACACAAAGACTTGAGGCCTATCCAGAGGTGCACCTAGGGGTTTGAATGCCTCTGAAATATTTTCCAGTGCTTATTTGTGGATATTTAATAACACAGCTGAGGTTATATAGCATTTTTGAACTTCAGTGCAGTGCAATTACTGTTATTCAATGTCAAATAACATTTTTGTACACTAATTGCATTATAATAATGTTCATAGAAGGTCAACAGAGTCGTCATTGCGATTCCATATTTAATTGTAAACATATTTAATAACCAATTGGAATGATGCATTTTTCCTGTTTCTGTTTGAAAGCCAAATAGCTCCATAGAAATAAGCATACAGATATCAAGGTTACAGACAATGAAATACTGGAAGTTTACTGAAGGAGAAGAAAAAGAAGTGTACATCTGTTTTTATAAGATAAAATATCTAATATTTGATCTGGTTTTATAAGATAAAATATCAAATTTGTGTCATCGCTTCAGCTACTGTCTACCATCCACCCAAAATACGTGAGCGTGTCCCACTTATCAATATAATTGTACAGATCATGTGCTGATTTTATTTTGTTTATTTACTCTGAAATTAATTCCTGGCTATGCTAGGATGACACTATAATTATTGAATAACACTATCTAATCTAGCACTCTCTAGTCTTAATGCAGTTACCAGTGAAGGTGATTTATGCACAAGAGCAATTAAACATCGGAGGAAAGAAGTAAACATGAAGAGCAGGGAAAAATACATTTCAGTGAAGCTGAGTCTGAGGCTGCTCTAAATTAAAGACAGTTATTAATATGTGCTCGTTTTTTTTTTATAAAGCTATTTAAGGCCACAATGTGACAGAAAACTGAACCATTTTCCAGCCTCACCTGTATTTAGGTGAATTCTATTTATAACTAGGTTTTTAATCATTTTAGAACTTGAATATTTCAAATTTAACTCCAGTTTAAGTAAAGCTTACAAGTCTGGTTTAATTAAAGCTTTATTTATATATATAAGTGTCTATATCCTGATCAAATAAACACACTCATTTCATATAAACAAAACACAGAGGGAAGTTAATCGAACAGCAGACTACCAAAATAAATAAAATTGTGTCTGGTGTGTTTTAGTGTTGATATGAAATTTATATATACTCTATATATAATCTCAAAAACATTTGATGATCTTTAAGCATCTCTGAATATCCAGGTCCAGCATATAATGAATAACATCCAGGTCAGCTCTTCAAGGTGCCTCTGGTATGCAAATACACCTATTACTCAACTGAAAGACTAATGAGCTGATAAAGATCCATCTGCTCATTCGGATTCACATTTACAAATTACATCAAATTACACCAAACCCTGTTACCTACATTTTAGTTTGAGGTTCCTATAAGTGTAATTGTGATTATCAATGTTATTTGCCTTTTTAAATTGTCATTATATTATTGCTCTACTTATTTGCTCTATTTACTGGTAATTGGCTTTGATTATTTATCTGCAAATCAAGCATTTATCAAGCTGTTAAAATATTTTTTTTAAAAAAGCTGTATTTCACACAGGTATTACATCTACAACAACTGATTTTAATCAAATGTATATAACCAGGCAAGTGCTTTATTAAAAACATGGTTAAACCAAAGCGAAACACAAATAAAGTAATGTGGAAGTCAGTACCATCAGTAATGTAAAGCAGCTGCATCAGTGTGTAGGATATGGCAAAACTGTAATTGACAAAATTAAAATAAGGAGAGAAAAGAAAGGAAAAAAGAAAAGAAGACCAGCTATCTTTTATAAGGCATGGAGACTCAGGTGAATATATTCCTTCTCCTCCTCCAATTTTGAGACACAAAACGCAAAACCCAACACAAGAAGAGGCCAGTGGTTGTCACAACAGATCCAATAAAAAGCTGCACTGAAGTTCATATTTTTATTAGATTATGTAAAGAGACTTATTCACTTATACAGGTGAACAGGTGAATTAGCAGTAACAGGCCAACAAACTGCCATGAGTAGTTTAAACATACGTACACACACCTGCGACCACAGACAATATTGATTATTGTGGGATCTTGTCAGAAGGCAGGTGGCACTGCAGTGCGTGTACACACACACAAACACACACAGAGAGGGGGGCGGGGAAAAGAGAGAGAGAGAGAGAGAGAGAGAGAGATAGAGACAGTCTAACATGCCAGAGGTATATATCTTACCACAGGGACATTATAGCTGCATTTCCACTTTTTGCTTAGGATCACTCTTTGCTCTGAGTAGCTCACATGTTGAGACATGAGACTATAACTTTTGGAATGTATAAACCTCAAGATGAGGATGTGACCCAGTTCCTAAAATACATAAAATATGAAACCCTGGTATCTTTTTTCCTCTTACCCCTTTGTTGGAAAGAATACCTATGAAAACTCAGTTTTCCTTTTCACTGTACGAGTTATGCACTTGATCAATACATAAGTACTTGATACTCATTAAGCTTGTATAGAAAAAACTAAAGCAATATACTGTTTATAACTTTAGTTGCTCCTTTAGTTGCCCTCTCTTATAAATCATAAAAACATGAATTATAGAGAGATTTTGCTTCAGAGGTTTTAAGCTAATTTCCTTAAAATAGCTGTCAAAGCTCCTTATTCTTAATATTTTTCACTACTAATTTCAAAAGGCATGAGTAATAATGTAATAATGTGGGCAATAGCATGTCTGTTTCATTGTGTGCTTTCTCCAATTAAGTGGAAAATTCGAATAATTATGTAATTGTAATTCTTATGAAGGATATTAGAAATTCTGGAGTTGATTGTACAGACACATCAGTGCATGGGATTTGCTTTAGTGCCAGTAAAGAAGGCTGGTAGGTAATAGAGACCAAGTAGCAAAATTCCCCACTGTTAACTTGTTGCCTCAATCATGACGGGCTTACTACACAGAATCCCCTCCTCACAATTGTGTCTTTATTCTGTGTCTGTGTTAGTAGGAAATGTGAACTTCATGTTCCTGCTGTTGCTAAATATAGTTAAAGGTGAATGGGGAATTATGCAGATCATAATGAGGTTCAATTTAATGTGAAATATTGGGCAGCTATGTAATAAAGCAGAGGTACAATGCCGTGGCAGTGGCATTGGTTATCACATGTCTTTAATGAAGTGTTTTCTGGTCATAGCAAGTGTTTACTAGTGTAGTCTTCCTCTCTCTGTCTTTCTCTTCTCTCAGGGTTTGGTGGGGGAGAAGTATGGCAGCATTCGTGTTCCAGGGGAGGTGGAATCAGCTGAGTTTGAAATGATTCTAGATGCGGCAGTGGAAGCGGGTCTGGATACACGGATCCTGGAGGAGTGGTACTGCCGGGATGAAAACTCAGTACCACCGGCATACTACCTCAAACCCAAAGCTGAGATGCTGAAAAACTATCAGAACTCGGTAAGGATGATAGACAGCGTAGACATTTATGACATATTTGCAATGGGATGTTAACTGGATATTACCTGATGTCATCTAAAACACACATTAATATAAATAAAAATGGTATAATGTAAAATAATTGGAGATCAAGATTAAACCTGGACAAAGGACAACTTTTCTCCTGTATTGTAGTCCAATCTTGATCATTCTACATTCATAAATACTGTACACACTGAGTTGCCTGTTTATTAGGTACACATACAGCCTTCATTAAAGCAAGCATTCACCTAGGCAACGATTCTTCAATACTGGTGGCATTGTTCCAGTATGTTGTTCCATGCAGAAATGATTGTTTTACACAGTTGCTGAAAATTGGACCACTGTAGTCTCAATAGAATTGAGATCCAGGAATTATGCAAGCCACAGAAGCAATGAACACTTCCTGCCATACTTTTATATTCATTCAGTAACAACATACAGTATGCCTGTTACAAAGTGCATTGTCATGCTGGAATTATCCTTATGAGTGTGGATGAACTGTAGCCACGAAGGAAGGAACCTAGCAATGATGTTCAGATGAGATGTTCTAAGTGAGAATTCCAGTTGGATGTTGGATTTTGTTATATTTTAAACCTTTACTTTGGAAAAATCTAAGAATTAATTACATTTATGGGTGGAGGGTTTAAACTCCTAGTCACCATTATATAATGCTTTTCTCACATTGCTGCCTCTTTAAATCAGTCTTTTGGAAATCACCTGGGTCTCATCTAAGACAAGACCTACAATACTTTCTTTCCTAATTTGTTATATCCTACAAACAAATTTTTTCTTAAAAGTTTCATTCCTTCAATGTTTTGTATTTGTATTGCTGGCTTTCAATTTCCTCTTCAACTCTATGGTCTGCCTGATTAATACCACACACTGCGTGTTACATAACATGAGACATTACATGACATTATTGGAGTGTACAATTTGTGTGATGGTGGGGGTGTAACTAATAAACTGGCACCTTGGTATATATTTTTTAAACGTCATGGCCATTTACATGTTCAAAAAAATCCTTTTCAACATGTATTTCTTGTGAACCTGATGAATGTAGAGCCATAAACCCAAGGAACTTAACAACCATTTTGCACTACTTAATTTTCTTGTACTACTTCATGTTGATTTAACTTAAAGAGAAACCTTATGAATTATGCATTTAGTGTTCCCTAGGGAGGCCATATAGACAAATTTGAACCCAGACTCTCAGATGTATCCTGTAAATGTCACAATGTGCTAGACTAGTGGCTGAGGACCTCTCAGAAATTGCCTGACCCAAGAGAGCAAGCTGCTTGCCTGCAGGAGAGTTTATTAGGCTCATAAATTCAGTTTGTCTTTCATTAAACCTTAGTAAGAGTGCAGGATCTAGCATTTGCATGCTTTTTTCTCACATTCAGATTTTTATCCCTCTCTATCTCTTTTACTGCCTTTCTCCTGAATATGCATTCACCTACACTTCCACTCACAGGTAATTGCATTCTCCATCTGTATACCTCTTTTTCTGTCTTTCTTTCATACTCATATGCTCAGTTAAAAACACACACAGTCAGGCCCATGTCATGGCACATGTCAGGTCTGTACAAACACACACTGTAGTTTGTACTTTGTGTTAAGAGGGGTGTCTGTGAGGCTGAGTGGCTCTGCTGGACTAAAATGAGAAAAACAGCGGGATTTGAATTTCTGCATGTATTCAGACACAAAAAAAACCCTGATCTGGCCCAAAGTAACCTGCCCCCTCTTCTTTTTCTATCACTCTCTTCTCTCTCTCTCCCACTTTATATGCTTTCTAAAAACAGACAAAAAATATCAGATATATGATAGCTTTCTGAATTTAAAGCAGGGAGCATGACAAATACAAAAAAAAATGCCTGGCTGGCCATCTAAAGTGATACCTGACTGAGGTTTTTTATGGAGGATGGATTAAGCTTTATTCTTAACCAAAGAAAGGAACCAAGAATCCCTATTTAAATATTCAAAGACCAACATAGTGTAGAGATAAATCTTGGTCTTAGAAGCTTAATTATTTTCTTTGAATACTGGCAGATCATTGACCATGACTCTTTCCCTCTCTCTCACAGATGGAGTCGAGCAGTGTTGCAAAGGCCAAGAATGCTAAGGCATGGAGAGCAGTCTCTGAAGAAATCAAGAAAATCTTCAGAACTGCAGTCCTACAACTACAAGAGAAAGGAACCATGAAAAGTGCACAGGCCAAAAAATTTCTTTGTTCGGGTATGTGGCAGATGAATTCTATACTAACCTATGGCAGTTTGTAGGGATTCAGCACTCTAGTTTGGATGACAATAATTTAGTGTTTTTACTGTTATATTTCATATAATTTATGAATCAGTGAATCAGGGGTATGCAGATGAATGCAAAGTTAATGTAACAAAGACCATGTAATAAATTTGATAACTATGGCAAAGCAATATTGATGGGTCATCTTTTCAAATAAATGTTTTGAAGTATATGCATACAAACTTCCAATTAAATGTGTTATTGAGTTGATATTCAATCTATGTTAGCAGTCACACTAAAAGCTTGGGGGGGGTGTCAAGACAGTCCAGATATTTTTCAGTTTGTACAAAAAGTGCCCATTAGCCCACTAGTGTGCAGTCTTCAAAAGTCAACTTTGTAAACACAGCCAATCCCCAGCTTGGTCAAGATCACAACAGCAGTACATTTCAGCACATTGTTCTACTAACCTCTATGCACCAGGGAAATCTAGTAGGCCAATTATAATTCTTATTCAACAAACGACCACTTTCTCTTCAACCAACCACTGATACTGTACAGCAAGTAAAACATATGGGACTTGAGATTGCAGCCTCCAAAATGGTGCCTTTCCAGCCATATTCATCCTCTCATCCCCTCATTAACAAAGCAAGCTTTGAGCTTGCGATACTAAGCTGATAGGGTTGGCAAGCTGTCAGTGGGGCTCTCTCTTTGGAGGACATTGATAAGACGTTGCAATGATGGATTAAGAGATCAAATCAAATATGTTTTGCCTTAAAGGCAGCTTAAGGAAGCACCACTAATCACATGCTAAAGACTGCCAAAAAACACAGGCACTTCATGGCATCAAGACATCAATTTGGGTGTAGAGTATTATAGTGCATAGTGATTAAAACATCAAATATTTCAAAAGCATGAATGAAAAGCAGTATTTCTTCTCTCTTTTTCATAGCACTGGAGGATGAATTGGACTTTGCTTTAGGAAAACAGACCCCAGCCTTCCTGAAGAAGTGTGTGTGTTACATTCGCAAAATCTCCAACTTCGACCGCTTTGCCAAGATCCCAGACATGACCCGCTACATGGACATTATTATGAGTGGGGATCGTGTCATGAGGAACCAGGAGGCCTATGAGCGGCTTCTGAAAGTCCGAGATGAGTTTATCCCCACAATAGTCGCAGCATCCAACCTCCGTGTCTATTCCTCGGTCACCCATTGCGACATGAAGCTGGGCTACTCCCAAGAGGTAGAGAGTCACTATGTGGAGGGTCTGTGTAAGCAGTTCTACGAGGACATGGTCGACATTATTCAAGCTACTGTCCAACAAAACTTTGACACAGAAACAGATCCACTGTACGACGAGATCATACAACATCTTTCACTGTGCAAGACATTTTCCTCGTTTTATGTGTATAAAAGTGAGGTCCTGGATATGGTGCAGGAATACCTGTACCCATCCAAAGGAGGGAGAATATTGCCCCTAGTCGTTTATGGAGGGCCGTGTACAGGAAAGACGCTGTTGCTTGCTGAGGTAGCTAAACAGGTGAGAGAACTGTCTGTGCATATTTATGTTTATGTATGCATGAATGGTGGAGAGAGATCATAAACTAAATGCCCTTCTTTTGTGGGCCAATTGAAAATATGTAATTAAGTCATATTGTAGGTTGTCTTAAGCTGTGCAGTGCCTCAATAATGCTTCAGTGAGCTTAATAATTGATGCTACACAAAAAGAATTGGATTAAGATGCATTGATCGTGATACATTGTTACAGCAGCCATCTACCATTCTTTTTCTACTCCAGACAATTGTAATCATCTTTCATGCAGACTATTGTTGCAGTAACAAGTGCATTCATACCAAAAGCAAAGGGGCACATTACTGGGTCATTTATTATAACTTTTTCCCTGAAAAAAGAAAATTGTAGGTCTAAGCTACCATTAACTTTAGCACTTCTCAAGACCTCCTCTCAGGACAGATGCAAGGCCAAAATGCTATTTTCCGGACTAATTATTTTAGCCTTAACAATTAAGAACAAACTAAGATGTATCATTATGCACAGAACATTGTATAATTAATGTATTACCCTCTTAGAGTTGATGAATTAACTGGTATAGATGTTCTATTGTAGAGTATGCATACACACAGAGGTTAAACTTGGCGGATGTGCATGGAAGTGGCATTCCGGCATGTTTGGTTTATGTGAATACTGTGTCAGTCAGCCAGGTTTTTCTAACACTAAGTAAAATCTAATCATATATCATTACAAAAATATCACAGTGGAGACCCACTCACATCTAATCACACTCTTGATAATGTATTCATTCTAACCCAAACCCTAACTCTATGTGCCAAGTTAACGCCTGTGACAATGGTCAGAAAAATACCTAAAATACTGTGCCACATGCACATACTCCAAACCATGATATTATGGCAGAAACATTTCTCGACTCATGTATAACTGTTTCATACTTGGATTTTCTAATAATAGAGTACAAGTGATTCATTGCAATGGGGTATTTATAACAAGAATTGAGACCAAACACAAACAGTAATGACTAATCAAAATAACGCATTTAGTCAATAATCAGGTCTAAGCAATTCAAACAACAAATTTCCAGTCCTGGCCAGTTTAAACAACAAGAGATTACTTAGTAGACAACCAAAACAGATGACCCTAACCCTAACCCTAGATGATTTTAACAAGACAACTTGCAAAATATCAGAATACAATGGTCTTGGCATAGGAACTGGCAGAGGAAATTTTTTTGTGATTTTTGTCCTATTTTCTTTTTTACTCAGTACACACCATGGTTATGAGGTTTTGAATGGTCAACCCCTGCAGACAGAAGGAAAGGTCACACAAGTGCAATTTCAGAGTCATGCTTCATTGGCCAAGTACATTTGTGTATACAAGGAATTTGATTGTTGAGTTCTTCGAAGAAGGAACTTGGTTGTTGAATTCTCACTAGGCTTGTAGACATTACAATAAATGACAAAGACAAGGACACAAACAACATTGTCACTTTAAGTAAAAGAAAACAAGGCAAGCCTTGTTTTCCTGGGCCACCACTGACTTCATAGGATTTGTCACACAAGTGTCAGTGGCATTTAAGCAAAGGTGAGGCAGTCATTCATGTAGGGTCTAAAAGATATATCATTTTTATTAGAAGTCCTTCATGCCACAGTACATCCTCACACCCCTTCAATAAATAAGCTATTTGCTACAACAATATTTCAAGCATGGACACACCCTTATGAAATGACACAACTTTAACTAACCTACCTCCACTCTCAGCAGCTGTCAGTAAATGACACGGAAGTCGGGTACTTGTGAACAAACTCAGCAGATACATGCTAATCATTTACTGCTTTTGCTAACTAATGTTATCTACATTGAAATGTGACTAACATTAGATGGCTAGCTAGCTACCTGCAGAACATACATTCATGTAAGTAAATAACATAATGGTTGAGATAAATACGGCCAGTATGTAGCTACAAGTGTCTAAGTGTCAACGCATTCATGCCACATTACATCCTTGCACCCCTTCATTTATTAGCTTCAATAATATTATTAGTTTCAATAATATTTGAAGCAAAGACACAACTTACCTCTTACCTTCATGAAATGACTAGCTAACTTGCCTCTCTCTCTGCAGCTAGCCCAAAAATGACCTAGAGTTGGGCCAGTTTACCACTTTTTCCATCCATTTTCTGTATCGATAATCCTACACAGGGTCATGGGAGCCTGGAGCCCATCCTAGGGAACTTGGGGCACAAGGCGGGGGACACCCTCAACGGGGTGCCAACCTATCACAGGGCACAATCACACACACATTCTCACACTATGGACAATTTAGAGATTCCGATCAGCCTACAACAAATGCCTTTGGACTGGGGGAGCAAACTCCCGATGCACAGGGAGAACTTGCAAACTCTGCACATACAGGGCAGAGGCAGGATTCGAACCCCCAACCCTGGAGGTACGAGGCAAACATGCTAAGCACTAAGCCACCATGCTTGGCTGAGGTGGCCTAGTTTACAAATCTCTCAGAATGACCCTGGTATCACTCACTGCTTGCTGGCTAAGGGTAGCTAGATTGAAATTCATCAAGCTTGACTCCTCTCACATGCACATTGTCTAATCACATATGGAAAGAAATTATTCCTTTACCTGGAGGTTCAGACATAGATTGGTCTGAAACACTTGCTGGAGGGAAAGAGTTAAAATATGGTTACCTTAGCACACAGGGGTGGTGATTACGTTTTAACACTCTGTTCCAGGCTCTGGAGGGGAATAGGTACTTGGGGGAACAGCTCCTGTGGTAGGTTGAACTTACTCAGCTGTTGCAGGAAATATATCCTCTGCTGGGCCTTTTTGACAATTTTAGTCAATGTTGGCTTCCCATTTCGGGTCCTGAGAGATGGTGGGAATGTAAGCGCACTCAAAAACAATCTGATGTGTTGGTGAACTGGTGCTTGTGTGTCCAAAAACACTCCAGTCGGCACAGTCAAAACACGCCTGTAGTCTGTCTTTACCTTCCCTGGTACATTTCTTTGTAGTGCTATAGTTTCTGTCTGTATGCTGGAATAAGGTGGACCAGGCAGTGATCAAAGTGTCCCAAACCAGCACAGGGAACAAAGTGATAGGCATCCTTTAAATAGTATAGTAGCGGTGCATTGTATTGTATTTTTTGACAGTTTGCGACTGAGATGTGCTCTGTTCAAAGGCACAAAAATAATGACAACAGAGTCTGGGTGTTTTTGCTCCACAGTCATGGTTATCTCATCAGCCAGGTGGAGCAGAGCCTCACATGGCCTGAGGTGGAATACAGACTACAACAATAATAATTGAACGAAATCCTGCAGTGAATTAAATGGTTTGCAGTTTATGAAGAAGGATTTCAGGTATTGGCAACAATACTTCTTCTACACCGTGACACTGGTACCAAACTTCATTAATATAGAAACAGATTCCACCGCCCTGAGTACAGCGTTAAAAGTGTTACAAACCACTCTTGGAGGTGAAATCCAGGTAAACACAGTGCACTGTCTGGAGTGGTGGCACTGAGGTACATTTCAGTGAAACAAAGAGCAGCAGAGAGTGAAAAGTCTTTACAGGTACTTCTGAGCAGCAGTAACTCTTTTGTTGCTAAGCAATCTGAAATTAGCCAGATATATGCTGGGCAGCAGAACATGAAAGCCACTGTGTCTGAGCCACTCCCTTCACACATCAATATTTTCTGCACAGACTTACAGCTTCTCCGATTAGAATGTGTAGTCTTATGCAGGTAGCAGTAAGTCACAAGGATTTTCCATCAATTAAATTTCATTAAAGTAACAGGGTACCACGATCCTGCTCAACATTAGACAACAATCCAAAGTTTATTTACTTTTCTGTTAATTCTAATGTTGTAATTGTTTAATTCTAATAGGCGGTATTCAGAGTTGAGTTAAGTGCATGTAGCGAGGATTAAACATCGAAATTGCGCACACTGGTTTTTCAGACATCAGACATAACTATAGACTAGCACTATTCTTTGTTATGTGTGAATTATGCATGCAGTTTGGAGTTTGCTGAAAAAAGATACGTGTTTTAGTTATGCAGGATTCAGCAGTATTAATTCCAACCTTGGAGGCCTGAACTACACTATTGTGATTTGCATAATCTGAATGCCACACTCAGAAAATCAACTTAAGCATGTATGTAACCCATCTCTGAATACACATAACTTTCCCCATGTAAAATATTGATGTAACTTTTGGATTTAAGCCCCTAACTTAAGTCACCAACTCATAATATGGCCCAATGTGTGTAACTGCTCAAAGATTGTTTCGAGATCTAGATATATAATATTTATCATAAATAATTTAATTGTTTTTAAGAAACAGAATAACCAATCAATCATTTTCTTGTTTTTTTCCAGGCATACTCATGGCTTCAGAAAGAAATGGGGCCAGAAACAGATCCTGTCATCATTGTTCGCTTCATTGGTTCCTCCGACCTCTCTACAGACCTCCGCAACCTCCTCCAAAGTATTTGTGAGCAGATTGCCATAAACTATCACTGCTTAATCCACTACCTACCAAACAAGATTGAAGAGATGAGGGAATTGTTGATTAACCTTCTGGGAGAGTCATCCTTCCATCGACCCCTAGTGATCATACTGGATTCCTTGGAACAGCTGTCAGAAGCAGATGAGGCACGTAAGCTCTGGTGGTTGCCTATCCACCTTCCTTGTACAGTCCGCATTGTGGTATCGACTTTGCCTAACAAACATGGGATACTACAGAAATTACGTTGCCTGATTCATGATGAGGATTGCTATGTAGAATTGACACAAAGAGACCGTAAGGCATGTAGCCAGACACTAAAACAGCAACTTCTGAGTGTCAAACGAAAAGTAACCTCAGGCCAACAAATATATGTAAATGAAGCCCTGGCTAAATGTACACTGCCCATGTTTGTCAACCTTATCTATCGTGAGGTGGTACACTGGCGCTCACACAAAGATGTTGATGAAAAGTCCCTTTGCTCAACAGTACATGAGAGTATAGAACATCTCTTTATTTCCATTGAAAATAAGCTGGGGTCCCACTTTGTCTTTCGTGCATTGGGATACATTACAATGGCACGTGTAGGGTTGACGGAGGTGGAACTGGAGGATATACTATCTTTGGACAATAGTGTACTTGGAGACATCATGGTCAGCTCAAATCTAAAGAGTCCACTGCGAATCTCCTATGATCTCATTGCTCAACTAAGAGAAGAGCTAGAGGGTTACTTGGTGGAGCGTCAGGTTCGGAACGTAACCCTGATGGTGTGGGCAAACAGGCATCTGCATCTCATTGCACAAAAGCTGTATCTCAGTAATGAAGAAGATGTGCATCAAATGCACAGCCTTTTAGCTGAGTATTTTCTTGGGGTATGGGCAGGTGGTAGAAAGAAGATTTTCCACTGTGACAACAATCACTTTGCCTCATTAAACATCTCTCAGCATCGGAACCCTCACAACCAACAAAGCCTTCGTGGCCATGACAAAGCCTCTGCTGACAAGCATTCTTATGACCGGCAAACACCAGAACAACCTTGGGTGTTCCAGTGCAACTTACTTGAGCCAGATATCTTCTTTGTCAATCACAGAAAAATGACAGAACTGTTGTTTCATTTGACAAGGAGTGGGCGGACAGATGACCTCATGTATGGTGTCATCATGAACTTCAGTTGGCTGTATACAATGATAAAGATTGGACAATTTGACAAGGCCTTGTCAGACATTGACTTGGCGTACAGCTACTCACAGGAAAAGGAGCTCAAGTTCCTTGCTAGCACACTACGAAGTATAAAGGTCAAAGTAATCAAGAACCCTGCCTCACTATCTGCTGAGCTTCAGCAAAGACTTCTTCCTGTGGTCACATCACTTCCCAAACTCCGACATCTCTTACTAGAGTGTGACAAGGATGGACCCAAATACTGCTCCATAGTGCCACTCCACTCTTCCATGGATGTTACATACAGTCCTGAGAGACTACCGCTGTGCTCTAGTTATATGCAGATTGTTGAGATTCTACCTACCCTGGCTCCCAACATTGTAATTGCAGCTCTTGAGGATGGCTCAGTCAGTACATGGGATGTAGAGAGCAGACAGTTGCTGAGACAGATCGACACAGCAAGGTCAGTTGTGCTTGGTGTCAGGCTCACCACAGATGAGAAGTACCTTGTTGTTGCCACTACAAAAAACACACTACTAATTTATGACAACCATAAATCCTGTTTGTTGTCAGAGGTGGAGGTAAAAGGCTCAAAGCACTGTGGCATCACAGGTGGGGTGGCATTCATTAATGGATTTACCTTATCCAGCCCCCATGCCTTAGCTTGGCTGGAGGCTAGTAAAGATGTCAATGTGATTGACTTGCAGTATGGTTGGCCCCTATACCAGTTCCATTGCTGGTACGAAGTAACCTGTGTTGAATGCTCCCCAGATGGGATGTATGCTTTCTGTGGGCAATATTTAAACACCACCACTATATTCCACCTAGGAAGTGGGGATAAGCTTGCAACAGTGACCTCTGAGTTTTCTGGTGGATTTGTGAAGTCCATCCTGGTTCTAGACACAATCCATCAAATGGTGATGATTGACAATGAAGGTAGTCTTTCTGTCTGGAACACCAAAGATATCACAAATCCCAGGCTTATGGAGGACTATGACTGCCGAGGGGATGATAGTGAGGTGGTAGGTATAGAATTATCTGAGGATCAGAAATCAGTACTTATTTGCAAAGCCAGAAGCATTGAGGTGCTTGACACCAAGCTTTGGAAGATGGTAGAGAAGTTTAAGGCCAAACGTAGTGAGAGATTTGTGGCTGCTGTTCTGTCAAAGAATGGCCAAAGTATTGTAGCATCAATGGAAAATACTTCATCCATATTTGTGTGGAGAAGAGACAGTGGGCAGTGCATGGCTAGTTTAATAGAGATATCAGGAGCCATCGTCAAGTTGATCAAGTCAACACACCATAACTTGCTTTTGTCCGTAGCCAGCAGTGGGGTTCTCTCAGTTTGGGATATTGATATTATTACAGCAATGTCAAACATTGACAAAACAGGGAAACGGATCCAAAGTGTACAGCTATCAGGCAGGGAAGACTTTGTCTACACAATGGATGGGTCTGAAGCCATCCATAAGTGGAACTTCAGCACAGGTTTCATTGAGATGGTGTTTAAACATGAAGGCCTTGTGGAGAACTGTGTTCTCACCACATCTGGTGACCTTATGGTGACATCTGATGACAAATGTAGCCAATACATCTGGCAGACTGCCACAGGTGAAAATATCTTCCGGATCAATGGCCAAAAAATATCCCAACTTCTCATCACCCATAATGACCAATTTGTCGTTTCTCTCTGTGAACAAAATGCCTCACGTGTCTGGAGGCTTGCTACTGGACACAAAGTGTGCAACATCCTGGTAACCCTCCAGCATGCTCTCATCACCACAGCCAACACTTTCCTGGTTGGTACAACTAAAAACAAGCTGTTGGCTGTCAGCTTGTGGTCCGGCAGTGTATCCAAGAAGTTTGTCTGTGATGATGGGATCACAATCATAAATTTTAAGCTAATTCCAGACAGTCCAGACTATGTTGTCTTCATCACCTCCACAGAGACTGTTTTCATATGGAGTGTAGCTGATGAGTCTGTCTGCAGAAGGGTGCAACTGCCAAGCAACTTCTTGAAGAACTTGGAAGACTTCCAAATCTCACCAAATGGAAAGTTGGGAATTGTATCTAAAGGAGATGACAACATTAATGTTCTAGATCTACACAGTGGTAAACTGCGCTTAGTCCATGCTGCAGGCATAATATGGAGGCAAAAGTTATCAAGAGATGGACGGTACTTGGTCTACATTTGTTTCCGAAATTGTGATGAGGACGATGATGCAGGTGTGGTTTCTAGTTTAATTGTCATGCGACTTGCTGATGGAAAAAGTATTGGTACCTGTTCTCTCTACAAGACACCAACCTACTTGTGCCTATCACAACGAGCACTCAACATTATTATTGGCTTTGAGGATGGCAGTATTGGGACCTACACAGTTGTGGACCGGGTGGATGCAGCCCTCAAAATCAAGATTGCCACCTCTAACAGCCGGCAGATTGTTAACAATGCCTCACAGAAAATACGACCCAAGTGCAGCACCAATGCCTTCAAGACCATTGCTGATTGCATGTGGAGGGAGTCAACTGAAGTTTTCTCTCGAGATAGCCCCATCAATGTCTCCGACAGTGGGGAGCCTGAAACAACAACACCAACAAAAAAGACGGAGTTACTGCAATGAGAATTCTTCAGGAAGTTAGTGGTATAGATGAATGGGACCAGATTTGGATGCAGTTGATTCTTGTTTACAGCAACCTTGTGATTCAGTTGCACAAATCAGTCCTCTGGGTACTACACAGTTGATACTGGCCAATTACTATCACGCTGCAGTTGTATTTAGTCAGGTCACCTTCATCCTGTTGTCCCTCATTTGGTGACTTGTCATACTATCTGTTACATACATCTTTGATATATTACAAATACATCGTTTTATTCAAAACAAGCCATAATATTACTTTATACAGAAACATAGAAATGGTATATATTTGTAGCCATAACACATATATGCTTTTTTCTTTTCTTTTTTTTTTTTTTTTTTTTTTTATATAAATGTTCGTCATCTCAGTTTCTTAATCTCCTCTGGAACTGTTTCAAAGATTCAACTTGTGTATGTGTGTACATATCTATTTTGGCTGCTGCAATTTGTGCAACTCCTTAACAAAGTTATGTTGTGCTTAATGCAATCAAAGAGAGTGCCTGGATTTTAAGAAATTTTCTTATAAACACTAATGATTAAAAAGATGCAGGGAATTTCTAAAACAAAACCTTGATATAGATATTCATAAATATAACAAACATGCTACAATAAACAAACAGTGAACATAAAATTTGATTCATTCAGAATTACCAGTCATCACAGCAGAATGATTTCAGGAAAATTATATATTATTAAGGATGTTTATATTATGTTAATGCATTTATTGTATCAAACTGAATAGAAGGATGGAATGGAAAATATCACTAGCTGAACCTCTTGCATATTGATAGTTGGAATATACTGTTACTGAGTATTTAACATCGTGTGTAGCATCTGACAAGGAGTATAAACGCCTTAAAAAGTGGTGTCATAAGTTATGCCAAGTTTTGTTTGTTGCTGTTTTTCATGTCACTAGTAAGGCATTGTGGGAACGCGTGATAGTAGAAAAAATAATATTTAGTATTTATGTTATAGATGACTTACATAAAAATGTATAGATATATGTATTTACAAACAAGGTTGTGACAAGCCAGTTTTAAGGGGTTGCACTTTATTTGGGACAGTTGTTTATCACAGCTGACATACAGTATATCAAGAATACAATGACACAAATATTCATCTACAAACTGTTGGTTGAGTATTGCGAATGAAGATTTTAATTTTACCTTTGGTTATGGGTATATTCTGGCATGCTCTATAAAATGATCAGCCATGCCCCATCACTCTCCTCCATAACTTCAAGGGCTATTCCGACAAATTGTATGTTTACTTCTGAAACTGTTGAGAAATATGCCCATTTACAAGTAATAACCTGTAGCATTATTCAGGGTTGACACATTTTACCCCTCAAAGTACAAATTTTCAAAACATTAGAAATATTATATATAGTGTGCCAAAGTTGTTCCTTTCTTGTATTACTTAATTTCTTTACAAATGAATTATGTTTTGTGATTTAATTGAGCACTATTCCTTATGGGTCTGTTGTACCACCCAGTGTGACTTACATTAACTGTCAAAGACAAAATGTATTACCTTTGCAAACAACCTTCGATAAGCCCATGTTGTACTGAAATCCCAGAATATATCTGAATGTGTCACTATGAAAGCAGAACGTGGCATATTGTATGTGATGTGACATGAATGACTTAATTATATACATGTTTGCAGAACATGGTGGCATACTGGCAATGAATGTGTTTATTGTATTGTTTGTATAGTCAGCACTGAAATCCCTGTTTAGAGATTTATATATTTTCATAAATGTTGTACTTACATTTTGTTACAAAGTTGTTTTAAAAAAAGGAAAAATTATGTCTGAAGCAATATGAAATAGTGTGTATGCCTTGTTTGTATGAAACATTTTAATGTAATAAAATGGTTCTCTTTTGCCTCTTAATTCAGTTGCTTTATTCTTGCCATATGTTCTACTAGCCTGTATAAAAGACTAATATATCAGAATACAAGTCACTCTATACTACATACTTCAATTCCAATTTCTTAATAATTGTCAAATCATGTTTATTCAATTTAGACTCCCATCACAGCACAAACAAAACTTGTGATATAATAGGATTTGATGGCAGTGCAATGAGCAGCCAACAAACATTCAGAATACTGGGCAGGTGCCACATTTCTTCAATATTATTACTCATACCCAAAGCACCTGGATTCCCTGCCTGCCTGACAGTTATACTAATGCACACACTTTCATAAACATACTGAAGTAAACAAGGTCTGGGCTTGGAGTAAGGCCTTTTGCTGACAGTCTATTCTCCATGGCCAATGTGGACCTGGGAGTAGCCCAACATGACCTGCCCAATATAAACAGCAGCTATAATGGACAATGCTTAAGAAGTCCCACCTATTAATATTAATAGCAACCATAATGCAAGAGGCCCAACAATATCTGCCTTTTATTATTAATAGTAACCATAATGTGAGAGGCCCAACAATATCTGCCTTTTATTATTAATTGCAAACATAATAGGAGAGGCCCAATAAGCACCGCCTATCATTATGATAACAACTATGTCTCAGCTCTATGAAAAGACTTTCCGCAAAGTCATCATAATGACACACATACTCTTTACTCTCCATGGAGACACTGATAGTAAATATTTAGGCATTATAGGCATTATATTTAGGCATATACTTTTATAACTAAATCATACTGTGGGCTTATCATTTATTTCCTTATTTAAACAGTTGTTGATAACTGAGCCACAGATTTTAAGTTACAAACTTTATCTCAATCTTTATCTTTAACAGAAATTATACTTTAGGCAGCTCCTTTCAAGTGCAAAAATCCCATTAGTGTAGCAATGTTAACCTTGAATCGAGTATTACAGATTAAGTCATTATATTATTATTTACTATAATTATTTGCAGTATGAGGCAAAAAAAAGTTGTGTGAAAGGTTGAGAGAGTTGTAATAATGCCAGTAAGACTAAACATACAGTTACTCATAAGGGGATAACCAGTAGAAAGACAAACATCCTCTTAGGTATGAGAGGCATTATGCCTTCATTTTTAAGCTTTTTTAATAAAAAAAAAATGACATCCATCATAGGTGAATGGATACACTTCCGATTTGTCAACAGTATTGCTTACAAAAACATAGCTTTTAGTATAGTATACTGTTTGTTATATTATATATACTGTATAGTATATATTAACTAATATATATATATATATATATATATATATATATATATATATATATATATATATATATATATATATATGTATGTATATAAAATTATTTTACTTGTATTTTGTTAAGAGTCAAATAATTATCTTCTCTAATATTTAGAATAATAAAGTCCAGTGAAAGAGCTGACACTATCATGCACATTAGTATTATAGTAACAGTTAAAGCACTGACGTTGGTTTAGGTGTGGTGCGTTTACCTACGGCGTTTACCAAGCCAGCCTTTTTTAAACTCAGTATGAGGAAGAACCCAAACATTTTAAGGCATTTGTTGGTTTTAATAATAGGTCATGTTTTTTCCACAACTACTTGCTCTGTAGCTGTGTCCTTTTTACAGTGGAATATTATTTTGTTCTTGGTGCAAGTGCAACCTGATCTGTTTTGATTCTCGTTCATAGTGTTGGCTGAGCTGACAAATTTAAAGATGAATAGATAAGTATCTAGGAAAACCTCATTCTTTCTAGAGTATGTATGTAGAATGCAAATAAAAAAGCAGCTTTATTTTAAAATTATTTATCTTTCCAGATACACACACATAGTCTAAGGTTCAAGGTATCTTGTTTCTTGGCTTTGTGCCAGCTCTTTGGTCATCATCCTTGAGTGTCACATGGATTGTATTACTGTGGAAAAAAACAGAAAAAATCATCTCAGATAACAAGTATGAGATTCCTCAAAGGCAAGCCAGGCATCAATCGTACTGCCACCAATGCCCCATGGGTACCCACTAAAAAGGAATCATGTTTAGGGGATTTCTGTGTTGAATATTCGACCAAGAGAACACACATCTGTGAAATTTAATCTGTACATTCAATCAAAAATAATTTTCATACATTTTAAGTCAGAAATAAAACACAAGAAGGCATGCTATGATTGGTGTAATCAGTGACAAGATGGTGTGATGTGGCTCAATGCAAAGAGGAGAAATGTTTTATTCTTCTTATATCACTGCAATTTGCAAGTGAATATAGTTTTTATTATTTAAGAAAGCATCATTTTTAATGTCACAACTTTATAGTTAGATTTAATGGTGTGGAACATCCACGAAACATTCCTGTTATCACTTACAGTATAGCAGCTATAAACCGTCGTTCCCTCACCAGCCACTTTGTCTTGTTAATAAGACAAAAGCAGACTTTCCTGTGGTGGAAAACTTACCGTTACAAAGTGCTGACACCTGAGACTCCTTCCGCGAAGTGTAAATAAACATCTCCCTACAGAAAGCTACACCATATGAGCTACTATGTGTTTTCCTTTCTTACATAACCACACGTTGTTTTAATGCATTTGTTATTAGATTCAGACTATGTGAGTGTCTGTCATACATGTCCCTGTGAATGAGCTGAATGAACTGTGAGCTATAGAACACATTAACACATTGATATAACCCTCTATATACTTTATATTTATATTATTATATTGATATAATTTCTCTTGCAATGGCACTACTCTCAGAGCATCTGTTATAGAAAATTAATAAATATTTTGTTACTAATCAGATTTGAGAATTCACCAGCACTGCAGTATAATATACAATGAGCCCTTTACTGAGTGAACATTTTGTAATCCTTTTATAAAGGATGATACTCTGCTATGAATAACACTAGCCTAAGGGTGGCATAGTTAAGAGGAACACAAATATCTTTTCCAATTATATCATCTAGTGATTCACACTGAATTGACACTGGAACACACACAATACACAGATATGGACCTATTTAAAATATTGCTTGAATAGTTTTATACCTACTGACTAATTAAAAAAAGATACAAAGGATGGATAAGCAACAGCGAAGCAAAAGTTTAAAAAAAAGGTTTTGCCAACTGAACAAGCAGTGGTTAATCTCTCCATAGTGAAATTGAAGTAGATTCAAGATGTTTATGAAAGATATTCATAAATGTCTATCAGAGGTCAAATTTACACAAAAAAAACCAACATGATGAACAAAAAACAAACCAAAAAACGAGACAGAACATGTCTGTGCTGTACCTGGTAGACTGGCCAGTTAGAATGGGAGAAAACAGATAGCGATTAAACAACTAACTAACAAGTTCAGTTTTATTAACTTATTAACACCTGAATATTTCCATTTGTTTAGAAGTGGTTCCCCTTGTTGTCCTCTTTAGTTAAGTCACAGCTTATAACTCAGCTTTGCATCTTAAATATTATTATTCAGTAACTACAATGAATTATTCAGTAACTCCTGTAAAACTAATAGGAGACATGTAGTGACAAGAGTGAGAAATGTAGGTATGAACAAGGGTCAGGTTGAGAGAACAGAAATGATAAAATGTAGGTTCTGCCATGGGCCCTGGCTTAAAGGGACCTGTAATGTACTAGAAAGCGAAATACGAACACTGCACTGTACTGGAGACCTTTAGTTTTCTTATACAGTACTTTGTGCAGGTGGTTCCTTCTTTTCCCAAGTTAAGTATCATTATAAGTCTACCTTTTTTTTTATTGCTCACTTTCATTATGGCTACACTTTTAAGATGTATTGTCATATTTCAAAATCATGCAGTCATTTACACCAAGACCTCATAAACTATATCTCACCTGAATTATTCATTACCTATCAAAAACATTCATTTTAAACTTGACCTTTTTAAACTCAACATAATGGGGTTATTTGTTTTAATTATTAATTCATTACAACACTCTATTCCTGATATCCTTCTAATTTTCCAAAAATCCAGACCACTTATTATGGCTATTCACATTTTTTACAGTGACCTAGTGACTCATTAGCTAGTTTGCTTTTTTTAGACAAAAGAATACCTAGACCTTTAAGTGAATACTCAGAAAAATTTAATATTTCCCCTCAAAAGAAGCATTTGTATGAACATTGCCACTGTTTGCCCTGAGGCCAGCTTAGGACAGTATGGACCTACATAATGGGCCCATACAGACTCATTTGCGAGTTTATTGATACACCTAGGTTATACCTAAATTTATTAGGCGTTTTTATCAGGTACATCAAGTCAAGTGGCTTTATTGTCATTTCAAGCAAATACAGCTAGTTAGTACACAAACGAAACAACGTTCCTCCAGGACCATGGTGCTACATAAAACAACACAGAACGACAAGATACTACACATTTCTGCAATAAGTGCACATGCAAACGTGCAAACAGCACAAGACAATACAATAATTACTAAAACAGTACAATAACTAAGGCAGTACAATAACAGGACAATAGGCACAGTAAGAGACAGTGCAGTGCCGACTAGTAAAAAATTCTAGTATCTGTCAGATATAACAGTAGTGCAAAAGAATAAGGATATAAGAAATAAAGATGTATTATAAACATGTACATGTACACCTACCACACTGGTCTCAGCACAGCAGTGACTCTGACATGTTAGTGTCATGGTATTGTATGTGGCATGTAATAAGCACAGTAGCTTTTTTGTTGATGTTTTTTTTTCTTTACAGGGTAAAGAGAGATGGGCTAAAGTCAGTAGTTGTAGTACACTTACAAAGAGCTCCTAGGCTAGCTGTACCTGATATAATAACCAATGTACTCTATATGGCCAAAGGTTTGTGGACACCCTGACCAGTCAAACCCATACATAGATCCCATTAAAGATTTAGTCTTCCTTTGCTGTTATAATAACCTCCACTCTTCTTTGAAGTCTTTCGACTAGATTTTGGAGTGTGGTTGTGGGGATTTGCTCATTCAGCCACAAGAGCATTAGTGAGGTCAGGCACTGATGCTGGATGAGGAGGCCTGGAATACAGTCAGCGTTCAACATCATCTCAAAGGTGTTCAGTGGGGTTGAGGTCAGGGCTCTGTTCAGGCCACTCGAATTCTTCACTCCAACCTTGGCAAATCATGTCTTCATTGACCTCGCTTTGTGCACAGGGGCATTGTCATGCTGCAACATGTTTGTGCCTCTTAGTTCCAGTGAAGGGAAATTGTAATGCTACAGCATACAAAGACATTCTAGACAATTATGTGCTTCAAACTTTGTGGCAACAGGTTGGGGAAGGCCCACATATGGGTGTGATGTCTAGGTGTCCACAAACTATTGGCTGTAGAATTTTAAAATTTAAACAAAAGACATAGACTTGTAAAGATTTAGTCCAGCATAGTCTGATCATCTCCGGCTGACAAAAAAGAGGCCAGGCTGATCAAGCTGGTACACCATCTTTGGCAGCTGCGTAATTCTAGTAGAATGCAACCGTGATTTCTTTTATTTTTTTTTAATAACCACTACTTTGGTTATTATGCTACATTGTAGACAGGTTATTTAACACACACACACACACAGCAGTAAGGTAATCAGAAACACAAACATTTATTAAACACTTTAGGCAAGTAATAAGGAAGCTGGAAAATAACTTACCAACTGGAAAAGATGGACTACCAGTTTGACCAGTCCAGCCTGTGTTTTGGCAGCTGGTAGCTTGTCACACCAAGCTGCCAAGCTGTTTTTCTTTTTTTTTCTTTTTTCTTTTTTTTTAATGGGTTGGCAGGTGTACCCAAAATGGGCTGGTTAAATTGTTAAGACTCTTAAAGAAAGGGGTCCTTCAATTTTTTAAGGATTAGTTAGGATTCTTAGCTTTCTAAAATGGTTCATTCTGATAGTGAAATGATCCGCTGTAGGATTTTACATAAAACTTTTAAGGGTTACCAAAGAGTGATAACTGAGTGTATTCTCAGTGATTTTGAAACGTATAGAGTTTTATGAAACTTTCTAACTGTAAAATATTTGCTCTTGTGAACAGCTCTTGTGCAGTGTTGTTATGTAGGGTTATGTAGTATCATGCAGTGTTAGGCAGTGTGTTATGCAGTGTGATATGCAGGGACTTATGTAGTGTTATGTAGTGTCATGCAGTGTTATGCAGTGTGTTATGTATTGTGCTATGCAGTGTTATGCAGTGTGTTATGCAGAGTGTTATGTATTGTGTTATGTAATGTAATGCAGTGTGTTATGCAGTGTGTTATGTAGTGTTATGCAGTGTGTTAAGTATTGTGTTATGTATTGTGCTATGCATTGATATGCAGTGTGTTATGTAGTGTTATGCAGTGTGTTATGCAGGGTTATGTAGTGTTATGCAGTGTGTTATGCAGTGTGATATGCAGAGTTATGCAGTGTTATGTAGTGTGTTATATAGTGTTATACAGTGTTATGCAGTGTGTTATGTATTGTGCTATGCAGTGTTATGCAGTGTGTTATGTAGTGTTATGCAGTGTGTTATGCAGGGTTATGTAGTGTTATGCAGTGTGTTATGCAGTGTGTTATGCAGAGTTATGCAGAGTTATACAGTGTGATATACAGTGTGATATGCAGAGTGTTATGCAGTGTTATGTAGTGTTATGCAGTGTGTTATATAGTGTTATACAGTGTTATGCAGTGTGATATACAGTGTGATATGCAGTGTTATACAGTGTTATGTAGTGATATACAGTGTGTTATGCAGTGTGATATACAGTGTGATATGCAGAGTGTTATACAGTGTTATGTAGTGTTATGCAGTGTGTTATATAGTGTTATACAGTGTGTTATGCAGTGTGTTATGCAGTGTGATATACAGTGTGATATGCAGAGTGTTATACAGTGTTATGTAGTGTTATGCAGTGTGTTATATAGTGTTATACAGTGTGTTATGCAGTGTGTTATGCAGTGTGATATACAGTGTGTTATGCAGAGTTATGCAGAGTTATACAGTGTGATATACAGTGTGATATGCAGAGTGTTATGCAGTGTTATGTAGTGTTATGCAGTGTGTTATATAGTGTTATACAGTGTTATGCAGTGTGATATACAGTGTGATATGCAGTGTTATACAGTGTTATGTAGTGATATACAGTGTGTTATGCAGTGTGTTATGCAGTGTGATATGCAGAGTGTTAAGCAGTGTTATGTAGTGTTATGCAGTGTGTTATGCAGTGTGTTATGCAGAGTTATGCAGAGTTATGCAGTGTGATATACAGTGTGATATGCAGAGTGTTATGCAGTGTTATGTAGTGTTATGCAGTGTGTTATATAGTGTTATACAGTGTGTTATGCAGTGTGTTATACAGTGTGTTATGCAGTGTGTTATACAGTGTTATGTAGTGATATACAGTGTGTTATGCGGTGTGATATACAGTGTGATATGCAGAGTGTTATACAGTGTTATGTAGTGTTATGCAGTGTGTTATATAGTGTTATACAGTGTGTTATGCAGTGTGTTATGCAGTGTGATATACAGTGTGACATGCAGAGTGTTAAGCAGTGTTATGTAGTGTTATGCAGTGTGTTATATAGTGTTATACAGTGTGTTATGCAGTGTGTTATGCAGTGTGATATACAGTGTGATATGCAGAGTGTTAAGCAGTGTTATGTAGTGTTATGCAGTGTGTTATATAGTGTTATACAGTGTGTTATGCAGTGTGTTATGCAGTGTGATATACAGTGTGATATGCAGAGTGTTATACAGTGTTATGTAGTGTTATGCAGTGTGTTATATAGTGTTATACAGTGTGTTATGCAGTGTGTTATACAGTGTGATATGCAGAGTGTTATGCAGTGTTATGTAGTGATATACAGTGTGTTATGCAGTGTGTTATACAGTGTTATGCAGTTATGTGTTATGTATGGCAGGCTATGTAGACAAGCTTAACTCTGACTTTTGCAGTGTGGTCGCTGCTTAAATAACTCCTTGTCCTGTTCGCAAACTCTTTCCTTTCACATGTATTAGGTCATTACAGTGCCACGTGAAACGTTTTTGCTTCTGGTCAGGCTTGAGAGAGAGAGAGAGAGAGAGAGAGAGACTCGACTCCTATCTGAAAGTCAAATAGGCGCCATAGGCGAGCTGACACACCGGGAGCGTCCCTCCTGCAAGCTGGAAAAAAAAAAAAAAAAAACCCACGCAACGCAGTCAGACGCCCAAAGCTGCCCTTGTGTCAACAAACTCTACTGCCATGCTCGTTAGCTCCAGGAGAAGCCTGTGGACTACTTCATGTCTCTTTTTTTCTACTTAGGAGACTACAGTTTTGGGAAATAAATGAATACTGGAGTTATCTGTGAAAATACGGCACCTCGGGCAAACACTTGCCACACCTTCAGCCCTCTAACAGGTAAAGGCTAAATGTGTGTAATGGCTGCAGCCTTCAGACTTTGGAGTCTTTCCCGGAATGTTCTGGAAATAAACAAGCGAAAAAACGAGTACATTCGATAATTTTTTGAGTCGGCGGACTTTCTGAGCTGGACACTTCCTCACCTGTTGCGCTTAACGTTTAAAACGCCTTTCCTCTCGGTCTTGTGTGTTCAAACATGGTGGAGAGACAGGCTTTTTCCTCACTGGCGTGAATGCTGCTCTGAAACAGGAAAGCTCTCCTCGTGAAGAACTAGTTTGTGCCTTGTGAAGGTGGACACCTCGGGTTTTAGTGTCATCTTTTCGTTTCGCGTGTTTACACTAATGTAAAGTCGACTATATAACGTCATGGGCTACCCCGTGAGCAGCATATAAATGGGTTTATGATCCTAGTTAAGCGGTTAAATCTGAGCTGAAATATATTCAGATGGTTGAGAAGGTGTTATAAACGTTGCATAGGAGGTTCCTGGTGATTCAGTGAACAGGTGCAGGCTGGATAAATCATAGAGTATCAGACTACAGCTGAACTGAAAGGAATCATGTTAAGGGGTGGAATATTCAATCATTATTGCCTCAAGGCCCATTTTAGGTTTCCCAAATGTTAACTCGAAATATATTCTTGATAACTATCTGTTTATAGAAATCACATATGCATGAGGTGATGACATAACCTTACCTAGCCTAACCTTAGCTGATGTTTAAAGCTAGGTCTTGTTGCTCATTTATTATAGTATTATTATCATTATTAGCCTATATAAAGGGCTGATCAGGGATTTAGATGAGTCTGAAAAGCGGTGTGGACTCTGTATTTGTACAGTGAGGGGTTGACCAGGTAAGAGCAGTTTGTCAGGATGTTTACTGTTGGAGGCTTTGTTTACAGTCTCATAGGTAATGAGGTGTGGTCACGATGAGCCGAGCGACCGCAATACTCTTCTAACCTCACGAAAGTGGAGTTAGGCTTAAGTATTATTGTTATCGTGTTTCTGTAAACCTTCACATTTGACATGCATGCGTATGGGTGTAGTCTGCACTTTGATAACATGGTAAACCAGCTTTTCATGCCATTCAGGTAAACACACATGTGCTTTCCTTCTAAAAATACTTGTATATACAGTATGTAGGATATGATACATCTTTTAGGTCTATCAGATGGTACTCTTTTGTATGTAACTTTAAAGTTTGGTTGTGTCCAAAAGTGAAAAGAAAGAAAATTACATTTAAAGATTTCATTCCATCTGGGGCACAGGAAAATAGCAGTCATTCTGGCAGTTAATATCTGATTACAAACTGAACTGATTAGGCTTCTGTCTGTTTGCTCGTGTGTGTTTGCTATCTATTCAACAACTTGATCTGACATTCACTATCAGCTAGCAAGACGAAGTTTAATCTTTAGGCAGGCTGACTGTTTCCACCACCACGTTCCTTACCTAACATGATCTTTGTAGGTTGATAAGCAAGATAAATTCCATTTAGGTGAAATATATTGATGGTGTGTCACCTCACACATAGGCAGAAAAACCCAATTTTGACCAAAACTTGATTTTTTGTCTTTTTTGGTTGTTACAGCAACATCTGACAGGTTTTCCCAGACCGCTGTAAATGTATCATATTACATTAATCTGAGTCAATAATGTGTTTAATATAAAAAATGGTAAAAGTAAATTAATAACCTAAGGGAACCAATAATTAAGAATAGGACAGGTTACATTTTTTATTGTGGATTTAATGACACCTATAAATGTACTCCAGGACACTCACTGATTGTGAGTGATCACGCGCAAGAAACAAGCAAAATATATTTATAGAAAAACTAGAGCGTGACTACTCTTTCTCTCTGTCTGTCTCCCCTCCTTTCTTCCAGAATAAACTTGGCAATGTCAGCAGTGTGCAGGTAGTATTTTGAATAAAAGCTTTTTGGGGCTTGTGGGTTTACAGTAGAAACGTCTCCCCACTTGTACTGTGAGCTTGGGAAGTAAACAGAGATATCATCATATCTCTGTCTTATGACATCATCTCCACGACATAACACTGTCTGTAACATCCGCTTTGTCCCTGCAACTTGCAGTATTCTGCTGTAACCAAAACAGTGTCACACATATTAACTACCATCGTTAGTAAATGATAGAGACCTTTTTAACTACATGTTGTTGAATCATGCTAACTGTGACGCTACAACCAGTATGCAAATGCAAATCAAATGAAGACCAGTCAACCAGTCAACTTTCATTTACGTGCTAGTCCGAGAAAACACTTTTGTGTTAGAGCCAGCAAACCAACAAGGAAGTTGAACAGCCAGGAATATAGACCTAGATGGATTAATCACTACATCTAGTACATCACAATCATGATCAAATCAGCTTTGCTGATTTAAACATTTAGAAAGACAGACGTTCTCCTAAAGTATCTGAAAGTCTTTTTTATCTGTTGAAGAAGTTCAGAGTTTTAAGTTAATAATGTCACCTTTTTTTATTTGATATAAAATGTTATCATTTGAAAAAGCACCCTGCTGGCCAGCACTGTGGTAGAGCTGGAAGCCTTGCCGCCTCACAGATCCAGGGTTCCGGGTTCAATCACGAGCTTAGGTTACTGTCTGTGTTGAGTTTCTGTGCTCCCTATGTCCGAGTTGGTTTCCTCAGGGTTCTCCTGTGTCCTCCTTTCTCTCCCCGAAAAACTTCCAAAAGCTGCCAGTAGGTGGTTTGGCAAGTTTAAATTGCCCCTAGGTGTGAATGAGTGGCATCCCATCCAGGGTGTATTCGCACCTCACACCCAGTTTTCCCTGGATTTACTTCAGATCCACCGCAACCCTGACCAGCAGTTACTGTGGATGGATGAATGAATGAAAGCAGTTACTGTGGATGGATGAATGAATGAAGAGCAATCTGATGCATTATCACACATAGTTATATGGGAGTACCTGAGGATTTAGGCTAAAAAGACCACATGTATCGTCTCTGTCAGTTTCCAGCATGGTGGTGAGACACATCTGTTTGTTCAGCACTTCAAAATATGTGATATATGTTTTGACACAGACCTGGTTCAGACACAACACCTTTGATGTTTATGGTTAAAGTCAGTGAACCCTTTTGTGTATCAAATTTGCTGATGCTTACACAAAGCATTGCTAATGAATGCCCCTTTGTTTTGTATGTGTTTATCAGCCAATTAGCTGGTGTGGTCCTTCTCAAGAGGCTTTGTAATATACACTGTTTCATCATGAAACATTCACTATAGCAACCAACACCAGGGAAACAAACACCATATCTGCCCTATGCACTTGTTTGATTTATGAAGCTTCAGTTCACTGGATTGAGTTGCAGCCATGAGCTACAGACTACCCTCAGTTGTAATTGACATTGGCACACGGTATAAGGAAAGATACACACAAGAGTACACACAGAGTGGAGAATAGAAAGACAATGATGAAGTAGACTCAGAAGCAACACGTCGCTTGTGGGTGTGTAGAGACAGTGTGAAAACTAGGGGCTTGATTTACATGTTATGTGCTAGGCTTTGTACTAGGTTATAGCTGGTAGATTAGCAAAGCAAGCTAACTGTACTAGCTCTGTACACTCACCAGAGGCACCAACGATCTTTGCTACTTCCTTCCAAGCTCTGTTTTTAGTCTTTTAAAGTCTTTATACACATTTCATGAGAGGTCATATATGACAGGATAATATGAAACTTTTTCTCCTGTTTTTTGCACATCAAACAGTAAATGGTGAACTACTTGCATGTATGTCTTTTGGATTTATCGCTTTAATGTATTGTACTTAATTTGCATATTAGTGAGAAAAATCTCAATTCAAAGGCACTTGTCACGGTGGTGCACTGTTGCTTGCTGCTGTTGCTGAAATTATGGCTCCATGTTGCACACATATATAGAAAATGAACAGTCACCTGTCGCTTTGTCACATTAGAGTGTATGCAGGTTTAGGTGCTCCTGTATGAATGTTCTCTGTTATCTTTTCAAACAAAAAAGATTTGAGAAACACCGAAGAAGATTTTAAGAAACCGCAGACTAATCCCAAAATTGTTAAGAGCTTTATATACATAGTACTTGAAATTTTCTTGCACCACTTTTTCAGTCATAGTAGACAGTCATAATACACTTCATAGACATACTGCATAGGCTATGTTTAGGCAAAACATGTTCATGCTACATGAAGTGGAATACTGCAGTAAAAACCATTTCAACATTTATTTTAATAGAAAATCTTTATAAATGTTTTATTTAACCCCTGTTCTGGACAATACATGTAGCCAAATATTACTTACTTACTCACTCTAGCTTACTGTACATTCTTTCCCTGTGTCATTAAATTGTATCAGATTCTTATATGTAATTCATATAAAATATTTTTTAAAAAATCGTTTTAGGTTATACCTGATTAAAAAGCAGCACTTTTATAACCTCCAAGAAAATGTAATACTATAAGGATGTACACGTCAAGGAATAGTTTTGCATGTAACAACACTGTTTCCATGTAACTTTACTTGGAAAACTACTACTACGTCAACACAGAACCTGTTTAGCCAATTTACAAAGATATCCACAGCATATTTCCTTTCACATTTGTGGATTATAAACCTGTAGCCCTTCAAATGCATATCCAAAATAAAACTGGTCCGAAACATTTAAATCACATTAAATGAATGTCATTTTTTTAATGCCACACACTTGCAAGCAGACGGTAAAATTTAAAAATAGGGAGCATGTGTTTTAATGCAGCAGAGTCAGTAAGTAAGGAATAAAACATAACATGACTTGTTAATATAGGAAAATAATCAACAACAAGGTGGTGTGATGTTACCTCTCTCAAGATTGAATATTTTTCCATTAAAACAGTCAGTTCTCGAAGTTGATGTGTTGGAAGAAGGAAAAATGGGCAAGCATAAGGATCTGGGTGACTTTGGTGAGGGCCAAATTGTGACGGCTAGACAACTGTGTCAGAGCATCTCCAAAATGGAAGGTCTTGTGGGATGTTCCCAGTATCCAGCGGTTAGAACTCCCCAGATCTCAATCCAATCGAGCATCTATGGGATGTGCTGGACAAACAACTCCAATCCATGGAGGCCCCGACTTAGAATTTACAGGACTTGCAGGATCTGCACACCTTCAGAGGTCTTGTGGAGTCCATGCCTCGATGGGTCAGAACTGTTTTGGTGGCACAAGGGGGACCTACACAATATTAGGCAGGTGGATTTAATGTTATGGCTGATCAGTGTATACCACAGCAATTTCTTTATTATTAAATTTTTTCATTAATTACAGAACGACACGTTATTTAATTTTGTGGAACACCCACAAAACAAGTTAATTCCTGTTATCACTTGTTAGAGCACCTATAAACAGTTGTTCCCTAAAAGCCTCTCTTAATAAGTTAACAAGACAAGTGAATGTTACTGAGAAACCAGAAAGAGCAAAGTCTTCTCTTCTATAGACTTTGCTATGACAGAAAACCTTTGAGGATTCAGCAAAGCTGTGGTATAAAAAAAAATTAAATTAGATTAGCTCACCAATACTAAGCTATTTATAATTAATTGAGCAAGTCCCATATTGTGATCACAATAATATTTATTGTGCCCTTGAGCTGCTGCCTAATGCTGATTTTAAAAAAAAAGAAGAAGATGAAGATTTAAACCTGATCTCATGCCAAATTCATAAGAATTCAAATGAACTAAAGTGAGTTAGATATCGTCGGTCCTTTTTTCAGTTTTCAATTGTCCAGTTTCAGTGAGCCTCAAGGTTCAACATATTGTGTATTTTGAGATGCTTTTCTGCTCACCACGGTTGTAAGGGAGTAGTTAATCAAGTTATCGTAGCCTTTCTGTCAGCTTGTCAGCCTTCTGTCAGTCTGGCCATTCTCCTCTGACCTCTCTCATCAACAAGACTGCAAAAAATCCACCTGCAAAAAATCCACTAACTGGATATGTACTGGGGTTTTTTCTGTTTAAACTCTAGAGACTGCTATATGAAAATCCCAGGAGATCAGCAGTTTCTGAAATAATCAGACCAGCCTATCTGGCACCAACAACCGGGCCATGGTTAAAGTCACAGAGATCCCATTTTTCCCCCATTCTGATGTTTGACGTGAACATTAACTTAAGCTCTTGACCTGTATCTGCATGGTTTTATGCATCGCACTACAGTCACATGATTGGCTGATTGGACAATTGCATGAATGTGCAGGGGTATACGTTATTAGTCATTTAATCAAGACAATAGTTGAAGCCATGAATTCTTTGAACAGACTTTGTTAACACAGACCGTGTTATCATGGTATCCACTATGGTCTTAAGTCTATTAAGACCATAGTGGAAGGAAATGAAACCAGAGTTCCTATGGGATTTGTTTATTGTGGCCTTTGTTGATCCTCTGGTATGCTAGTGATTGTGTGTGTGTGTTTGTGCGGGCCCATATTCTTTCATTGTTTAAGGGAGATTTACTATATGATCACCTTGTCCCTTAAATGACTCTGTAGTATCGCAGGTATTCATACACTTTAACGCAACAATCCAAGCTCTTGTTCAGACAATATTTTAAAACGAACTAAACATTTTATGTATGTAAGCATGATGCATATTTACATCTCATGTCCAGGTGAGAGAGAGAAAAAAATAAAGAAATTTCCTGGGTAAAGGAAAAAGGTAAAGGCCTCTTGTCTCTAGTACAACACAAAGCATTTAACTCTTTAAGTAAGCCATCTAGAACAGAGTGCTAGAGGCTCAGTGTCCTGCTGAGATTAGAAATTCTCTCTTCTTGTTCATTTCAATGGAGGAAGAGCTGCCAATGCAATACGCTCCACACTTCAATTTGCAGCACTTTGGGCTGGCAATCTTGAATAATCTCTCTCTTTCACCTCTCGCTCTTTTTCCAAGATGGAGCATTTCAATTTCCAGCGGCCTCCTGAAGATGGTATGCAACCCTTAATCATTTTATCTTTACTCTCCTAATCTATCTATATTTACTGGTTATATAAATAACCAGAATGATCTAGGAATATCTGAAGCTTCGGCTCCATTAGTTCTGTCACTCCCAGTCCTCAGTGAATCTTGATTAATCTATATTAAAATAGTTTAACCTGACCAAAAGAGATTATAATATTATAATATAATCTTTATAGTGTAATAGTCTGCTGGAATACAGCATTTCTCAGAGTAAACAGCCTCCATAAACCTGGCACATGAAGAAAAATATGCCCCTATTTCACTCTCTATCTTCCTCTCTCCTCCCTTGCTCTCTGTCTCTGTGAGCTGTGTATGATGTTGATACCAAAAAAAATTGTCAATGTGGCCTATATCATAAGATCATACCTGATATCAGTCATAGTTTATGGTAACTGATTTCAATTACAATATAACAATGGTGAGTAGAACCTGAAACCGAGAAAGATGGTCCACTTCCTTGTTGTCAAGCATTGCTGGAGGATGTCACATAAAAGCAGCCATTTTACTGCATGTATTTTTAGACTGACTCGTGGTCTTTGTCTGTTTTGACCAAATCCAGAACATTTATGTGTCATGCAGAGTCCCTAAGACATTCATCCGTGTTTAAAAAACACATATGGGTTTTGTAGAATGGAAGATGCCCAGCACAGTTTTATGGCCAGCATGATGCACTGTCTGGCCACAGATGAGGAGGTGCACAGCTGCTGCAGTAATCCTCCTGTAATAACTAGCTCATACTACAGCCAGTCAGACGTGTGCTACTACACATGTCTGCAGTTTAATCATCACCTAATCGCCACATTGGTATGTTTCTGTTATTTGTGTTTGTCTTTCAAAACGCTTGAGCAAACCTGGAAATTAGGCATCTTTTTCTTTTTTTTTTTTTTTAAATCTTTTTTTTTACAATCTTGATTTCACGATTTCACAACTTTCCGAACTGTGGTATTTGCCATAAAATGATATACTGTACAAATCTTTGTTTCAAAATATTGAACCATAGTTTTGTTCTGAGATCTGTCTTAATATGTATTTAGAACTCAATCCAGAATATGAATGTGAACATAAGGAACAGAAGGCACAAGTCTTTCTTTCCAGCCACACATCAGGAAGGAGGAACAAGAAAGGGAGAAAAGACCAGCCTTGTCCTTGTTCTATCAGAGCCTTTCACAGACTGCTCCATCAATTATTTACCTTTCATTTGGCCTCAAAGAGCAGGAGAAATGGCATAGCCTGAATGTAAAAGAAAAAGGTCAGCACATCTACACCAACGTGTGCACAATAACCATGCAGAGGCGATACGGAGCCATCTGCAATGTCACACATGCAAGTTTGTTTCTTTGCACTCAGGAGATTCGAGCCCTGTCATGAACCTGGTAGAACCATATGTCAAATCAATATTGGATGGCACTGCCTCAGACTGAGAATGGTGAAAGCATTATGGATGTTACTTGATGTTTTTCTTCCCACCCATCCATTTCTCCAGGCATAAAAATACTGTAGCTGAAAGGTTAGATGCATTGGGTGGGACTTGTCTTCATGAATTCTGCCGTGGAGGGATGTAGATAGTGTGGTTGTCACAAGTAGTCATGTAGTGCTGTCAGGTCTGTTTAGGCACCAACGCAATGGTGTTCACTGTCTTATTTCTGCTATTGGCATGTCAGAGATGGAAACCTATAGGAACTCTGTGCTTACTGTCACTCTGACACTATTGTATTACTTCAGCAAAAGTCCATCTTTACATATTTGTCATCCTTGCCATGTGTTATTAATCTATGAGCTTTAAAATGCATGATGAAAGCTGCCTGTGCCTAACAGATACCCTCCTATGTCCCTTTTTCTGTCCAGCCCTGCTATCCAGCTGTCCAGATGGGGTGCAGATGCTGTAGCATGATAAAAAGGTAAGAATGAAGAAACAAACAGAATTACTGATACTCACTCCGGCCAAGTGACAAAAGCTCGCTGTGCCCTTCTGGAGTTTATAAATGTCAAGTCTGTCAGAGAGTCTAGTGGAGGAAGAAAAGGCTGTGAAAAGCTGTTATTACTCTAAATATTGGTTGTTGTCAGCCAACAAATCAGCCATGCTAAAGGGATCAGAATAGCTACCACATTGCCTTTTACTCTCTTTCTATATTTATCTTGAAGGATCTGTTCTGTCAGGAAGAAAGAAAAGAACAGTGTTGTAAAGACTTCATCTAAAGCACAAACAAGACCACTGAATATCGCTGGCACTGTTAATGCTCTTTAAAAGATTATCAAGAGCAAACCAGATGGTGATGTCTCTCTGAAGAAAACATGTTATGAAAGACACCTGTGCTAAAAGAGAAATTGCAACTTTTAACTCAAAGGATAAAAAGCTACTTTTAACTTGTTCATCCAGGCTAAACCATCAGGCAGTGTGTTATCTGTGAATATATCCAGGCTAAATGGTCAGATAGTGTGTTATCTGTGAATATATCCAGGTTAAATGATCAGGTAGTGTGTTATCTGTGAATATATCCAGGCTAAATGATCAGGTAGTGTGTTATGTGTGAATATATCCAGGCTAAATGGTCAGGTAGTGTGTTATGTGTGAATATATCCAGGCTAAATGGTCAGGTATTGTGTTATCTGTGAATATATCCAGGCTTAATGATCAGGTAGTGTGTTATCTGTGAATATATCCAGGCTAAATGATCAGGTAGTGTGTTATCTGTGAATATATCCAGGCTTAATGATCAGGTAGTGTGTTATCTGTGAATATATCCTGATCATTAAGCCTGGATATATTAAGCCTGACCATTTAGCCTGGTCAGATAGTGTGTTATCTGTGAATATATCCAGGCTAAATGATCAGGTAGTGTGTTATCTGTGAATATATCCAGGCTAAATGATCAGGTAGTGTGTTATGTGTGAATATATCCAGGCTAAATGGTCAGGTAGTGTGTTATCTGTGAATATATCCAGGCTAAATGATCAGGTAGTGTGTTATCTGTGAATATATCCAGGCTTAATGATCAGGTAGTGTGTTATCTGTGAATATATCCAGGCTAAATGGTCAGGTAGTGTGTTGTCTGTGAAAGTAGCCAGGCTAAATGGTCAGGTGTGTGTTATATGTGAAAGTAGCCAGGCTAAATGAGCAGGTAGTGTGTTATCTGTGAATATATCCAGCATAATGGTCAGGTAGTGTGTTATGTGTGAATATATCCACGCTAAATGGTCAGATAGTGTGTTATCTGTGAATATATCCAGGCTTAATTATCAGGTAGTGTGTTATCTGTGAATATAGCCAGGATAATGATCAGGTAGTGTGTTATCTGTGAATATAGCCAGGATAATGATCAGGTAGTGTGTTATCTGTGAATATAGCCAGCATAATGGTCAGGTAGTGTGTTATCTGTGAATATAGCCAGCATAATGGTCAGGTAGTGTGTTATCTGTGAATATAGCCAGCATAATGGTCAGGTAGTGTGTTATCTGTGAATATAGCCAGCATAATGGTCAGGTAGTGTGTTATCTGTGAATATAGCCAGCATAATGGTCAGGTAGTGTGTTATCTGTGAATATATCCAGGCTAAATAGTTAAGTAGCATATTATCTGTGAATATAGCCAGACTAAGTGGTCAGCAAGAGTATCGTTTTCCCAGTAGCTGCCAATGATAACAACCTCGATAGTGCTTTACGCTGTTAAATTGTTACTGCTATGAATTCGATAGTTTTGCTGGTTATGGTACAGATTCAGTAGAAGGTGAACATACTGCCCAGTGTCACACTTCTGGGCTTAGCTTGAGCTGGTTAAATGGATTGCCTCATGCAAATACCATACAAACGTGACCCAACACACACAAAATTTGTTCCACTTTTTTGTTTAAACTCATTTCCCTTAGACATTCATATTAAATGCCCCTTTTGTCTTTCCAAACACAATATTTCCTACACTGTAAGGACTTGAATGTTTTGGGTTATGGCCATTACAATATCTGTGGGTTTGTGCAGGCTCTGTAAATCCCTATAATCTATAACAGGGTTCACTCTTATGTGCTGCATGGAAATCATATTCTGCCTTATTCTGCTGTATCACAGTTATAAATGAAACTGAAAAGCAGCCATGGCTAATTACCCTGACAACTTTGACAGCTCATATAAATGCCATTATTATGTTGTCATCACGTTCTTAAAGGCTCTTTATAATGCTTAACAGACTTTTGGCCAATACCGCATGCATTTCTCTACCACAAACAGAAGTTCATTTTGGCCTTGTATTTTTAAAACGGACGTTTGCAGGTGGCTGCACTGGAAACACTACAAACGTAAAAGGAAATTGACAATTATAAACTGACATGAAAACAATTGACATTAAAATGATACTATCATGATTTTTATGTAAGGCTAGGGCAGATGCACATTTAAACCTGTCAGTCAACTGACTAAACTGAAAATTGCCAACATCTCATCTGCAAGCCTATAGAAGCTTTCCCTGCTAACAGAAGTCAGCCCACCTTTCCATACAGGCACAGCATGCTATATCTGTGCAGAACAATTTGACTTGATGGATCCAGCATAAGAGAATATATATTACTGACATTTATTATAGCTCAGGTTATGACATAAAGGACTACAGACGGAAACATAAATGCAAAAATAAACAACTACGCATGAGTGCATATGCATGAAGATCAACAGATTGACATCGACCGAGTTTGGCGTCTTCACCACTGGCTTGCTGTGTCTAGCTCTGGGGAGTAATCTGTCTCCTTTTTCCTCTCTATCCCCGGGTGGTTTTGTGGGCTTTCTGTTGGTGGAGGGTGTGAAGGGCAGAAGGAGCTTTGCAGGAAATGTCTGACAGCTCTTATCACTATCCATAAATATACCCGGCTCCTTTCTGCAACACACACACATTTCCTCATCTCTCAAGCTCTCACCTGCCTGCTAACAGGTGGGAAACTGTGCTGCTCACACATGTGGGTTGTTTTGTGTTCCTTACATGTTAAAAATGTTGTTAGGCTTCTGAAACTGATCCAGCATTATGAAAGATTCTATGAAATGGGCTAATGAGGAAAAGAGATGTACTCACAGAGGAGAATACAATAATGGACTTAATGCAGAGGGCATTGCTGCGTCAGAGACTGCGTTTGCGTACCCAATGCAAATTTAGTGTGCAGTCAAATCGACTGGCTTGACTTATCAAGTTGTAAAAGAAGCAAATATCCAGGCTTTTGTTTGCAGCACTATGGGTTTATCAGGGTCTCTTTTTCTTCCTTGATATTATGATTATTTCTAAATATCACACCTCTTCAGAAAGAACACTTTATCTTATCTGTATAATGCAGTCTGCTTTTTTTTTTTTAATTTTGCTGCAATGTATTCTTTATCCATCTCTCTGATTCTCTTGTAGTTACATCTATGAGCCTACAGACCCTGTGGAAGTCAATGGGCTGAAACAGGATCCTTCCACCAATTCCTTAGTCTCTTCTTACCAATGTCACAGTCAGTCAGATGTTGGGAAAAAACAAGGCTTCCACAATTTGGGCTACACCAGCAACAGCAACCTCAGCAAATCTGACATTGAAAACAATCACATAAACCAGGCTAGATCGAACCAACCCCAGACAGCAGGGGGCAACTCTAGTCTCTATATTTTGCACCCAGACGGAAGGGTCCCCCCAATCCTTCCTAGTGCTCCACCCATATGCCCTGTTTCACCATTGGGCACAGAACCAGGGAAACAAACAGAGAGGTTCCGAGACTCAGGCCTGGGAAATGGGTCTGATGGCTACTTGTGCAGAACGGACCAGGAAGAGGAAGGAAGACAGGGAGCAGGGGACACGGCAGACGAGGAGAGCGTCATATCAGTGGACATCCATACTAGCAGCACCAGCCTCTCCTCAGCCGACACCAAGCTCGTGATAGACGAAGATTCATCATTCTCCCGGAAAGCGGGATCGAAGGAAAAAGACACAGAGGACACTGTGAGTGTCACAGACTCTATGGTGGCGGAAGCACTCGCTGCCTTGGAGGCGGCCACTGCAGGGGAGGAGTATGAGTAAGAACTGGAGCTCACCACCTGTCATGGCGCCTGGACCTGACATGAATGAACACCACATATGGCCAAAAAAGATATTTTTTCCCTTATATACGTTTCAATCACCAAGTCTTCATGAAGGATTTTTTAAATGAAGTTTTAAACAGACTCCTATTTGTTTACAGTTCATACTGTATATAAACAGAATATATAATATGGATATATTCTGCCAAGCATATTGGTAGCATGGAGTGTATGGGCTGTTACTTTCTGAACCTTTCTCTGTGCCTTTTTATAGTCTATGCAAGTCCATACTACTGTGATGAGCATTTAATTATTTTGTTTAGTTGACAATCTGCAATATTCTCCCTAACTTCATGATGATACTATAAGCCTGAGTGGGCAGAGAGAACAGTTGTAGCAAGTGAAGTTGTGAATGTCCAAGGGGCTTATAATTCATAGAAAAGGGGCACTGTTGTTCTTCCTTCCCAAAATGTGAACACCTTTCAGTGGAACCGGGGCTTTGACCAGGTACACCCACATAGGAAGAGCTTTATTCTCAAACTAATTCTTAAACTGATAAATCCAACACTGTAAACATGTCCCTTTTGTCTTATTTTGGTCTTAATTGATCAGTTTATAAAGTTTTTTTATTATTAAATTTCTAATCAGGCTGATGTTAAACACATTAATCCACTCATCGACATTTTAGCCTTGATTACAGATATCTTGATTCCTCTAATGTCTAAAGAAAGCTTCTGTTCATTTGGGGTTGAAGTGAGCATCCAACTGACATTAACAATGAATCCTAGTTATCACTGCCTCTCTAGTTACTTCGGCAGCTTTAAGAGAACCACTGAGAGGACCCTCTCTTCAAAATAGGAGAGTGGGTTCAAGTTTGAACTGCTGGGAAAACAGTAGCACAGGTTCCACATCCCCCTACTGCAGGAAGTTATATGCTGAGAAATGACACCTACATTTTATGCAGACTTTTCATAAAGAATTATTATTATAGTGCTAACTGTTGTGACGTTATTTATGCAGTTGACATAGCTGGGGCCAATGACAGTAGTTGACCTTTAAAAAAAAAATTTTTTTTTAAAAGTGAAACTGTGGTTAACTGAACGAGGCTCAAGATTTCAGTTGGTGACTTGATGTGAGGAAGGACTTTGCATTTCCATAAAACTATGAAGAAGAAGCACAGTAAAACACTTTTCTCAGCCTAGCAGGTAAATGTAATCTTGCATTATCAGCCATTTTATTTTCTCAAATGCTACAGTTAAACTTTCAGTAGTAAAGGATTCTGAATGTGTGGACTATGTGTTACAGTACAGCCAAAAATATTTTCTTTTGCAAAATGTATATATGTAAATGCACAAGCAGTCACTGTTTCATCTACGATATTTATTGTCTTTCATGATGAGATCAATACAGATGTGTATTTTAAAACAATTTTGTCATTTTCAAAATCTGCTCCACTTAATTTAATTTAACAAGAGATAAGGAAAAAATAATAAAGCACAATGCCTGTGATCATGACTGGTACTGTTGGTAATTTAGTGATATTTCTAAGGAATATGCCACAAGACACAAGGCAAAAGTCTTCCAGACAGCAATAGACCAAGACACTCCAACTGTACATGAGCTTGTGGGTGAGTGCAGTCTTCTGTTTACTTAAATGCTAAAAAATAAGAACTATGGCTTTATACTAGCCAGTAGTGCTGCAACTAACAATTCTTTTTTTAATATTTCATTAATTTATACTTGGGTAATCTATTGATTTTTATAAAATACCAAAAATATTTATTTAAAAATACATCTTTGCAGCATTATAATCAATTAATATTACTTCAGAACTCTTAACTAGGTTCAATTAAATAACAGGTCACTAACTGCAATACAGCATTACTGACAATTACCAGATAATCGGTCACAGCATGGCCCTGATTTATTAATTCTGTAACCAGACAAATTCAAAATAAAGGCAAAATAATTATCTGCTGTCTGTCTCGCTAACTGAAACACTCACTTTGCTTGCCATATTTGTGCGAGGCGAATCATTTTCTCTGTCGTAATGCGCTCTGTCATTTCCATCAAATGTGTTTTTAGTCTAAGTGGTGTATCGCACTGCAGCATGCTTCATAACACAGTCCAATCAAGCAATAATGAAATTCATTGCCAACTATTTTTATTATCGATTTTGTCGATTAGTTGCTGCAGACCTGCTGCCAACTATCTACTTCTGCTTTTTCTTCTCTTTCAGCACAATGACAGATATAAGTGAACAGCACTTTATCTACTGTGTATGGTTTAAATATTTTCCTAAAAGGAGAATTAAAACTTCAATACATGAAAATTGTATCTTAAGGAATCTTCAGAATCAGAATAAATAGTCAATACAAAAAAAAAAAAAAAAAAAATTACATTTCAAAGAGAACATGCCCATTACTAGAAAAGTAAAACCCTACGCGGAACTATCCTAGCTTCATTCATGGTTATGGCACTAAAGTAGACTTGCCATGAGGAAATGTTTAAAGTAATACATTAATAGACTTGGTGTATTTTTATATCCATATATCAGTAATTGAGCAGGTGTACTATAAGGAGCTCTTTCGAAGAGTTAGAAGAGTTTAGCGTCCCTCGTAGTTCCATGAGGGAGCAGGTTAATAATTCACAGATCCAAAAATACCAAGGCATAATAATACATTACTGCCTGTTAAACATTCATGAGCTCCACATATGCAAACTCCACACATGCACTAGACACTCTGAAACTGCAGGAACGTCTGTCTGACATATACTCATTTCGTGGAAATTCTACACTGCAACATACTCCACACGTCAGTCAGGTTCTTGCTGCACCAGGCAGTATATATGCATGATGTCAACAAACAGCAGAGAGATTAAAAAGAAACAGACAGAATGGAATAAAAACCATGAAATTTAGATGTAAAAAAATATAGAAGCATGGGATTAAGCAGTCTCTTCCAATTCACACAGGCCAAGTGGACCATGCTCTCTAAATAGCCAAGATCAGGAATTAATGGAATGGAGAGGAAAAGGCATTTTGTGTTTGAATTTTGAGAAGGAGTCTGTTTCCAAGGTCAACAGTACCACTCTGGTGACCTATTAACACACACCTGTTAGATATTACCCACAATGCTCAGTCGATTAACCTGCTAGACCAGCATTGCAGGTGCTTAAGGAGAAAATTACATTTTGGGTTTATTGGAAAAGAAGGATCACAAACACCTAGATTTTAATTTAACACATTTTAATGTAGATACAAACTGTAGGTACAAAAACATAATTAAAACAATAGTTGTTCTATAACATAGCCTTTTTTTAATCCAATGCAAAACATTTATTTGACTTCCAATATTCCATTACATTTTAGACATATTTGCTTTAAAATATTGATTCTTAAATACACAAGTCGAATTATTTTGGTTCAAGTACTTCACCTAAAAATCCTAAAAGAATGAGGTAGCAGGGACTAGCTAACATGATTTCATCCACAACAGTGCTTAAATAGTCCGTAGTCATCACTCTTTATTAGGAACATTTTGGGGTTTTGGAAGAAGCATTACCTGAACCAACAGGTTTGGCAGAGAATATTTGGATTAACTGTATTCTCAAATATTCTCCTTATATTATATAAATACACTTTACGAATAATATGCAATTAGATGGCACTCTTTTTTTTTTTTCCTCAAGCCAAAATAAAACTTTGTAACTGTAATTGCGGTCATCGATTATCTGTGAGAAAAGTATTGCGATGTTTGCTGTATTTGTACAAAGCCCCAAAACGTATTACTGTTTTATTATTTTGGGCAACATTTTAACAAAAGTGCACTTAAATTTCACAAACCATTCACCACTTTTTCTCCCCCACACACCTCCTCAATTTCCTCATACAATTCATATAATAAATGTATTGGCAAATGTGTGTTGGCTAAACTGTACTGAATCTAGATTTTTTTTTTTAACTTTAACTACTGGTTAAGTACAGAACAGGAAACAGTATGAGAGTAGATGAATAATATAATAATATTATTGTATTCCTTATGTATTTGTATTAGATTATCACACACACTGCTTTTTATTGTATGAGGTAACCAGACAGGTACATAAAATGTGAATAAACCATGCAGTCTGGGTAATCTGGTGCAACATTTTCCTAAAGAACTACTGAAGGAAGCGATTTTATGACTAGCGAATTGTGACTATATTTTACACAGAAGCTCCCCATATCATTTTCTAGAGTTTTTGTCCCTTTTTTCTTTCTACATTTTAGCAGGATTTGTTTATTTGCATCACTATATACTGTTGCATATGGCTTCAAGAGGACATTTGGGAAAGTATAGAGCACTAACAATGGCGTTTTATACCAGGATGGAGACTACATCATAAAACTACGTATATCCTAAACACAAAGCACACTAAGAGTTTTGCCACACTAAGAGTAATAAACAGACAATTTGGCAGACACTGGCTTACATTAAACATCTAGCTGATCTGGTTAAAGGCACAAAGGGTTTGGCAAAGCAATATAAAACCAATGACCTGGTGGACAGGTAGAACAGGGTCATACACAGTGATGCATTCAGACATGTGCTTTGTTAAATTTGTACCCAAGGTGGTTTTATGGTTCTCCGTAGTGATCAAACTGAAAAGAATACGCTAAAAAAAACGTCCCTGCTTCTTGGAAGTAGTAGACCGAGTCACATGACCTTGGGTCACATAACCATTCTGGAGTCTACAATGTAATGTGAGCGTATGTTTGACTGTGGATTAACCATTGATATGCTCGCAGCCATTAAAATGTACAAAACGACTCCGTGCGTGGTTAATGATGCAGTGTGTTTATAAAGGGAGGAATGACACGGTGATGGAATAACTCTGACAAACTGGTGCGTGTTCCTCCTCCCTGCCCAGATACACAAACAAACCCCAGTGGCAAGAGATTGGAGTCTAATACTGCAGTTCAAATTAAAAGTCCTATCCATTTTGCTTCTTTCTAACCATCTTTTACCTCCATCTTGTCTTTGGGGCCTTGGAGTTACTTCCTCCCTCTCTGCTGTCAGTGCTGTGGTAGGGTTTAAAACATGTTTAAAATTTTCTCTTGACTATACTTGAACAGATATTGCTTCTCCCCCACAATCACTTTTTATCATCAGCCTCTGCCTGGAGAGAAAGGAGAGAAAAATAGCACATGATTAAACTCAATTACACATATTAGAGTATGTCTATGACGCATACGGATGATCCAACACGTCATCACAAAATCTCAATTCAGATACGAGTCAATGACCTTTAGTGTTTTTACTTAAACACAGTCGACTATAGTGTTGGTGAGCTTAGCTGAAGTTAGCTGAAAAGGGGCACTAATCTACTATTGGGCAGTAGTGTCAGTACAAATGGTACAGTTACTAGTTTAACTACATTTCCCAGTGGTAAGGAGAAAGCATCCCTACTTTTTGAATCAAGTAGCCTATAAGAAGCTAAACTACTTCAAGTTTCACTACCAAACAATAGCGCCGCAACAACTAATAGACAACATCTATAAAATTGAATAACAGAAATAGTTGGCAACGAATTTCATTATAGATCAGTTGGACTGTGTTATAACTGTGTTATGAAGCACGCTGTGGTGAACTACCATCCCTCTGATTGACTCTTGTGAATTATGTACTGTCTTTTGGGCTGTATACTGTGGTAGTATTTATTTAATTAGTTATTGAAAAATAGAATTATTAGAATTAGAAAAGTCCAACTGAAAATTTAAACATGACTGGGAAGTTTGTAATTAATTACTTGACTAGATGATTGTTTAATTAATTAATTAATTAGACACTAGGCCAAGTCTCATATGTATGGTTGTATTGGTAAAAAACAAAAGAGGCAGATACAGAAACAAAGCCCAGGGCAGTGGCGATGCCCTGCTGTGATTCCCTGCAGTTTTCTCTATAGCAACCCTCTCTGACTGCGTGTCTGTGTGTATTGTGTGGTTTATTAGTTTGTAGTGTATTCTTAGTGGAGCTCACCTTAGGCTGTGCATCTGTGCTGCTGTTCAGTGGAGCTGCCTCAGTCTTTACCGGCGTGGCAGGGACACTGCCGTTAGGCTCAGTGATCAGCAGGCTGCGTCTTTCCCGGGCCGGCCGTGGGTCAGTTTTAGTCACACGGAACCTGAAATTGAACCCAATCTTTTAAGTCTGCCGTTCAGCACACTACAGACATACATTCAGCTCTGTATGCACACAACACGAATACTAACTAGCCACGCATTCCGTTCACAAACATTCATCCAGGAATTAATTAAATGAATTGGGAAATTCATTTAAATCTACCCACAAACACACATGGGTTAGGGTGACCCTGATATAAACTCTCATTTATCACAATGGATGAATGGGGAAATGTTCGATTAGCATTCAAAACACAGACTCCCCTTCAGAGAGCACACAAGAATGAGCGATGCCCTGGACTAGCCACATACACACACACACAGATGCACACGCACACCCACACAACATAAATGATCTAAAATAATCATTAAATGTGCACACACGCACACACCAAAATGTCAAGGTGTCAGTCAGTACGTCGTAACAAACGCCTGGGCACCTGCTTAGAATATTTGCATGTGTCTGTTTGTATGTGCGAGAACAGATGACGCACACCAGGAACAGAAATCAAATAAATCAATGAACTTCCTTGTTCAGGTGAACATGACCTCACCACACAGTCTCATCCATCTAAAGGCTGCTTTACACTGTTTGATTTTGGTCATGATAATGCTGTCACAGAATAAAATAGCAAATTGGGAAAGAATTCCTTATAGGGTTGGGAGGGGTTGGGATATGACGCTATAATATTGATATCACGATAAACCACGTCACGGTACACTTTCTGAGATATCACGGATATCGATATATCATAGAGAGAATTCCCTCTTATACAGTCATAACCAATGGTTACTTTCCCAGTTACACACAGTCAAACACACACCTGCCAACTGCCAGCACAGTGACTTCTCCAGCATGGGCGCGCCTCTCCACTTTCTTGTTGGAGCCGCGCCGCATGAGGGGCCATTTCTTCTGATTACAGCGGTTACACATGTTGCTGTGCCCCACCACTCCGCCGATGGTGTGAAGGTGGTTACAGGTGTGTTTGGCTGCTGCGGCAGGAGCTCCGGGTGACACAGGGCTCACAGGGGTTGCAGGAGCAGGCGTGGTAGGTGTTATAGGAGTGCTATAAATAGACAAAATATCAAACAAACAGTAAGAGACTAGACAGAGAAAAGGCAATACAACAGTCACCTTAAGAACCTGAGATTGTACGTGTTTTGCTTCAGTTATTTTTTTAAATGATGACACATATTGGTATGTTACTTCTAGTAATATTTCTTTACTATATCGTCATTTTATACATTTTATTCGACAGGCTATGAGCAGCAATTTTCTGAACAAAACCAAGAGTTTTCTAGTATCACTGAACGATTCACTAGAACATTTTTCCTGGCAAATTTATTTTTTAAATAATCTGTTCTAATTATTTGTTTTTTTCATTCATTCATATTCAGTAAGTGCTTTATTCTGGTCAGGGTGGTGATGGATCCGGAGCCTGTGCAAGTAACACTGGGTGTGACGCCATTCAATCCCAGGGTACCATGTACACACTCATTCACACCTATGGCCAATTTAGCATAGTCAATCCACCTAATCGGATGTTTTTGGGAGGTGGGAGGAAAATGGATGTAACCTACATGAACGGGGGGGACATGTAAAACTCCACACAGTATCCCCAGCTCAGGATCAAACCCAGCAATGCTACCTACTGCTCCACCGTGCCACCGTGCTTATTAATAGCGCATAAAAAAAAAAGATGACACTCGGGCAGAGTGCTGCCTAAAAAAGAGTAGTACCAGAATTAGAAAACAGCATCAAACTCTCTGGGTTGCATTTCCTGATGCTTTTACTTGTAATGCTGTGTATTGTTCATTGCTGCTCGTCTCTCTCCTTCCCTCACTAACTAATGTTTAAAGTAGAGATGCACTTCTGCCACTCAGCTGTCCCATTTACCAGTCTCTGTTTCACTACGGGACACCACTGAGGGTGTGTAATATGTCGTGTTGAAAAGGCGGAGTTAGATCAGGATAGGGACGTTATGTAAATGACCATCTGCAGGAGGGATGAGAGAGGAATAAAAGACAGGGCAGAGACAGGCTTTTACAGCCTTCTCGAACTCGAACACCTACACACCAGCAGGGAGGTATGTGTCCGTCTAAAGGTTGGCGTGATTTATAAAAGAAGGAACAGAAAAATTGAAAAACAGATTACAGAGATACACAAACTAACAATGATTTATTACAAGCACTTTGGGAACGTAATGATATTTAGAAACCACTTCTTTCTATGCATGTCCAGGAAGATCAAATCCTACGCCCAGCAACAGACTCTTTCTCCAATCTGTCAATCAACTCTTGCTCCAATCTAGGCCCCGCCTTGTCTGGCTTGCACAGGCCTCTGGCTCCTCCCAGCTGCCTCTCTAAGTGTGCCTCTGGCTCTCTGCCCAACAGCCCAGTCAGGAAATGAGAGCACTCTGTCCAACGTCACTGCGCTGAAATACTCCAGCCTGCAACTAATCTGTCCCTTGCACTCATCCATACGCTCTTCCACTATGTCAATCATTCATTTTCTCTGGCTGCTTTGACTCCTAATGATACGTCTTCCCTCATTCCCTGTCTCCATAGCTGCCATCATTATACTCCCTGCTGCTGTGTTATTCTGATACTCCACAACCATTCCCTGCTTCTTATCCATCTCATCTGTGGTCGTCTACCTTCTCTCTTTTTCACATTTGAGATTTTCCTCTCACACTGTGCCTGCATTCACTTGTCAAGGACGCACCGGCTCACTCTTTTGCTTGGCTTATGAATGGAGAGAAGACCTTGTTTTGTGGATGAGAGGCTTTCACTAAATTTACATCACATGTACTTGAAAAGAAAAAAAAAAAAAAAAAAGAGTGCATCCATAATAAGGCTGAAGAGCTGAATGAAAACAACAACAACAAAAAAAAACTTTCAGGCTAATTGCAGGCATGATTTGGTGTCAGAAAGACAAGCTATACACAGCACAGAGTGGCTATACAGTGAGTGGATGATGCATCACTGACAGTTCTGCAATTTGTTTTCATTTACAATATGTAGAAAGAAGACTGAACAACACTGAACAATGCTACAGATCTTTTTTTATTATTTTATTGTTTTCTGCTTTTATAACTTGTTCTCCAGTTTTATCTCTTAAAAACAAAATTGCATAAAACCACCATTATGTATATTATCACAGTGGTTGCTAGTTTATTAGATGCTAGATCATTATAGTAACTACAGTAAAATATTCATATGGACACCACTCAGTGTACGTACAATATTTGCATACAGAGTTCATTACATATACAGATCTAGTGGGGGTGACAGTTTATTTCAAAGCCTACACTGCCACCTTGTGGTAGCAACCTTCAGTCATCAAATACTAAAATCTAAAGGATCTCAGCTGCCTGAAATCACCAGATGTTTCTCAGACAGCTACAGGATAATTGCATGGCTTCATGAAAATGAGCCAAAATAACTATATACACAGTAAAATAAAAAACATATTCAGCGAGTGATATTTTGAGTTTAAAAAGAGTTTAAACAGGTTTTCCTAACTACAGCATTTTTTTTTCTGCAAAAGGTTTGAAATTTATGGATGCCCTTACAGTTGATATTTGCTGAAGCCTTCTCTAAAAAGAACAGGACTACGCTTCTTCATCTAATGTCTAACATGGTATGCTTGTAGAGGGATCTTGTACCAGCCCTACATGCAGAACATTTCAGGCTCCTGTATATTCCAGGGTTTGTGCATGTGGATCTTTAAAACAGACCACTTACTTTTTAATACGGTTCAAAGTGAGAGTAGGGTTCCACAGGGTTTGATGTGGTTCAAGCAAACATTTCTCAACCAGCTGCCTGAGGAATGTAGGTTTGGGGTCATTGTCTTTTAAAAGACTCATCCCTGACAAAGTCTTAACATCCTGGCAGCAGCAACCAGTTGCTGGGTTGAAAAATCCTGGCATTGGACTTTGATCTCATCTGATCAAAGCACACAGTTCTGGTGGTATTTCCAATGATACAAAGTTTAGGTGCTTTTTTCAGCACTCTAATGAAGGGCCTCTTTTATACAACCCTTTTCAAATAGCTTGTTATGGACACTGAGTGAAATAGCTGATTGTACAACATGAAAACAAGGGTCAATTGTCCAATTCTGAAACTGTGCTCTTCGGGCTCTTCCTTGTCTCCCTCAACATCTTCCTCGCTGTGCAAGGTACACTATATGACCAAAAGTTTGTGGACACCTGACCATCACACACACACGTGCTGTTTGAACATTCTATTCCAGATTTAGTCCCCCTTTGCTGTTATAGTAATCTCCACTCTTCTGGGAAGGCTTGCCACTATATTTTAGAACATGGCTATCCCTTTACTTTTGAACAAAGCCTATAAGAGGCTAAACTACACCATATGGCCAAACTTATATATAGACACACTCATATGTTCTTATTGAACATCCCATTCCAAAGCCATGGGCACTATTATGGAGTTGGTCTCCCCTTTGCTTCCACTCTTTTGAGAAGGATTTCCACTAGAGTTTTTTAAAGTGGCTGTGGAGTTTGTGCTCATTAATCTACAAGAGCATTAGTGAGAACAGGCCCTGATGTCAGATGAGCAGGCCTGGGGCGCAGTCAACATTCCACCTCATCCCGTAGTTTAAGGCTGAGATCAGGGCTCTGTGCAGGCCACTCAGGTTCTTCCACACTGTTTGGCAAACCATGTCATTATGGAGCTTGTTTTGTGCACAGGGGCATTGTGATGCTGGAACAGGTTTGGGCCCTTTAGTTCGAGTGAAGGTAAATAGTAATGCTAAAGCATACAAAGACATTCTATAGAGTTGTGTGCTTCCAACTTTGGCGGAGCAGTTTGGGGAAGACCCATGTATGGCTGTGATGGTCAGGTGTCCACAAACCTTTGGCCATATAGTGTATCAGTAAGCTGATGTGTCCTCTTCTCAGCAAACTTTTACATTTTTCAGAACTTTTATAATTGCCCTAATTGTGCTTGATGGTATGTTTAACTGCTTTTCATATCCATTATGTGACTTGGGCAGGTCAACAGCTGTTTGTCACTTTTGTACTAAAAGCTATTTATTCTCCATAGTGATGGACAAAATTTTACATGTGTCAATCCTCAAATTTGGGGGAAAAGTTAGTATTTTCATTAAATGTTCATGTGTGATGTTATATATACAATGTCTTTTGCCCATTAATTTGAAGGGTGCCAATATTTATGAAGCTCACCCTCCTACAGATCACCAGAAAACATGTGTGCGGCCTCCCATGCCTGGCGTAGCTGGATCATCCAAAATTAATACATTGTAAAATTGAGAAGTTTTGTAACAAATAACGTATCTTACCCATCAGAGTCTGTGCTGTTCTCAGTAACCATGGCCTTCAGGGCATCTGTGTTGGCTAAGGAGACAGAGGAAGAAGAAAGATAGAAAAAAAAAAAAAAAAAAAGAGAGAGAGAGAGCACTATTGAAACTGTAGACAAATAGACAATATTTAACTTTTTAAAAACTGATAAGTTTGAACAATAAAGTAAGAATCGCTTCCCAAGCTTATTCAGATGCTTTTCATAATCGTACCCAGTTTACCCATGTTTTTCAATCACCCATTCTTTCTCTCACTTCTAACATTCCTCCTTTTGCATCCTTCTTTTCTTTCCTGCTTTCAACCTTCAAGGACGCCCTGGCTCATTCTTGTGCTTTGCTTTTGAATGGAGATCAAGAATAGAAAACAGAGTACTATAGACAATGCTTTCACCAATTTACACAGAAAAGCAGACCTTTCTGAAGAACATCTGAGTATGCATTCATTATGTGAAAGCTGCAATTTTGAAAGAGACATATGAACCACGTCTGGACCTTTAAAAGAGAAACAATTCCTGAGACCGCCGGTGATTTGCGCCCAACACAATGAAACTAGGCATTACCTGCATGTAGCGTGAGAACACACAGCCTCGGCCATTTACATCCTGTGTACTAGGTATGGGGGCAAATACAGCCGGCCAGTTCCAACCGGTCTTGTGGTCAAAAATAACTTGGTCAATATTTTCCATTTTCCACCTTGTTTGTTGTTATTCTAATCTTACATTCATTATGCTCACCACCAGATGGCAGACAAGGGCAATACTAGTTTGATGCAGCAGAAATGTGCATGAACTTGTAAAACACCCCAGCCAAACTATACCTAGCAAACAAAATATTTGCAAGAAATGTAAGCCGCCCATTTTTTTTTTTTTTAAAAAAAAAGGCCCTTGGAGCAAAATGTTTGCGCACCATTAGGCTACTCTTGAAAAATCTGTGCAGCTAGACGTAGCCTTTCTGATGCATTTCTGATCATTTTGTCATTTTCTCTTCCATTATCCTGATTCAGCATTAAGACCCTACCACAAACAAACAAACAAGGCCTGTGCAAGTAGTAACAGGCAAGATATAACACTAGAATGACAATAGACTTTTTTTAATACAATAAATTTAAAAAGTGAATTGAGACTGAGAAAAAAAAAACAAAAACAAAAACAGGACCCCAAGTACTTAACAGAAAACTAAACCTTGAACAGCTCACATGAATCTTCAGAGCATGACAATAACACAGTGATTGAGCAAACAAGTTCATTTCCCTTTTTGTCGGCACAGAAGAACATTACTCATGCCAGTGGGAGGCTGGTGATGTATTTATTATGTGTGTTTTTATGAGAGCAGTGAATTCACTGAATAAGCCTCCATTTGAGAACCTCTGTGTGGGTATCTGTTATTCATAAGCAGGAAAAGACTAACAGTCATCTTCCTGGAATCATGGCATTTTATCATGGCGATCAGATTTTCTGCTTGTTCAAATTCTAACTTGCTTTCTGTATTGTGAGAATTTTCAGGTTTTACTGATATACAGCAAAATGGAGAAGCAATAAAATAGGGAGGGCAAATTGAGCAACTACTGAAAAAAACTGAATTTGTTCAAATCATCCAGTAATCTCTAGAAAGGGATAGTTGTGAAAGCATTAGCAGTTACTTTCAGTATCCTTGACCCCTGCAAAAGTTTCTCCCAGTGGAATTAATACAATATGACAAATAACATAGCAAACTGAGCCGTCTGATCTGGAATCACTATCTGCAGATTTATAGTTAATTTAACATTTTCACAAATAATTTTGAAAGCTTTTACACACGCAGCAGTTTTCATGAATTTAACCTGTTTACAGTGAACTCAATGTTTTGCTTCTTATTACTGTTAAACTTTGACTAAGATGTTTTAGGCTGGGTTTACACTTCAAGATTATTGGCCTGATTTTTTTTTTTTCTGTTGCAGACAAAAATCACACATCGTAAAAGACTTCTTTGGTCCCAAGTTGAGATTGGCAGTCTTACAGTGTGTCATAACGTGACATGCTCACTGGCGGCCTAACAATCTGGCAGTTCCAGAAAAGTTTTATTAAAATGTGATCACTGCTGTGATGTTCATCTCAAAGCCACATGTGTCTCTGTCTCTGTCTCTGTCTCTCTCTCTCTCCCCCCCCCCCTCCCCCCCCTCTCACTCACACACACACACACACACACACACACACACACACACACACACACACAGTGTGGTTTTGGCCACATTAAGATCACCTGACAACTGTTTACAATTCAGCTTCATCCAAACACAAAGATCAATGATTGTATGACAGGCTGCACCACATCTCCCGGCTGTCACTATTTACAAAATCTGTATGACAGATCATTTTTTTACAGTTGATTGTTTTTATAGTACCATAACACATATAACAAGGGCTACCATTTATGGGAGAAACTCTCGTCAGAGTATTTTTGTACTCATTTTAAAATGAATATGAGAGTATAGCTATTCAACACATTTACAGTCTGTTGTACATTGACAATTAATGTTTACCATCATCAAGAATTTCAACACATTTCCCTCTACTTAGAAAAGGACAGTAAACATGTTTACCAGTAAACTCACTCTGTTCTAACGGCAGCCACTGATTCTTTCAATAAATGTTTATATAAAAAGCTTTCACAAGCTATTCAGTCAAAACTGTTTGTACACAAAGCTCTAAAGGTGTAGAATTTGTCCTTTCCGAGATGGGACTACTCAGATGTAATAATCTGTGTGTTACTGACGTAGATATGTATACACAGAAATGCCCCAGTTTACACTGGATTGCACATGGATTGCAATACAATTATCTAGAATGTTTTTTTTTTCTTTCATAAATGAAAATTGACAGAATTCAGCACTTGACCTCTTTTTATATAAAGGGCTGGTTTGTATAAAGCCTCTCAGAGGAAAATTTTGGTCTTCACTGCTAAAAAAAAAATTCTTCAACTCAGATTTTATACTTCAGCTTAAGAATGGGAGTAATGTGCAAAAATGTTTTAGCATTAAGAATACACTTAAGAGTACATAGGAGTGCTTCAGAGGCATCTCAAACTGTTGAAAGTGAAAGGTGTTAGCACTGAGAGAGAAAAGCAGCAGAGCTCATAATGATGCACTGGGTTGAGCATAAAGTTATCCTTTTTGTAATCACAGATTTAATTAGTTTCATACCACAGCGTGGGTGAATGCTCAAATCTGTCAGAAGGTGTGCAGTATTTTTGTAAAACAGTATGACCCAGACAAAATGTAACTATAAAACGTTAAAATGTGCGATGTGTCATTCATTAATAAATTAAACACTAATCTTTAGCAAATCGCTGAGGTGTAAGTGGAGTAACATACACCAGACCATATGGTTACACAAAAATAATGAAATTTTGTGCCGTGCCGCATCCCTCCCAACGTTTGTTACTTTCACATAACCACAAGGTCTGTGTTATTCATTACATTAATAATCTCCAGCATCACTATACGAAACAATGTGAGAAATGCAGACTGAGGCACAGTCACTTTGGATGTACCGCATGTGGTCATCTTGCTGCTCCGTTTCTTATGATCTCAAGAGTAAAAAGGCACAAATTTCTACATGTGTACTGTAAATACGAATAGACGTTTAAAGTGCCGTTACAGTTTCAGGAGCACAGGATACGACTCAGCTGGTGTGCCAATCACAGAATGAACAATTTCAGCAAATGAATACAACTCCGTCTGTGACAAAACCAATACTGATGTAAACTTCTCCATGTATAACAACTGATTGGATTGATTTATGTTGAAATAACAGAATATTTCACTTGTTTGTGGCTTCGTGTGATTTTTTAAAATACTGCGATAACCATCTTGATAGCACTCATCTGCAAAATGGCCAGATACGAGGCATTATTCACTGCCACCATCTCCTGTAATACCATTTTCATGAACCCAAATCTATCCTTAATTCATTCATTTATTTTTCCAGTGTAAACATAAGATGGTCCCTGCTTACTGTGCACTTCTACTGGCTCGTCTACAGAAACAGGGTATGGCTGGTCAACCTACGGCGATGCAACTGTCGTACTTCATGCATAAAATTTACTCCTAGGATTAATTCCTATTTGAAGTTGCTCTGACAATTAACATATTTTCACTTGCAGCATTTAACTAAAAAATTTTTCAGTCTTAAACAGACTCACAGGTCTAATTTTTAGAGTAAAACTCAGAAGCTTTATACATAACAGCCCAGATATTCTGTTCTTTCTTCTGCACAGCGAATGTGCACATGTAGAAATGTCTGTTTGTGTAGTCGTACGTATGACACAGATGTGACTGTGAGTGCTGGAATACTGTTGGAAATCCTCAGTATTCTATGTAATGTACAAGGCACACTTCACACTCTTCCTCTCTCACTCTGCTGGCTGTAGCACAACAGACTGATTCAGTGAAATGTGTATTCATTCATTCATTCATTCATTCACCTCCTCCTACCTTCATTTGACATGATATAGTGAACGATCTGGCCCACGGTGTCTGTGTTGCCCTCACTGAAGGTGTCATTCATATCTGCAAAGACAGAGAGACAAAGACAGAAGCAAAAGAGAAAGAGACTATGAGTTCATTCAAAAGAGATCAAGCGAGTACGTGATGAAAGCTCATATAAGTGGAAAGTCACGCCCTACAGGTTTTAATGCAGGTATAAATCACAAAAATGCTTTATTTAATCTATAGCGGATCGGCTGAGCCTCTCAACACGATGCATTAGTCAGCTTGGTGTCTGCATGACTGCATGTTTGGTTTTTTTTTTTTTTTTTTTTTTTTTTTAAACAGTGTTGTGTAGTGGGTAGTTTCTATAACAAACAGAGCATTCTGCACTCTTTCAGACTGATACTGCTATAACAGAGGAGATCTTGTACCTAATTGTAAATACATAAATCTCTAGACAAAATACATCAAAAATAGAGATGGCACAAGACCTCTTCCTCTTTTCCGACAGTGAAACCTTGAGTATCAGCTCACACTGAATTGAAATATATTTGTTTAAACTGCTAAGCTTTCAAATGAGGGATTCGTTATCATAGAAATTGCATAGTAGTATTCAACTTTTTTTTTTTTTTTAATCTTTCATTCTCAACTTCTCAGTAGTACATGTGGATGTGTGGGCTCAATGTTATACAGATTCTGCGTAATTCTTAACTACAGACTCACAGCGATTCAGAAAAAGGCCAGGCTTGTTGAGTAGAACATGTCACGACATACACGCATATTACACATTACTTTACTGCAGTAAGAAAAACAGAAGTGAGAAAACTATTTGGAAGCAGGGTGTGAGTTAATACGTTCTTAAACCCTGTGAACAGTTTTGTAAATTTTTTTATATTACATGTGTAATATAAAACTGATTTTTAAAATTGACTGTCACTTTAAGTTAAGAGTAACTAAATACAATTATACTGACTGGTGTTTGTAATTTTTTTCATTCCATTTCAATAAAACATTTCATTTCAGTGTTACAATTTCAATGTGTTTTTGGGCTTAACAACCAGCAAACAGTATTTAATGACTCTTAAAGGTTTGCTTCAGGATTTTTCAAGCTAAACTACTAAACCTGTGTTTGGACAGTGTTTGGACAGTTGTTGGGCATGTCAATAAATGTTTATGTAAAACATGCCTAAACCTGTACAAATTGTCCTTAAAAATACTGTTTCAGCTGGAATAATATTTTGTGAGAATTTGTGGTTTTAAGTTATATAATAGCGTATTTTAAACATTTATGGACAGAACTGAGCAAGTGCAATAAGGTTTCCATCGGTGCACTGAGTTCTGAATTTTCGTCTGTGATAATTGCACATAATGCTACAGGTGCGCTAGTTGGAGATTAGGTTGGGGCAAGAACGATGGGCAATTCTTTTAAAGAACTCCACTTACTGACAACAATGAAGACACAATGTACCTGCTCACAATGTTTTTTTAAATTCCTGAGTATTTTTATTCAGCCATTTTACTAAAGGACAAGCCACTTAAAAATAGCCAGTACAATCTGTTCGGTTAAATAGCCAGGTGGATATAAATAGCTTAAATTAGTTTGTATACTTTTTATATATTATATGTTCGTTAATATAATGATCCATTCTGTTAATATCTACATATACACTCACCGTCCTCTTTAATAGTAACACCTGTACAACTGCTCATTTATGCAGTTATCCAATCAGCCAATCATGTGGCAGTAGCACAATGCATAAAATCATGCGGATACAGGTTTAGGTAATATTCACATCAAACATCAGAATGAAGAAAAAGTGTGATCTCTGTGACTTTGGTGCCAGATGGGCTGGTTTGAGTGTTTCAGAAACTGCTGATCTCCTGGGATTTTCACACACAACAGTCTCTAGAGTTTACACAGAATGGTGCAGAAAACAAAAAACACTGAGTGAGCAACTCTTCTGTGCGTGGAAACACCTTGTTGATAAGAGAGGTCAGAGGAAAATGGCCAGCTCAAACATCCACTGACACTGTAAAGTTTTATTTAAACAGTTTTTTTTTCATTAACAGTTTTTAAATATTTTTTTTTCCCTACAAAACACTGGTTCCAACTTATTGAAACTCTTCCCGTTAATATTTCACGATGCCTGCCCTAGAGAGAATGACAGCAAAGAGTCTATTCCTGTAACATCTAACAAGCTTGGAGTCATTTGTAAAGGGCCAGTGGTTCATTTCTCTATGCACAACATTTTATGGTCTCAGGTTTGTGCAGGTGGACTTCCCTCTTCAAATCAGACCACAGGTTTTCATTATGGTTCAAATCCGGAGACATCGATGGTCATTGCAAAACCACTGATTCTGTGTGCTTCTTTAACCCTTCCTGTGTTGATCTGGAAGCATGTTTAGCACATCATCTTGTAGAGTCTGTATCTTCTGGCAGAGACAACCAGTTTTTGTGCTAAACCAAAGCGTCACTGATCCACCTTCATATTTTACAATGGCTATGAGGTGCTTTTCCTTTTATGCAATCTCCTTTTGTCACCAAACCTCCTGATGGTGTGCATGACCAAAAGAAGACACTTGGGGAAGTCCAGACACTGAATAAGACACTGTAAGATACTCTCAGGAAGGGCTTATGTCTTGCAAAGTTTTCAAGCAGCTTGTTGTTGTGAAATTGACATTTAACAGGTGATTTTGAAACAGGACAACCACAACTAAACTGTGCAACTCTAATACTGAGATCTTTGGGCCGTCCTTCACCATCCTTCTCACTCTGTGGGAGCGGACTGTGTGCTCAGGGTTCCAGTTCAACCTGTTTCATACACATGAAACTTTTTTATGGCCCTAATTGTGCTTAATTTTTTTTAAAGCCTTTTGTAAATTTTTATATATCCATTACCTGATTTGTAATTTCAACAACCATCCGTCTCTTTTGTGTTGAAAGCTGGGAAGGGATGACAAAGGGATTTTACATATGTTTTACATGTTTTTACATGAGCTCAACCTCATATTTATACCACAGGGAAGCAGGGCATGGTTAAAGGTTTCAACAGAGTTATTATATTATATTATATTATATTATATTATTTTATATTATATTATTTCTTTTCATTTATTTATAACTTTCTTAAATGTACCTAAATTTTGCCTGATAAAAATTAGTAATTTTTCTCAAAAATCTAATATTTTTTTCTTTATTCTGAGTATAGATACATTGGTTTTAATATAGTTTGAGCGAAATCTTTGAATTTTATTATGTCACGTTTATTCTATATAATCACTTTTTGCTTTTTTTTTTTTTAAATAAAGGACAGCACACACTGCTGCAGTCACAGAAAACATCATCTTTTCAAAATGCTCAGAATGCAGTGCGGTTAGCTGTGAGAAAGCATGTCATGCATTTCATCTCACAAGAAAGTCCCATGGCCTATTTTATGAGCCAAAGCCAAAAATCATCCACTTGGTAAAAACTCTGATGCGATAATGACGAACAACTGCGTGAATTATCGGTCACTTCATGGGAACCGAGCGTGAATGATGATTAATGGGTCATGTTACTCACCTGTATTGTAGTGTTTACTGTGAGTCTGTAAACGTACACTGGTTAGGACTAATGTAGGGCACAGTCATAATTTCACATGAAATTTAATCACACACATTTCCGAATATACAACAAACAAGAGTGCACACACTCCACCCATATCCTTCCTATGGAGCCTATGCACACTAGTGAAAAGGAAGCTATTCTTATGACTAACCAGCCACACAAGCTAGTCTAGCTGAGTCACTACTTAAAGCCTTTGGAAAAGTCTACTGAAAATAACCTCCCTATTTTAAGTCATTATTTAGTGACTGCAAGTCATCTGGACTTTAAAGCAGCTTCAGGGTTTAAGGCTGGTCACATGAATCAGTCAAGAATGAAAGAAATCCCAGTAACTCATCTCACTAGTCCTATTCACACTAGAATAAAAATTGCAAAATGCAGGTGTGTATACCACAGTTATTAAAAAATAATGATATAAGTATTATCAACATGACATTGCCATGACAACCACTGACTGAGTACCTCTATTAACTCCACAAATAGACAACTATACAACAACAGCTATATAAATAGAATGAATCATAAATGTGTTGGAGTCATTGTCTGGCAGTATCATTATGTTAGATGAAGCATGTCTAGAAGAATGGGATGAGTGACATAAGCCTGAATAAGACTTGCTTGAAACAATGCGTATGTGAAATGGCTGCCGTATGCATCCTGCAGTCGTTTAGACCATCGCTTGTGAACGTCATCAGAAATTATCGCGACATGTCCAAGTGGTGCAATACCAACACAAACACTGTGTTCTCACTGTGTGGGGGCACTGTAGTAACGAGAGAAACATTTTTGTTTTCACTAGGAGATTGATTTAACGGTCTGGTCTACCATCTATGTTAGTGAGGTTGCTGCTGCTTCACTGGCTATGACTATGTTCACTGTTGTCATGAAAAAGCAGAAGTAGTAATAGAAAAGATAGTAAAAGAAGATACTCTAGTGGCGACCAGCGATGTTTCGACCCTACTCTGCCCCCTAGTGGATTTGGCTTTCAATCCTTCGCAGACGCGCAAGGTACACAATATGTAATATTATATTGTGAGTCTCCGCCCCCTTTCAGCTTTCAAGATACAACTCTGAACTTAGGCACCCCTACACACCAGTCCGTTCACCCAGATCTTCAGATACTGGTCGTCTTACTATCTTTTTTCACTTCAACTCTCTACAGGTGGAGCTAGATCCCTCAGTGCCACAGCCGCCAAGCTTTGGAACGCACTCCCTCAGTACCTCCGAGACTGCATAAAATTTAAATCAAAACTCAAGACACACATGCTCACAAACTGTTTACTTTCCCCCACACACACATACATAAATACTCTTTCTCTGCTGTGCATTGTGGTTTCTGCTAATCCCTCTCTGAATAGAATAGGTGGATTCTCCCTAAACTGTCTGTTTCATACATACTATACTTTTATCTTGTATACGATTTTATTTTATCATTTTGATTGCTCTGTAAAGCAACACTGGGTCTGTGAAAAGCACTATATAAGTTTTTTTTTTTTTTTTTTTTAATGCCTTGCATAGCAGCTGCATGAGCAAACATACACATAGTGACACTGAAGTATATTTGCAATTTAGAAATCAAAGATCATCTAAACCAGAGCTTTATAACCTTTTCATAAAGGCTTTATAGAGGTTAGGTATTTACAATCTACTGTTCTTTTATGCTACGTTTGTGGTGTGATGTTAGAAGCTGGTCAATTTCTTGAAAAAAGGAAGGAAACTAATTTTCTACAAGTAAGAAAAGGAGAAGCGATTGAGATTGTCAATTCATGTACCAACTACTCCATGGCATACCCCTGCTGATTGACAAGCTGTTCACCTTGTAATGTGAGAACACTGATTATGATTTCCTAGTGGAAATGGAGGTAGAAATGGTAGTAGTGGAGACTATATCAAATGGTTGTATGATATTATGTTGGGGCAATGTGCTGTCAAGGTCACTTGATGAACAACAACAATATAAGGAATTTTAAAATGCATCACAATGCAGTGGTGTGTGAAGGTTCAGAAAGCTCATTTCTGATTTGTTAAATCTGAGTGTTTACCTATCCTGTATTTGCCCATCCCTGGCCCAGTAGTTGGGAAGTTTTGATATTAGAGGACTTAAAATAGCTGAGTCGAAATGAAATTTTCCTATTTTGTTCTTTCCATATAGGAAACAGAATGTTTTCTCTCTGTGTGGTTAATGGTGTTTTTTCTTGTGTTAAAATCCTATCTGGATTGTTAATCTACAGATATAATTACAAATATGGCCACTCCCTTCCCAATGTCAACACAACATTCTGCATAATGGCTTCTAATCACTGTATACAGAAGAAAAATCTCTCTTACCTGGTAATGTTTCATGTTAAACTAGGAGGAATTCTTGAACGTTCTTCAAACCATACAACGCTCATACCTTTTACATATAAGATGAATGTCCTGAGTCGGATGTTCTATCTTTCCATTCACAGGCAACTGTAATGACGTCTCTCTAAGTTTACAAATGATCCAGCTGAATATTTCATATTGGTATTTTGCAGTGAAAGACAAACAGCTGTTTTATTGATGCTCAGTTGAGGACAGATCAAACCCTCTCTCTGTGTAGTTATTATTAAGGCATACGGTACAGCTCTGTAGAAGTGACATCTGTACAGGCATGACAGAATCCGAACACCTCCTCCTTACCTCCGTCCTCCAGATGTTTCTCCTCCTCTCCCTCAGGCTCATCTGGTTCCTCAGCATCTGTGGTGCAGCGATACCCCTTCTTCTTCAGTATGTGGCAGATTAACATGCCCAGCAAGCCCAGGAGGAAGAAGACGGGCACCAGGCCGAAGGCTATGTACTCAGCTGAGCTGCCATGCACCATCCCTCCATTATCCGTTTTGTTCCCTGCTGACGGTCGAAACACAAAAATACGGATTAGCAGGCAGCTTTAAAAATAAATGCAACTCTTATAATAATGCGTATAGTAATGCTATGTAGTAATTTACATATAAGATACATTACCATGGCCAAAGGTTTTTTGACACCTGACCAGCAAACCCATATGTGGGTCTTCCCCAAACTGTTGCCACAAAGTTGGAAGCACACAACTGTATACTTTGTATACAGTAGTATTACAATTTCCCTTCAGTGGAACTAAGGCACGTAAGCCTGTTCCAGCATCACAATGCCCCTGTGCACAAAGCGAGCTCCATGAAGACATGGTTTGCCAGGTTTGGAGCAGAAGAACTCGAGTGGCCTGCACAGTCCTGACCTCAAACCCACTGAACACCTTTGGGTTGAACTGGAATGCCAACTGTGCAACAAACCATCTCAGGGGAAATAAATGTGGAATGTGATGTTCAACAAGTACATATGGGTGTGATGGACAGGTGTCCACATACTTTTGGCCATATGGTGAATATAATATTATACCACACCGCCTTGAATCTGTTTGATCAGAAGGTGTTGATTAATTTTATACAGCACAGCTCTGACATTCAAATGATAATGCATGCGTTATAGTACGTTATGAGTAAAACAAAGAAAACCATATGGTCACTAACATGATGATACTTTATGCATGGAGAGGTTTATTTAACAGATTTTTATGTAACTGTCATTTTTCTGCCACAGCACAGAGGACTTTGCCCTTTCTGGTTCCATGGTAACATATCAAGCTGTATTATTTTATCTGATTTAACTTCAAAAGAAAGAAAAAGAGAAGGTGGAGAAGAAGTGGTAGTTTATAGTTGACATAAGTGATAACAGGAACTTACTTGTCTCGTGGACATTCCACAACACTAAACGTAACTATAAACAGTTAAAAAGCACAGTGTGTCATTCAGTAATAAATTGTAATTGCTGGTGAATCGCTGTGGTATAAGAGGACTAAAACACTTCCCTAATGTGCAGTTATTCCAGATTATTTTTATAAATGTAATCCAACTAAATTTCAGGCGCATTGTGTGAATATACAGTCTACCATGATATTTAATTTTTTATTAGAGCCATCAGACTATTTATATCCTTGATTCTTTCAATCCACACAACCCAGATCAGTTACACCATTTAATCTACCCAAAATGTTTCAATGGTCCTACTTTGCCTATAATAATATAATGGATTATAATTAGTTGGTGGAGTCTGCAGTACTGGTAAGGTTTGTGAGTGAAGTTGACATTATTTATATTTATTTTTAAGTTACTAAGTTTAGGAAATAAACTATAAGAATCAGATTAGTATGACTAACTTCAGTTGAAACCATTTAATTACTAACTATAATAGCTGTCTAAACTTACTAACTGTAGAAACAATAGTTACTTAATAATAACTAGGGCAAGTCTGATATGCATGCATATGATGGTGATCTTCACTAGAGTAACAGGATCCAGCAAGGTACTAAGCGATGTCTACATGCAGTACAGTAATTCACACCAATACTGACCGGTCGCCAACCAGTGACTGTACACAGTGTCAAAGATGAAGTACATAGTGACGTTAAAACAGACCCAGAGGAGCGAGAGAGAGAGAGAGAGAGAGAGTGCGTGTAAGAGATATACAAAAACCGATCATGGTATTTGATAATGAGCATAAGCAGGGTGTTGATGGAATTGAACATTCTGCTGACTCACACCCAAGATAATCCCTGCTAGTCACCCACTGGTTTGCCTTTTCTCTCTCTCTCATTAATATTTCAAATTTTCTAAAAGTTTCTAAACTGAATGGATTTCATCCCACACCGGGTTACACCAGGTTCATTAGAATACTCTTATACCATCTTTGTTTTCCAGTATTGTATAACACACTCTCCTGATTATGTTAAGTCATCACGGTCTCAACTATCTAGCAGGGAAAAGGATGAAAGCAGCATCTGGCTTCACACGCACTTCTATTTAGTTTTTAATCACGTACAGACTTTGCCAAAAAAAGAATGTTATATTTTTAAAATATCAAGTATTGTATTGCTCCTGTTAGACATTAAACAGCTTAATCTGATTTTAATAGGAAATTGCATCATATCACAGGGTCTTCTGGCCAAGTTCTGCTCCTAAAATCTATAGTTATGATATTTACTCAATCACTCAGCCTTTTAAAACTTCAGCTTTAGTTCCCTCATGCTGATAATTATTAGAGTGGCTAGTGAGGTGGTGAATGAAATTCCTCCAAAAGGGCAAATCATTAAGACAATCTTTAAGGAAATGCAGTGTGAATCTTTCACCTGCCTACAGTTTAGTAAGATAACTCAATTAATCCCAGAGATTTATTACTCACACAGATACAGATATAGCAAATACACAAATACAAACAGTCTCTCTCTCTCTCTCTCTCTCTGTCTTTGTGTTCACACTTGCAAGCAAAAAAGTGACCGCTGACTATTCATTTCCTTTGCAAATATGCATCACAGGGTCACAATCCGGCAGCAGCAGCAGGCGTCGTTTACATTTGGGATTTTCTTATTTTTATGCAAATTATTTATGATGGCTCAAGAGATTTGCACAGACAGTCCTACGGCATAAGATATCTCATGATCTGATTTATTAGCACAAAAAGCAGCTGATTTTTTTTTTTTTTCAAGAACTTTAGCATAGAATTTAACCAAAAGTAGCATGGTAATGTGTAAAGTATACAGCGGACTCAAGAACACTCCCACAGGAGACACACTAGGATCAGTATCAGTGACTCATTAGTGTGAACCCAGGGTCAGTGTCTGAATCTGAGCATCCCTGTACTACACTGTTGTTTCTTATAGATAAGTGATCACTCGTTTTAGGGGTCGAGAGATAAGCAGTACGTATGTAAGGCACTGTCAAGTCCGAGTGGTTAGTTTGTGGTCACATGCTACATTCCCATAACAATCTATTCAGTCAGACGAACACACCAACAATAAGTGTTTTGTTAAACCATGTCTGCCACTGCAGCGGCGCGACATGCATATGTGAACAAGTGTGTGTGTGTTACTGCATATTTATACCTCAGACACGGCTTTAACAACTGTCTACGCGTACGCTTCTCAGTACCTAGTGTACGAAGAGAATGGTTGTGCAAGACATGGCTTAAATAATTAGTGGCTGGACAGAATGCCTGACTTCCCTCTGAGCTGTGACCTTCAACTGCAGCCAAACAGAGCAATACTAAGAAACAGAAATCAATCTGTGGTCTTAGAAACAGACTTTTATGCAAGCAGATTAAAAGAATGTCACACTAAAACACACTGGAAGTCAGAAGAGTGATGCTGCTTTCTAGGAATTAGGTTTCACTAGAGCGGAACAATTAAGCACAGTTACAGTTTTCAGCTTCCTGAATTATTTAAACATTAAATATTATTATGCAGCCCTAGGTTTGACATATGAACCAAAAGAGGACGGGCATATTCTGCTTAGTCAGGTAGCAAGGACACTGTCCCTTCTCTCAACCTTGTGAAAAGTCATTGGTGTAAATAATGAAAAAGTCAGCAGTTTAGCCGTGCTATCTTGTCAGCAGCTGCAAAGATGCAAGCCGAATATAAAGACGTCAGAGGGAAACCAGAAGTTGAACCTTACGTGATGTGAAAGCTTCCAAGGGGAGGCCCCTTTAGGGTAAGTATCGGCCTCTTCCTTCTGTTCTGGCAGGATCAGGTTTCTTACTTAATACAGTACTGTATTATATCAAGGCAGCTGAATACATGAAGTGAAGTAAATGGAAGTGAATACATGAATCTTTTCTATATCCATGTGTACGGTACACTGTATTATAGTATTAAATTTTAACACCAAATTTTAACACCAAATTAACTGTATCCAGATGTTTGTATTTAAATTTCATATATAGTGCATATAATATTACATAATATTTAATATTAGTATTTAATATTTAATATTATTATTTAATATATTATCCACAGTCTATTAAAATTATATAATGGTCTAACTGCAGTAGATGTGATATAATTACTCACAATATCAATTTGATATAGTCATATGGCTCAACCTTAATATAAATGTTCAAATTCTGTTTCAAAAGAACATCTGGTATTTCACAGGGAAGAGAAGACTCTTTTCCCCCCCAATCCTGAATATTCTGTTTAGGTTCAAAAACCAATTTGAGGTCATATAATGCAAATTGAAAATAATAATATTAAAATATTCAATGTTAAATATTCAAATTCATGTTGCTAATGGCATGAATAGTGCCAGTGTGTTGATTTCAGAGAAAGACAGGGATTGAGACATGGTCTCAGCAGCACTGGCTGAGCTCAGGTGCAACATTACACTCATAATTAAATGTACCAAACTGGACTTTTCCTTGTTGCTGGGGTGGTACCATCAAGGGTACATCTTTTGTACCATTAGTATGTATCATTTACCTGGGAAGGTGAATATAGTGTACTTTTAATTAGCTTTCACAGCAAAGCTTTAAGCACATCAGTGGTCCTTATTGTCCAAATATGTACTTTAAAACATTTTTAACGGTACACTAGGTACACTCATACTACAGGTACAAAAGATGTGCTCTTGGTGAATCCACTTCAGCGGCAAGGAAAAGTACAGCTTGCTACATTTATTTTTCTTAGAGTGTAGGCTGTAGCTCTTATTTTTAGACTTTATACAGTCATAGTTCTCAAAGTGAGGTGCATGATGAATCTCCAGATGTATACCCTGACCTTACCGCTTAATCACGTGACAGTGTTGGAGATTACTATCAGCTAGTGTGAAGGTTGTTATGGTTATTAATGAGTTACCAGAGTTGTAAGCCTAATGGAATGGAAATTAAAGGGGTTCATTTTAAAACAAAAAAAAAAGCAAGTATAAATAATGTGAACTGCAATCTAAGTTAAATCAGATCAGGACATGCTGTTAATTCATGCAGATGGGTGGAACGTGCAGGAGTAAAAAGCTCCAATGGCTTGAAAAAAATGAATATGAATAAGGAAATAGTCACACAACTATTCATAAAATTAAACGTGATGATCGTACTGTGGGTGTCTGGAAATTCTTTTCCTCTGCAAGGGCTTCTTAGTTTCAAAAAGGTTGAGAAGACGTGATATACGAGCATGGATCTCAAATTAGGGCTCGGGGACATGAAGCATATTAGGGCTGCACCATACTGAAGAAAAATGCGATATGTGCAATAACTTGTTAAGTAATGCAATATGCGATACGATAATTCTATAAGTGTGTAAAATCAATTTAAAATATATATATTTAAAAACTGAAAATGACACCAACATACCTATTTCGTGTTATTACATATATTGAAACGTATTACATCTATAAAATATTAAATATTTCAACCAGCATACATATTTCATGGTCTTTTGAGGAAAAGAAAGCATTTTCCTGATATCTATGTCGCCCTAAAACTAACAATTCGTAACTTTTTGAAGTATTAAAATCATTCAGTTTATCGCAAGCCCTTGATATATTTACATCTGCAATATTTCAATCATTTCAATATAGCCCTAACATATATATATATATAATATATTTCATGACATACAAGTGATATGTATGTATGTATGTATGTATATGTGTGTGTGTACATCACACACACAAACAACTTACTTTGTTTGTTTATTCATTTAATTATTTTACAGTTAAAAGATGCCTTGACTGTAAAAAGTTTAGGAACCCCTTGTACCCTTGATCACATCAGTCCTACCTGCCAACACACACTCTCTCTCTCTCTCTCTCTCCCCCTGACACACACACACACACACACACACACACAGGGCCATAAACACATACACACTCCGGTTTAGTCCTGTGTGTAGCAGTCTGCAGATAGTGTCTAATAGCACAAACACACACACACACACACACAGGTCTGAAGCCTGGCTGTGGAAGTCTCCTGACAGCAGCAGGGAATCATAAAGCTTCTTACGTGTCGCACTGACGCTCACTGCAGGATCCGCCATGGGGCTGAGAGAAGAGTCCTGAGCCTCACAGGAGCCAAACCGCCGTGTTCAGGCTCGGAAGAGTCGGGCAGATAGTAGAGCCGGGAGGTTACCTGCTAGCTAAACTCGGAGTCTGAGGTTTGCTGGTGTTTCCTCATTCTTCTTGAGTCGAGCTGTTTGAGGAACTTCCCACTCTGTAACGTGAAGCTCTGAGTGTGTGTGTGTGTGTGTGTGTGGATACACGACTACACCTCCTCGGAGTTACGAGTGTTAATTTGGTATTTAAAAAAGAAAAACACCCACGTATAATAATTACGAGACTAGTTTTGAATTAAAACACAGATTTAAAAGAGAAAAGACGCACTCCTCCTCACAGCAGATGGAACTCCAGAGTGCAGTGCGTTTCCTCCCAGGCTTATAGCGTGGAAGTTAGGGGTCAAGTGGATCATGGGAAATGTGGTACAACTGTAACAACTAAACAACGCAGACTGACGACGCTGTCTTCCTGTTCACCCAAATATTACCGAAATATATCACGTATCACGCGCTATTTTCTTACCCTAGTGAACGTCACTCTCTATTAGAAAAAATATATATGTATATATATAAAAATTTAAATTGCAACGGTTTTGATGCCCCGCCCCTTTTCCTACGCAAGCAGGATGCGACCGCGCGCCTCACACTTCGGCTGTGTCTCAAATCGCGCTGTATGCCACTGCACTACTCCACTATACAGTAACAGGATTGTTGGCAGGAATGTCTCAAATCGAACACTAAGTTTTTTGAACTGAGAATGAAGCCATAAATAATGGCTCGGGAGTGAAATATAAATAATTTGGTACAGTTTATTGCATGTGTGACCTGTGCATTAAAAAAAATTCGTGCAGACTCCAAGATGATGTGTAATCTTATCAGGGGGGAGAATTTAAATATTATCCTTCCTGTCCGCATGTGGTATTCTGAGACACTCAGCTATGAGATTTAGGAGTCCTGACTCTGGTATCATCAATTATAAATTTCATTCTTTCATCTTCAGAAAGCACTTTATCCTGGTCATGGTCACTGTGGATCCAGAAGCTATCCCAGGTACACTGGTTGTCACATGCACACACACACACACACACACACACATACACAGTGGATCCAGAGCCTATCCCAGGAACACTGGTTGTCACATGCGCGCGCACACACACACACACACACACACACACTGTGGATCCAGAGCCTATCCCAGGAACACTGGTTGTCACATGCGCGCACACACACACACACACACACACACAGTGGATCCAGGGCCTATCCCAGGAACATCTTCAAGTCACTCATTCTTTCATCTTCAGTAAGGGCTTTTTCCTGCTCACAGTGGATCCAGGGCCTTTCCTGGGAACTCTGGGACAGGAATACACCCCAGATGGGGCCATTACGTGACATCACACATGCACACATACATTCATACACTCATACACTCATTCACCCAGTCCATCTACTGGCATGTTTTTGGAAACAGAATAATGTGATGGAAACCCGCATGTTTATTTTAGCTTCTGAAGCCTGTCTGGCAGCTGGAACCAGTCTGACCATTCTCGTCCAACCTGTCTCAAACAACAAGGTGTTTCCGCCTGTGGAACAGCCACTCATTGGATTTTTTGGTTTGTTTGTTTTGTTTTTTGCACTATTCCGTGTAAACTCTAGAGATTGTCCTGCATGAAAAAAACCCAATTAGCAGTTTCTGAAATATGTGAATCAGTCCACCAACAACCACGCCACAGTCAACATCACAGAGATCACACTTTTGCCCATTCTGTTTGATGTGAACATTAACTGAAGCTCTTGACCTGTGTCTGCATGATCAATCATATGCATGTTGCTGCTGCCACATGATTGGCTGATTAGATTATTGCATGAACATATAGATGTACAGGTGTTACTATTAAAGTGGCCAGAAACGACTGCACTAATTAAATAGCTACACATTCTTGCTGTGAACAGCCCTCTTCCTTGTTCCAGAAGTGCTCAGTAAGGGTGAGGTCCAGGGACTGTGCAGCACCATGTGATGCTATAAAATGTTGGTCTGCTTAGATTATAGCATAAGGATATGTTTTGAGATTACAAAGCATTGTAAATCATTCTGGCTAAAATCCCTAGCAAACACTGTAAACATAAAAATGACTGAAGGTGTAGCTGATAAACTTTGCACCTCAGTGTATTTTCTATCTTAACTTTGTCAATTATACTTTTCTTTCATATCTGATGACATTTAGATTTTTGCAAAAAGATGGGACACATCTAATGACCAAAATCAAAACATAATTACTTGCATTTTAATAAAACACACAAGATGTCAATCTCTTTGCTGTTCATATAAAATAAGTACAGACACGTATTAAACCTTCCATAAGATTGTTATATTGTGTCAAAAAATATGCACAATAAATTACAGAAAGGAGAAAAAACAGGCTAAAAACTGGTACAAATACAAACTCAGGTTCACCTGCTCAAACCACAAAGCTCTATAAACTGTCAATGTTGCCATTTTGTCCACACAGAGTGTTTAATACTAATCAATCGGTTGCTTAGTTGACCTGTAACCTGGGGTAGTGAAGACGCAGGAGGCGAGTCTGCCCTCAGTACACACTGAAACACTTCACTGCGTTCTTGTTTACACAGCATGTGCTCGTTGTTGCGGTCACTTCTGTGAATCTAGTCTGGAGGTATTATTTTGGCAGAGGATATTTTATGCTCGTCTCATGTGCCTCCGCATCACAAACAAACAACGGCTTCACCAGTTCATCCAAATCATGGTTCATTTCAACTTTCTTTAAAAACAAGTCCCGGTAGACTTTCTTTCTCCATCAGTCCATCAGGCTCTCCTTCAATATGTGATGTTCAAGAGCCGTTTCTTTAGCCGTCCTCTTTTCCTCCTGTTTTGCTCAGCTGTCACAGAGATTAGTCATTAAGAATGTGGGACGGTTAATGGAGGTGTGAATGCATGAAGAAATGAGAGCAACAGTACATATTTGTTACCAAAAAAAATTTTTAAAGCATACTCACATGCTGTTCGAAAGAGGAAGAACCCAGCAGGATATGAATAGGAGAAAATAACACAAGTCAGCATGTTAAAGTACACAAACTCAGTCAGTCAGAGTTAGTTTATGGTGATCAAATTACCTTGATAACATCAACCCAGTTCCAACCTCTGGGCAGTTCACCTTTGTTATCTGTCAGATAAAATATGAAATCAAATTATTGCCTATGGATTACACGTCTTCCACATAATGCAATGTGAAACTAAAATTGTGGATCGAGAAGTATGAAGGCCTACCGGTTCTTCCTATCATTTTCCTTTTCTGTGCCTTTGTGAGCTGTTCTTTCTTCTCCTTTTTCTTAGGGACGGAGACGGGACTGTTTACATCGCTGTTAGAAGTCAGGGTCTAAATGAAACAGTTCAGGAAATTGATTTTGGCTTAATAAAGTTAACCATCATTAACTCTCAATGCTGTGTTTGACAGTAGCTGTATTGTTGCACTGACCACAGCAGACACTACAGGCTGGTGATTCTCCATCAGCATCTCCTGGTTCTCTTTGGCCCACTCAAACAGAGTGTACATCATGGCACCGCCCAGGTTCGCCTCCACCTGCTCGTGCATCTTGGAGATTATTACCTGCTTGGTCTCTGGGGAGCTAAAGTTCAAAAAGATCAGATGTACAATGAACAGTCGGAGACTGTGGAGTGAACAGAAAGATAACAACTCCCTTGCTGCATGCACAGCCTCTGTTTAAAAAGGTTCCCATGGTTTGCATTATGCCTTTGGGCTTTGTGACAACTGAACAGAATTACAATTCTATCATTTTTTTGTAACGTGCCCACAGAAAAGGTGCGAGTTTCACACGTGAAATATCAGTACAACAAAAGATTACTTTGACTTTTATCATATTTGATGTGTTCACTTACATTCTGTTGTTGAAAAAGGCATCTAAGGATATAAGAGGTGCGGTTTCAGGATACGTCTCTGGCCATGAGACATCCAGCAGGAATGATTTTGACTCGTTAAGGTCTCCGATCTGTAGAAAATCACAGGCAGAGCTGTTGTAAAGTAATATACGGCAGCGTTGTTGAATTCATGATTCGGATTGGTCAGAAGGTTTTGATTGATTTTCTACAACAGAACAGCTCAAAGCAAAGTTTGGTCTTCTTCAAAAGAGAGAGAAAAACAGGCAGGTGAAATAACGACTGTTCTTATACCCGTTATAACACAACATTACACAGGACTATAGAAGAAATAAAAAGCATGTTGTTTTAATGAATAAAAAAAATTCATTGTTGGCAAATTGCTGTGGTATAATAGGATAAAACACTGCAGCAATGTGTTGTCATAGGAAAATAATTCACATTGTGTCAGGCTGCATCACACCACCCCAGTGTTGATTATTTTCCTATAACAGCATGGCCCTATATTACTATGGACAAATTCCAACACAATACAGATCAAACACCCTTACTGTACTCAGAAGAAGAGACAGGAGAAGAGTTTATAAGCTAAGCATACTCATTTCAACAGAATTTCTTCCTACATTACATGCCAATAATCAAATTTCAAAAGGTACTTCTTGTGAACAACAAAAGGAAGGAGAACAAGCAAGTGGTAAAACACAGAGAAGGTGTTTCCTACTGTTCAACATGATAAACCTCAGCACTAAGTGAAATGTCTAATAAAAAATAAAACACCTCCCTTCTCCTACCTTCATGAAAACAGACACACTAGTACACTATACTCAATATGTATGAGCAATATGCTGTATTGCATCTACTACATGTTATTCCTGTGTTATCATCCAGTCACACTATGACACTTTCTGTTATTTGTGAGTATGAAATGTGTGATTGTGTGTGTCGAATGCGTGAAGTTGTTCCATGCATATTGAATAATCTTGCACTCATTTGCCAACAAAAATTCTAGGAACCTTTTCTCAAAAGAGATGATGCGCAAATTCCTTTTAACATCAGCCTAAAGCAACAACCCTCCATTTTACACAATAACACCATCCTTGGTAATAATACAGGTTATACATTTACCCTGAACTGGAAGGAGATGGGACTCAGCTCTTTGAAGCAATCATCCCCTTCATAAATTGACCTCAGAGCTTCCAACTCCATCTACAAGAAAAGTGAACAAACATCAGTAAGAACCAAATATTTAATAATCAGCTGCCTGTTACACATCAATTTCTCAACACACCACACCAGAGATGAGATTTGTTTAAATTTATCATTTAAGTTTCATTTGAATGTTTCTGCTCTAACCAAGCAGGAGCCACACCTGATTCCATCTGTTTAATTAGTCAATCTTGGTCTTTAATTAACTATTAATTAATAATTAACTTCTCTTTAATGAATTTGTTTGGAACCGGCCCTTTGCAGAGAAGACCGGACATCGCTGATGTAAGTGCTCAATAGCGTTTCCTCTCCGTCTGACAGGAGATCACTGATCACTTCAAATTCCTCCACACGTTAATAGCAATAATTTCTCCAACTTCTTTAGTGAGGAAATAGAGATCATTAGGGCTAAAATTCCCTTATACCAATATGCAACATAACACAAGAACTTCTCAGTGAGTTTTGTCCTGTCCGATCTTTCCAACATGCCTTTCTCCACACAGCATTAAAGGTTTTGTCCAACAGCGTTATTCTTTTCTAAGTAGCAATAACAATCATGGTGTCAAACATGCAGTCTGTTTTCTAGAAGCATCATATTAGAGAATCTAATAGAGAATAGACTGTGGATATGGTTGTGTTTTGGTTCTGATGGGTTTAACTGACAAGCTTGAAATCACGGCTCGGTTAGACAGGCAAGTTCTTGTCTGGTTTTGATCACACTGATACCAGTATGCTGGTGTACACAGAAATTCTTCAGAGACTAAAAAAAACAATCTGGAGTCTGACACGGTTCTGTTTAGGCTCCTGTTATTCTCCTTTTATATCCAGCACCTTGGATGTGCAATTCTATACTGACAATACTACATTAGCTATATATGACACTTTAGCTAATGACACTAAAGTGTCATACATAGCTAATGTAGTATTGTCAGTATAGAATTGCACATCCAAGGTGTGTGTGTGTGTATATATATATATATAGTGTGTGTGTGTATGTGATGTACAGAAACTTCTTCTTCTAAATTCTGAAAACATATCGATTTTATGTACTAAGTCTGTCCATAATAATACTGATTTCTAATAACACTATTATACTAATAATAATACTGCTACTGGATTGTAGTATTAAGGCAGTGTAACATGAAATGTTTCCCCCAAACACAGTAACACAGCTTCAGGTGTAACATATTAATAACGTCGACATCAAATAAAATATACAACCCCAGAACAAATGAACATCCTGAACCTCACACAAGTTTATTTAGGGCTCTGCGCCTGGAGTTAGCCTTAGCCTGCTCGCCACAATGCTAGCACACTCGCTTACCTCCTGCTCTTCGTTAGCAGTCATGTTTTATTTATCAGTTTGCCAGTCTACTCGCTTCAGTCTAATTATCAAACCTAATACCCTATTTAGATAATCTATAACTACAACAAGGTTTATACAACCAGATTGAACAACTCATGCTGTTCGGCTGTTTTATTAGCTGTCAGGCTCTACTCCGGCCGCAGCACCACAGAGTTAGAGCTGATCAGTGAGCAGCAGAGAGACTCATCACTGCCCCCTAGCGCCCCGGAGAACAACCACACCTTCAACTCCACACACCACACAGCGGGGAGAGCAGCAGCGAATGGCGTTTTAGGCTGTAAATAAACATAAATACAGTAAAATTTATGCATTTAAGTAAATAAATGGATTAATAAATATGATATAAATAATAAAACGAGTAAATACAGCAATAAATATATAAATATGTCAGATAAATATTTTTTATAATAATTTTTATAATAATGTTTATACTTTTGATAATAATGTCATTATTATGATTATAAAATATTATTGCATCATAATCATTTTCACACTAACTATTTTTTATTTATTTTTTAAATTATATAACAGGTTTTTTTTTCATAATGTTGTTTTTCATTTCATAATTCCATAGCTCCATAAATCATCCCATAGATCATGGGTCCTCAAAGTTTTTACAGCCAGGGACCTCTTGAAGTGTAAAATAAATTCTACACACACCCTCAGTACACATTTTATATATACAGTATATATACACTCACCGTCCACTTTATTAGGAACACCTGCACATTCATGCAGTTATCTAATGAGCCCATCATGTGGCAGCAGCGCAGTGCAAAAAAAATCCTGTTTTCTTTTTACTGCAAGAACTATGGGTTTTTATTTTTTTATTATTTATTTATTTATTTTTTATTTTTGCACCTGACAGCAATGTGTAATATATTTAATATATAAATGTGTACAATATATTTGGTGACTATTTATTGGTTCAAGAGAGTTTTATTTTATTTATTTTTTTTCACTTATGAAATGGCCACTCATAGAACAAATTTTTATTAAAAATGTGATTAGATTCCACATGCATGATAATTTTGAAAATGCTGGGTTGGGATTATCACCACTGTAACAAATGTTTTAAATGTAAATCAATAAATCAATAAATCAATAAAATGGACCATCTGGTTGTGCTTCACATACCTTACTTGAAGAACTTTGTGTATAACAGATGCTCTGCAGTCTGTTCAAGACAGTTGAGTTATTCTGCTTAATCCTGATTGCTCATCTGTCTATGTATCATTTTATGTAATTCATTTGGGAGAGGGAAAATAGATTTGTAACATCATGGCATCCCATTCAGAGTGTATTCCTGCCTCACACCCAGTGTTCCTGGGTTAAGCTCTGGATCCACACAGCCCTGACCAGGATCCAGCAGTTACTGCAGATGAATGAATGAATTCTGAGACATGTGCAATATTCTTGAATACTCACTAGATGTCACCCAAGGCCAGGTAAAAATCTTTCCAGGTGCAGTTCAGACTTTTTTTTTATTTGGAAAAAATGCAATTGACTTATTTATTACTGTGTTTAAAACAGAATTTGGTAATGTATGTTTGTTTGTTTGTTTTGGAATCACTTGAACTCAATTAATAGTCTTGCACAAGTGAAAGCATCTATAATAGTGGTTAAAAATAGCTGTGTAGTATGTCTCCAGAGAAATCATGACATTTCAGACACAAGTCCACCATGAACTGTAGAAAAAAAGTGCTACTGAAGCAGAAAGAAATGTCCAGTAGATGCAATCAACTGTACATCAGGGACCAAAGAGAAAATCAGCTTTAAAGAAAGACAGCCTCTATCGTCATATATACAAGTACATTACAGCGTAATTCTTCACATATCCAATCTTGTTAGGAAGCTGGGGTCAGAGCTCAGAGTTAGCCGGGATACAGCAACCCTGAAGCAGCTCAGGGCCCAGTGACGGTGACAGCTTGACGGTGCTTGAGATTTGAACTCATGACCTTCTCATCGACAGCCCAGACCATTAACCACTGAGTAACCACTGAAAGATTTCTCATTTGTAGTGGTGAAACACTTCAGTAGCAAAGGGCATAACATTAATGATGTTTTTGTTAGCATTCTGCAGTGGCAATGAAGTGAAGTAAACCCAGTGGAATGAATGTTCAGCTTTAAACATCTATTGATTTTGGATATTTTGCTTACCGGATGAAGGTCGTTTATCCGGAATATTCTGTTTCTGGAGCTTTTGCAGTTTTCCTACCTCTACATGTACTACTAAAGTCTTTACTACATCTGCTAAACATTACTATAGCCTGGTACACTATAGTGTTACTGTTTCATAGAGTGAAGTAATGAAAATCTCAATAAGCAGGTCTAAAACTGTCAGTTTTTATATGGTGTACACTCACGTACAAATAGTCTATTACACTGAATGATTTAGAGCATAAAAGCCAATTGCACATGTTTGTGTGGAACATTTGTATAGTGAACTGTGAACTCTGTAGACTATTTTTAGTTTATGCCTAGACTTCAACTTTAAGATGTCTGTGGAAGGATGTCTCAATTTATCCTCTTTCAGTCCCGTATTAGTGTTAAGCTAACCCAGTGTGTAAAGCTGAGATCAGAAGTTTCCTACTGCATGAGTCTGACAGCCCTAATGCAACCCAAACTGCAGCTCTGATTTGATAATCCAGTTTCCAGCCTATTTACCTTAACTTCACCCTGGCCTAAACCAGCCCATCTAATAGCCTAATGGCAACCAAGATCAATGATGGCTGCTTTGTTTACCTATGAATAATAATATATGAGACGTTAGCACACACCCTTTCACTAATGATCTATAATCAACTGGGCCAGTTCTCTCGATATTCAGTGGATTTGATTAGGGGGAATTGATCAGCATAAAAAAGGGTAACTTTGACCCTTTTCAATATGTTTGGCCTGGTTATTAACAGATTTTTGTATTGCAAACTCAACAATAAAACAACACACCTCATACGAATGTGAGACAAGATCATATACAACTCTACGTTTAATGCGGTCAGATGAGATATTCCCACCACGGACAAGACAGAACAGAGTTTGCTAATGGGCCATTTAAATTAAAATGACTGGTTCTCCCACAGCATGGTCCTGTATGCTGGTATTATTTTTCCTACAAGACCTCACATAAAATGAAAATGTAAGAGGCACGTATAGAGAATGTAATTTTGCAGTTATTTTCACATCTATTATGTCTTCCTATTTTTCAGCACAATAAATTACACCGTAGAGTTACTATTGTGTGTGTTTACTGTGTATTCCATTCTGCACTTATCATTCAGCTGAAATTCTGATTTCACACATTGCTCTCTGCTGTGTGCTATTTTCACTCTGTACAGAGACCCTGTATTGTTCTATATATCGCAATGTGATAAGGATGCATTGGAGCTCATCACACTGTATGTGTTTTTCAGTGAAAATGACTTCACTCATTAGAACATTGCAATTTTAATTATGGTATGCACACACCCAGTAGGACACAATTCATACACATAGGTACATTTTTTCTGGTCTCAGAAAGATGCAAGCAAACCATCCATGCATCCATGATCTAATGTTAAATCGGTCTAATGTAATTTACTTAACACAGTTTTATTCACAAGAGAACAGTCCATGAAAATGAATGATTGATTATCCAGTGAGTTCTTTATAATTCCTATGGTCAAATTCTAATCCATGATATTACCATGACTTTATTGTGGTATGTTATGGTAACTATTGTTAGCAAATGTTAAATCATGCTACTGTTATACTTTCACTAGCGTGCATTAGGGCAGTGGCTCTGAAAATGAGGTCCATCAAGCATAGCATGCTTTTTTATTATAGTGTTGGAAATAATAACCTACCTTTATCAAATACATTGTAATTATTATTAGCCTGTTTTAGAAGAAGCCTTTATTCATCACATATACATTACAGCGAAAATCTTTTCTTTGCATATCCCAGCTTGTGAGAAAGCTGGGGTCAGAGAAGGGTCAGCCATGATACGACACCCCTGGAGCAGATATGTTTAAGGGCCGTGCTCAAGGGCTCAACAGTGGCAGCTTGGTGGTGACCCTCTGATCAGTAACCCAGAGCCTTTGTTTGACTGGTTCCTTGAATTGAATACATTTAATCCAAACTTAAATAACTCAGAAACAAGCAGGCATATAAATAGTCACTTGGACCTAATGTGTTCTGTTGGTGGAAATTTCAGGAAAAATTCTCAGTAGCTCCAAAAATAGCCAAATTCTAATTGGACATATTTAAACAATGTGGCTAATATATAGATTATGTATGTAAATCTGTACCGAAGTGGACCATGGAAATTTTTTTACAGTTGCAGTGGTGCTTGGCTGAAAAAAGTCTGAGAACCCCTGCATTAGGGAATCTATGTGTGTTACATATTTATCCATAATAGCACATCATGTGGCATATTGCTATGATACTGAGCATACCATAAACTAGTGGAATTTAAACTATGGGGTGTGTCCGCCTTGGGGGATGCAGGTGAACTACTGAAGGGAATAAGCAAATCCATACAGGTGAAACTTTAGATATTAAATTTAGACCTTTGATATAAATAAAAATAACACATGGACCCCCTCAGCCCTCAGCACAGATTTATATTCCGAATATAATCCAACTATTTATATATTAGGATCAGTTTTTAAACATGCACATTATTATTATTTTTGGCTATTTATTTCTAAACCTTCCAGTCACAGAACACATTTGTATTAAACTTATCATTAGATTCAAGTTGACATTATTTCGACAACATATCATTTTTGATATGTTGCTTCTTGTGAGAGAGTCACACCAAATTACGCTGTACACAAGTACAGTTATGATTTTGATTTATTCAGGGTTTGATAAAACCTGTTCAATTCAAGTGTCCACTCAAATAGGTTAGTAACCAAAGAAACTCATTAATAAATAGCCTATAATGAGTGTGATAGCCTAATGCTGGGTTGTGATTTTCTCCACTGTAACTAAATTAAAAATCATGGACCCCCTGGCTATGCTTCACAGACCCCAGGGTGTCCTATACCCCAGTCTGAGTACCACGGCTCCATGCAGAGCAGATTGCATTGTTCTGACTCAGTTCACATAAAAAAGTTATAGGCTACATGTGTGTGTGAGAGAGAGAGAAAGAGAAAGAGAGAGAGAGTGTTTGTGTGTGAGAGAAAGATACACTATTTTTCTTTGTATTTATTTTATTTATATTTATTTATTTATTTATTTTTATTATTTCTTTCTTTTCCTCAGGGATGTCTTACTAGTGTATCTTTTTGACTGTATGTACATGTGTTTCTATTTATTTATTTCTGTAATTTTCTAATTTCTTCCCAAAGTCTGTATCCAAGCTTTGGCAATACAAATATTAATATTTGTCATGCCAATAAAGCAACCTTTTGACTTGAGAGAGAGAGAGAGAGAGAGAGAGAGGCGCGGATGTGTGTGTGTGTGTGTGTGTGTGTGTGTGTGTGTGTGTGTGAGACAGAGAGAGAGAGAGAGAGAGGCGCTGATGTGTGTGTCTGAGAGAGAGAGAAACAGTGTGTGTGTGTGTGTGTGTGTGTGTGTCAGAGAGAGAGAGAGGCGCGGATATATATGTGTGTGTGTGTGTGTGTGTGTATGTGTGTGTATGTGTGTGTGTAGCGGGTGACGCGCTCTGCTCTGCGGGGTTACACGCCAGTCTCCAGTCACGCGTGTGCGTTAAACCTCTACTCGGCATGGCTTTCTCTCCTCTTGGAGCTCTACATTAGATCCATTTCTAGTTTTCTCTCACACCGGCGGGGCTGAGAGTGAGAGAGAGAGAGAGAGAGAGAGGGAGAGAGGGAGAGAGAGAGAGAGAGAGGAGACAGAGGAGCAGTCCGCTACACGGAGACCGGAGCAGGCATGTATACCAAACACAGGCAGAAAAAGCGACTTGTCCTGTCGGCACAAAACGCGCGCGCTGTCTTGCCTCTTCTGCTCGTGAGCAGTTTATTAGGACCAGCGGACGCTAATCTCCGGGAAGGAGGTAAGAAAAACTCCGAGCTCGCTTTGCTTTAACTGTTCCGCTCCTTGGAAAGTTCCCGGCTACCAGTTGCGCGCCGGATTCTGAAGTTTTTTAGTGGGGAAGAGCCGGCAGCTGTTCTCAGTACACTTTAAGGGAATGAGTGTTCAGTAAATACTGGCTTTACACGGATACAGCAAGCTCTGTCCATCGCCTGGCCATAAAAGGATGAATAACAGAACAAGTCGCAGCTTTTTATTCTGGCTTGGTACCCACTTTTAGCTGTGCTCCTCTAGCTCTTTTCTCTTTTCTCTTTCTGAACTGTGCACTGGCATAAAGAATCCAAAATCAGGTACTGAAATGCTCGAGCCTACACAAAGCCATTCAGGAGTAGTGACTATTAAGTAGTTAGAATGTAGTGAGACACTGGACTCACTTCCCTGACCATTTTGGTTAGTTTTATTTATAGACGGATGTGTTGACAAACCCTGGGCTCTTGCTGGCATTGTGGAGGGTAATAAAAGAGCACCGGGGTAGCTGGTGGCCCTTTAATGCCTTCTCCATCCTCCAGAATGATTGCCAGTGAAGTGAATAGCGCGGAAGTCGGAGCTGGACGGAAGTCATGACGAAATTAGGCGATGTGGTGGAGAGGGTTATAGCCTGCTGCTTCTGGTCTGCAAATGAGTAAATCTGCAATTAGTCTAATTAGTTACATGGTGACTGATATTTCACACTGTTGTCTACACACTGTCTTCTAGTGCACTAATAGTTCTAATGGAAATCCAGTTCTCAGAATGACCTTGATGTTTGAATTTCTTTCTTTCTTTCTTTTACATTTCTTTTCTACCATTGTCTGATGCAGTCAGATTTTCATTCATCTTCAGTAACCACTATATCCTAGTCAGGGTAGTTTTGGATCCAGAGCCTATCCCAGGAACACTGAGTGAGAGGTGGGAATGCTCCATAGCAGGGCACCATATACACACACTCACACTCACACTTACTAACAAACCTATGCAAAGACGAGGAGACCCAAGCACAGACCTGAAATCAGGATCAAACCCGACATCCTGGAGCTGTGAGGCAGAAATGCTGCACACTGTGCCACCATGTCACCCCAGTCAGATACTCTGAGCCTAAAGTTTACATTCAGTCAAAGTCCTATTCCATTTAACTTGATGGTACTAGCCTACTATCACCAGATTATGTGTCATACATGACTAATTCTTTTCAGAGTTTCTAATCAGTGTGTTGAGTTACAGTTAAAATTAGTATAGCCAGCTTTCCTAATCTGGTCAATATGCAGATCCAATTATTATAATTATTTTTTAAATTATTTTTAATACCGATACCAGTATCAGAGCTCAACCTTGATACCGACCTGAAACTGACTTCCTGTTTTTAGTAACTGAGCCTGTTATCCAAAGCAAATCACAAACTGCATCGTGTGTTCATGTGCATGATGTCTGGTGTCAATCAACATCACACTCTTTTATAGCATACAAAACAATGAATTATTGGGAAATATGTCGGATCCATTTAGATACTGAAATTTCTGGATTTTGAATGAATTTTAGGGGGATGAGGAAATACACTAAATAAAATTACAGCATGATCTGTACAGATAAACTGATAAGTGTGCACCACTCCTGCATTTTGGGTGGCTGCCAGACAGTAGTAAAAGTGAAGGTGGTCATTTAATTATTTGGTCTTATTAAGGAATGGTCTCAATAATGTTAATAGGCATAGGAAATAAAATACCATTATGACTGTTCCACTGGAAATAACATGTTGGTAATTGGGGGAGACTAAAATCTTACCTTTTAAAACCAGATCTACCTTCTTTTTCTCCTCCTGCTGTAGACCACCAGTACTTTATCAGCTTTCACCTTGATATCCATATGCTCAGGGGGTAGCTATCTGGCTAGTAGCTTTCAAATGGAAACAGGAAGAATGCATGATCCCGCTTGGTTAATCCTTTTTCTCAACATTCAGTTGGTGGCTATTTAAATGTGATTAAACAAACTAAGAGACACTAAGGGATCTTAATGTCAATTTCTTGACCTTTTGTGAACATCATTATAGCTCAATTACTGTGTTCAGCATTGTTATTTGACATACTGTATGTGTATTATGATCACCACCCATGAATAAGCATTTGAAACAGTCATAAAATATTTCAGGGGGGTTTCAAAACATTGATTCAGTGTTTCAGGCTAACATCAATACCTGATACCAATACTCAGTATCTGCTTACTATACACCAATCAGATACTGAGTATTACTATACACCAATCAGATACTGATACCAGTACTCAGTATATGCTGGTGTATAGTAAGCAGTGACCATTTTTTGGCTCTTTTGTCTTATGTTTCCCATTTTTATAAAAGATCTATATGAGCCAGGCATTACGCTGTTCATTATAGGCTTTTTCTGTGCGTGTTGCTAGACTCCCTCCATGGTGGCAACTCTCAGTTTCAAGAACCTGGTCTCTGATTCCCACCTGTCCTGTTCATTTCCTCATACAAGTTCGCCTCCTGTTCGACATATTCAACACTGTACATAAACTACAATTCCCTGAGATTTGACCTGGGACTCTGGGACTCAAATTGAAGTTCTGCGCCTGCCTTTTAATGCATTTGTAACAAGGCTATCTGATGTTATCTGTCATGCTTGTGGACCACACCTACAAAAGGTTGTATCTATTATGCATTCAGTTAGCATAAACCTTGACTGCTTCATGGAATATTGCTTTACGCCGATCACAGTGATTACTGCACAAGGCGTCTAGAGCTCTTTGTTCTCAGCATGTTGAGATGAGCCAGAGATCACAAGCATGATGTTTATTAAAAGGTTGATAATGCGGTGACGCATCTTTTAGAATGATTTGTTGCTGTTTCTCAAGAACTTGTTCATAGGATTGCTATGCAGTTGGATTTTTAGCGGTATATTGCTCTGACTCATTCAGTGAGGCCTACAGAGCTCAGCGCTCTCTGCATGCATACTTTACTATTCTGGAGCAAGAGGAATTTCAAAATAGGACAAGTGCCCTTATACAGACACAAGTATGTGCCATACTTAGGGTAAGAGCTAGAAAGCCATTACCGACATGTTTCAAAATGAGCCATATATTATTTCCTCTCTATTTTCCATTGGCCGCAAAATGCATTTATAATAATAGCTCAGGTTCGTGCCTTTTTTTTTATTTAATACATTTGCATAGCATTACGGAGCTAAACAGAATAAATAGTCAAGCTTTTCAGCAGTCTTCCCATAGAGCTCTCTGGTGCTCCATTTAGCTATGGTGCCACTACTCATTGATATGCCTAATGTTTATGCGATGAGAAGCAAGATGGATGACTTGGGGGGGTTTCATCAGTATGTCTAAAAAGCCCCTAATTTCTGGAATGTTCCATTAGCTGCTGGCCTATGGCACTTTTCCCTCAAGATAATGACTACATAAACCCTCTCAGACAATAGATATTAGATGTGCCATGTGAGAGTAGTCACTGTATGAGTGATATTGTAACAGTATTCTTTTCATGAAGTCTTCTTTTGGTTTACCAGTTTTGAAGTGCCTTATTTTATGAATATTCCATAAAATTCTATTTTCAGTTTCAATTATTTTGCATGGTGTTTAAATCCCTTTTCATCACAGAACCTGCATGTGGTGTATTTATCATACATATCCACATGCTCAACTATAATATTTCTATGAAGGAAGAACTTTGTTTTAATAATTGTTCATGTATTTCTTGTTCCTTTGTACAGGTGGATGTGCAGACTGTGGTATTGTGCTTTTTGATAGCTCTGCTGACAGCTGAAAGTGAAAACTGAATTAGGCAGACTAGATTATGGGTGTACCAGCATCTTTCCAATAATGCTGAAGGAAGTGATAGAATGAAATAGTGAAAAAGAAACAGAGACCAGAGACAAAAAAGACAAAATGTTATTCTGCAGATAAACAGAGAGAAAAATAGGGCTGGGATCTTTTTTTCTGGAGGAACAAAAGCAGTGTGATCTATCAGTGTGGACCCAGGAAACCATAAAAGAAACAGCTTCATTCAGTCAGTCTTCATTAGACAATTTCATCCAATTTATCCTTTTGAATTCTTGTAGCAAACCTCATCATATCACCATCATATCACATCAAACCTAATTCAGTCCATCCTCTCACACCAAACCTCATTCAGTCCATCCTCTCACATCAAACCCAATTCAGAGCGTTGTCTCATCCCAAACCTCATTCTGACCAACCACTCTCATGAAACCTCATTCAGGCTGTCCTCTCTCACCAAACCTCATTCAGGCTGTCCTCTCTCACCAAACCTCATTCAGGCTGTCCTCTCTCACCAAACCTCATTCAGACTGTCCTCTCTCACCAAACCTCAGTCAATCATCTTACATAATCCTCAAACCTCATTCAGTCCATCCTCTCACACCAAATCGAATTCAACAACCACCAAACCTAATTCAATCCACCTTCTCACACCAAACCTAATTCACCCCAAACCTCATTCAGGCCACTTGCTCTCACCAAACCTTTTTCAGACCATCTTCTCCCACCAAACCTCATTCAGGCCATCCACTGACACTAATCCTCATTCAGGCCACCCTCTCTCACCAAACCTTATTCAGGCCACCATCTCTCACCTTATTTAGGCCATCGTTTCACACTAATCCTCATTCAGGCCATCCACTCATATCAAACCTCATTAAGGCCATCATCTTGCACCAAATCTCATTCAAGCCATCATACCAAACCTCATTCTGTCCATCTTCTCACCCCAGATCTCATTCAGTCCATCTTCTCTCACCAAACCTCATTCAGGGCAACCACTCATACCAAACCTCATTCAGGTTATCATATCTCACCAATCCTCATTTAGGCCATTGTCTCACACACAACCTCATTTAGGTCATCGTCTCTCACCAAACCTCATTCATGGCATTGTCTCCCACCAAACCTCATTCAGGGCAACCACTCATACCAAACCTCATTCAGGTTATCATATCTCACCAATCCTCATTTAGGCCATTGTCTCACACACAACCTCATTTAGGTCATCGTCTCTCACCAAACCTCATTCATGGCATTGTCTCCCACCAAACCTCATTCAGGGTAACCACTCATACCAAACCTCATTCAGGGTAACCACTCACACCAAACCTCATTCAGGGTAACCACTCACACCAAACCTCATTCAGGGTAACCACTCATACCAAACCTCATTCAGGGTAACCACTCATACCAAACCTCATTCAGGGTAACCACTCATACCAAACCTCATTCAGGGTAACCACTCACACCAAACCTCATTCAGGGTAACCACTCATACCAAACCTCATTCAGGGTAACCACTCACACCAAACCTCATTCAGACCACCCTCTCTCACCAAACCTCATTCAGGTTATCATATCTCACCAATCCTCATTTAGGCCATTGTCTCACACACAACCTCATTTAGGTCATCGTCTCCCACCAAACCTCATTCAGGGTAACCACTCACACCAAACCTCATTCAGACCACCCTCTCTCACCAAACCTCATTCAGGTTATCATATCTCACCAATCCTCATTTAGACCACTGTCTATACACAACCTCATTCAGGCCATTGTCTCACACCAAACCTCATTCTGTCCATCTTCTCACGGCAAACCTCATTCAGTCCATCTTTTCACACCAAACCTCATTCAGACCACCTTCTATCACCAGACCACATGCAGGTTATCATTTCTTGCCAATCCGCATTTAGGCCATTGTCTCACACCCAGCCTCATTCAGGTTATAATCTCGCACCAAACTGCATTCAGGCCATCTTCTTACACCAAATTATATTCAGGTCATCTTTTTTGCAGCAAACTTTATTTAGGCCATCCACTCATGATACCTAATTCAGGCCATTCTCTCAGGCCACAGAGCTCACAAATTGATACAGCACTTAATGCAGCATTAAGACAGCATCAAATCCATGCTATATGAAATGTTGCCATATTGGGCAGCATACCTTTTAAATTGTTTTTGTATTGTTTTTGCTTTATGTTTTTGTTTTATGTCATATTGCATATAAATGAACGCATATAATATGGTAAATAGTTGGACTAAATTCTGTTGGACTGTGCAACAGAAGCGCGAGGTAATTGTTTTGCAGACAGCTTTGCTGTTGTTATTCAGCCACCTCATAGAGGATGTTAAAAAGGAAGTGCTTGAAAAGCATGAGAGCATGAATTACTTTCTTTCTCTCTCTCTTTCTCTAGCTCTCTTCTTGTCTTTCTTTCTCTTTCTGTCTACTTGATATCTAGGTAATGTTGAAGGGATCTAGCAGGGAGTAGAGTCTTGGAATAGCCCTGTCCATTTATCTCATTGCTATTTAATGAAGACTGTGCTGTTGATCAATAGGTAATCATCACAATGCACTTGCTTTATGCATTTAATAAGCTTTCACTAGAGAGTTACGAATTTATGTGTTTTTGGATCTTTTTATTTGGTCTATTTGTAAATTTCAGTATGGGTTCATTTGTGTTTACTGGTGCAAATATTTTTCCTGAGACAGAAACTGACACTAGTTCACTAGTTGGTTTGACCAAGAACTGGAAATAGCATGCTTTCTTTGTTAAGAACTTCTGTAAAAACTAACACTGTTGAGCATATTATAATTTCATTGTAATTCAGCATGAGCTTGCCTTTGCCCTCATTTTGGTCCAAAAGATGTTGAACTAGTGAATAATGTGAGCTATTTTTTCAGAGCAATGAGAGAGAAAGAAAGAGACAAACAGACACAGAGGGAAAGAGAAATGCCCTAATTTACACCTTATTGCATTTACAACATTTGCCAGACCAGAATGAGTTGCAGTGGTTTTTGGTCTTTATCAAAAACCTATCCTCATGCTAGTACAAACAGGTCTGGATCCAAGAGTACTATCAAGCTAAAACCCTGTTAGAGTGGAATTAGTACAACAAGCAACAAAAACACTACAAGGCAATGTTTCTTTTTAGTCCTCATTTAAGTGCTTAGTGAAGAGGTCTTCATTTGAAGACAGCCAGTGACTCAGCTATACAGACATCCAGGGAAGGTTTATTCCACCACCTGGGTGCCAGTACAGAAAAGAGTCTTGATGCATGTCTTGTTTTTATCTTGAAGGATGGTGGGTCATGTCTAACTGCCCTGTGGTGCAATGTGGTGTTTGATAAGTGCCTTCAGATAAGTGGGGGTCCATTTTTGGATCTGTATGACCATGGAATCTCCAGGGAGAATCAAGATCTTGATATGTGGGTGCATCTCCAAGGAAATATAGCAGCTCAGTGGTGCTGGAGTTTAGTTTCAGATGATGACCTGCCATCCATGACTAGATGTCCACCAGACATGCTGAGATACATGCAGACACACATACTCAAAAGAGGAAAGTGGGGAGTTAGTTGATATGTGAGGATATTACCTGACTGAGAGAGTGGGCATAGAGGGAGAACAGAAGAGGACCCAGCACTCAACCTTGTGGGACACTAGTGGAGAGTCTGTGTGGAGCAGATGTGGATCATCTCCACATGACATCATATGAGTATTCTTCCAGGTAAGAAGCAAACCATTGCCATGCTCTGCCACTAATTCCAAGACTCATGAGGATGGGCAGGAGAGCCTTATAATTAACCATGTCGAAGACTGCTGAAAGGTCAACGAGGATGAGGATCGATGATAGTTTGGCTTATACATCAGCATGAAGCTTCTCAGTAACAGCCACAAGTTTCTGTGGAATGCCACATGCAGTTTCTGTGGAATGCCACTTTAAAGCCAAACTGATTAGGATCTTGGAGGTCATTTTGGGTAAGCAAGAGAAACAACTGACTGTACTGTATACTGCATGTTCAGTAATTGTAGAAGGAAAGGTGAGAAGTGATACATGTCAGTGGTTGCTGATGTCTGGGGTGTCTAGTGTGGGCTTTTTCAGGATGGATATAACTCTTGCTGTCTTGAAGTCAGTTAGAAAAATGACCAGATGTTATTGAGTTGTTTACGATAGAAGTGATGAAGTTTTGCCAGATGTTGAGGTTCAGCAGGCATGCGGTAGGATTGCTGGACAAGAGAAGCCTCAGGGTTGCTTCTGTAGAAAGAGAAAAAAAATCTTAATGAGATCTGAAAAGGGACAGTGCAGTGTAGGAATAGGGGAAGAAGGGAAAGATTGGCAGATCTTCTCATCAAAGAAGGTAGCAAAGTCAGGGAGGTTGAGAAGAGCAGAAGAAATGTTATGGAGCTTGCATGGATCAGATGCAGAAGTTTTCAGCTTTTCTTTGTAGGAGGATATCTTAGCAGCAGTTACATTAGAGGGGATCTTGAGTAGAACAGAGTGGTTTTACAGTTTTATGTAGACACTTACTGTATAAAGTTATTGGATCTTTTGATAATATTGAAATCATCTTTAGTGACCGGGCCTAAAAGCGCACCAGAAGAAGGTCATATGAGAAAGGAAGTGAAAATGTGGCAAAACTTTTTTTGATGAGATTTGACATTGTGTGAAGTGCAAAACTGACTGATAATGCTATTGATATCCAAACAGCATTGATACTGCAAACTACTATGTAAATAAATGTGTCATTTTAATGCAGCAATAGTATCTGGGACTTGAGTGATGTTGTTTCTTAGGGGATTTAGATGGATTTCTATGAAGTTTATGCTTCACTTATGTGTGTTAAAAAAAAGGTGCTTTGTAAAATCCTTTTGTATGAATTGTCCTTTACTAGCCACAATTGTGTAGTATGCACCTTTAGTAGCCACAAAGGTGAGCAGTTTGTTAGATAAAATAAAATCTGTTGTATTTGTTAGTTAGTATTAGTTAGTGTTTAGTGGATGAATGGCCTATTTTTGTTGACGTGGGGCGATATAAATAATAAACATCCACAAAACTGGGTTGTAAGAAATGGGACAAGATTTATAATGCTGTGCTTGAGGACAGGAAAACACCATTTTATCCCTTTGTCTGTGCTAAGAGGGGTTCTTGGAGGAGAAGGCAGTAACGCACACTTTTGGACCAAAATAGGTTTGAAATCCCACTCCGTCATTGTATTGTGACTGTCACATACTCTTTTGTGCCTCTTCACCCATGTCATTGCAGCTCATTAATATATGACAGTGAAAATAGAAACAAAAAAATTGGCTTGCGTCCAACCAAAACGGCAAAACGCCATCATTACCTGGCAAATTACACTTGTGTGATCACAAAAATAGAGCCCATAGTCGATTCTAGAGGACCATGCGAAATTTGCAATGGCTGCAAACATGGCTAGTCATTGTCTAAGATGCAAATGTTGAAAACCATCTCTTCCAGTCCACTGCTGCCATAGAATGGACAGGATGCAGATGACCAGAACATCCGGTATAAACGCGAGGAAGATTGGATCATTTGTTATCTGGGTATTAATATCCAGCAGACACAGATTGCAAATGTAAATGCAAAGTATAAATAGGGGCCACTGAAACAAGGAAAAAAGACAACTTTTATCTTCCTCATTGAAAAGGGATTACTGAATTTTACCTAAGATGTGTAATGGAAAATTCTGACCAAAGGAGTAAGACTCCTTCAGAGACGGCCAGTAGAATCTGGTGCACAATCAAATGCTCTGGGGTTATGGATGTGTCAGCCAGAGAAAGGTCAGTCTTTCACTCTTTCTCTGTTAAGTAGCAGCTGCCCCCAATCCTATTTTGGCCTTCTCTGAATTTTCTCTCTCTTGATCTGTATTTTGGTGGCACAGTGTCACGTGATAGCTCATGGTAAATGCTTCTTTTAAATACCTATAAAGTTTTCTAGATGGTTTTCTCAGCAGAGCACATATACTATGATGATGAAGTCTGTGGATTATTGTTTGGCGAGCAACAGGTCATATTGAGGCATAAAGCTCTGACTTTTGACAGGGTATATTGCTGAACAAGCTATGAGCATATAAAACTGAATTGAGTTTGTGAATGGAGTCTTGATGCTATATGAATATAGAAAACAGATGCAACAAAGGATGTTTATGATCAGAAGAAAAGAAGAAAAAATGAGAAAAGAGATGAAATGTATATTGAGAGACATCCACACTCCCCTCTCCGATCAATTCCATCGCTATCTTTTCAGTTGGTGTGGTATTTCATCAGATTGGCCCATAAATGGTTATTTCAAGGAAGGTAATGATCTTATATTTCTACATTTATGCCAGTGACAGCCCTGAGTGAATAGCTGCAAGGGGCAGATAGGCCTGAGCTCAGACAGGGAGCGGATTGTTTATGTGTTTTTCTTGGCCATTTGAGTCGCACATTAAATATGACTGTCATAGGAAGACAGACAAAAGAGCTAGAGAGAAAGAAATCCCTTAGACCATGGTAACCTGAGCACAAACCTTGCCTTCTGTTTACATCTTTCACAAGTTGTTGATATTCAGAGAGGCTTGAAAAGAATACTGAATATTGGGCTTGTACGGATCCCCAGGTCTCAGCTGTCGTGTTTACTGCACAAGCCCACACAAGTTGAAAGACAATTATGAAATGATTTATAATTTCCGTACTTCCCTTAATTGTCCATGATTAATGGAAAAGCAATTTTTTGACCCATTGTCTTTCATTACGTTTCATTTCAGAGCTGATGAGCATCTAAGTTAATTAAGCTTGTTAATGAACATTATGGATGAATCTGTGCCAGACAGTGAGTCAGCCCACTGTCCGTCTATATGCCACAAATATGTTTTATAAATATAGACACAGTAATTGGAACAGTGATGTTTATTATTTCAAAATTTAGCATGCTACATAGGTTGTGAAAAGAGAGATCCGCATCCGTGAAAGTCCATATGAACATATTACTGGGTTAAAAAAACAAATCTTGGCTTTGTTTCAGCATGGAAGGAGCGAGGACAGAAAGTGACGGCTCACTGGATCCCCCACACCATGGTACACAAAGACCCAGGAACGACTTCGCAGGTAAGGCTGAAACGCTCGATCAGTTAATCAGTGAACTTCTGTTTTTTGAAAAGATGCAGTGGCTGGCTTCAGGTATCTCAGAAGATGCACGTTTCACCCTCTTCAGTAGATGTTGTGTGATAGGGGAGAGATAGCTAATGGGATGGACTTGCCAAATTGGGAGAAAATGAGGGTTAAAAGTGATGAAAAGTACAACAATTGTGTTTAATTTTAACCCTTCTTGGATATGTAATTGCAGAGGTATTCAACTCTTGCCTTACTGAAGCCAAATGTATGCAACCTTATTCTCCCTATGGTAGGGATGTTCTGCTTTCGTTGCTGCACTATTTTTCTCCTTTTTCCAACATTGGGCACTTCTGTCTTGGCCTGTCCTCTACTTCCTCACTGTTCTTTTTTTCTCCAAGAAAAAGAGATGTTTTTATGGTTTCCTGTGAGCAATGTGTTTACTGCACACAGGGAAGTCAACAGGTTTCTGTTTCAAGATAAGAAATGGGAATTTACAGGCAAATATAAATATGCATAAATATCAACACACACAGAGAGAGAGAGAGAGAGAGAGAGAGAGATCTGTGGATGTGTGGATAACTAATTCTATCATTTCTGGCATGTCGCCATAGCCTCCCCTTCCTCATTGACATATTCACTTGTATTGATTTGCTGACCTTTGGGTACTTCAAACCTATTTGTGCTGATTTGGAGCTCTAGACAACGTGGAAATGTCAAGCTAACCAAGACGCTGAATGACAAAATGAGAGTATGTATATAAAAGGCACATAACACACATTTGTGTAAATACACATCTTTACTGATTATGATAAACATGACATTTCCTCTAAGAAGAGGAGGAGGTCAGTCCATGACTGTGCATCTGTTCACTTGTGTGGGTAAGTAAATGTGTGTGTGTGTGTGTGTGTGTGTGTGTGAGAGAGACAGGGTTGGGTGATGGTTGAGTAGTGTACACTTTAATGAATTTGGGTTTGGTATTCACCATTTGCTGCCCTGGTTTGGTAGCATGTGCTAAAAGAAATAGCTGAGCAGAGTGATAAAGAAGTTTGCACTTCTTTAACCTTTGCAAGAAATCACTAATAAGCAGCTGTTTTCCTTGTAACTGCAAGTCCAGGCCACACCTTCATTTGCAGATTGTCATTTGAGGGAGATCCAGCAGCATAGTGTAGGGGTCAGGGTGCACATGGAGGAGAACGTTGTCAGCCTTTACCCTCCTCTGGTTGTTTGTTAGCGGTTGTGTGAAAGGGGAGAGATAATGGGGAGGAATTGGCAATCACTACAAGAACAAGTAAAAAAAATAAAGAAGTAAATAACAAATTTTTGGTGCTTTTCCACCAGAACATTGTGCTGCTTTGTTTCTTATCCAGCACATGAACAAACAGAAATACTTTAATTTTCTGATCATACACTGTGCCAACTTCACACAGGTTTTTAGTGCAGTTAACATCCTTCATGTTATTTTGTTTCTTGTCAACAATTCGTTGAAATTGTTGACAAAATTTAAAACCTTTTGTCATTGAGATAGTGTGAGTAAATTGATTAGAAACCAAACAGCTAAACAATGTTAATCCCAGCACTTTTTCCATATTGGTTAACAGCGGCATTATTGGAATGAAGATACAGACACTTTTATTGTCATCACTTTTATTGACCATCCCAGTTGTCTCCTAACTCTATGAACTAGAAAGTTACGTTGGTTCTGCTTTGGCAATATCTTGTTTTTAGAAAATATTTAAAAAAAAAAAAAAAAAAAGACCAAGGACTGAGCTTGTGTTGCTGTCAGTGTGGAGCTTTGCATGTTCTCTTTGTGTGGGTTTCCTGCAGGTGCTCCAGTTTCCTCCCACTGTCCAAAAACATGCCAGTAGGTGGATTGGCTAGGCTAAATTGACCCTAGGTGTGAGTGAGTGTGTGAATGTGTGTGTGTGCATGGTACCCTGAGATGGACTAACATCCTATCCAGGGTGTGTTTTCCTGCCTTGGTCCCAGTGGTCCTGGGATAGGCTCTGGTTCCATCACAACCTTGACTAGGAAAAAGCACTTACTAAAGCAAAATCACATAATGTCCCATCCATTATTTAAAATGTAGTTATGTTATTCTACAAAAAGGTATCTCAACTACATTAAAGCTATGCTTCAGAGATATGTAGCTAACTACAGTACAGTGTACATGGCAGTGTTTGATTAACAGTATTAAAGCAGCCTTTGTAATTTTTAGCTTTTGCAAAGAAATGACTGCAAACACGCTGACTTGAAACCTGGAAAGAGAAAAGTGCCAGACATGTCACTGTCATTGTCAAGTGCAACTTTGAATAACTAATGTGTGTATGCTTTTGATGAGAAAAGACAAGTGGTTGCACCAAACAGATAATGTAGTGTCACCTAACACCCACCTAAACACACAACATGAAGAGAAAGGAGTGAATTAATTTGCATTCATTTTGAAGAATGTAGAAAATAGGTCCAGGTTTTGTGTTTGTTTCAGGTTAATATCAGAGAAAGCTGACTTTTTGGACTCCAGTAACTGTGAATCTGTGAATATTGCGCTCCAAGCAACCAAAAATATAACATAATGGATTAGAAAATATACACTCACCATCCATTTTATTAGGAACACCTGTACAAATGCACATTCATGCAGTTATCTAATCAGTCAATCATATGGCAGCAGCGCAGTGCAAAAATCATGCTGATACAGGTCAAGAGCTTCAGTTATGTTCACATCAAACATAAGAATGAAGAAAGTGCGATCACAGAGTATGATCTCTGTGAATTTGATCGTGGCATGGATGTTGGTACCAGGCTGGTTTGAATATCTCATAAACTGATGATCTCCTGGGAATTTCACGCACAACAGTCTGTAGAGTTTACAGAGAATGGTGTGAAAAACAAAAAACATTGATTGAGAGATAGTTCTGAGTGGAAATGCCTTGTTGATATGAGAGATCAGATGAAAATGGACAGATTGGTTTGAGCTGCCACGATGGATATAGCAACTCAAATACTCACTCCTTACACCTGTGGTGAACAGAAAAGCATCTCAGCACGCACAAAACATCAAACCTTGCGGTGGACCCTGACTGGAATATACTGGTTACTTAGACATGAATGAATGAATAGTTGTAGCAGCACTGCTGCACAGCATAGTGTGTTGTCCATAGTGATGACTGAACTGAAAAAAAGCATGTGAACATATTTGACTCAAAGTCAGATAGCTACACACTTTTTCAGCAAGGGTGGTCAAAACACACTGAGTACAGACTACGGAATGTCAACCTGGCAGTGCTGTTAAAAAGATTGCATTTTTAAAATAATAAGCAATTCTTTTGTGAGCACTTTGTGAGAATATCATCCATCTCAGATGTCCCTGAATATTTTATTACTTTTCTTAAACAAAAAAATTCTCATCACTGTTAATGTGAGCCATAGGATGACTTCTTGTTAATAAAAGCCAGTTCCACATTTTACTTTGGTGCCTCATTTCCTGGCAACTGTAATCATCTGTCTTTGCTCATCTTTTGTTCTTCTCTTTCTGTTTCTCTATAATATCCTCTCTCATGCTGCCTCTCATTCTTGTTCTCTTTCTTTCTCTCTTTTAAAAGTTGGCCTCACACAAGCACATACACGCACACGTATAATGAGAGATTCTGGACTGTTGGCTGGACTTGTTGCTGTTCTGCCTATGAGGTAATGAGTCACGAAGTTGTTTGGAGTGGAGCTGAATGCATGTCATGCGGATGTAATTTTACGCACACACAAACACACACACACACACACACACACACACACACACACACACTCCTCCATGGGAATACAGACTGAGGAGCAGGCTGTCTGCCAGACTATTCAGAAACAGAGAAGATCGTTTGGAGGAACAGAATGAAGAGGCCTCCCGCTTGCTTGCTTTCCTGTGTGCACTGGGGTTAGAACTCCAGCTCTGAGATTTTACTCTTCAAAAGCATTTAAGGTTACACTACCTTGTACTCTCCAGCTTGGTTTCATTTATAGGTAGAGACTTTACCATAAGGTCAGTTTTACTTGGCGCACTGTTTATAGCAGACATTGGTTTTCACAGTTTTATGTTACCATCCAAGTGCCTTTATATTATATTGCAAAAAATGTTTGATGTAAAAGGTCAAAAATCTAATAAAATTTTCTGTCTGCAGCGTTAGCTGATATAAATGGGCTAGCAGGGCTAAGGAAAAAGACATCAGTATAAGGCTTCATTTTTGGCATCCACAACAGATTATTTGTTGGTAAGAAATGTCTTAAAGCAGATTATTTTGGACTTTTGTGGAATTAAGTATAACAGCACCACTTTTTGGCATCCACAACAAATTATTTGCTGTTAACAAATGTCTTTTTTTTCCTTGTTTGCTTTTTTTTTGACTTTGTGGAATCAAGCGTAATAGCACCACCGATGGTCATAAGAAAAATACTCAGAATGATATGAAGAAGTGTGCATTCGGGGGCTGATTTCTTTCCAGCCCAGACTGTAGACTCATGCAGTCTGTCAGTGACAGTCAGGTCAGGTGATTACACAGAGTGAAACACCCACTAGGTTTTGCGTACATTGGGGCTGATGTTTTTCAGCATGCTTCACTGACATATCTGTAACACGTCATCAGCAGTGACTGGGAAAGTGCTTGTGAAATAAAGTCATGGGTGTAATGAAGGCAAACAAGGTGGATTATTTACTCTTATCATCCTTTTTATCCCAGAAATGCCTTCAGAGATGAAAGTAAGCAAAAATAAACTAAGCACACATTGTCCAATCAAAGTAAAAAAAAAAATACACAAAAGGACAGATGGCATAACCATGAGTTTAATGGATTTTTTGGTTTGAATGAAGGGTTACAACTTTTCTGTTTACCATGCTTACAGCTTTTCTGTTTACCATGGCTTGAACCCAGTAGAGCATTACAGACTCGCTTACAATTTGAAATCACAAATGCAGCTGCCTTTCTGCCTTTAAGTGTGCATTTGTAATAGTTCACCCCCATTCTGTATATTGTATAGCCTATATATTGCTTTGTACATGGATCCTGTTTAGCTTTGACTATGACTTTGTGTCTGTAAGCACAGCTCTGGAGCTCCAAGCATTCACGTAAATGGATATATAGTGTGTAGCTCTGTGTATGTGACAAATAAAACCTGAAGCATCTAATTCATTCTATTACGCCATCAAAGAGACCTTGTGAGATAATGCATTAATAGGCACTAATAGTTTACATGGGTTGAAAGTAGAATATGTTTTCGACAAGAAGAAAAGAAAAATGGGCAATACAAATTCAGATGAATACTGATTTGCTGGTACGGAACTGATTTAAATGTAATTGATTTATACATTTTTTTAATTAACATGGGCAATTAAGTAGTACCGAATTTGTCATTTACAACATCAGGATATTCAGATCAGTGGATTTTGCCTCAGTATACATGTCCATTACTTGAGCCACAAAGTGTAGTACTTGCTCAGTGTTTCACTCTTCATATTATTGGTAGACACAGGTATGCATAGATATTCATGTAGGGACATGATTTCTCTAAGCAGAGCTGATGAGCTGATGAATTTTTTTTGCAGTTTAATTTGTCAAATTGAAATTAAGTTTCGTTGTATAAAATTACATGTAAATGTGGCTTATGTCCCGTGATTAAATAAAGGGTAAAACGAGAAGGTAGTCTCATTTCCTCGCATTGATTTTGTACCACCATCCCTGTACACCAAAATATCATCATACATCAAAGAACATCATTAGTGTACTGAAGTACAATATCATATATCAAAGCATGGCATGATTGCATTCATATGGAATTATTGGGTGCCTGTGGACACGGAATGATGAAGATCAGCATATTGTAACAGTTCTTGTTTCCTTTATCTAATCAATAGAATAAACATTTACCTCCAATAATTGAAAAGCCAGCAAGTTTGCAATCTTGTAGCTCCTCAGATGGCATTAAAGCTGACTTTGATATGAAACAGCATCACTTCACTTCTCTTTCTTCCTAATTCTCTGAAATGCTGACCAGGGGGCAAGAAAGCAGAAGGAGATAAAGTAATGAAGAGAAAGAAAGAAAGTAGAAGGAGAAAAGTTGGGGATGAGTTAAGAGAAGCGAGGGAAAGCTATCAGTGCACTTTTTCACCCCGCTGGTTTTATAACTCATCTGAGGAAGAACTGTGATCATATATAAGCATTACTGCAGACTCTACTGAGAGTGCTTTTAAGCCAAAGTGAGAGAGCAGAAGAGAAAGTGAGCAGAAGGTTACATGGGAGGAGGCCCAAGAAACAAAAATAAGCGCTTTTGACACCAGCAATCCCACAAAGAATTGCATTTCTCCTCTTCTCCACAGTCTCCTAATTCCCCCCACCTCCTCTCCTCTTCTCCCATCTCTATATATGGCAGTCTTTGTTTTTCCCTTCCTCATTCCTCTGTCTCCTTTTCAATTTTCTCCATCTCGATGTGTTTTCGTTTCTCATCCAACCTCGGAGTTTGTTACACTTTGTGAGCTGTCCAGGACATTTTATTCAGGGTAGGTGATACTTGGCTTAGGTCTGAAGTTGCACCACGTAAACTCTGATGTTCCGAGCAGCTCTGTTTATGCTCTTCTGGACAAGCAGCTAAGAATAAAGGCACTATTATTTTCCCACTAGTCTCGAGTGTTGACTTCTTTGAGATATATATGTATTTTTGTGTCAGACAAATTTAAATAAATGTGCTCCAGACCCTGAGGCTGGAGCAGAACAAACATCATTAAAATCTGGCAATATGCTAACAGACTAGCCATTGTGAATGAGTTCCTGTGTTAGGGATGTAAATTCTGGCCAATTTCTTACCAGACTGGTCATTAGTCAACAATCAACCGTTAAGTCTAAAATTATTCCAAGTCCAAAATACCTAACAAATGTTTTCAAGTCAACAAGGTTTGAGGGAGGGTGCAAGTTCTCAAAAAAACCTGGGAAGTGGGGCTCATGGGGAAAAAGTTTGAATACATCTGCTGTATAGCATAAGAGAGGTGACGATGCTAACATAGATAACAGAATGCACACTTGTAATTGCATTCTCATAGGGCTATAGGTTAACTGAGCCTTAACTAGTAAAATAGTTTTATAGAACATATTTGTATAAATTTAACATTAACTTATCCAAATTAGGTAGGTCTAAATAACAACAGATAACATAAACTAAATAGCAAAAGTTGATAAAGAAATCAACAGTAAATCAACCGCCTACCTGTAAGTTCTATCATAGGCTATACAGTGTCTTGGATAAGTATTAACTCCCTGAATTTTTCCACATTTAGTAGTTACAACCTGTAATTGAAATGGACTTAATTGGGATTATAATATCATGAATGTAGGCAAAATAGCCCATAATACTGAAGTGTGTGTGTGTGTGTGTTTGTGTGTGGGGGGGTTTAGTTTTTTTTTTTTTTAAATCAATGTAGTCTCTCAGAGGAGAATGGCCAGACTGGATCGAGCTGACAGGAAGTCTATAGTAACTAATCAAATTACTCCTAATTTAAACTACTCTTTACAAATGTGGTGAACAGAAAAGCATCTCAGAACACTTGGGTTGAACCTTGGGAGTGACCACATCAGGTTCCACTCCTGTCAGCCAAGAACAGGAATCTGAGGCTACAGTGTAGACAGGCTTGCCAAAACTGAACAGTTGAAGAAGCATTGGAGAAACAGTGCCTGTTTGCCAGTTTGCCTGTACCTGCTGTAGCCTCAGGTGTACAGAAGTATACCACATCATCTTCCTGAACGAAGTCCCATACAGTGGCCCATTTTTACTGCATGCTTTTTCAATCCCATCACACACAGCACTGGCCTAAATACACTATTGTACCCTCATGTACATCTCAGAAACCGTCCTTGCAGCTAAAGTGATTAAATTCTCTATTGTTAACTGGAAAAGTATCTATTAAGTGATAGCATTGATTGAACAGTTTCTATGTTGTTTAATAAAAGAGACAGAGTGTGTGTGTGTGTGTGTGTGTGTGTGTGTGTGTGTGTGTGTGTGCCTGCGTGTGTGTTCATTTAAGTGTATTTTTGAATATTGCCGTCAGTGTCCAAGCCATTAACATCATTGATAGGCCACAGGCAAGTGTGTAAGCACTGGCTGAAAGGCCTCTTAAATGCATGCTAGCTAATCTTATATAAAGTGACGAGTGAAATGGGGCATCGAGGCCAGTGAATTCACTGCACTCACACACGGAGGCTGATGGAGCTGGCTGAAGGACATGATGTTTTTTTATTCAATGCTGTTCTGTCAGGCAGGTTGAATTACCCACTTTGCTAAGGTTATGATTTCTAAGGAGAGAACTAAAATAGGTGGAGTTTCTACTATTTTGAATGAACCTAAATGCATTAGTGCTTTCCTAAGTCCTTATTTATCAAAAGGATAACACTTATGCATATTATTATAGTAGTACTGTAATTAAGATTCTGAGCTTGTAATCGAATGATTGTAAATCCCAACACTGCCAGAGAGCCACTGTGGAGCCCTTGAACAAGGCCCTTAATCCTTAACGGCTCAGGATTGTTTGGTTGGATTGCATCATTTTTATATTGTATGTTTCTTTTTAGAAATTAGTCTTGTATTAAATAGTAAGTAAATATTGTAGATGAAAGGTTGTCGATTGTATTTTCCATTTCTAGTGGGCAAAAAGCAAAGGTATTTCAAAGACCTGCAAATATTGACTCGGAGAAGACTGACAAGCCGTGATAAGACTTGAATTGCAGTGATTTCAGAGTTCCCTTTTCTGTTGGGCCACAGGAATTCTGTACGAGTGCACCTTTGAAAAAGCATGAATGGAGCCGAGAGTTCTGGAAATGTTTTAATACGTTAAAGGGGGTGTTTTTCATTCTGTCCCACTGTGCCTGTCATCAGTACACCTTGTGCGAAGAAGGGGTGTGTGTGTGTGTGTGTGAGAGAGACAGGGAGGGAGAGGGAGAGAGCTCTGACATCCTATACTCTAGTTTGAGAGTATTTGTACGGCTTAGCTAAACATTTACATTGGTAGAGTTACCATAGCATGCTCTGTGTAAAGGACATGAGTAACACTCAGTGTCATACAAAGTGACACACAGTCATACACAGAGACGTTTGATAAGATCTTGTAAAAATAAGGACACTGAAAAGTCAGAAGTTATTTATAAATACTTACCTAAAACTATTAATGCCCCATAATGTAATCTGAAGCCATATAAGAGGAAGCACAGAGGTGAAGCAAAATTAGCATGCAAGGTCTAATAGTACTCCTATAACTCCTGTAGCACACTCTTCTCCACAGATCCGAGCCTTACTTTTCAGACTGATGATAACTGGGGCTTCATTTTTCAATGTCCTTTGAAAACATGGGCTTTTGCTGCATCTCTCCACTTTAAGATTCTCATTGGAGACAGCAGCAGACACAGTATGAATGATGGTCATTCGGGTAAGGCTGAAAGTCATAGGGTGTCTGTGGAAATTTGATCTGGGAGTATCAGGGACAGAAAATGGCAGACAGGTCATATTAACCTTCTTTGTCCCAGGGGATATTGTGTCTCATCAGGCTTCCAGTTGGCCTGTTTAGAAGCACATTTGAACAAAATGTCCAGTTTTCCTTGGAATCTGTTCACAAATCATTTGTCTACTTGTCTTTATTCACTCTAGGATAAGAAAAGTTTGCACAAGCTTATAACAACAAACCCTAAGAGTGGCTATGTAAGTTAAAGTGGGAAGAAATTATAATTCCCTGGATATGGGTTTAAAGTACTTGGGTGCTAAATTTCTGAATTGTCTGTTGGCTGGTATAACTGCTCCTAATCAAAGGATTTCATTCTGCCAAACCACTTATGTGACTCATAATTAGCAAAATCTCCTACAACTGGACAAACATTTTAAAGGTGGCACAGTGGTGCAGCAGGTAGTATTGCCACATCACATCTCCAGGGTCTCTGGTTTGATCCTGAGCTTGGGTTACTGTCTTGTGCAGAGGTTTGCATGTTCTCCCTATGTCCACATGGATTTCCTCCAGGTTCTGTAGTTTCCTTCTGTCTCCCAAAAACCTAGGTGGACTTGCTACCCCAGATTGCCGTTAGGTGTTAATGGGAGTGTGCTTGGTGCTCTGAGATGGTCTGTGTCCAATCTAGCATTCAGACCACTTAGACATAAGCATCTTTCCTCATTTCTAGTCTTGTATGACTGTGTGAATGCTTTTAAGGCAGCATAAGTTGGTCATTTATTCTTGCCAGATTTCAACTTTACACCCTGCACTGACTTTATTTCTTCAATATTTCTTCTAATTAAATCTATTGCTTTGAGCATTGAATTTACACAGGATGTACAATTCGAATGGATTGTTTTCACGTTTCATTATATGTATAAGATATGCATGAAATATATGTATAAATGTATTTTTAAGATATGCATCCAGCGTTTGTCCTATATACAGTACGTAGTCTTTCTTGACTATGTTGTGCATCTCTCACTCCCTCCTGCTTGCTGTGAGAGCTCCAGCTGGGTTGGGGTAGGATAGTGCTGTCACAGGCACCCAGCAGGGTGCAGTTTTTCAGCCTGGCACAGTTGCTCTGCAACCCAGTGGGAGCTCGCAGGCAGTGGGCACCTTGTGCTATACACCAGACTCCCTGAGTCTGAGCTCCTCATTCATTTGTCATTCAGACATAATCATGTCAGGAGAGAACTGACTGAGTCCACTCACATAAATATTTATCCCAGAGCAGTAGAGAATATTGGGCCATATCAGTCAGCGTGTGTCGTGCTCCAGCACTGCCTGTTGTGAGGGCCTGAGAAAATTAGTTTTCTCCAATTCTTGTTTTTAATGGATTAGAATGGGTGTGTGCTGGGAACAGAGCAAATGCGATTGTATAATAACTCATCCATCTCTATTGTAAATATTAGGAAACTCATGTGCTTAGGACACGTGTATCTATAAAACACATTTAATGATTGTTGATAAAAAATATCCCTTCCAGTCATGCATGTTGGATATAAAATAAATGATATTTTAAAATGACATGATTCTTACATTTATCTTCTACAGTTAACTCCAGAATTGTTGGAAACCTTCATAAAAATGAGCAGAAATGAATATATTAAATTAATAACACATGCCATATGTGATATTTTGAGCTTAAACAAAATATACAGGGGCCTGTATACATTTGTTAAATAAAAATGTTTTCTTAAATAGTGCATACTTTTCTGTAAAACATTAATAAAATTATCTGCATTCTTAGCTGTTTTGTAAGTCTTAAGTTCCTGGCAGAGGCAATCAGGTTTTGGCTAAAATATTCTGGTACTTAGTGTAATTTTATGCCATCAGTCTTCGTGGGAGCCTGTAGAAAACCGACACACAAACCGTAACACAGATCAGATCCACCACCATCTTGGATAATGGGTATCAGGTGCTTGTCTTCAGTTCCCTTTTTGCCAAATATGCAGATGGTGTTCATGGCCAAAATGTTTGACTATTTTTGAATATTCATTATGGATGTCAGTAGGTTTGCAATATGTTTCTAAGGGAAAACATTATTATTAAAATGTTCTTATGAGAATTATTTTTATTAGAGGAAAATGGAGTACTTTCCATAATTGTTTGAGAGGGTTTTTTAATCATGGTGTGCAACGTTTATTCTATAAATAACATTTTTTTGTAAGGTGCCAATAATTCTGGAGTTAATTTTAAAACTTGACTTCTGCATGAAAGAATATTGCATTGTCCTCTCCACCTCTCCACACACATTCAAGTCTCTCTTCATTCTTGATACCCACTTGTAATCTCCATCTCACTTATCAGCCTCCACCTCCTCCATTCCATCTTTTTCCCCTCTCTTTCCGCCTTCAGCGAGGCTCTCAGATTCACTAAGTGTTTGCATGCTTAAGGAAAGGGCTTCTCTCTCTCCATCTCAACCTTTTTCTTCAGTCGGGGAGCCGCAAATTGCTCTCGAGACCTCTTCATTTCCTCTCCTCTTATCCCACACAGCCACGCTCTTCATTCAGTAATATTCTCGCTTAGATCTAAATGTTCAGGCCTGCGTTTGCTGCACATTAAATTGACATTAATTTTATATCTCAATATTAATTATTGGCCCCGGGACAACTATGTTATAGATGTCAATGTTCTCTCAGTTATGTAGTCAGAAAAAAAATAATAATGCGACATCTTATTAAAAATAAAGTGTTATAAAATAGCCTGAAAAGATAATAGAGGAGCACCACAGACATGCACGTACTGTGAATACTTACATACCAGACATCCTTAAAAATGTGTACAGACTCATCCCTGTTTGTTTTGCAGCCCCATCATATCTAGATATCTATACTGAGCCTGTTTATAGAACATTCTGGGCATTTTGGTTGCTGCTGGCCCGAGAGCATTTTTCTCCTCCGCTCTTGTTGTATCTCACTTTGGACTAGAAGGCTGGAGGGGGAATAAGGGGAGGGTGAAGCTTGTCTATTGATGGAGGGTTCTTGGAAAACGGATACATGTTTGATGAAAACGCTCAGCCTCCTACTCAAAGGCACTCTTTTTTATCAGCTAACACAGCTAACCACATGCAGTGCATATAGAGCAAACAGGAGCAAAAAGCTAGCCGCTAGGGCACATGTATTGGCTACAACCCCATGCCTTTCTTTTCATAATGACTGAGCTTAAGTGTTATGCTGGCACTAAAATAAACACTTTTTGCCTGGAAAAGGACAGTTTTGTTTTGGCGGATGACACGATTAACACATCATTCTCTCTGTGGATTTTGAGTGCTTTCGATCTACAAAACACTGCTGCCAATGTCTCATAGTCCAAAGCAGGTGAAGCTAGAGAAGCTAGTATTATTAATCTACATGGTAAATTACATCATCAAAACATAATATATTGCTGCCTAAATAGTGGAAGTGTTTGTGTAAATACAGTATTATTTATGGAATCAAAACGTTCCGCTGATCATTGATTATTCAGACATGAATGCTGTTGTATCTGTTATGAATTTGAACACAAAACCAATGCGTATTCATCACCGTGTCTGTGTGCAGGATCAGTTTCCAGAGAGGGGAGAGATTCTTGTCTCAGCAGCGGACCTGGAGCTAATTCTAGAAGTGGAACGTAATCAGTAAGTTTTCCTTCAGCTTGACTACGTGTAATGTGGTCATTTCTATTACAGTGCTGTTGAATTTTTGAATTTGATTGGTCAAAAGGTGGCTATTCATTTTCTAAACTTTTCTCACAGTAGTGCTCACTGTAATGCAAATAACAAGTTTATATTAATGCGCTCATTGTAATACATAATCATTACATAATACATATATACATGCATAATACATAATACATACTCATTTTACATAATACATAATCATTTTATAGTAACAGCTAATTCACAGCGACTTATTTTTGGAAGGAGTCTCTAGTATTAGCACTTTGAAACAATCAGAGATAAAGCTGTTCTTTTAAGTTTTCCAACATGAAAGTCTTCAGGACAGAGCAGTTTGCACAGTGTGGTTCCTCAGTAACGTGACAAGCAGCAATTTTTGTGTTATTAACTTCAAGAGAGAGAAAAAAGATAATGGTGAGGGAATGACTTTTTATTGCTGTTATAGCATGAAAAATGATAGGAACTAACGTGGATGTTCCACAGTGTTAAATGTAACTATAAATAGATAAAAAGTAATAAATAAATAAATAATGTTAATGTGGCTAAATGTCTGTGGTGTAAGAGGAATAAAACTGTTGTAAACTGAATAAAGCTGTTTTAGCAAAATAATCACACCACATAATCACTGATTAATTTCTTTTAACAACATGCCCCATGATGTTATATTCTTTACATAATACTGACAAAGCATTATTTTTTCCAGACATAATAGCTCATGGTTCACCCAACTGAATAAGGATCTTTTAGTCTTTTAGGCTACAGAGCCTCAGTGATCAACAGATGGGTAACATACTCCCTGTCAATGTGAGTTTGGCTCATTCATCAGCTGTCACTGTGCTGCCAGCATGTGATGAAACAATGCCTTTATTTCTAAGGATTGAGGAAATTAGTCTTGGCATATTATTAAAGAAGACAGTTAAAATATATCTAATTTCATATGGTTTTAGGAGGACCTGCCTTGTTTAAATTCTTGGTTTTCATAAAAATAACACTGATACTAATGTTGCGTAAAGCCCAGCTCCTAATAGATGTTAATAGGAGGAAGCTGAAGTAGTTTGTTGGATTTGATCTGGTTCTGGGAGAGTGGTCTGGACAGTTCAGTAAATGCATTGGACATTAGACAGGTTGTTAAATGACTGTTGTTCTATTGGGGGAAGGAAAAACAGGCCAAGTAGCTCCATCACAGTCTGACTGAATAGCCAAATGCTGACACACAGACCACAGAGTTTGGTAAAAATGGGACTGCAGGGAATATTCTACACAGGATTGCGTTTCTGCTCTTGGTTCTCATTAGAGTTAATGTTTGTGTTAGCCCTTGTCATCCCTTGTGATCACTCACTGTCTTGTCTGCTGTGGAACATCCAAAACCTTTTTTGGGCTTAGAAAGGCAAAGTATTTTCCCAAGCAGGTCAAAGTGAAAGAAGAAGATGTTAAAAAGAGGAGGGAGAGGACAAAGAGGATGGAGGAATGGCTAGGAATTTAGATCACATCCTTGCTGGGTCTGGGGATAGGGAAAAACTCCAGGACTATTTGATGAATTAACTGGAGACACCTTTTTTCAGCCACTACCACTCTAGTTTTTTTTCCCCTGTATAGTCAAAGCCAATTCCCAGCAGGTCTCGTCTCTAATGCACATCTGAGTGAACGAGTCTATGTATGCCTTTATAACTTATTGAGCCACACAGCATTATTACATGCTTCACGTACATAATGTGTGAGTGCTTATCGCTTGAACCTTTACCCTTGATACTTGACCAATTCACTCTCAGGTCCGGCTGCTTAGTGAAGGATGAGAAGCGCAGAATAAATATAGCACAACACAATACAGTCATTCCAATGAATAAACACTGAAGCTACTGAAGATAATATGACTGCATGTACTGTAAAGCTCCAAACATCATTTTTATCTCATCTTCCTACGCCATTTCCAGCGAAACTACAGCGCTCCACGGTTACTAATATGGACTTAAGGTTATAAGAGCTCTCCTTCTGAAACTCACTGTCAATACATAATATTTACTTTACATTATCCATCTCGTTCCCTTTACAAAAGCATGTTAGTGATGCTTTTAAAATGAACAAAAATGAAACTGTGAGATTTAGCAAAGAACTCTGGGCTTTTTGTTCATCTGTTAAGGTTTTTTTTAGCCAAGGATGATAAATGCTGTGTTAAACAAACAAATTCAAAACAATAAATGAGGAGAGAGATTACTATTTATTGCATACTGTATATAAGCAGTACAGTACCTGTACTATCCTGAAAACTAGCAAGTCAGTTTACATAAAAATAAAACAAATAAAATAATATTTATCCAAAAGCTACTGGGCAAGAAACAAAACAACAACAAAAATATTATTATTATTAGTAGTAGTAGTAGTAGTAGTATATAGCCAGTATACATTCTGGTGACAGATTTAAGGGAAAAAAAAACACCATTCTTCCAAAAGATATTCCTCAGTTGGTGTTTTGACGATGATGGTGGAGGGCACTGTCTAACACTGGGTTGAAATGATGTGACTGTGAAGGCCATAGTATACGAGTTACATCATCCTCATCAAACTGTTTAGTGAGCCCTCATGCCCTGTGGATGGGGACGGGGTCGGGGTCATCCTGCAAGAGAGCACTTCCATCAGATGTTTCATCAGAGGATAAAGGTGATCAGTGAGAATAAATTTGTATTCATTTTCAGTGAATCTTCCTTCTAAAGGTACTAGTGACTCATTATTTATATTTGTGAGTTACCTGATACCACGGATTCACATTTGTTGTGCCCCATCCCAAAGTTCACACTTGGCTTTTGGGGCAAAATATTTTTCAGGATATATCACAAGTACACAAGCACTAAAAGCGTTAACAGCAGAGGTAGTTCATGCTGGAGCTTAAATGCTGAAGGGTCCTTCTCCCTGTGAGTGAAAACTAACAGTCATTTGAAGTGCACTTCAGTGTGTTGTTCCACTATCACCAAGACAGTATTGCAAATTCATGAGCGGTTGAGGAGACACCCTTAAACCCTTCTTTCCAAATACAGATGTTTTTCAAGTCATTCTCACTTTGCTTTGAAGCTCTAAACAAAGCTAAACAAAACCATTACAAACATAGGATATGATTTTAATTTTTAATTAATACTCTGGATTACAGTATATAAATGAATTTCATACTGTATTTTGGGCATTTATTGCATTCTCTTTAGAGAGAGAAAATGTGTGTGTGTGTGTGTGTGTGTGTGTGTGTGTGCTGGCTATGAAAATAACTGACTAGATGACTGTTTACAGTGAGCAAGTTAATTTATGGAGTATAATCAAATGGCATCTGTGCTGTAGGTAATGTTTTCAACCTCAGGTAATGAGTTTTAATCTCCTTGTGACCAAACATCACTTTCGCACTGGATTTTGTGAGCTTATTCCATTCCCTTATCTTTAAATGAAATCTGTCCCCTCAGAAATTAAATTTGTTTAAATCAGTCTCTGCCTAGTTGGCATTTATAGTTTTATTGTGATTTAAATGGAGATTGGGTCTTTAATAGTGTGATGCACACAAACAATGGGAAGAAGGTGTGTATTGTGGTGTCTTTTCCCACATGGAGCAGTATCTGCTTTGCTTTACAGAAAGCATAAAAGGAAGAAGAGCATTTAGGTACAAGGAGAAAGATTGAGGACGGTGCTTCTACATGATAATGTATAAGCACATATATAACCACATTGGATGTGGCAGGGAAAGGGAAGAGAGGAGTGTGAATGAGGGTGATCTAAGCAAGAAAAAAGAGACCAGGTGAAGTTAGGGTCATGCAGTGAAAATGATAAAGCGTAAGAGAAGACAGTCTTGAGAAATGGAAGAGGGTAGAAAGTGGTTTAACCACCAATCAGTCCCATATTTGACCTCAAATGAGAGCTTTAAACCACTGACCTCCATCTTTGATATTATTCCCACAAGGCAAAACTCTAAAATCATTACGAGTTACTGTATGGAGTAGGTTAGAAGATGTGATGGTCTGAAAACTGTCCACATTGAACCTCCACTTTGGTAGTTTGTGTTTGAATGTTAATGTAGTAGTGTTTGCTGTTTTCACACACTGTGGACAAATTTACATAGAATATTGGCCTGCACCAGCCTCACGGTCACCTCTACACAAAATATAGCCATCTGTTACTTCACACTGCAGTCATTTTAGCAGTTCTTTGGAAACAAAAATTGATGGGCTTCACACTTCTTACAGTTACCCTAAACATTATTAAGTTATATAAGTTTTTTTATGATTTGTTTTCAGGGGAATTTATTTGAATGAGCAGACCACAGTGTGCTCATTCAAATGTGCATGTGAAAATTGTCACTGCAGCAGTTTTGCTCTTTTCTTATGAGGAGCAAAGGAAGCTGAAAAGGCTGTATGAACCAATCAGGTTCCAATGTATTCATTCACTCTTTCTTTCTTTCTTTCTTTCTTTCTTTCAGTCAGTCAGTCAGTCAGTCATCTTCAGTAAACGCTTTATCCTGGTTAGGGTCGAGGTGGATCTGGAGCCTAACCCGGAAACCCTGGGCATGAGGTGTATAAGCAGGCAATGCTGATTACAGGAGATTAAAGACAACTTTTCCATGACTGCTAAATAGATAGCTGGCATGAATGACAGATCCAGTGTTGAGGCAGAAACAAGTCAGCTGTATGTACAAAAACAGGCATGAAGGCTGAAAACCTAGATTGTGTAAAGATCTGCAGTACTCATTTAACTGACAACAGGTTCATCCATTTTTGGCAGCAAATTCCTGAACCTCATGTAGATCAAAGAAAACAGAGAGCATAACTGATTGCCAGAGGTTACTGTTAGCTTTCTGTTTATACACCAAGCGGCAAGTTAAAAAGGGCACTGCTCACAGATTTCTTTTAGTGTGTAACATCACCTAAGCAAAATAAATACAGTGAGAGATGATCAGCGCTGCCTGAAACATTACAGTATTTGGAAAATCTCTGGAGAAGCCAGAGGACAAAGTGCTCAATGTTTTTTAGGTAGAAATTTAATCTATCTAGCTTGTATAGCTCCCTGAAAAAACTTTGTAGCCTATTTGTTCTTAAGCATATTGTGTTATTTCATGCATGTATGCTTGTTTGGTTTTGTTAGAAGTTGCTGTACTTGGTGAAATTTTGTAAATAGTGTGTGCCAGTTAATTGATGCTCAGTTTACCATTTTTCATTGGCTGAATCCCAAATTGCTTGCTCTTTTCTATGTACCCTACATCGTATATAAAAGGGGCTACATGACAGATATGTGAGAAAGGCTTTTACATCACTTCCAACCTATGGCTTGTGTGGTTTCAACAGACGTTTTTCACAAAAACAAGTACATAAACACAGAGGAAACTGATTTCCGGTAAGCCTTACAAACATTTGTTGACCACAAATGAAACACCTTATTATTACCAGAACTAAACTTCCAGAATTGTTAGCAAATACTGAGTAATGAAGAATTCTTAGGTGATGAAAGGGTATAAATTCTTTATGGAAGAATTCATTCACAGCTATCCGTCTAAGGTAATGTTAACTGATGGTAGCACGTTGATGATGAATAGCTAGACATTAATTGTATTGTTTCATTGTTAATTGTATTGTTTCATATTTACCACATTCCCATAATTGCTTTGCAAAAATGATACAACTGTGGAGAGGTGAAAATGTTTGCATCCTTTTGCTAACATTAACTAGCTGTAGTTCTTGTTAACTGAGAGCGGAGTTAAGACTCATAGTGAGAATGATGAGTGTTTTTGTTTGTTCAGTGTCAAATATAGTCAGCATGGTAATGGTAATCAAAAATAGAAGCTTCTGAATGATGAAGAGGAACAAAAAGCCACACAAGCTAAATGGTAAAACTCCACTGGATGGCTTGAGAGTCTGTCAGATTTTTGCTCACTACAGTTGCAGTTTATTTATCCTCTAAACTCATCTTGCACTCATACTTCAGGCTGTTTCTTTGATTCCTCAAGTGGTTCATACTTTTTCTATAATTCCTTCTCACTGAGTTTCATTCAATCTGGCTTTCTTTCAGTGTGTTGTTCTTGTCACAGAAGTAAAGTTACCCTGCAAAGGTTACCCTTCCAGCAGCAAAAATCTAGAGGTGTCATAATCATGCATTAGCAGCTACATTATCTTCACAATCACTGATATGGCTTGTCATCCTGGATTGGAATATGTATTGCACCAAGAGTTACTCAAAGATTTGCATTGTCATAGAGTAGGATGACAATGATGGTAGTTAGTTAACAATGAAGTTAACTAACTACCATGTTAGTTTCCTAGCTTGCTAGTTAATGGCCAATTTACCTTGCAATTAGTGGTTGTAGTTGATATACAGAAAATCTACCATTGACTAGGAGTGTAATAATACACTCAATTAAAATCTCAGAAAATTTTAACAAAATTTGGATGAAGAAAAAATGACTCTTTATTTCTGTATAATAAATAATGCAAAACACTGTGTATTTTGTGTGTATAAAACTAAATAAATTACAATTTTAATATTTAATAAACAAAATGTACTACGGGTGCACCACATCTTAACAATAAATTTAAAAATGTATAAATTCTCCCCAGAATTTTGATTGAATAAACAAAATGTCTGACCCAGGGACTTGAAAATGACTGAAACATAATGAGCTGCATAGCAGAAATAGAGCTCCAAAGTCGGCTACAATGCCCGGGTTCTGTGACTTCTTTCTCGGGCATTGTAGATCACAGAGACACAGGAATGCTGTTGTTTGAAAGTTACTGAAGTGCTCTTTTTAACTGTTATAACGTGGTTGTGTAACCACATAATGTATAATGCATGTTGGTCATTGAAATCCAGAGTAATCAGACTATCGGTCACTTCAAAATTACAGCTGATTTTGCAGGCTCTCTACAAAACAATGTGATCATCTGACCAGCGTTCTTTCTATATAATTTAACTCTATGGGTTGTGCAGATTGGGACTTCTGGTATTCAAACAGTGCAGTTGCATAAATGCATAATTAATAGAATGCTGTTATCACACATTTCCATGATGCACAATATCACATTTTTGCATCACGATGCATCGTGTCACAATCTTTGTTGAACCATTAGCATCCCATCAGCCTGAGTCTCAGTCAAACAGGGCAGTATGAAAATACTTCTTAGGATTTATACCAGTTTACCAGGGAAAGGAAGTGGAACATGCAGTCTTGGGGTGAATTTTTCAACATGCATAAAAGTGTAAGTGTGTCTGTGCCACATCATGTGATTTATTACTTAATATAGACACACGTGTTTTTTCAGAACAGATTTTGGGTGACATGAATGTGCATTAAGTATGTTTTCTTGTCGTTAATCTAGGATTTGGCACTATAAAAGTTTTCATAAATTAGATCAAATGATGTAACCAGTAATGTATAGATCGTCTAGTGATAGGATTAGAAGATATTTATTGTTTGGGGATTTATTTTCCAGTGGGGATTTACAGCCCCTCTTTCTGTAGATCCTCTTGACCTTTAAGTTAATGAGAGGATGGGCTGAGTGTCCCCCAGGCCTTTCGTCGTCATTGGGGGTTGGGTTCATTTTAATAGGTTCACTTTAGGCAGGGCCTACTTTAAAATCACACCAGAGAAAAGAGAACTAAGATCATTCGTTGTCTTTGTGTTGATAAATGCCACATCTGTATTCTATATTTCTATATCTAAATATTGGTTTATTTTAAGATTATTATTTTCTCTTAGTAATGAGTGGCTTTTTGTAAGGGTGTAATTTAAATTTGATATGATACATATGGTACGAGCAAAAATAAGCATTGCCTGAATGTGTCTTAGGTTTCCATTTTCAACTGATTAGTGGTTAGCATGTTTGCCTCGCACCACTGGGATTGGGGGTTCGATTCCTGCCTCTGCCTGGAGTGTGCATGTTCTCCAGGTACTCCCGTTTCCTCCCCTCGGTCCAAAGACGTGTTGTAGGCTGATTGATGTTTCCAAATTGTCCGTAGTATGTGAATGTGTGCGATTGCGCCCTGCAATGGGTTGAAACCCCGTTCAGGGCATCCCCTGCCTTGTGCCTCGATTTTCCTGGGACCCTGTGTAGGATAAGCAGTACAGAAAATGGATGGATGGAATAATGGCACAGTGTTTGTGTGATCCATACAAACTCTTAGCAGCATACAATGAAACAAAAAGCTTAGAATTAGAATGTAAATTAGAATGTAACAACATTGAAGCATGGCTAAAATTCATTGGTGTGCAGGGTTGCCAGTTCAAAATTTCCACCATTCTACATCTCAGAAGCTGCACAAAAAGCAGTTGACCTGAAACTATTTCTTCTTCAGGTTCACATTTGATTTGTTATTTCAGAACTAGACCAATTTCACATAAAAGCCCCAGCATCCCTGCTGGTGTGACTCAAGGTGGCATGTCTGAAGCTAGTTATGCTGTGAAAGTCCTGCAGCTCTGTAGCTCAAATGTGTTTTTGAATCCTGTGTTCTTCTGTATACTCAGTGGTCTCAGATCTGCAGGTATGAACTTCCCAATCAGTGCGCAAATATCTTTCACCCGGATTGAATCAGCTGGGAAAGGCTGTGTGAACGCAGCAGCGAGTCTTGTGCTTGTGCGTGTCTTATTAGCACCAGCTAGTACGTTAGCGTAATAGGTTATGAAATTTAGCGTGCTTAGGAGAAGTTCGGTTTAATCCCAGGAGCCTCTCGTGATTGAAGATAAAGAGGAAGTTACTTTATTTACTTTACTAAATTAGCGCAGTGATTTTTCAGTAGCAGGACTGTGAGCTTGACTAAGTTTGAATGTTTATTACGCCTCTCATAAAATAAACTGATTTTATGATGAATAACCTACTTTATTATGCAGTCTGTTGCATGTATTGTTTGTAGAGGTATTGAATTGAGATGTATGATACACAGTATCTTTACACTCTTAGCCTTTTGCAGAACATGCTGCTTTTTTTAACTCCATGCTTTGCAGAGCAGAAGGATGTGGTAGTTCTAAAGGTGGCAATGAGTTCATCTATCTCTGCTAATGAGTGCATCAGTCTCCACTAATTCTCCAGCAGAGGAAGTAGCACTCATGCAAATAAATTAACCGATAAATGCTTCTTAGCTTAAGTGTTTTGCAATACTATTGACTCAGGACAACTTCCTAGAACAGGCTCAAGGCTAAGACACGTGCCAAAAGGGTTAGGAAACGCTTGTGTTTTCCTTTTTGCAGAGTTCAGCGTACAATGAGTAGCTGTTTATGAAGGCTAAGAACATCTGCACGTCTGGCCCAACACGACTGACTCATTGTGGGGCAATGTGCTTCTTTCAATCTCTTTTCTATAAGGCTGGTTCTGTTCCTCTCTCAGCTGGTGTTTGTGTAATATGACTCTTCTCCATCTGTGCCTCCATATTAAAGAGTTGAACAATTGACTGCAAGAACACATTGTTGTAGCAGTTTGTTGCACTTTTAGATAGTGCTTCATCTGAATACACTCAATACAATGTGTTGCCCAAAATCTCTATCTAAATCTAAATGAGTTTAGAAATCTAAACGAGTCCCATAAGTACCTTAAATATGGCTAAAGCAGAGCATATGAGTGGCATATACAGTACAGTGGTTTCTAGTCCTTGGGTATACTTAACACTGAATAGTGTTTTGTCTGCCAGTACAAACTGTAACTCTAGTGTGTAAAGTCGATGCCAGAACGAGAACACAGCTTTCCGGTCAGATTTTACCATTCTCCCAGCATTGTGTCTCTGGACGTGACTCAAGATTTTGAGTGCCTTGTGCACAGTAAGCTCAGAGCGTCCAACATATTGTGGTTGTTTGTCTTCAATGTGGAACAACACATATGAATGTTTTAGCATGAAGCCAGCAGACATACAGTCAAGCAAACTTACTGTATTGTTAGCACGGAGGCATTTCGAGCCCCTCCCCCACCCACTTCTAATATCCTGCCACGTCTCAGCCTGGCAGCCTGGAAGAGTAGCGAGAAAAAGAAGAACAGAGAAAGGAGGAGAAAAAGGGGTACATTTGGGTACTTTTGCTTTGCCGGTATATTTTCTTTTTCTTTTCATAGCTCTATCTTCCTCTCTACTCAACTCACACACACACACACTCACAGCCTTTGTTTTAAGTCTAACAGCTCTAAGTGAGCTGAAGTGATTGCCCACAGATGGTACTGTTTAAGGAGGCAAGGAATGTAATACCCTTCGAGGGTCACTAGGTCATTTCTCGTCACATATCCCCCCACTTCATGTTTCTGTCCCTCTCTAAACTCTCCTTCTCTCACGTAGACACTCGCACACACACAAAATTGGCTGAGTTTTCCCTTCAAACATCTTACAGCTGTCCTTGCTAGGTCTAAATCCTGAAAATGAGAATCATGTTTTGACAAAATTGAAAAAAAAGAAGAACTGTGCAGGACGTCATTTTGTGTGCTTGTGTGTGTATGTGTGTGTGTGCGTGTGTGTGTGTGTGTGATGTGCTTGCTCAGCCACTCTTGTCCTTTTTTATGCTAAGCTGATTTATCATGTAATTGTGCCGAATGCTACTATGTTATCAAAATGTGACGTAGTGATCTTCCGGTGCAGTGCAGAACATGTTCACATATTCTGTCATCAATCACTTTGACTTCTAACAGAGCTTGTCAAAACTGCACACGTGCTCAGTAATCCAGAAGGGAATAAAATTAGCAGTCGTTCAAACGTGACTGACGGACAAAACCAGCAAAGTATAGGTTTCCATCAAATCTCCTTCCAAAGCTCTCGAATCTATGGCCTATCCTAAAAGTGTATAAAAGATTAAATTAGGCCTTTTAGAGGTTTTCATTTTTCAAGCTTTTTTTAGGGTGAGTGAGAAAGAAAAAGAGAAAGGGAGCAGTCAGGAAACTTTTTTGTCGTGCCACAGTGTGAGTGCCAGGAGACGTGATACAGCCACAAAGAAATAAGCTTTTACACACCCACATTGTAAAACATCTTTTTTTTGTTTCTTTATTTGTGTCAGTGACACTTTGTGTGGATCCTCGTGTTGCAGATGCCATCATTTTGGCCACATTCTCAGTTAGAGGTGAAGACAGCCACACCTTGTGTGTGGTGAGTGGGGGTTCAACGTCCGGGCTATGGCTCCCAAGGAGCGGTGCATGTGTGATCGAAACTGTGTTTTCTTTTCACACCCACACAGACTTCCTGCTTATACCTTTTTACCATGAACGGTTATCTCTGCACATTTAAAATAAGATTTACTGTCCTCGTTGTTTTGATTCATATCCACCTATTAATAGAAAAACAGCGAGATGGAGGGTGGGTTTTTTCTTTCTTCAACTAAGTAAAATAGGAATTGGACAAAGCAGTGCTTTAATATCACACAATCGCACAGTAAAGAGGTTCTCTCAGGACATTCATCAATTTGGTGGAGGTAAAACATTACAGGGTAGGGTGGTTGTGGTGAGTCATTTCAAATGGCTGATTGTTAAAGTGCACCTGTTTTTAATGCTGGCACACACACACACACACACACACACAAAAACTGTCCTTGAATCTTTTGTGATTAAACTAAGAAATTAATCTACAAAGCCCAATGGACAGCTCTTCTAGACTCCTTAAGTGCTTCAAAATAGGCACACGTAGACACACCCGGAAACACTCAGGATAGTAATTAGGAACTTCTCATCAAGACACCATTCTCACTACCCCTCCCATCGCTCTTTATTTCTCTCTCTCTCTCTCTCTCTCTCTCTCTCTTTCTTTCTCTCTCTGTCTCTCAGCCCATCTTCATGCCTTCAAAGATGAATCTGACTTACACTCAGTCTTTTTTGAACCTTAATTTCTCTCATTCTCTCTTCCCTTCTCTAATGGACTGATCATCATCATCATCATTAGCAAGAGAAATGTAGTGATTACAGCACATATGCACACAGACACACACATAAAACAGTGTCCAGTTAAGCGGCATTGTGTGGCTTGAGTTTACACATTAAAAGGAATTACATCAGCAGAGCGGTGTGTGATTCACCAGAAGGCATTGCCTCCTGCGCAGCACTCGCTATTTGAAATATTGAGCTCCAGGCTCAGCGTAGAATAAGTTTACATCCATTAAAAAGTAAGTGCAACGAGAGATACTTACCATTCCACCTGAATAAAACAGCTGTTTCTAACCTGGAAAGTTTGATCCACCACTGGTGCGTGTAATAGTTAGCCAAAAGTGAAGTCATCAGAAGTGATCTGAATGTAAATTGAGTATGTAGGTACTATGAATGCTAAATATACTGTAAATATTTCTGCTTAGTAGATAGATTTATAGGTTTCTGGGGTCTAATATTATGGGCGGCTGTAAAAAAGAGCAATTAAGCATAACACAGTACATGAAATATACATAGCTATATCTTCTTCTACAGCCATTTTATTTACAAGATGCATTAAAATGCACAAAGACATTGCCAATTACTGTGGTTGCTCAAGGGCTCGTTATTCCATATGTACCATATGCTAATTAAGATGTGTATTTCACTGTAAGTATGTTATTAGAAAATAGCAATTGGCTTGCAAAGATATTCCTGTGAAAGCCTGTCGTCAGATTTCAGCGTAGGCAGGAAAACAGCAGTATGTGTACGCTTTATCACGACTATAGTAAGGCTTATTAACAAATCACATAAAATATGATCAACAACTTTGCTAATTAGAACTACACATCTGCTCGTGTGGTCTAATTATTTTGCCAGTTGTTACTAGGGCTGGGAAATATATCAATATCGATACATTATGTCGCCACACACTTTTCTGAGATACTGAGGCTATGTTTTGATGTTTAACTTTTTTTTTAATAACAGTTACAACCTGTGATTGATGTTACATATTTGTATTGAATTTTTTATGGTGTTTTTCAAAAAAAAAAATATTTTTTACAAATTTGTTTTCCTCCTTCTGTGTTAAATTATATATTTTTGAAGAAATATTGATTAAATATAGCAAACCTACCTACATCATGATGCATACTGTAAATCATAGCATATTGTATCATGATATGATATTTTTGTCAAAGCTCCCACCCCCAAGTTGTTACAACCTTGAGACCTAAACCTGAGGTATGTGCAGGACTGGTTATTTAATCCCATTCCTGCAATTATTATTATTGTTTTTCCCTGCTTGATATTTTCAGGTGAATTGTTGGTTCTATTTCTCAAAATATCAGCAAATTAGTAATTTAAACCACAGTAACCTTGAACAGGATAAAGCAGTTACTGATGATGAATAAATAAGCAGGAAATGTGTCACATGGCACCGTGTGAGCATGTGGGTTTTCATTGTCCCACAAGCTTCATATCTAACCGCCCACTCTTACCTGCAAGAAAGTTAAAGACCTCCGCACTCCTGCGACCTTTTTATTGAGTCCAGCAGGATCTGAGTCCCAGTGCACACCTCTGGTCTATAGAGTCAGACTCATTGAAGTAATGGTAGCTTTTTTGTGTGTTTGCACTGTTCCGAGAACATTCTGACCATTTCTCTTTGAAGGTTAAGTATGGGATTGGTAGAAGGGAAGCTGGACTTAAATCAGCGTGAACGCCACAGGACAGCATATGTGGGCAGAAGGCGAAGCACGATACTGTGCTCTTCACAATTTGAAGCTTTGATGCTCTCAGTAGTGAAGGGCTTGTTATTGCTATTTTCTTTCTCCCCTCTGGTTGTGTTTGGTGAGCACGTAGCTGTTTACCCACATGCCTTTGGGAACTCACACTCTCTCTGCACTAAGCCAAGGCTAATTGAAGGAGAGTTGCTGGGCTTTTGTGTAGCTGAGAGCAGGTGAAATTCATGCAGCTTTAGTATCAGCAGAGTTGACCATTAAACCAGTAGGTGTAGTGTTTAAGTAATTACTACCACATTGAACACTGGCTAATATATGGTATTATTGGATATAGCAGGCCTTGTTGTGTCTTGTTGATTCAGTATGCAATTCACGGTTTGTGTTTTGGTGTCGTTAGATTTAGATCTTAGAGGGTTACGTGTAGGAGGTTAGGTGTAGGAGTAACATGTAGAGTGGTTGTATTGGGCATAATCCTGAAAATGACATTAGAAATAAGAAGTGAATTCCAAATAATATAAATATCTATAGACAGAATAACAGCATGTGCTGTTCAAAATGTCAAAGATCTCCACTTTATATGAACTTGCATGCCCTCATGCACACACATTTCCTTTCAGAATCACAGTGGTAGTCTGTATTACGACGCCAGACTGACAATGAACCATTATTCGTCATTTGTTGAATGCTAATGATCATGTTGTTTGGGTGATTGCTTTATTCATGTGGTGAGATTTATTTTATTCTGTGCTACAGTTCCTGACAGCTTCAGACTTCTATTCACAGTGCCATATGATTTCACTCCGTGTTGTTTCGGTGGTATTCTTGTGGAAGCTTCAACTACTTGGAAAGATTGAAAACGGAAATGCAATTTCATACAACAGAATAAAAAAAAACCACGGTGGATTTAAGCCTACTGTGTTTCTATGAAGGACCGCTTTTCGGATACAACCATGTATTTAGGAAATGGATATTCTTTCTCTCGGTTGGTCTCACTCAAACGTGCAGAGGCATACACATATAACTCAATGGGCTGGTCCAGCTGCCTAACACTAGTTGCCATTCGCTTATTGCAGAATGTCCTGTAATGTATAATTTAATTTCCATTAGGTTCAGCGCTAGTGGATAATGACTAGTGCAGAGGGGCTTTAGGGCACGCCTCTGCTCCAGCCTCTACCAGCTGCACTTATGATGCCTATTTATTTGTGACTTTGGCGGCGAATGGGCACCATGCAGATGCTGCGCTGCTTTAGCCAAAAAGCCATCTATCACTCCCTTTGCCATGCCAAACACAACCCAGAGACTGCAATTACAACAGCTTGGTGCTTGACAGGCACACATGACAGGGTACACGTGTGTGTGTGTGTGTGTGTGTGTGTGTGTGTGTGGTCATGATTGTTCTACAGTGTGTATACAGGCAGGTATAAATGAGCTAGCAGGGTCTTTCAAGGATAAAAAGACATCAATCCAAGTTTTCCTTTTTGGCATTTACATCAGAGTGCTGTTAACAAATGTCTTCATTTTGGCGCAACAGCACCACCAATGGTCGTTAGAAAAATACTCAGAATGATATGAAGAGGCGAGGCTGGGGCTGATTTCTTTCTAGTCCTCACTGGATTATTTATTCTGTCATCCGTTTTTGTCCAAAATTCCTTTGGAGGAGAAACTAAAAGTAGAACAATTAAGCATATGTTGTTTAATCAAGGCACAGATTAAACAATGACAGATGACTCTTTTTTTTTTTTGGTTTGAAAAAGAGAGTAACAACTTTTCTGTTTTGTCATGTTTGGTATTCAGAGGAAACACAGCGTTAAGCCAGTAGAGCATTATAGATTTGAAATACTTGCCTATCTGCCTCTAAGTGTCTGTGTGTGTGTTTGTAATAATTTGCCCAACATTATCATCATCATCATCATCATCATCATCATTATTATTATTATTATTATTATTATTATTATTATTGTGATATAATGCATTACTCAGCCCTAATAGTTTCATTATGGAGCTATTGATAGATATAAGGTTTTCAGATTTTAGCCCTCACATCTAATATCAAGAGCAGACGTCACTGTGTGTATGAGAGAAAGGAGGAGGGTAGGTTAATGTGAGGATTATGCTGCAGACCAGACACTCATATTTTTTAAGCCTCACTCTTGTCATGCCTTATTCTTGACAAGTTCTTAGCTCTCTCTGCCTCCACATTCAACAGCCTGAATACCGTGTGATTGTACTTTAGCTTAAATTTTTCCCTACTTGTTATGTGTTTTGTGAGAAAGTGTGATGAGAAAGATAAAACTTCTAAAGAGAGGATTTATTGAGTAGATGGAAAGGTAATGGCTGTATACTGTAGGTGGCACAGGGTTGTTGTTCTTAAAATAAGCCTTGCTACCCCAACTCTGACCCCAGATGACTTCTCAGAGAGATCTAGTAGTCTTTAGTAGTCTTTATTAATTCTTGCAGACTTAATAAATCACATCAACATTGACTAAATCTTTCTGAAGCCAGTATCGTAATGTCATTTTGTGGCCGCTCATTTTGCATCAAGAAACAAAAGCAACCATGTTCCATACATATTTAAATGTTGCCCCCATTTTGTCTCTACTCCTTTGCCACCCCATGTCTCAAAACCTTGACACACCATTGGATGGAAGCCTTGGTGGCTGAAATTGAATCTCTGATCTGCTTTGTAGCTCAGAGAGCCAAAGTGGTTTTTTTTTAATCTAATTCTGTTGCACAAGTGAATCTCCAGCCTGTCAAAAATGTGCAAGTGTAACCTCTTTTTCTGTAGTGTCCGTAGTGTCCTCAGTGTCTAATGAATTTGGCTGCGGAAAGCTGGGAGAGCAAAGCCAGCAAAACATATTATTACTCTAGCTAAGGGTTTTGATGAAAATCACATGGGTTGCTGAGAGACCTCTTTAGATTAATCTGCAACTTACTTGGCCATCTGCTGTAGAGGAAATATGTTCAACAAGATAGTGAGTGATACAGCTGTTTCACCAGAGGAAATGAACACAGTGATATATTGGCAATGCTTTCAGTGTCAATGCTTTGAGTCAAAATTAAACATTTGTCTTTATTGTCTGTGTGTGTGTGTGTGTGTGTGTGTTTGTTTTTTAGGGAACTTCTGGCTAAAGACTTCACTGAGACTCACTATGAAGACAGCCGGCCAGTTACCTATACTAACGGTCACACTGTAAGCAAGATTTACTCCCTCTTCTTCTCTCTTCTTTTCTCTCTCTTTCTCACTCTTTCAGTCTGTCTGTTTTTTTGCTTCTCTCTACCTTCTTCCTCCCAAGGGCATTATTTTCACATGCTAGGCCACATGATGGTATGATCATTTAGCTGGAAAACAGCATCTCGTGCTCTGTGCTCACAAACACACACACACACACACACACACACACACATTCGTATATAAGCCATGAATGTTGAATGACACAAAGGGCAACCTACTTTGCTGAAAACACCTTTTTACTTCAAAAACACACAGTTCAAAGTAGCAGCGACTTTTGTCACTCCGTATTTCTCAGTATTTTTTGCTGCAGAGTGCAGTTTTATTTGGGACAGTTTATTGCACACTTGTGCAGAAAGGTGTGAGGCACTAGCTTCCTATCGTATGCTGGTGAGGTGTGAACTTCCAGATTCAATTAAGATGAGAATGTGATGCAAAGTGCCTAGCATGCCTAGCATATCATGCACAGATCCTGTCTCTCTGCCATTGCAAAAGTCTCAAAACAGCAGAAAGTCTCTTTATTCAGATTCGTTACCACAATATATTCAACTGATCCCCATTTCCAAATTACTAGAGAAAACATCAGCAATGTACATTAAAATGTCTGTCTACATATTTCATATATTTATGAGTGAAATATTCAGTTCTTTGCTATGGATAGATTGCTGCTGCACAAGACATTGCTTCAATTTAAAAGAAAATGGAAGGAAAAGACTAAGTAACCAACTGAAAGTAAAAAGAACCACTTTACAGTTATGTTTGTCTTAAATCCTACTCCTTACTTCATATTTTGTTTGATGTATTGGGTAAAAATTAGGGCTGTGCAATATGTCATTCAACAGTCATTACTACATTATTGGTCTTTGCATAGTGATATAGTTGAAGCCTAAAATATGCAAATGAGCACTTTAATAAATCACATTTTCTATTGTGTTCTGTGATCATTCTGTTCAGTCTCAGAGATCCCAGATAAACCTTGTGTGTGTGTTTTAATCAGAGGTGGGAAAAGTACCTAAATTCTTTACTCAATTAAAAGTGCAATTGCTCATCTACATAAATAATCAGATAAAAGTTGAAATACAGCTTCAGATTCTTCACTCAAGTTGAGATATCTGCTTGCAGTCACACACTGATTATTGTTGCTGACTATAAATTCGACAAGTTTTCACCAGAAATGTGAGAAAACATTAGCTAAGGCTAACTAACAACTACTTTATTCCTAATCTCTCAAATATTTAATTATAAAGACTTGTAGCGATGTAGTGTTTGAAAGTGCAGTGAGTAGAATGTAGAGATTTTCCTTTTGAGAGATAAAAGTATTAGGTAAAATAAAAGCTCAAGTCCAGATACTTAAAAACAGACTTAAATACAGTAAGAAAGTCCTTTCCAACTCTAATTTTGATCAACTATCAAACTAACATTCTGCCAGGTTCTAACTGATTTAACATTAGTTAAGTCTGTAAAGAAACCCATTGTACATTTATTCCTACTTATTCAGCAAAAATGTTCCTTTCATTAGAAATGTTAATGAAAAAGTCATACATCAGAGAAAATCAATTGAACGTGAATCTTGCGCTTGGCAGATTATACTGTTATGCCACAGTCACTCATTATCAGAACTGAGATGCACATGTCAGGTGTAGTTATTAAAGACTGTTCAGAGCTCTTCTAATTTGCTGGCATAAATCAAGACAGGAACTAAATGGTGCACCTTTGGCTGGCAGTCATTATTTCATACTGAGTGTCTTCCTGAGTACAGCTCTGTCTCTTTATAAGGAAACATCTGCTTCAGCTGTTAGAGGAAGCTGGGGAGGAATCGCAGCTGCTAATTTCAGTCTCTCGTTCAGTGCTAGCCACTGCCCTTCTTTTCTAAAAGGTCTTGGTCTCATTGTGAAGAAAATATCATCCACATTAAACATGTGGTGCTTCCAATTTAGTGCTGCTAATTGGAATGTCTCACTGATTTTAATACATTTGAGCCTGTCAGTGGGGTGACTCTAAAAAGAGAGATAAAGAGTTTATGAGACAAATATGACAGCTGCAGCAGTCCCTGATTTATCCAATCTGTAACTCCAGCAGCAAATAATTATGCTGCATGCACTGTTTTGAGTCAGTTTCCTCTTAATGGTTATGTGCTGTGGGTGTATCTAAGCCTACAAACCCCAAAGCAATTCCATGTCTTCAAATCTCACTTGATTTTCAATTAGCTAATATGATACTAAACTACCAAGGAGTTCTGTTTCTAATTCAGCTGCTATTGCAGAAAAGAATGTAATGAACAAACTCTGAATTGTGGCTTAAGTACATTAACATTTTAAGCATGTTAACACATTCGCTATTTAGATTCACAACCTGTGCAGAATATTGGCAGATTTATCCAGCACCTTTAGGCGAGGAAATTGGAAGTTTGATAATATCTTCCCTGCTATCTCTCTATGCTTTAAAACACACACTGTTACTGGCTATTCAGAGTCTGTGACCTTGTGGTTATAGCTGTCAGGCACTTTACCACTGCTGCCTCACATAAAAGCCTCCACAAGTCGTTAAGTATTTCTGTCACTAGTGTGTTTGTTTTTCCACCATGAGGATGCACTGGTTTTTTCCTCCTATATTAATTATTCTTTACATATGAACATATAACTACTATATTGTCATAGTTTTTCAGAAAGGCCCACTTAAAGAAGAAAAAAAATGTTAAATCATATGCAGCCCCAAAACCAGAAGCACAGAGAAACTACTTAAGTAAAAGTATGGCTACTATGTCAAAATGTTAAATCAGTTAATTATCTACTTGAGTGAAAGTGTCTACAATTTCAACACAGGATACTCAAGTATTCAAGTTAAATATTTATCTGTTCAAAAATGGCATGAATTTTTATTTATCTTACCAAATAATCATTAAATATTCTGCTAACTTAAAAATTGTTTGACAAATTGAATTCAGCTTGTTAGCTAATATTTAATAACCTTTTTGAAATGAATGAGGTGGCATTAGCAACAAAAAAACAAGCTAGAAAACTTAAAGTTAACTTACCTCAATGTGCTTCTTTAGATATCACTTTTACATGAGAGGCAAAAGACACAGGTCATTCTGTATGAATCATTTCTAAATCCAGCAAAAGAAAACAATAGCACAAAAAACAGTTAGCACAACTGTGTGTAGCTTCATTTGTTTCATGTTTCTTGTGAGTGGATGCCTTTAAAAAGCACTAATGTAAATAAGTGCGAACATAACTGATTGGCAACTGGCTAAGAACAGTATCTCATGGCATCTGAGATTTTTATTGAGTACTTGAAAGGAAATATAAGGAGTTAAAAGTATGTTTTTTTTTTACTTGTAAATTTACTTAAGATTTGTAGTATACAGTTTTAATAATATTTGAGTAAAGTCCAAATCTTCCAAAATAGTACTTAAGTACAGTAATGAAGGACTACTCCTCTAAGTATTTTCCAGCCCTGCCCAAACCCCTAACTCGAATCCTTTAAGCGCTATTTCGATTAAAATTGCACCTGCAGTCAGTACTAGACATGCGGCATTAACCTGATACACTCCTACCGCTGCAGAATAACCAATGAGACTGTCAGCAGCTCCGATTGTCAGCACGTGTCTCCAGTGACAATTGATTTGTGTGTCCGCTGTGCATGAGTGTCCCGCCTTGCTTCCTCTCTGTTCAAATAAATGAGCTAATTTCACGGTCTAATCGTTTGAATGAGCCCTTTAAATAGCCAAAGACTGACGCCCACGCACAATCTGGATCTGTTTCAGAAAATTAAGGTGGTGCCATTATTTCCCAAATGTTGGTAGAAGACCCAAGAGAATGATTATTATGAGGGATTTTACCTAAAGGGGGCAAAGGACGACGCTTTGACTTTGGAGACAGTATAAGCATGTCCATGAAAAAATAAGGTTGAGAATCCCGTTTGATTTATAAATCGTACAAGTGGGGCTGCCTTTAAGCAGGAAAAACACCAAACTATGCATTGCGCTGTTTCACCAGGACAGGAATTAGGGACCCCAGCCTAGATTGAGGAATGTAGCTTTGATTTGAATACTGTTCGTGATTTACAATGCTATCTCTCTTTTTTCTGACTCTCTCTCTTTAGGATCATCATTGCTTCTATCATGGAAGTGTTAAGAACCATTCCTCTTCCTGGGTTGCTCTAAGCACATGCTCTGGAGTGAGGTATGAACTGGATGCTTTATGTAATTTAATTAGCCTGGGTCAAAACAAGGTCATGATGAGTTTAATTTATTTAGTATTGTGTCATGGGTAAGTAGTATTAGCTAATGGAATAGAAAATGCATTAAGTCTTACGTGCTGTATTGTTATAATGTTTGTGGTTATGTGATTGTTTATGGGTTTCATGGATGCGTGTGTATGTGAGTGATGGCTTCATGGATTACATGGTTGTGTGAGTAATGTGCACTTTAAAGCCAGTCACATGAACCAAAAATATATGAAGAAAGTATCCATTTAGACTCAGATCTGAACATGAGCTTAATGCACTCTGCCTGCTACGGTTACTTCTCTTATTTTAGCTATACAAATTGTTTAGGCCCAAATTAAGGCCCATGTAAAGATAAATTTTTAATATATTATAGATTATTCTCTAATTACGTTCTGGGCTTAAGTGAAAATATCATTTTTATATAAATCACCAAATACATACAAGTATAAAATACCATAATTAGTTTGCACAGATTCCCTCACTCACTTTTAGTAATTACTTTATCCTGGTCAGGGTCCCAGTGAATTCAGAGCCTATCCTGGGAACACTAGGCTTCAGGACAGAATACACCCTGGATGGTGTGCCAGTCCATCGCACTGAACTGTGCACACACACATTCACACACTTGCACAGATTCAGTATCATGTAAATAAAATACATATGCTATTAAGACCATGACTGTGCAGTTTGATTTGGGTAGGTTTAAGCAAAATGCACGTATGTATACACTCACTGAGCACTTTATTAGGAACACCTGTACATCTACTCAATCATGCAATCATCTAATCAGCCAATCGTGTGGCAGCATCGCCATGCATAAAATCATGCAGATACGGGCCAGCAGATCGGGTGATGTTCACATCAACCATCAGACTGGGGAAGAATGTGATCTCAGAGATTTTGACCATGACATGATTGTTGGTGCCAGACAGACTGGTTTGAGTATTTCTGTAACTGCTGATCTCCTGGGATTTTCACGCACAACAGTCTCCAGAGTTTACTCAGAATGGTGCAATAAAGAAAAAACATGAGCAACTGTTCTCTGGACAGAAACTCATTGTTGATGAGAGAGGCCATACTGGTTTGAGCTGACGGAAAGGCTACAGTAAATCAGATAACCACTCTGAACAATTGTGGTGAGCAGAAAATGCACAACACATCAAACATTGCGGATGGGCTACAACAGCAGAAGACCACGTCAGGTTCCACTTCTGTCAGCCAAGAACAGAAGGCTGAGGCTGCAGTGGGTACAGGCTTACAAAACTGGACAGTTGAAGACTGGAAAAACATAGCCTGGTCTGATGAATCTCGATTTCTCCCAAGGCACACAGATGGTAGGGTAAGAATTTGGCACCAACAGCATGTGTCAACAGTCCAGGCTGGTGGAGGTGGTGTAATGTTGTGGGGAATGTTTTCTGACACACCTTGGGCCTGTTAATACCAGTCATTCATCACTTGAATCATCTCTTGAATTGCTGACCATCCCTTCATGGCCACTATTTACCCATCTTCTAATGGCTACTTCCAGCATGATAATGCACCATGTCACAAAGCAAAAGTCGTCTCAAACTGGTTTCATGAACATGATAATGAGTTCAGTGTTCTTCAGTGGCCTTCCCAGTAACCGGATCTGAATCCAGTAGAACACCTTTGGGATGTGGTAGAATAGAAGATTCACAGCATGAAAGCGCACAAAATCTGCAGGAATTGCCTGATGCAATCGTGTCAGCATGCACCAGAATCTCAAAGGAATGTTTCCAACATCTTATGGAATCCATGCCATGACGAATTGAGGCTGTTTTGAGAGCAAAGGGAGGCCCTACCCAGTCTTAGTATAGTGTTTCTAATAAAGTGCTCCATGAGTGTAATAGAACAGCAGTCACTGAAAGGAGGAAGGTCATTGTATAGTCATAAACCCAATGAAACGTAACCGGTGTGGGCGACTCCATTGTGTATTGTGAGTACTGGCTGCTGATTGTTTGCTTCCAAAATCTCAGCTGAGATTGAACTGCGCTTGAGCCAGTGTTTAGAGATAAAGCTCCTAACAGACGTAGTTATATGCTGCATATGTCATACATGTTTCATAAAGCTTAAATTGCTTAAAGTTGTACATTAGAAAGGCAGCGTGTTTGTTCACAGTGATGAAAGACACTCGCTACGCGAGTCATCAATCATCAGACATTTGCTGTGCTCTCTACAATTTTCAGACTATTAGAACATGCTTGATAGTCATATCAAAATGACAGTGTTATTAAGTACAAACCCTAGGAGCCTGTCTCTAAGGATATTGCTAAGGGTTTTTTCAATTAAAAATAGATAAAATAATAATAGATAATGTCAAAGCCTTTGGTAGAACAAGTAAATTCTACAGCATTTCCTCATACTTCCTCATGCGATCAAGTATTCTCACTGCATTGCTGCTTTATTTGCTGTCACACCACTGACAGCATGAAGTTCAAAATGATCAGCATGTATTAAACTGAAACCCTGCCACAGTGACAAGGAACTTTGGACAGTGACAAGGAACTTCGCTAGGAAAATTCCTAGCATGTATTTCTGAGTTTTTCTGAAACAGGATGTTTAAAAGCATAATAAGGTCACGCCAGGACAATTCACAGTGAAGCAGAACTTCCCCAAGGCTTCAGTGATCAGAATCTGCATCACACACATATTCAGAATAATTCCCCACTTTTTTGTGGCTTTGGCATCTGCTTAAGGATAGCAGCTGCCATTCTAGTAATAAGTTTAAGCCTTGAAGCATAAACAAAAATTGTCTTTAACAAATAGCAAACAATAGCTTTGCAGAATGCTAAAAAGCACTGATGTTTTTACTTGTTGCTGAATAGATATGAAGTTTGTTGCTGTAGTTGTTCCTCTTTCGGCTGCTTCCATTAGGGGTTGCCACAGGGGGGGATCATTGGTCTGTGTATATTTTAATTTTGGCACAGTTTTTACACCGGATGCCCTTCCTGACGCAACCCTCCCCTGTTTTATCCGGGCTTGGGACTGGCACTGAGAGCGCACTGTTGTGGCTGGGGTTGGTTCCCTGGCCGGGAATTGAACCCAGGCCACAGCAGAGAGAGTGCTGTGGCCTAACCACTAGTCCTCCAGGGATCTGAATAGATATAAAGTATAAACTTTATTATAAATAAAAATAAAAAATTGCCAAAAAAAATGGATAACACTGAGTCTCATTTGGCCCCTTTATCAATTTTTTTAAAAATAATGTCGTGTGTAAAAGGTTTCCATTTACAAAAGTTTCGGTAACACTGATTTTCTTCATGCTCATGTGCGTATATTTATGAATGCCAATCACCAATAAAGTGCAAAGCGTGTGCAAGCTACAGCTCATTTGCATTTAGTGACACCTGCAAAACTCCTTAAAAGGAAAAGCTCACAGTGAACTGAAAGCACAGAATGACAACTAAAGAAAAGGATTTCTCAGAAGCAGAAGTGGAAATTATTTTGGCTCAGATCTCAGATAATTAAAATATTATTTAGCAGTATTTAACAACACCTGGAAAGGCTGGAGCGAAATTACAGTAAAGGTAAATTTGGTGTGAATTAACTGAGGTGAAAAAAAATGGTTTGACATGAAAACTGAGAAAAAAGAGATCTACACTGTACACTGTTTTAAGTCTGATCTCTAAGTGTGATCTCTAAGAAGTCTCTTCGACTTCACACGCACCAATGCGAACTGACTTACATGCCAGCTTTCATCCTCCAAAAAATCATACCAGTCTGTAAATATCCAGTCCTTACTGAATGCGGCATGTGCTAAATCTTAGTAGCCTACTTCTAGCCCATTAGCCAAATACAAATTATACAATTAGTCAAATTGGCTTATGAATATGTCCTCCTTTTATACAACGGCTTTTTTTTTTGTCTTAATTGAATGAATGGTCTTATTTGTCTTAATTTATAGATTTGTTTTGGCTCGCGTTCTTTAATTTTTCACATTTAATATTTCTTTAATGAATGTTATTAATATGAAACAACTGGGTTTCACAAAAGTTTCATTACATTTGTGTGTGCCCTTGAAATAAATAAGCTATTTAAAGAAAGTATATGCTAAATATATGATTTGAAGCTGCTCGGTCAAGGTACGCAGTATTTATGTGTAAATTTACACACACTCCAGAGCTCTCGTAGGATACCAACGATTTTCCAACAGGATTTTAATGAATACCAAATTTTTTTGTGTAAATGCTCCTATTAACCATTTTAAATGTGTTTGTATTCAGCTTGACAAATGAGGCCCATTGTTGCTACACGACATGTAGGTTTTAGAGTGGCTTTTTCCATGATTAGAAACGACCAGCAACCATTACAGTACAGCCTGCTTCACCATGGCCAAGCAGTCACACTGAAACCAGACAAAAGACTCACTTATTACAATGCCCCTTATCACACTAGTTGTTTGCTTGAGTGTGCGTGTGTGTGTGTGCGTGTGTGTGTGTGTTGGGGGGGGGATTGAAGGTAGCGGTATTGTGTGGCAGAAACAGCCACAATTAAACAGCAAATTGAGTGTCACCACCAGCAATTACAGCAGTCCTATCAAGGCTACTAGTTACTGTACTTTTAATTACTGTTATTTAGTATGAAGGCAAAAAAAACATCAGAACTATTTGAGCTTTCAGGAGCCCTCTGCTGATGTTTAATAAAAAAAATTTAAAAAAACTATGAAAATCGTCCTCATTGATGTCTATTGTAAAAGTGTGCTGTCTGTTTTTTAACATACCCTTCTGACATCTTATTTAATTTCTTTCCCAGGGGCCTCATTGTGCTGAACTCCAGTGACACTTACTACTTAGAGCCAGTAGAAGGGCAAGAGATTCTCCACCACGTCTTCTATCACACAGACGACCTGCCAATTAAAGGTGGTACATGTGGACACGGTCATGAAACTGGACATAAAGGCCTTCTCAGCGGTCTCCTTAAACCTTTGCATCAAAGGGTCAGTTAGCAAACACACTCTTTCCATAAAGGGTATTATGTTATTATTTACAAATTTGCAGCAAAAATGTATCTTAACAAGAGCAAATATCTTGAATACCTGCCCTAATATGAGATTATTATAAAGCAAATACAAGATTATTAACATTATTTCTGGATTTATTTACTTATTTACTATTCCTTATTTACTTATTTACTAATTCCAAGCTTCTAATTATTTTCTTTTATTAGCAGATGATTTTGTGTCTTTATAGAAATAATAATAATAATAATAATAATAATAATAATAATAATAATAATAATAATAATAATAATAATGAATTTAGTAGAACATCTACAAATAAGCTTAATAATCTTACATTAGTTTTATAATAATTTCATATAATAAGAAATATTAGATAAATTAATTATTAGATATTTTCATTTGCAAAGATAATTTTTAAAGGAGAATAAGTAAAGGATAAAACAAAGCCAGTCCCCAAAATAATTTGCTTTTATAGGAAATTAATCAACTGTGGGGTGGTGTGATGCCATTACTACCCTGAAGTTGATTATTTTCCAATAGCAGCATATCTTGAAGTGTTTTATGCCTCTTATACCACAGCAATTTGTCAACACTAACAATTTCTATTTACAGTGACAAGTTGTACTTTTTATCTGTCCATGAAACAAGTTAGTTCCTGTTATCAGTTACAGTATAGCAGCTATAAACAGTCCTTCATCCACTAACCTCTCTTTTTCTCTTTCTTGAAGTTAATAAGTGGAAAGAAAATGCAGCTTGTCATATTATCGAGAAACTGCAAAACCTTCCATCCTTTTTGCCTTACAAAGCGCTGACACTGGAGACTCCTTCCAAAAATGCTAAATAAATGTCTCCTCACAGAAAATGTCACCATATCAACAATTACACCTGTTTTTTAAACCATTTAAGCAATTTTTGTCACGTCCATCATACAAGTCCCAGTGTTATTATAGAAACGATAACATATTAGAATGAGCACATCTTTCAACCGGCTCTACTGTAAGAGCTGCTGTTATAGAAAATGAATCCACACTTTCTGACCAGTCACAGTCAAGAAGTCAACAGTGCAGTAAAAGTCATACTAATAACATAATAACATAAAAATCTGCAGATAAATTAGCCTAGATTGAAGATATATTCACATATAAGAAGAATCTTGCAAGCAAATATGGTGAAAAACTGCAATTTCAGGACAAAACCCCAAAGCATTCAATTGCCTAAAAAGCTTATCTCAACATATTGCATCTGCGAGTGTCTTTAGATTCATAGAAATGAGTCATTTTATCATTATCGAAGTAAGATCTTGATCTCCTCTGCCATGCTGAGTGGCTTCGATTGTATGTAATGTAGTCAAAGATGCAGCCTCACAGACACGTGCGCACAAACACACACACACACACACACAGAGGAAAGCCACAGTTGAATCATACTCTCTGTGCTGCCATGGTTATGTTCTTACTTGAACTGAAGCTGCTCATGTATCAGAAAATTTTGTTCTGGTGAGAAGATGAGCCACCTGCTTTGCAAATCACTTCAGTCATTCTAGCTCATTTTATAGTAACGTAAATAGGGAGGGAAAACTTACAGGCTTCACGCTTTCGAGCACTTAAACCCCATTGAACCATTAAAACTGACGAAGATGCTGAGGGGTTATTGATAGGTGTGAGAGTTAATCTCCTCACATCTGTTATGTGTTTGCTCTTTTTGGGCAGCTTAGACACTAATCCCAGCTCCTGTTAGCTGAGCTAAAGCTCTTGAAGTGTTGTTTTTTTTCTTTCCTAACGAAGCAGCGCAAGGTTGTACATAAGCAAATAAGCCAAATGGACCCAGTGTCTTTGTCTTCATTAGTAAAAATGGCTTAGCTATTCCATATTAAATCCAATTTTTAATATCGTATAAAGTCATTTATGCCCTGTTGAGAAGAGCAAATATGACATTATGATGAAGACATTTTAAGTTAATGAACAGTGCTTTGGTCTGTTGGCTCAGTGGAACCACAGGAAACCAATATCTCATTTGAAAATCCTGATTTCTTATTTAATTTTTTTTTTAAAACAAAACACTGGTATTCTGTGAGGTTGATGAGAAAATAAAAACGATATCTGGTCGTGAATGATGAATTTCTAAAAGCCGTGCCATATGCGGTGAACTCGTTGATGCTATAAATCATTCCTGACTGGATTCTGCTTGTAAATAAGAGCAGTTTTGATTTCAATGCCTATTTGAGAAGATTCATCAAAAAGTACTCCCATATTCGGAGCTTGAATTAGTGACTCATGCATGCAAATCAGGCTAATTGCATCTTTCACTCCACTCTTATAAAAGACGTATTTTAGAGAACTCGCTCCATTTCACGCTACCTTAAATAAGTAGCTGTGTCTGACTTAATGAGGCTTTGAGATGAGTGGACACTTTTCATGATATCTCAGTGAAAACAGCCTTGTCTCCATGATGCTGTGGGAGGGCAGGACAGAAGTGATGATTAATGGAGAAAAGCAAATGTTATCAGTAACAATGAGCTCAGCTATTTGAATGCTGCAGGGAATGCTGGGAAATGATACAAGGACAGTGGGTCCATTTACTATTCTTTCGACCATCTTTCTAGAAAAATTATGTTTACATTGGAAATATTCCAGGGTTTCCCTGCATTTACTGTCTTTTACTAACATTTCAATTAGTATAAAAGCTTCATCAGAATAGAATAGAATAAAATACAATGCTCGTTTATATGTGTATATACATATACTATATCCTATATATAAACATGTACATATACATTCATATACATACATATATATAATGAATTATAGGACAACATGTTTAGTGGTTTCAAGTTTTTTTTTTATTATCTTCTGTTGTTTTTCAATTTTCTTTTACTTTTTCATAGCAGCAAAATATTCTAGATATCTTCAATTATTATATCTGGTTGTCTAATCCTCGTAGATTAACCCCCTTTTTTGCATGTTAGATTTTACCTAATATACCTAATAAAAATACCCAATATACCTAATAAAATACCTAATATATTATATCTCATCTGTATACTAACTGTGCTCAGTGTAAAAATATGCACACACAAAAACACAGGATCCTGGTGCGGGTGCGAAGGTAATACGGACGTAATGTGGCAGATTAAATCGGAGTTTTTGGTTCTCACTTGCGAAGAGAAGTCATTTTATCTCATTATCTTTTTCATCTTGTTACTCTCAGATCAGGATGTCTTGAACATAATCTCTGTTTAATGTTTTAAATGTTGTCTTGTCGCTTAAATCAAGGCTTCGTATACTTTTTGCTTTGAGTGACCCTTTTGGTGTAAAACCAAAAATTGAAGGACCCTCTTATGATTAATATTACAAATCTTTACTGTCTGAATTGTACAATATGAATTGTAGGGGGGAAAAAAGTATTATTTTTAAGCTATTTAGGTGCATTAGTCAAATACATACCATCATATTCAGTTATTGGAGTCATTAGAACTTTTTATGCCTACGCCACTGAGTGGTGGAGGCATTATGTTTTCAGGATTTCCATCCATCTGTCGGAGATTCTCATTAGTGTGATATCTAAACAGTGGTTGAATGTTTGTAGGATTTATATGGAATTTTCATTGTAACCAGCAGATGAACTGATTAGATTTTGGAATTGATCCCAAATCTAATCACGGCCACAGCAAGGTCAAATGTCTGGAAGAGTTTTTCTTCAATGGCTTCCTCCCTGTTTGTCATACAGTGATGTTACTTAACCATTCATGTTCAGGAAATCGAGGCTCATTTTTGGCTAGCCACGAGTTTTGCCATCGATCTAGCCGTGTATTCGTCCATGCATCCATCTAAATATAATTCTCGTTATATATGCACAATATCTCAAGAACGAGTGATTGAATGTTTGTAGGATTCATATGGAAATATCATTGTTACCAGCAGGTGAACTGATTAGATTTTGAAACTGATCCGAACAGCATCATTGTCACAGCAAGGTCAAATGTCTGAAATAGTTTCTTCAATAGCTTCTTTCACATCTGAAGTATAATTTAAGGGGCGTCCTGGCGTACAAATTAGTAACAAGAAAGACTACACTTGTCGATGCCGTTGGCATTGAGTTCACCGTGTTACTCCTAAACTAACAACACTTTTCCTAGTTTCAGGTTATTTAGATTCAAGTTGACATTTATGCTTGTTTTATGTGAGCTTTAGAATCGGGAAAACCAACTGACTGCTATGAATTGAAACCTATTTAATTCAAGTGACCAGTCAGTGAAGCTCATAATTAGAATAACTCATAATTCATAACTATTCCAACTATAACAATAGCAGTTTAAATAGAGCTCCACCATCATTGTTGTGAACCATGGGCTTAGTGAACTAAAAACACCTTATTGTAGAAGAAATCATTTTTTATTATTGTTCTAAGACTGTTCTAAGAATTCATTTCCAGCTGTCATTTCAGGCCAAAGTGAATATAAATGTTAATTAAGTCACTTAATGTGACAGAGAAGAGGCTGAAAAGTCTGAAATCGAGCTTTTTGTGTTTTATGAAGGTATTCTATTTTATGAAGAACAGTAGGCTATTGAAAGTGTACTTGATTGGAGTTAGATGGATTATTGGGTAAGTGTATGCAGTAGGATAATATGATGACCATGGTTGCTGTGATGGTGGTGAAAATTTTAATATCCTTGCTTTTGAAATTTAAACACTTTCTCTTGCTGCAGGCGATGTGTGCTTTGTACTTGAATGTGGTAATTAAATGCAGCCACAGGCTGGTCTCTGCATAAACCCATTGCATTTCAGCCACTTTAAAATGTTTTATGAACATAGTAATGTATCTTAAAATGCCAAGTAAAGGAAGTAACCACAGTAACCATTTTAACCTTGAATCCTTTCACTTCCTCAGGTGAAACGAAATGCCTGGGGCACAACTAAGTACATGGAGCTTTATATAGTTGCTGACAACACACTGGTAAGCCCCTGATCCCTCTGCACCCACAGCTACAGTAATTAAAGCCTACACAATAGAAAATGCTATGCAGATTTCACACCCAGAGTTCAGCAGCACAACTCTGGAGCTTAGGATGGAGGGAGGACAAAGCAAACACGCATTTTAAATATGATATTAGTAAGGATTTAGGCTTAAGCTTTAGGCTTAGGCTTCTTTTGTACAGTAACCAAGCAAGTAGTGCTTAATTGACCTTCTCTTTTCTAATCTCGCTTTGCTCTCTAGCTACATATATGCTCAGAACTAGATGGAGTTTTTCATTAAATGAGCTTCACTTAAACAATTTCCATTATTAAATACCTCCACAGCATTTGGAGAAAGTTCATTGCAACATTCCATCAACTTTTTAAATAGAGCACTTGTCACACAATTTTTCAGTGTCATCATGTTTAAAGGATAGCATCTATGCTCCAGAGAATGGCGTAAATGAATATAATCACCTAATCTAATTTCTCTTTATGGTACTTATACACTGGTGTCTGACCTTGCATAAATTACAGCAGGTTTTTTTTTTTTTTTCAACAATGTCCAATGGAGAAACAGGATCTCTTTATCATTGTACTTTATTATGGATTTTTAAATGAGCCATTCTTGTATTTGTGCACATTAATTAAATAAGTATTTTTAATTTATTGTCAAACTATTTCTTTTTCAATTTAATAGTACAGAAAGCAAAACAAGGACCTTGAAAAAACTAAACGGAGAATAATGGAAATTGCCAATTACGTCGATAAGGTATGTTGCAACATCACACTTATTGGATCTTCATTATTGTTTAATTGAATGATGTTTTATTTACCATCTCCCTGTTGTTCTGTCACTGGCTCATTAAGTGAAATGTAAAATTATGACAGTAGCAGAGTGTGTGCATGGTGGAATCCACTCCACTCTGCATTGCATATTAAACTAGAGTTTTATTAATTAGTAAATCATTCATTAGAGTTAGGTAATATGAAAAAAAAGTCATATTACGATATATCCATCAGGATGTCCAAAGGTCTGAGACCACATTGAAATTCTGTTTTTTGTTTTGTTTTGTTTTTCATTTATAACTGGAAATAAACAGAACATTGTAAAGAAATAATTAAAACAAAGAAAAGGAAATGTTCCAAATTTTAAATATTCAATATTCAAAAGATTCCGTGTGTTCTGTTGGTCGCTGTTTAAATTTAAGCAAAAGGTACAAAAGGTCAGATATTCCTTTGTACAAAAGGTCAGATATTCTTTGAGATTTATCCCTGCCACTGAAGGACACACTCATGGATTTGATCTAGCGTCAGCTTTTAAGCAAACTTGTGGAGTTCATGCCAGCTCAAGTGCACACTGTTTTACTTCACTCAATTTATTGCTGATAATATCATTTGAAATTGAACATTTTGTATTAAGTTTGTAAAGCTTGCAAAATATAAACACAAATGAACACAGTATGAAGGTCTGCTAACAAATTGCCAGCAAAATAGTAGTGCTGCATTAAAAAACTGTTCTGTTTATTATTATACAAGAATTAATTATTTATCATTAAAAATTAAGGAAAATAACATTTACAATTTAAAAGATTCAGCACATATTTTTAATATTAAGAGTTTTTATTCATTACTTTAAAAAGTTATAAAAACATACAGCAATACCTGCAATATCTCAAAAACTATCTCTGCTATCTTTTGCCCATCTCTGATCACGTACTGTGTTGTGATTGGTCAGTTTTACAGAGCTCTGAATATCCGGGTGCCTCTGATTGGTCTAGAGGTGTGGACAGACCGTGATCAGTGCATTATCAACGAAGAGCCCAACGCCACTCTGTGGTCCTTCCTGCAGTGGAGACAGAAGCTCAAGTCCCGCAAGAAACACGACAACGCACAACTTCTCACGTTAGTCACGAGCCTATGAAGGATCTAAAGCAGTACAACACTATTCAAAAGAGCAGACCTACTTCAAATGGAGTGTTTCTTGTAGATAGTTTTAAATGCTATAATGATATATTCACTTCATATGTCACGGTGTCTATTAACCCAATAAGCAGTTATTCATAAGTTACTCTGGATATTATGAGTAAATTTACAGACATCGTTTACATTTTATTGAATGTTGCTTCCTATATTCTGATATTGAATTGCATTTCATATTGACATATACCTTATTTACTTACTTGCCATCTTACTTAACATTTTCCAGTACTATTCCTTGACATATTAATGAGAAATCCTACATAGTAGTAGTGGAGACAGCAAACATTGGACACAAAGATCCAGAGTACAATGGAGCTATATGATTCAGCTGTGCTGAGTTATAGCAGAGGCTCGGCTTAGCCAGGTCGTGATCTGTGAGATCGGTATTAGCATGAAAGCTGAAGCTTTGGAGCATGATCTGTTTGAGAGTACAAATGAGCAATATAAATTGCTGCTGTAGCGTTCTATTTAAATAGAGATGATTTCTCACTGGCGTCACTGTCAGTGAGTAGCTGAACAGTAATGTAGGAAACCGTGAGCCAAAGTGAATATCTGTCGGTGAAAGTAGATGACCAAAGAAGTCAACACAGAATTGAATCATTTAACAAATCTTTTGCACAGTTGAAGATCACATATTGATTCTAAACACTGATAAGCAATTCACTCATATTGGATTTTTGTTTAATCAACTGAAAATTGACGTTTATGCTAACGCCCCATCATACACAGCCATACAGTTTTAGTCTCTCTGTTTTCTTGCTTTATTAGCAATCGATAGCTCTTTTCCTTTTGCTCACTCACAACAAAAGCTTCATATCAGGTCACCACTGTTTCCATCACACGCTCATGACCATAAAATCATGCGGTTAATGCGTATTGATGTATCTTTTCTTCTTCGCTGGCAGGGGGGTGATATTCAAGGGCACCACTATTGGCATGGCTCCCCTTGAAGGCATGTGCAGTCATGAAAATTCTGGCGGCATTAATGTGGTAAGACAGCAAATGGACATATTTTTTGGACTGTACCACTGTACAGTTCTAGTGATGTGTGTGTGTACATGGATGTGTGTGGTTCTGATGCATAACAGGGTCTGATTAAGAGATCAATATCACTCTCACAGCTGATTAGACTCTAATAGGCTCTATTAGCTTGCTTGGTGACAGACAAGAGCTATGAGGAATACTAACATGGTGTGATGGGTTCAACGTTTTCACAAAAAGTGAATAGATTTATATTAATTAAGAACATTTTTATACTTAAAGTACATTTCTTGTAGTTGTTTTAATATATTTGATGCTTCGTGAAGCAGGGTCGAGTGTAAGAGCTCTGTATATGTGCTGTACTTTGGAAACGTTAGTTGAAATATAGGTTTACATATGTGCTGCGTATGTGCAAATGAAACGGTTTTTCAAGGCCAGTACATGATGTGCTTGAATACTTTATCCATACACTCTATTAAGTCAGAGAATTACAGTAGCACTTTTAATGGATTCTAAAGGGCTGCCTCATAATGGCAGGGCATGTATAGCTCCCCTGCACACAACAGTTGATTTGTTCTTCTACCAAACTGGAATGGTGCTGCTGTTATATGTAAAGTTAGTGCTACATGCTCATCATCAAATTATCAGATTGTATCCAGCAGAAAGAGAGAGAGAGGGAGAGGGAGAGGGGGGGAGGCATTTTGATTGCACTGCCTTGGTACCAAGTGAGACTCCTGCAAGTACAAATCTGAACCATTTCTAACACTTTATTTCCCCAGATATAATCCAGTTCCTTCAGTATGTTTGTTCAGACGAAAGCACCATTTACCGACTAAGAAAGCAATCAAACCGACAAATGCACAGTGAAATAATAATTTCACATTTTTTATCCGTAAGAACAAATATGCTGTTATTGTTTCATATTCTCTGAGGGTATGCTCAACAGAAATGGATATATTATGAGCATTAGGCCTGATGAAGCCATCGCACATTCTGTTTCCTCTCAAATCAAATAAGAGAGATTACATTTTTACTTCAAGTTCTATATTATGGGGAACAAGACAACAAAAGTATATAAATGCTGAGAATGTGAGCACAAGTTCTGCTATGAATGTGTTGAATATGTGTAAATATTATATGACCTTTATATCATTATATGCTTACTTATCTGCAGTCTCATAAAGATGTTTACAGAGAAAGAAAAATTGATCTAAACTGCAAAAATTCTATTTGAAATAAAGGAGTGCATTATACTCCTAACATCAAATGTCAATTGTGGCAATCTTGCGTTTCTCTTGTTTTGTTGCAGTTGCATAAATGGACAGAATAAACATTGCTGAATGCTTATTTCATGATGTAGTAGGTCTAACAAATTTTCCCTTATTTGGTATGAAAAATGAATGAAAAATAAATGATTACAGGATTGACCAAGGGATACAGTTCCCCCAGCTGTAACATCCTCAGAATCCTAAACAGCCCTTAGCCTTTCTAACTCTAATGGACTCTAATAGCGCAGGGATATGTTGTAATCTCCACAAACCTAATCACCATTGACAGAATATTCCAAGTGGCTGCTCGTCCCTGAGCGGCTGCCCCATCCCCTGTGACTGCTAATAGCTTATGATTGATGTAGAAATATCTAATGCTCCGTGTGCCTATTTTGTTCTGACTGATTAGAAAATTGATTCACACATGAAATAGGTTTGCCAGACCACACATTGAAACCTAAATGCCTAAATATTAGGGACACGTGACTCTGTAAGTTTTCAAACCACAAGTGCTGCTTCCTGCAGGATCATTCGGATTTGCCCATTGGGGCGGCTGCCACCATGGCTCATGAGATTGGCCATAACTTTGGCATGAGCCATGACCATGAAGGTTGCTGTGTGGAAGCCACAGCCGAGCAGGGAGGCTGCGTGATGGCAGCAGCTACGGGGTAAGTGCCATCAGGCTAATCCATGCTGGCCAGCCTCTTCTGTTTCCATATGGAAAAAACAAAAAATGGCCTAGGGGACTCTGCCTGAATTTGTTCTATCTATGTTCCTTTATCCAACCTCCTGCAATTACAGTGACAATTTACCTGCCCAACAGGCATCCGTTCCCTAAAGTCTTCAGCCGCTGTAGCAAGAAGGACCTGGATAACTACTTCCAGAAAGGAGGCGGGATGTGCCTGTTCAACATGCCCAACATGAAGGACCTGGTGGGGGGGAAGAGGTGCGGGAATGGCTTTGTAGAGGAAGGGGAGGAATGTGACTGCGGAGAACCTGAGGTTAGCACTACACACACATTTGTCTTAGTATCCTTGTAGTAGGAGCTTCCACTGACATAATTATTAATGCAGACAATTAACGCCAGGCCTACACCTAAATCAAACTCTAACCTTAATATTAAATCCTTAATTTAAGTAAATAAATAAATAAAGCTGCAGTTTCTGTAAATAAGCAGTTATTCTTATGGGGACCAGCTAAATGTCCCCACAAGGTCAAAACTGACAGATATTCTTAACCTTGTGAGGACATCCTCCAAGGTAAAAATAATAATAATAATAAATCACACACGCGCGCACACACAAAATATCTTGAAAATAGCCAAATGTGTCTAATATTTTTCATTATGAGATGATAAAACAAATATAACATTAAAATATAAGCTATTAATTATGGAACATGACTTGGCTGAAATTAGTAAAAAATATTTGGAAATAGGTTTAATAGTTTTATACCTGTTTAATGAGAAATAGATCAATTCAATTATACCAATGTTTGTGATTTTGTAGAAATAATTTACAAAATGCACTATTCAGTCAAAAGAGGTGATGAAATATAAATTTCAGACTCTGATTGGAACACTTGTTTATTTGAAAATAATTTATGACTAATTTCTGGGTTTTGTCTATCAACAATGGGTGCAGATGGTAAAGCTACGTGCTCTTACTCAAAATGTAAGTCAGGAAAAAAAAGAAACACAATGAGTGACAGAAATGTGGAGGGGAAAGGAAAATTTCATCTTCCTGCCATGCTGCAATTGGCAGGTTGTCAGGGCTCATATTATGGATGGATGGTTTACCATCTGGTGTAGGTAGACTTGGGTAGCCATTCCTAATTATACATTAGTACCTGGACTTTTATTAGGGCTGCTGTATACCTCACTATCCACACTGTGCATTACGCTAAAAAACGTTTGTTATTTATTTATTACATTTACCATTGCGATCCTGAAAGCTACCTGCAGGCTGCGTTAGTAGGAAATGAATGTGCACATTCTTACAGCTACCCTAAGGCAACCTTTCAACACACCACACTTATCTGGCTGTTCTACGCTCCAGCTCGAGACAGATTTGCCAGCGCTGGTCCTGCTATGCATTGTTGTGGGTGTGTTAATTATTCTTATTCAAGCTTCGTCTCTCACCACCTGCTCCTTTGTATTTGTGGAAAAATTGGCACTTGTGCTAACTTTGCACAACACTTCTGTGTGTGTGTGTGTGTGTGTGTGTGTGTGTGTGTGTGTGTGTGTGTGTGTGTGTGTGTGTGTGCGTAGTATATGTTGAGCTACATTTGTGGGTTGACCCTTACTGTATAATTAATGGGTGTAAAAGCTCTCGGTCCTCAAGTACCCTTCTGCTTCAGCGTCACTACGGTGACATGCATCATCTCTGACTACCGGCGTTCAGGTTATATATTTTTTAACTCTGTCACAGCGATCAAAATAGCTCTGTTCGCCACCCACAGCTGATGTGCCAGTGATATGAATGTGTGTGTGTGTGTGTGTGTGTGTGTGTGTGTGTGTGTGGTCTTGAGGTCACTGTGAATAACACGACTTGTGCTAAGTGACTGAGTATGTGGGTACAGGGTCACACAGTGATGTGCTTCTGCAGCAAAAGCACAGAGGTGGCTTACGTGTGTGTATATGTGTGTGTGTTTTGATCCTCCTACAGGAATGTACGAATGACTGCTGCCATGCCAGTAACTGCACTCTGAAGCAGGACGCACAGTGTGCCCACGGCGTTTGCTGTGAAGGCTGCAAGGTCTCTGACTGTCACTGCACTATTTCTCTTTCTTTGCTTCCCTACTGCCCTCTCACTTCCTCTATTCTACATCCTCTTCTGCTGTGAATCACTCTTCAATGTGTACCTCTCTCTCTCTCTCTCTCTCTCTCTCTCTCTCTCACACACACACACACACACACACACACACACAAACACACACACACACTTCTGTTGCACTGTCTTCCATTCATTTGTCTTCTCCCCCTTGCACTCTTTTCTTTGTCAGTTCTGTCATGCATTTATCCCAGTCTGCTACTAAATGTACAATACAGACAAATGTGCTTATGTGAATGCCCATGTGATCTCGCTTTCTCTGCACTCTCAGCTGAAGCAGGCAGGTACGATGTGCCGTAGTGCAGCTGGCTCATGTGACCTCCCCGAGTACTGCACGGGTGGATCTCCCTACTGCCCATCTAACGTTTACCTCCTGGATGGATCCACATGCCAGTACGGCCACGCTTACTGCTATAACGGCATGTGCCTCACTCACGAGCAACAGTGCCTGCAGCTGTGGGGCTACGGTGAGAACACACACTTCATACAGTATCAGCAGGATGGATTTTCAGTCCTGTTAAACCTCTATGCTCACATCAAGCCACAGATAAGAACAGACAGGCACACTCCACTCCACTGCTCACGCCATGTGCATGGCAAATAACAGATATTTCAACATTGACAATATTGACACATAATTACTGACGATAGAATAATTTGCTTGGTGTACGATTTACACTCGTCACACATTGCCTTGCTTAAAATAATCTCTAATCCTGTTGGAATACTATGAGGTACTAAATTAATTGTACAAAACTAATATGGATTTCAGAGCTAATACATGTACAATGTTTATACAAGACAGCGATATCAGATTACTTCAGACCATAAAAGCTTTAGGCTTATTTACTTTAACCCTTGTTACAAATAAAGATGTAGGAACTCTAAAAAAGAGCAGATAATTAGATCTAACATATATGTTTGTAAGTGTTGGCAGGGACATACATTTTTCTTTAAATACTTGTAAGATGCAATGTGTGTTTTTTTTAGTATACTTCTTATTAATCTGACAAAAAAATCTGTCGGATTTATAACCTAACGGCATTTGTGTTGAAATAATGTACAGCAAATATACATTAAAGCCAGAATTATAAGGAGTTGAAGCATTTTGGATTGACTTCATTAGCTTTACTAATGGCTTTTGTTTACAATCATAAAATTACATAGTTTTCATTAATCATATTTTTGAATTTGCACTTTGTAATTGATTTTATGTCATTTCCATCGACCTTTCTGTTTTCATTTGTGTGCAGAAAAGGGGGCCCGGGGCGGGGGGCGCAATCTCTAAATCAGAGCCTTCCTTCAAAAATCCTCTCGAGAAGCACCAATTTGTTCTAATTTGCTCCCTTAATTGAGCAGTTGTGGGACTTTTTTTTTCAGCCTCGCTGATCAAACACTGGTTGAATTTGCTGGTGGCAGAGCTCCTCTCCAGCTGTCTGTGGGCTTCAGTCCAGTCAAACCTCTAGGCTGACATCAAGCCACAGATCAGAACAAACACGCAATCTGTGTTCAACACACACTCGCCACTGCTCGCTTTGTGTGCACGGCACATAACAGTTACTGCCATATTGACACATGCATTATTAATGATGATAGAATCATTTGCTTTTGTAGTGAAATTAGGAAGAATGATTAAATGAGTTCCTTTAGTCCTGCATAATTTCCTGTGTATATTCAATATTTCCAAAATGGGTCTATATTAAGATAAAAGTTTAATAACTTGACAAATGATAATGAGAAAACTGAATATGATTTGTTCAGGTGCACGGCCTGCACATGATGCATGTTTCCAGGATGTCAATGCAGCAGGAAACGCTTTCGGAAACTGCGGCAAGGACGCACATGGCAATTATGTCAAGTGTGAGAAAAGGTGAGGAAAATAACCATGCGAATGAGGTTGGTGAATATTCTTTTTTTCATTCTCTGCATTTAAAACTATTCATACCCTGTTTTCAGTCAGATAATGGAAGGAAGTTCAGTAAATCATTCTTCATTGTAAAATTTAGCAAGTCACTGTCTGGTGGACAGAATGATCTACTGCAGTTTGGTTGTTCACATAATAGGTAAAATAGGAGCAGAATGAATTCTGTTCTGAAAAACAACTCGTACTCATGACACTCACAATCTTGTTTCCCACAGTGATGCCAAATGTGGGAAGATCCAGTGCCACAGCGCCGCCAAAAAGCCAAAGGGCACTAACGCCGTGTCCATCGACACCACCATCCGCACAGATGGCATCGAGGTGAAATGCCGTGGCACATATGTGTACAGCACTCAGGACGGGCAGGGGGACCTTCCTGATCCTGGCCTCGTCATGACTGGCACCAAGTGTGGAGAGGGCAAGGCAAGCAGACATCCAATAATGTCCCTCAGATTAGTGAAGTCCATAGTTATAGGAGAATTGAGAGTGGTGAAATCCTGGATCATACATATGTAGTGTCTTTCTTGCTTATGTTCATGTTATCTTAAAAAATAATAATGAGTTTAAGAAAAATTCCAATATACAGCACTCAGGGTTCATACAGATGTCTTATTAATGGAAGGCTTAAAAATGCTCGAGTTTGAAATGCGCTTAATTGTAAATAAATGGAGAATTACAGACTGCAGCTCCCCCAGATCCACTCCTGTTTATGCATATGGCATAACCAAATAATTGAATGCCTAGTCATCATCTGACCCATTTGACTCACTCCACAGCTCTGTGCATACTAAACATTTTATGTCACTTGTAATTGAGCAGCTCACATAACTCTTTATATCTGGAGCTGGCAGAAATGATTTTTGGAGTCATTAGAAAGGTTACAGTCTATTCTATGTAATGACAAAAAAATGGATATTAGGCTGATGTGAATTATGAGGACAGGTGATTATTAGTATTATAGATAACAGAAGCATTACCATGCTGTAAGCCTTGTCACCTCATCAAACTGATCACCCTGTCAAAATTCATGAATTACAGCAATCAATTCATTTATTACAAACATCTTCTCTCCTTCTCTCACTTTCACACACACTGACACACACAGATCATAGACAACCTCAAGCTTTGTCACTCAAGCATGCTCACACAAACACACACAAACACATGCCAGAAGTGTGTTTTAACTCTCTTTTTACCACACCACTGTTGAATTCTCCATTCTGATTGGACAGAAGGTGTTTATTAATTTTCTATAACAGCAGCTCTGACAGTAGTGCCACTGCAAGGTACAGTATATATTAATGCACTTGTTCTAATACGTTATTGTCTCTATAGAAATGGCTCATTCACAGGCACTTGTATAGTGGATGCACTACATAATCTAAGGGTAATTTAAAACAAATGGAAAAATGTTATTATTATTATTATTATTATTATTATTAAGATATGTATTTACTATTTATGGAAGGAGTCTCAGATGTCAGCTTTTTGTAACAGCCTGTAAGTTTTCCACCATGGGAAAGTCTTCAGGTTAGAAGACATCCCTCTTTCAGGCTTCTCAGTAACATGACAAGCTGCGTTTTTGTCTTATTAACTGCAAATGAGGAAAAAAAGAGAGGCTTGTGAGGTATTGACTGTTTATAGCTGCTCTAATGTAAGTGATAACAGTAACTAACTTGTTTTGCAGATATTCCACAATATTAAATATAAATACAAATGGTTATAATGTATGTGTCATTAATAAAAAAAAAAATCACTGGCAAGTTGCTGTGGTATAAGAGGAATAAAACACTTCAGGACATTGTGTTATTGGAAAACAATCACCTTCAGCGTGGTAACAGCAACTCTCACACCACCCTGTCATTGATTATTTTCCTATAACAACACACCCTGTCATGTCTTTTTTTTTTTTTTATAAATGCACTTTTTCACCAAACTCACATGTATATTTATTTGCATTAGATTGGAAATTAAATTCTTGACCTGCTTGGATTTCACTTTAGAACATATATGAGATAATTTCACATTTAACTAGATGACATTATTATATACAAGTGGAAACGTTGTAGGATTATTCATGAGATTATATTGCAAACTAACCTTGTCAGTTATTAAGCATTTGTAATGATTTGTGTGAGGTGATCCATCCTCTTTACCTGTGCCTAAATTGAATGTGACACTTGCTTGCATGTTAAAGCTGTATTTTTTTTTTTTTTTTTTTTTTTTTACTTCTCCAGGTGTGCAAGGATCGTCGTTGTCAAAATGCTTCTTTCACCGAGCTGGAGGCCTGCATTGCCCGTTGCAATGGTCATGGGGTAAGAAACAAAATGATCGCTTTTGTAACTTGTCACCTCTTTTATGTTACTGGTCTGAAATAAATGGAACTTTACTCCCTCAATCCATGGCCATAAACATTAGTATTCATCCTGTCTAAACTCTTCTCAACCCTGAGTCAGGCTGAATTTCACGCCTCTAAATCCTATAATACCACCCCCACGGTCACTCACATTTCTGCTCCTACTGGTACTCTTAAAAGGAACATTTTCTTAAATTAATCTGGGGCCGTTTATTTGTGTGTTTTGTGCAAATTGTCGTAAACAGCCTTCAAGCAGCATAAACACCCAGCTCCATCTTCCTTAATCCTTTTGCCTTTTCTTTTTTTATCCCCCTTTATTTCCATTCTTCCATTTCTTTATTTATCACTTGTTTACTCTGTCAGGTTTTGAAAGGGCAGCCAAACAAGAAAATGCTTGGAAGGTGGATTAGTGACTCAAAAAGCCCTTTCCTATTATTCTTTTGCACTATCATTTGATTCAGCATTGATCCTATGGCTTAGAGGTCTGTGAGGATCATGAGTAAAATAAACGTTATTGCAGCACCGCAAGCCTTTTCTTCTACTTTTCTCTGGATTTGGTATTATATTGGGCATGAAATAGAGTTTGCATAATAAACATTACAATTAGAGCAGAGGGAAATGAATTTTCAATATGTACCTCAAACCATATTTGCAGCTATTTGGTATTAAAGTGCCCATCAACATGTCATTTTAAATCATCAGAATGTTCTGTGTGGGATGATGTATTGTTTAAAAAAATTTTCCTGAAGAAACTACTAAAATGGCTTAGGAACATCGTTAAACACATTTACTCTCATGAACGAAAAATCTAATCAGGATCTATGAATATGCAGTTTGGAAACACCGCCATGTTCTCCTGCCTTCAGCTGCCAACAGCTAGCTTGATGTGAACCGTTAGTAAACTAGCTCATAATGTCAGGAGTAGATACACGTAGCATTTTAGCATAACATAGTTACAGTTTTTCGTTGTCAGGAAAAAGACAAAATAACCCATAACAAGCATGATTTGTTATTCACTAATATTAGTGAGGTTTGTTTGCTAGCTAGCTTAAACCTAGCTCAAAATACATTCTTCAGCTAAAGATTTTCAGAGATATTCACATCCATCTTAAACCTATTTTACGCCATCGAAATGAACTTTATATGCAAGTAATGAGATTTGGATTTAAATGGAATTTAGCGCCAGTAAACAAATTTGTCCTAGAATCAGCCATTAAAGCAGAGAACACTTTAAAGAATCACATCACATGTTTAAGGGTGCTTGCCAATATACCTTCTTTTTTTTTTTTAACAAGAAGTGGCACTTGTTCAAGTAAGCAACAGTGTGCACTTTAAAGAAGAATAGAAAACTGGAGAAAAAATATTTTGTTGATGTGTGTCTGCCTGTCCTCATAACCCCAGAAGAGACCGAGTTCCCTTTTTCCTCTAATGCTTCTTCCTCATGTCGTCTCAGGGACTTTTTCCTTGTCACTGTTGTCTCTGGCTTGCACATCAGGGCTCTAAATCAATATCTGGATTTCTGTAAATCTGCTTTGTGACAGTGACTATTGTTAAACTTGCCACACAAATAAAATTGAATTAAATTGAGCAATAAGTGAAAGCAGGAGATTTCCATTTGTCCTTCTTCAGTGTAAGGTGCTGTTTTGTATGCAGGTGTGTAACAGCAACAGTAACTGCCACTGTAACCGAGGCTGGGCGCCACCCTTTTGTGATAAACCAGGGCTGGGAGGCAGCGTGGACAGTGGACCGGTGCAGTATGACAGTGAGCTCATCTTCACTCCCTCCCTCCAGCGACACCGTCATTCTCTAGCTTCTTTCTACCCCGTCTCTCAAAAACATTTAGTGATTCTATCTGTTATTTTGTCTCTATTCTATCTAGTCTCCTATCTTCTCCTGTCTTTCCCTTTCACACAAACACACTCACCTTTTATCAAAATGGCACCATCATTATTGATCTCCATCCTTTCAGTTTTTTCTCTTTATGACCATCTCAGTTTGATTGTGACCCAGGCTCAGTTCAATATGTAATGAAAAAAATCTCTCAGTAATCTATAATTCAGTATTTTGTAGCTCTATACCTGTATAGTGCTTTCCTGCACTCTATTATTTTTTATACTTAGAGCTCTGCACTTTTCAGTGAAATTGGTATTTTCATGTCTGACTGAAAATTTTTTGTTTTTGCTGTGCGCACGTAGGCCAGGTGGGGCTAGTTGTCGGCCTGCTCTTTGCTTTTCTGGTGTTGCTCCCTGCTGTTCTCATCGCCTTTTACTGCATCAAAATCAAGACCTCCTATTATCACAAATGGCTCTCACAGAGGGAGAAGAGCAAGGCTAACAACAGGTATACATACCATCAGCAGTGCAATAAAAATGCTTGTATAGAAAAAAAAAAGTGTTAGCAATTGAAAAAGACATCATGAGATTGGCGAGAGTAATAAAATGACGCTGGACACTCTGATTCTGTTCTGTAGATGTGGCACAGAGGCTTTATATCAAAAAAAAGTATAAGTCACATTAAATATGGTCTTTATTGGGTTTTGATACATGTGTGCAACCTTTTGAAAAATGTTGGTCTGTCTCTGGTCTGTATCCTGTCTGTATTATTATCTGTATCTGTATATCTCTATCGGTAACCAGAATGGGTTTTTAGCCTTATTTAAACCACTGTGGCCCTGACCAGGCTGTTTGAATGAATGAATGAAACCTGTAAATGCATTGCACAAAAACTCACATTCACATTAACACTGAAAGTGAAAATTGTGCTATTTCTTTGTCCAGTGAGTTTCATATCTGGTTACTCACATGATCATATGAATGTAAAGCTTTTTAAAAAGAACATGAATAGTGCATCTCCTATTCACATCTGTATTAGTATCTGTTTAGAACACATTATCTGTTCAGTTCAAATTATGTTGCATCCCTAGTCTGTATCTCATAAAAGTCTTATAATCCACCTTCTCACCCAGTTTGCAAATGCAATAATAAGGAATAAGGTCATGGTGTTGAAGTTTGTGGGTGTGGCAGATAAATCCTCAGTATTAAAATGGAGTCATTATAAGAAGGGGTTGGGTATGAATGGATACATAATGACTAAACATGCTGCTGTGAAATCATCTCCTCTCAATCCATTTAAAGCAAAATTGCGCATCAGTGACTCAGAATGATTTTTCAAAAAGATATACAGTTAGATTTCTCCCATAGACTTCACCTGGATATTTAAATAACAACTCCTGCTGCTTTCATGAACAAAGTGACAAAAACATGATATTTAGCTGTATTAAATCTTATTTTGATCATTTCTTGTTTTGGCCAAAATTATTGTTCTGTTACTAGCATATTTTACAAAAACACTGGGTGTTGTCCTTAAACGTGAAACAGGGATCGTGACATCAGTTCATATATGCTGCAGATTGCCTGTACTGGACCATTAGATTATTATAAACATGGATTACCACTTAAAAAAAGCTTGTTAATCAGACAAAATGAGCTTAGAGTGTGTGAAGCCACTTTTCATGCATGAGGTGTAAAATGTCAATTATCAAAGTGCCGCTGGTTATAACTCCTCCATGAGCTTTTAAAGTTTAAACTCTTTTCAGCACTCTATCACCGCGCATTTAAACACTTACGGAATGAAAAAAAAAGATATGAGAGAAACAACACAGCCTGTGTTATTGAACAGCCAAAGACTTTCTGCCGTTTTGTCGTAGGCACAAACACAATGGGCTGTATAAAGTTGTGATGAGCTCCCGGAAATTATTGGATTTACTCTTTCACGTATCTGAGCTGTGAAAACTTCCCAAATACACACCTCTGTATGTATAGTTCCTACTGACAAATAAATAATAGTGTCTTTTCTGACCCCCATCCCAACAATTACGGCCGGTCGGCCCTTGGCTAGTGACACAGATGGTGTTTGAACACAGGGGTGAGACAAAAGGGAAAAAGGCCACACGAGTTGATCTTTAGCCGATAGAAACAACTGGATGACTAATAGCCACAACTGAGTTGTTTGTTCTTTACAGTTACGGATAAAATCATTTGCTCAGTGGTATGTTTTTAGAGACATAAAAATAGCGATTTATATTGCAGTAGGGTGACTTTAATTGGTTATATCCACAAAGCCGGGTTGTAAGTAATGGGAAAGGACTTAGAAGTTTCACAGTCAGCAAGTCAGCAAAACATCATTATGGCACTGTGACCTCGCTAAGCGGGTCATGGAAGGAGGTAATATCAGGGCAATTTTGGACCAATATTGGTTTAAAATAACACACAGACGATGAATTTCGAATGTCACACCCCCTGCTGCACTGCTCTGTCCACATCAGTGTAAGCATGTCTGTTTATGACCACTGCATTTCATTGGCTTTGTACTTGTACTCTGCATAATTACAATAAAGTTTAATCTAATCTAATCTAATCTAAAATTAGCAACCATGAAATATGTAAAGATTACTTGCAGCCCTAGTAGCAATACCACAGCATTATACTATCACTTGTTTGCGCCTGCAAAAACTAAAGTCCTAAAAATGGACTAGACATGTTCACAACATGCTTTGTCTTTTGAAAGTCTTTTCTGTTCAGTGTTTGTCCTTGGACTTCTACTTAGTTGTAAAATTTAAAAAATTTAATAATAAAAAAGCAGCAGTCACAGAGCACTCTAAAATAGACAGAATGTCCTTCAGAAGTAGTTATTTTCTGTTGAAGAGATTTGTGTCCGATTTTATTTTACCAGACATGAAAATTCCAAGGGGAAGAGTGGACACTTGAACCCAGCTTTCCATCTGAAGGTAGTGGGACCGTCCAACAAAAGCGCCAATCTTAAGGTACAAAGAACCACAAAGTATATTATTATTATTATTATTATTATTACTGTTATTATTATTATTATCACACATTCATGTTGTTACTAAATACTGTCTGCTGTGTGAAAATGTGAAATTATCCAATAATGGAGATGATGTTTGGTGTAGCATTAAACAATACTTGTATAGTATTGATGGATCACTGTGTCGTATTCCTTTCTGCAGCTACCTCATACAAGTAAGGAAGTGCTCCCTCTGCGACCAGGCCCCGCCTCCAATGGCACCCAGCCGGTCAACATTGTCCGTCCCCTCCGGCCCGCCCCCTCCCCCCACCTACGTGATGTCAAAGTGCCTCGGCCTCCTCCTCCCGTCAGCAAACCGCTGGAGGAAGCCAAGTGTAGTCCTACTGCTGCCAAACTCAGCCCTCCCAAGAAACCCCTGCCCCTCAACCCCACACGCAGCCCACTGGTAAAAACCCCAGTCCTCACACTTCCTCCTTTATGTGTACGGACTGATAAGCACTTTGGCAGAAACACGCAGAGATTACTTTTCCACTTGTGTCATAAGATAGATTTGAGCTTTATTAGCTCCAGCTATACTTTAGCACGCTCCGATTATATGTGAATCATCAAGGCCTTTATGAATTGAACCAGATGTATGAAAGCAGGGAAAATCTGTGGAGGGCAAATGTTTGTGTTAAAAACTCATCACATTAGAAGAGCTTGTTACACTAGTGCAGCAGTGATTTATTAAAGCCGGTGGGTTGTTTTATAGTAGGATGGCTGGATCTGATTTGCATCTCCCATAATTATGAATGCTACAGAAAGCAGATGCAGGTCTTTGTGGCTGCATTAGTATGCATTTGTTGGTGTGCTTTTTATGTCCCAGTTGCTAAGCAGTATGTCAGTGATCAACATGGTGCTCAGGTCGAATGATATAATTTAGTTCAATTATTGGTGCAGTCATTTATCTCAGGTGCTCTGAGTCATATTTCTGCCCTTTCCTATATCTGTCTTTTCCTCTAATTCCAGATGGCATCAGAAGTCCAGCCGAAGCCTTCCCCCACACCCCCACAGAGGCCTCTCCCTGTGAGCCCCAGCCGCGGAGCCCAGGCCAAACCTTCCGGTGGAGCCGGGGGGTTGCTGGTGATGATGCCCTCTGCGGTGGGCCCCAAGCCTGTGGGCAAGGTCACCGCCATTCCTCCTCTCAGAGCACTCAGGTGAGAAAGCCTCAGCATACCAAAGTTAATGGATATTTTAAAGTATTTCGGAAATCAATTTTCCCAGTTAAGTACTGCAAACTGTACTGCACATGCCAATGTCATTGAGTCCCAGCACTCTAGACCAGGGGTATTTAATTAAATTCCTTGCTTACAAAGGTCCATGACAATGACAGCAGTTACCTTTTAATGCTTAACCATCAGTGATGCATTATAGCTATAAATAAGACACATCAGTTGGAAGTGGTTATGTTTTTTGCTTCACAGTGGCACGCATACTTCTCTGTCCACTCATAATTAAACATTCTGTTTTTGTTATCGACTTTTATTTTTAGCAAGTCATGTAACAAGACATGTCACGCTTTATGTCTCCAGCTCAATAATTTACATAAATGGTACAGAGAAACACAGAATCTTCTACAGGCCCACAATGGTTCATGTTTAGAAAACCAACCAAACTATAGTCCATTTTTTTTCATACGTTGATCAGCTCCGCTACAGTATTTTTTTTCAAGTGTTTGGTTGAGTTCATTAAAATACTTTGCTGGGTCCGCATCCAGATCTACAGATACCGATTAAGCCTGGCATTTTTCCTGTAACATTTCTGAGACATATTCACTAGAAATTGTGAGTATTAGTTATTGGGGTGTAGTTCCAGGAACCTTTTAGTGCCTGCTGCCTGCTGCAGCTTGCTGTACTGAATGTCACTAATTGGCCAAATGCAAGGTTCAGGAGTGGCTGACCCTCTTATTCACGTTTTTAAAAACCTGTGATTAACCAGTGTAATTACTAATTTCCCCTTGGGGATCAAAAAGTACTCTCTCTACTAAAGTGTGTTTAAAAGCATATCCGCAAAGCTAGACGTTTCTCCACATGCTTGTATTTTTAACACAAGTAGCAGTAGAAACATCACAGGAGTGTATTTATACGTGCTCCTAGTGGAATGCTTCTTACAGCAAGTGGCACGTGTTCATGTTGTAATTTTGTCGCTTGCTGATATGTCGCAACCAACACACAGTGTTTGACACTTCTGTTTACATACTGCTCTTCTTCCCTGCTATGTGATGGAAATGCAAAGCAGAAACTCATCCAGGAAGTTCTCAAAAGTTTAGTTTCTAAACTCTTTTGTTCCGCAAAAGTTTGCAGAACCTTGGTGGAAATGCAGGAGATTAATCTCCTGTATTTATTTTATATTCTGTCACTGCAACAAAACACCACTGAATAGGCTCAGATAACTCGAAAGCCAATGCTTTATTATAATCCTCAGGTCAGTTTGTTATCTTCGAACACAAAAGCACCCGGTATTAACTAAAAAGATGCATCGGCACCTCCATTCAAACCTTCAGCTGATCTTTATCCTTCCACATGTCCATTGATACAATCCTCAGAGCTCAGTCACCACTGCATATAGAGCTTAAGCGCATAGATAAGACTGCTTTACGTCTCCCTGTGGAGGACTGAAGCTCTGTGTAGAAGCTGCCCTCTCTCACAGAAGGAGCAGTTTTTCACTACCTGCATCTGAACCTTAGCTGCTAGTAAAGAAATTGAAAAGCAAATCTCATATCAGTGCAAAAGGCAGTGACTCATCAATACTGTGCAATGAAATATGAATTAGGCTGTGAAGCAGCCACAGCAATTCATGATCAGCAGAATCATGACCTGGAAAAATCAACCACACATTGGGAGAACAGGATTTTATTTTGATAAGCTTGTTGGGACATCCATTTTGTGTTTGGACGATTTTTACATGTGGCGGTACACACAGTGCATGATTATTATTTTGCCTCAGTTGACATGGGAATAAACAGGACGTGAGTGAAAAGAATGGCTCGGTTGAGTTCAGACAGCGCCAAGGTCGGCATCTGAAAGATGCACAATAATCACATCCTTCACCTATGTGGTGCATCATAAAATGTCAACAGCAAATCTAGGAAAGAAACCAGAGAGTGTGCACACACTTTTAAATCTTTTATAAAGCAAATACACAGTGTGCCATTTCCAACAGCGGCTATAGGAACAAATTATTTCAGTTACACAGAAAAAAAAAACAACAGAAAAGTATCCATGCACTTATAAGTAGTAAGAAGAATATTGAGTTTTACACTTTAATAAAGTCCTTCTTAGGAAAACAGCATTTATATGTTTTATTTATATGTTTTTGTTCCCTTGCAGACCTGTTCCAGGACCCAAACCAAACACAGTCTCGCAGTCCCCTTTTCGAAAATGACCTTCATAGGATCAACTTTAAAGACAACAGCCAGCCTATTTGCACTATATAAAGGCCTTCATTGGGAGATTTGTAATTTTGTGGAAAAGCAGGGGACAAATGTACGGTGCTAAGGCCGGGACATTCTAGGCCTCGCTTATTTAAGCCTGAGTACAATCCAGCCCAGTGTCCGAGGGGACCGGATTTTGCATGGATCAGAATGCAGATTTAGACAAGATGCTTCGTATGGGGCATCACATTGCCAAAACCTTGATTTTTTTTAACTTTACAGTTTTCTTGTATGAAGTGTTGTTGTTGTGTTATGTCATTGTCGTGTTTACATTTTTTATTACTATTATTAATTGTGTGTTAATTTGCCAAAGAATTTATGTTTGAATGTCAATCTAATGTGTCCTTTGCTGTACGTATTTTTGCATTTGTTATATAAAATGCACCATTATAGGTTTTTATTAAAAACTGTGTTGTCGTAGTTGTTTATGAAGGTTTATTCAGATTGCCGTGTATATCTAAAGAAATTTGAAAGATGCTAAGCATACTGTATAAAGCGTATGTTGGAGATTAAGATGTTCCTTAATTAACAGCAGGGATGTCTAATACGGAGTGAAGCAGAACAAATACCAAACAATGATGGTGACGTTTTTCTGAACACACATTTGTAAAAACACTTCACACGTAGGCAGGCATACTGTGCCAAACCCCAGCCTCAACTCCTTAGAGAAAACAAACAGATAAGAATAACTGAGCACGTGGGGAGTACCAGGAGGAGCTGTGCATCGCACAAACTCACTCCATAATGGATTCCGGCGAATATAAAATGAAATTTCTACAAGCCGTCATCTTATCTCTCCAGAGAGTAATGTATTTGGAGAGCACGAGGCTTCGGAGTGGTCCGGTGGGACAGCTCGCTATGGGCACACACAGGAGAGATTTATTGACGTCGACATTTTCCAAGCCATTACCAAGACGCCCAAACAGGCCCCAAGGCAGGACACTGTGTTAGTGATGTGATCTAAGTGAAATATGGCATGTTTGCTGAGATGCTGGATACTAATCGTAGGATACAAGAAGTGTGATTCAAGAACAGGTGCTAGGAAGTGTCTCATCATAAAAAGTCAGGATAGCTAAATGGGTATGTGTGGACGCTTTCCAGACAGCTGTAAGGCGACATAAAAAGTAAGAGTGTGGAACATAAGTCAGGGATACACAAGCTTTTGACCTACTAACAGCAAAAAAGCTGCTGTTTAATGATGGGCTTCAAGTGAGGGGTCAGTAAACACTTTTATTACATCTCCAGACTGCAGACAAAGTCAAGTCATAAGGTTGAGGTTGGAAATAAATTGGTTAGCCAACTGGCAGCTTTATATCCTGGATTTTCAGGTAAAGTTAAACGTTAAACATCAATTTAAATCTACCTTTTACATGTACTAAGTCAGATTTGGTGACTGGACAGTCCTGAAAAAGTGAACAAGAAATGCCTCATACAAAAAATATACAAAAACTGGACAAAACAATCAGATTTCTCTCACTAAAAAAAAGGTGTAATTCTGTTTTTAATTTGACTTTTAATAATAAGTTTTTGAAAAAAAAAAAAAAAACATAAGCTAGTCAGCCAGCTAGTGTTGTGTTGAATTATTTAATAAGAATAATTTTAGTACTAGTGATAACCTTTTTTTTCCTTCTTTCTCTTAGTTATGTTTAATACCCTATAAAGCAGAAATATTTCACATTATCTGAACATAATGTTGAAATAAGACACACCTCAAATCACCTCACCATTTCCCTTGACCTTGAATATTGAATCTTTTTATCGGTTTCAATAAGCAGGAGAAATGTTTATGGGATATTTTTTACAGCACAGTTTTACACCATATATCTCTCTCTCCATCTGTGTAGTGGGTGTCTTGCCACTGATCTGAGACCAGTTGCACTCATTACAAATGAATCTGCCAAAAAGATATAATATGGCTATAAAAGGGCAGTTCTACAACAGCGCACATTTTAAAGCGTGCATGAAGCAGAAACTGTTGGCTGTGTTTTTGGGGAGAGTTCAGCTTCCTGCTGGGTGTTGTGCTCAAAGATGGGCAGCTGGGAGGGATGACTAAAGGCACAGAGCACCAGGAGGTGCAAACCTTCTGTTCTGACCATCATCTGGTCCGGTTCTGCTTCATAACATAGGTCTGCTCTGGCCACCAACACAGTGTGCTCAATGACATTGAAAAGTCCAGCATCGCACACAGTGAGCTCCATGAGCTACACCTCTAGGTGATGCATTCTTTTTATTTCTTTCTCACTCTTTATATCCATATCTCTTTCTCGCATAAACTGCTGGAGGATATTCCATATTGCATGCTGATGTAAGCCTGCAAGAAGCAGCCTGAGACTGAATGAAAATTGCGTTCACATCCTATTAAGGATTGCATTCAATGCCTCAACCCCAGAACATGTGCATTTGCGTGCAAGGCAGCCTATGCAAGCACGAGATTGGTGCTTTCTGAAATGACAAGCGATATGATTGACAGGTAGAGAATGTCTGATTGGTTGGATCATTTCTTTTTTCCATTTACAGAGCCTGGGGCGTGTAGTGGTGCATGCAGAACTTTTTTAATCCCACTCCTGCCTGCTCCTGCATAAAGTTTGAACAATTCCACCTGGGTCTATTCCCAAAATATAAACAAGTTAGTCATTTAGTCACAGCAACGTTGACCAGACTAAAGCATCTACTGAAGATGAATGAATGAACACAGCAAACTCATTGCATGGTGCAGTGCAACTGTGTTCATGTACATGGCCTTCATTTGTCCTGTGATCTTTATATCTGAATGAAAATAAACCCTACCCACTCCTGTGACTTTTTTTTTGTTCCAGTCCTAATGTGTACCTCTACCTGGGGGCTACACAGACACCAGCAATTTTTCTCTGAGCCAGTATTTTATTGAAAGCAGCCATAATGTGAGGAGAAATTACAATGTTACAATATTACCAAAAATGTTCTGACCCCACCTTTAAGTCCAGGTGCCTTATATAAAAGCCAAAGCAGTGAACTATGTCAGGGCTACTGAATATTAAAATTTCAATTAAAATCACTCCCTCAAGCGAGCATGCCATCTATCTGGCTGTGATGAAGTAAAATATGACTTTATCCTCACTGCCTACTGACTAAACAATGCGAGAAAGTCTTTTTATGTAATCTAAGTTTGACTTGTTCTAACTTTTCAAGCTGTCTCAAGCTGCCACTCATTTTAAAAGTACGTGCTTTTGAAAACTTAGATTTTCGGTACACTTCTTTTCATAACGCACAGTTACTTTCCTCTGACAGGTCTAGTTGGTGAACACTGGAGCTCGTGCTAAAACAGAAACTCTTTTGTCAGCATAAAAACCTGCTGCTCACTGATGGGTCCCTCCAATGCATTCATTTTTATTTTTGTCTCAGAAATATAACCTGCGAAGAGGTTGGGCCATTTCCATCACTCTTTGCTGACCTGGCATTTCTAGCCTGGCTCTGTGCATTGTATTGTACTGCATGGTTTTAATTAAATTCAGTTCTCCATTCTCTCTGGTTGCCCTGAGTCAATCTCTCTGGAGTCTGTGGGAGATGGGGTGTGATTAATTACAGAAAGCGTGAGTGGAGGTGTTAAACCAGGTGCCACAGGAGTTCAGACACCATGAGCAATCAGAATGGTGGAAAATCAACGCTGAATAACATGTCACCCTGTCTCCCGTTCAGTTATACCATACATGAGGTTGTGATCGTGACTTTACCGTTTCAAATTCATCACAAAACTTCATGATTGCAGAAATTTCACTGACACGACCATTATATAAATATCACCCAAATCATGTGACCAAATTATAGATCAGTGTGCCCATATCTACCACATCTAAATAGCAGAGTACCAATTCATGCAGCTCAGTAGTCTGAGACCAGCATAAGATCCGTTCACAAGGGTAATATTAGTATTGTCATGGGTTATACAAGCTAATGCAAGATACTCTGACACAGTGATCCCCAGTGTAAGCATTACATCTGGGCACTACTCACGCTGCTTTTCCAAATAAAGTATTTGCATATGCATACTCCAATACCTTTAATATGTCATAAAGAGTCAGTCGCCTAGCTCTCTTATATCTACACTTGCTTATCATAACCCAACGCTATCATAGCAAAGCAGAAATCAAGCATGCCTAGTGCAAACTAGATGTCTTTCAACATCTCAGGATCACTGTATTGCTCACACTACACAAGTAATTGCACTCAAGGCTCACACACTACATGACCTTTCACCTGGAGAGATCCCAGAAGAAGCATGCCTGAGCCTCAAATCTCACTCTTTCATGATTAATAAACACAAGAGCTTTCTATCATATGACTTTATCAAGATGGTGCCTGAGCAACTGGTTGTAGTGATTGTTTCTGCACTATTTTGTATAGAAACATGAAGAAAAAAAAATGTGGAAGAAGGATTGGTTGGGGAGACATGGGCAGTAAGGATTGTCTGTTCTGCAAAGAGCACTGGCGGTATAGTGCAAAGAAACATAGCTATTATTATACTGTACATTGCCAAGAATCATGTCATGCTTGTTTTTATTGTTGCTGTTGCTAAAAACCATTTGGGTACAACATGCCAAATAACTTCTTATAGAAGCGATATTATTGTGCTTTCAATAGTTTCCTCTCAGGAGCTCATTAGCTGTTGCTCATCTCTGTTCTTGCTATTTGTCATAAAGGTGCTCAAGATTCATTGCCTGCAAGATTCAGACATGCTTAAAAATACTTTCAGTGAACCACTCTACATGAGGGATTGACACAGATCCCCAAAATTAGTCTGCAACGGGGAAATCGTGTGCGTTCAGCAAGTCACACACAGAGATAGAAATAATGGCTTTTTTTACCAATTGCACTTTTGACACTGGAACACTGTGACCATACTGTAGTTAGCACATTAGTTAGCCTTTGCTAACCTAGTTATGATAGTTTACCACTTACTAGGCAGAGTTTGTTGTTGAGGAGAAGAAACGAGTTACATTTACATTTACTTTTATAGCATTTGGCAGACGCCCTTATCCAGAGCGACTTACAATAGTGCATTGAAGTCTATCACAAATACATTCTGATACTGGCTCGCTAGGTCACAAACTAGGAATACCATCAGTCCAAAACTCTGTTGGGGAGTTTTTTTTTTGTTTGTTTGTTTTTTTTGTGTAAGTGCTAACTTAAGTATTTTATGAAGAGGTAGGTCTTTAGACATCGTTTGAAGACTGCCAGTGACTCAGCTGTTCAGACATCTAGGGGAAGTTCATTCCACCACCTTGGTGCCAGAACAGAGAAGAGTCTCAATGCATGCCTTCCCTGTACCCTGAGAGATGGTGGGACCAGTCGAGCAGTGCTAGAGGATCAGAGGGAGCGTGTGCGAGGTGTGATAAGTGTTTTGAGATAAGTGGGTGCTGGTCCGTTTTTGGCTTTGTAGGCGAGCATCAGTGTTTTAAATCTGATGCGGGCAGCTACAGGAAGCCAGTGGAGGGAGCGCAGCAATGGGGTGGTGTGGGAAAATTTAGGAAGGTTGAAAACCAATCGTGCAGCTGCATTTTGGATCAGTTGCAGAGGACAAATGGTGCTCAGAGGCAGACCTGCCAGAAGTGAGTTGCAGTAGTCCAGTCTTGAAATGACAAGGGACTGAACAAGCACCTGTGTGGCCTGTGAGGAAAGAAATGGATGAATTCTTCTGATGTTAGAAAGGAGAAATCGACATGACCGTGTCAGATTAGCAATGTGAGAGGAGAAGGACAGTTGATTGTCCATGGTTACCCCAAGGTTGCGTGCAGTAACCGAAGGCAAGATCAGAGAATTGCCTAGGGAGATTGCAAGATCCTGAGATGGGGATGAATCACCTGGGATGAACAGCAGTTCAGTTTTGGTGGGATTAAGTTTCAGCTGATGAGCTGTCATCCGTGATGAGATGTCTGCCAGACATGCTGATATCCGAGCAGAAGCATGAGTGTCTGAGGGAGGGAAGGAGAGAATGAGTTGAGAGTCATCTGCATAGCAGAAGGTACCAGAAGGACGATGTATCTAACTTGGGAGCTTTGTCCTGTCCAATTATTTCTCTTTCCAACTCTTTGCTTTTGGGCTATACTTATGTTTATAATCAATAGACATTCTTTACTGTAGGCTGTTGGCTGCCACATTGTTAGAAACGAATAACTTCAAGAAAAACACAGTGATGTAACTGGAGCAACTGTTAGTAATTAATCCTACTGGATATAAAGCATGTTTCCCAGACCTCCCATATCTCTACAAAATTGGAAAAACTATGCATTACCTTACAAATTTCCCAAAAAATCATGCCATATTTCATGAGGAAAAGTTGTATTGCATTAGGCACAATAGAACAGTAGCCTACATTGTAACCATGAAGTAGATTTATTTGGCTTTCATTGTCTAATTCTAAAAGGGGAAAGAAATGGTCTAGGGTGGTTAAAAGGAGTAATTTAACTGTTGGATTGTGCCATTAAGTATTAATTTACCACAAATGTCAACTTGCTGTTATATTTTCTTGCATGTACTGGTGAGAGCATAAAAGAACAAAATCATAGCCTCTTTGCCTGCTAATTAGTATCTAGTGTGCTAGGGAGAAGTACATCCAGTTCATGAACAGGGTCATCCAGTAACAACAGTCATGGTTTTTGCAGCATGTTGGATAGAAATGGGTCAGTCATTGGTACGTCTCAGTTTTCTCCCTGACAATCGAGTGTTTGGGTGCTGCACTGTTCATGAATTGCTTATTAGTTGCATTTGATAAGACTTCTATGCTGTAGAAAATTTTTAGTCATAGAGCATTTCTGGTACGAATGATGCCACATGATGCCACAATGTACAAAAAGTAGAGAAATATATATATACACACACAATCTGTTTATTTTATTTATTTATATATATATATATATATATATATATAAAAAATGCTGTATATATACAGCATTTTTTTTAAATTCTCTATATTGAAAGTGGGGTCCAAAAGACCGCTAGAGAAAATGGTTGTTTGGCATTCTTTTTCAATTTAACGCAAAGGTTTTCATTACAAATCATATTATCAGCAATAACTTGAGGAAAAAGTTGAATCTTACAAATATTTACATGAATTTTGAAACTTCTTGGTATTTGGTATGTTCCCTTTTCGCTTTAATGACAGCATGTACTTGAGCTGACAAAGACTCCACAAGTTTGTGTAAAAACCTGATCCATGTCAGATCAAATCCATCGGTATGTTGTCTGAACATATGCTTCAATGAAAGAGATAAGACTCATGGAAAATCTGACCCTTTGTACAAAGGAGTTAACATGGTCAATATCACACATTTGCTTAAATTTAAATAATGACTAGAAATTGTACAACATCTTGAATATTGAAAAGTCTAGATATTGCACATTTCCTTTTTTGTTTGCTTATGTATTAAAACAAGTGATTATAGACAAATTATATGAGAATTATGAGGACTTATGTAGAATTATATTAACAGGGGGCTTCAGACTTATCCAGAAAGGACCAGCCTGGCTGCAGGCTTTCATGCCAACCAAGCAGAAGCCACACCTGATTTCACTTATTTAATCAGTTCATCTTAGTCTCCAAACAACTACCAATGGTGCCTCCAGTTTGGCTGTAATGAAAGCCGGCAGTCACACCAGCCCTTTCTAGATAAGATTGAAGACTCCTGAATTATATGATAGAATTATATGAGAATTATAAGAGTGCAGGACTTCTGTAGAATTATATGTTAGAATTATATGAGAGCACAGGGCTTCTAAGATGAAAGAACACTGGTCTATACACTATGTAAACCTATTTTTTTTAAAAAAAGATATCCAACAATACCCTTGGTTATCTACCGTAGCCAGCTTGTTGAACACACTCTTGTGTTGACAGCTGGACGTCTGTTATCTTGATCCTTCAAGTCTGTTGAATGTCATTAATATTTCTGTCGTGATAACAGATTGTGTACAAAGCCAGGAGTCTGCTTTAAGCCATGATACAGACTAATCTTCATAAGGTGGTGTTGCTTGACACTTACAGCTTATATGTCGTAGACCTGAACTTCCGCTTGAATCTGTGATACTGGATGAGAAATGGTTTCTTACTACAGCTACCTGGACAACTGATGTGGTTCTGGATCTACTCAGGCACTGCCTCTAAGATAGAGATTTATGACTGTGATAGAGGGTAATGTAGTGAGCTGGATTTAATATTTAACTCATATTAAAGACAATGCACATTAATGTATGTTGTTGGCTTGTAAGTTTTTTTTTGTTTTTTGTTTTTTTTCTAAATCAGATCCACCTTGCCTCTGTAGACTTCTACTTGAGGCTGAATTGGAGACAGCAGATGGCACTCAGAGCCTCTCAGCTTCTTCAGTAAGAACAGTAGAGGAAAAAAAGAACAGCTAATCACAAAAGAGATTCTTCAAATGAGTGATGCAGGACACAAGTACTTCTACTGTATGAGTAATATTAAAGCTTTACATATTATTATTATTACATTATGTTACACATCGTTACAGTAGTCACCTGTATCTTAAGGGTTTAAAGCAATGCCATTATCTATGTCTGTATCTGTTTAGTGCTCTTAATATTCATATCTTTATTGGTATTCAGATTTAAAATGGAAGTGGTTAAATTAAACATGAAGCCTACCACTATGCCCCCAGAAACACTGGATAACACTGAGGAAAAAAGCCAGATGTAGAAATGCCAGCATAAGCCTGGGAATTCTGTTACTCAGCCTTGAGAGATGTACGTGGGACTGTTTTTAATCCTGCTCACGTGTTATTTTTATTTGTAGTTGCGCATGATATTTTCTAATCAATTTAGCTGGATCTATTTTCCAAAATATAAACAAACTACTAGCCTTATTTAAACCACCACAAACTGGACCAGGTGGTTACTAAGGGCTACGGCACATTCATTTTGGGCTTCATGCCATACTTGCATGAAAGATGTCTGTGGAATTCCAGTCCTGTAGACCTCCAGTCTCAACCAGATGCCCTGTGAACCTGGCTGGCAAACTTTCTAAAAAAAAAACTGCATCCCTGTTATTCATCTACAGTGCATTATCTGTTCTACCTGAATAATGTATTCTTGTTCAGTTACATCCCAGCTGTGTGTCAGTGTTGAGCTCCGTCACCTGAACACCGTTTGAGTCTAGAGCAAATAAAGTTCCCTGACTGGAGTGTCATTTGTGTTCCACTGATATTACATTTACAAATATGTATGTCAAGGTAAACGACATCTTAAACATTGCTTAAGTGTCCTTCACAACAAATTATGTGCATGTTTCAGATAAATCACTTAAAATATTAATACAATCTACAGCATTTAGAACAGCATACCTAAGCATACAGCATACATAAACAGCATACTTGTCCCAGCCCTGTATAACTTACTTTACCTTTAAATATAATCATTAAAAAATATATATATTTATTTTTGCCTTAATGTGTGAATCCATTTAACATCTCATGCATGGAATATCCTTTTACAGTCATCCATTACCTCTTACCTGAACACTTTCACCCCATGAAACATCTGGAATATTCCACAAGGCACATGTTGAACAGGAAGTTACATCATCTAAATTTCCTGAAAATCATGGAAAATCATTTAGTTACTTACTGACTAAAGAGGTAGTCACTTTAAAAGTAGATACCTGTCTCTGTACTTACAGATTGAAAGTAAATTATTAATTAATAATATATATATAATATATATATAATATTGTAAGTATCTTTTTTTTGTATTAGAATGTCCTTAACATCCCTATCCCATTAGTATGAATTTTAACACATTTTGTGTATTTGATAATTCTATGCTAAAAACTCAAATCTATTATGTTCAACTCTGTTATTAATTTAGGAAATGCAGCTGTTTTCAGAAGAGACGCCTTGTAAGAATTGAGATATTCTTGTCTTAAATTGGTTAACACGGTTTTTGAATATTACATGCATGTTGTCTTAGATTTAATGTTGGAAAAAAAAGTATAACAAAATGATTAAAGTTGATTTTTTTTAAAACAGTTACAATGGCTGAATGGCACTTCAATCATGGAGTCACCCTCTTACACTTGCACAGTTAGGTCATGCATTTGGGTTTAATTTTGTTTTTCATTGCTACTGACAATTTGAATATTCACCAAAATGTGGTTTAGCGGTCAGTCTCGTAAGGTGCCAAGAGGTTAAATAGTCCTGTCTCTACAGATTGTGTAAATAAGTCGTCTACTTTAATATGGCCCCATTACTGGGCTCCTTTCGGGCAGTGAAGCAGACTGCATCCTCAGGGTAATAACACTGCAGATTGGAAATTGGGTAGAATAAGTGTGTCGCAATAGACTTTACTGATATTTTTTAACAGACCTAAAATATAACCTGCATGTCTACTAGGGAAAGCGAGAAAATATTTCTGTGTGATTGGTTTTCATGACAGATCCTTTACAGAAGAATCACACGAGTCCACATGTGAATAATCACGAGTCGCAACGTTAAATGTGTTTTTTAGACACCTAATGTGATGTTTCACATAATATATTTTACATGTAGTTTATTTTTCACATGATTTTTACACAATTCCCTTTTCACTATATGATTTATTTATTTTCACATGTGATTTATTCATGGCTCATTGATTTTCACATTCATATTTTGTCCACATTATTCATTTATTTTGATGTGAGTTTTTCCTCATCAGATTGTTTGAAATGATTTTCACACAAATTTCTCACATGTAGGACGTCATTCTATCCTTCAGATGTGATTTTCTCATATGAATAATTCTTGTTGAAATGTATGAAAATATGTTGAAATTTACCATCTTTTTAATGTGAAATTTGTGATTTTTCCATAAGGACACACTTCCTAGGGTTTACAAAAGTATCTGGATGAATTGTTTTTTTTTTTTTTTTTTTTTTTACTCGTGTAGCAGCATGAATGCCTGCATTGTCTTACCCATGTATTCAGGAGTTCTGCCACCGGAGAGACCCAGGCCATGCAGGATCAATATGTGATGAGTAGGGGATCTGTGAGAGTGAGTAGCTCACACACGCCCATGGTCAATAATAGATGGTGAAACAGAGTAATGATCTCAGTATTCTTATCACAATACTGCTTTTGAGAAACGTGGTTGTGTTTGTTCTAAATTGCTTCTGTACTGCTCACCCAGGGAACACCTCCTTCTGGACATGTCTAACTTCACCGATCAAATCACAGGGAGACATTTGTTATAAACTGGGGATAATTATTAGAAGGTTTGGCTGCAGGCTATAAAGGGGTGTTTGCTGTGTTGTATAGACTCACACATATGCTGGTAGAATACAATTTACATTCATATTTCTTTTCCATCTGGTTATAACCTCAGCCACTGGTGTACACTAAACTCCGATCCATATTTATGAACAAATGAGGTGTTAAATCATTGCAATGGTAATTAGAAAGTTCCTCTCACATGTGCTTTGCCCCTAGTTCATATTGGTTTGTTACCCAGAACAAATGGCTCATTAAAATTATCGTAATGGTTATACGTATCCTTCGGCTCTGTACTACAGCTCAGGGAATTCAAAATGGAATAATTGCTGTACAATTGAAATTTAAAGCAACTATGTTTTTTTTTTTTTTTTGCAGATTATCAAGATCTCTGATTATCTTTTTTTGTTTCTCAGTCCCTTGAAACAAGAAAATGATGTGAGAAAGGACAGTATTTCTACACTAGGTGCTGGTTCAGAATGTGTGAGGTTTTTTTTAAACTCTTGTTGATACACTGCTGTATTTTGAACTTGTGAACTTGTGTGAGAATTCATCCTGATGCTCTAATACTGCACTTCTGACTCACCTTCTGTTGCTGTGGATGGTCCCAGATGGATAACCGTAAAGTTTTGCACTTGCTAAAAACAGTTTCTATAAAAGACTCCCTCTCGAGTCAGCGGATAATCTCACTGAAATACTGTAATCATAAAGACTGCCCTGTGCTCATCCCAGCACTCTTACTCACAATGTTTCATATTGAACATTTCAACACATTTAGTGCTGTTTGACTTTACTCTTCTATATCTGTGTCACCCAGAAGAGTCTGAGTTCCTGCACGAGTCTGGTTCCTCTTAATCTACACGATGATGAAAACCTTGAGGAAAAACATGATGAGGGGGAAAAAAACACATACTAAAAATAAATCTTGTGAAAATGTAAAATTATCAGATTTTTTTTTTGTCCCTGAAAGAAAAGGACATTGTGTAATGTTTGAGGTAATTATTGTGTGTGCACCACTCATTTTCTCCTGTGCCCCATTACTTTCTCATTTTCTTTAAGAAAAAAAAAGTGAAAATGGCAAATTGAGATAATTTTCCATTTTCGAAAGATTTTTTTTATGGTCTAAGTGTTTTGTGTATTTTATTTTATTTTTTTTGCAAAGGTCCCTTCAGGGGCTTCTCAGGCTTGTATATTTGAGATCTAAATCTACATGCGGATTTCTGTAAAGCTACTTTGTGCCAATGTGACAAAGCACTACACAAAGAAAAGTGAATTGATTTGGACTGACTGCACTGGATCTTTCACTTGAACAAGGGATGCAAAGTACACTGTCGGTGATGTTTCACATAACTAAGAGCAGCTCAGACTGCAGGCTTACTTACTGTGAAACACAGATTGGTTCAGCCCTAGTGATTTCTATATGGTTCCTGCAGCATAGCTATAAATATCCCTAATTAAAGCTAACAGTAAGGTAATTGCTTTATTTCATTCAAATCCACTGTATCAGAGTGCAGGGCAGGAATGGGGAAAAAACATATTGTCCATTTACTTAAGTAACAAACTGTATATTATTCCAATCTTTACCAAATGCTTTATTTCTATATAATTTTTGGTGCTCATGGGCTTGCTTTAGCTTATCATAGCACTCTAATGACTATAGGCTTATCTGCAGACTGCCACGACTACTCTATGCAAGAGTAATTACCTGTGGAAAATCAATTAACTTTGCATTGTTATAGAGCCCAGATTACAGCCATAATTAATTTTCCAAGTATAAACAACCACCAGCAAAACAACTTTACCAGCACTACCTCAGCAATGAAGTTCATTTCCCTGTCAAATAAATATTTTGCGTACCATACATCATCTTGAAGTGAGGCAATTATTTGGCAGGAGCAGACTCACATTACCAGCCTTACATTTCCGTTTAATTTTCGTTCATCTTGTTTAATATTTGCAATTATCCACTGACTACTCCCAGTGGACCACAATGAAAATCTGAAGTATACCCCCCAAGCAGCTGTACAAGGCTTTGCAATCATGTGGTGGGCCAGACGGCACCCGTTCCTTTAATATAATAATAAAAAAACTGAAGATGTTCAGAGGTTATGGCTTGTATTCAAGTTGAATTTAACGTTATGAGCTGTTGGTATTTTGCGCAGGCGTTTGAAGGGAGGAGCGGCGGGGTCCGGACTGGGGCAGCTCCAGCAGAGTCTGGACAGTGTGAGCGATGCGGCTCAGTCCTTCGTCCTCCAGAATGAGCTGAGCTGGACACAGAGAGTCCTGGTGGAGTTTGGAGGACAGTTCAAACAGGTTAGAAACAGGCATGCGGAAACATGTGATGAAGCACCAAGGACAAACATGCACAAGTGCACATACAGATTAGTGCAGACAACAACACACTAACGAGGATTTGTATTTCGTATTCCTGTTTCTCAGCTCCAGTCCTGATAGACCTACACTGCAGTGTTTCATTTTTTTTTCCTCCCCTACGGCTCTCACACACCAGATTGAGTTCAGGCAGTGCTTTATGGATAGCCGGAGAGCTCAACAGGACATGGTAGTGCAGGACTGGAACTGAAAGACACTTTAATCAGGTCACAGGTTTTGTGCAGAAAGGACAAGGAAAGCAGCAGTAACAGCATGCACACTACCCAATACCTCACATTCTCACATTTAAACTTCCACAAGTAGATTTTCCCACTGTCGCTATTTCAAGCTTTAACAGCCATGCATTTTTTTGCAGCAAGAAAGGAAAAGTGTGTTGTTTTCCCAATCAGTGTATCGTCAGAAGCTGAACATGTTTCAACAAGATCTAAACTCACTCATGCACAATCCCTTATTTCCTTCACTTCGCAGTAAGGATGGATTTAACACTTACCTTAGCAATAAGCAAACACAATGGCTAGAGACTTAAAAGCTATCAACAGAGACCTGAGGGAAGATGATTGGCTTGAGAAAGAAAAAAACACATTGAAAGCAAAACATAAGAGAAAACAGAAAAGGAAGCAGCACAGAAAATAAGATCCTTTTTTTTTTTCTTTCTTTTTTAATAATTACAGCAAAAAAAAAATCTGAATCTATATAAACTTACAATTAACCTCCTTAAATACATGAGGGATATAAATATTACAAAATACATCTTGCTTCTTAACAATTTCTTTAAAAGTTCAAAATTCAACTCCAGTGAGTTTGGTGCTTTCATAACTCGCTTCACCCTAAGAGATATTTTGGTTGAAACATTATTGCAGATCTTGCTCCAACAAAAACTGAAAGTAGCTGGAAAAAAGGGGGGAAAAAACGAAGAGGGCAGCATTTGTGGGTAGTTCAACATCCCTGCTCTGAATAAGCAACATGGCTTTCGGTTACAGCTTCAGGCAATTTCATTTGTGTGGACTGAAAATGTGAAAAACTATGATTTAAGTTGTGGGAATCATGAGAAGAGATTTCACATCCATGCATACTGTAGTTTTGAGAAAGCTCATTTTAAATGTGGTAAGACATTAAAACACATTAGTGGGAAGCATTCAACAAATTGGATAAGTGAAAATTAACCTATTTCCTAAACATTCTTTTTTTTATTCACCTCACATTTTCTATCCTATCAGCCCACCCTTGTGCTTCTCCTCTCCTTCTTCTTTCACTCCATTCTCTCCCATGTGCCCTTATCACTCTCTCCAGATGAGCGTCTGCTCGTTAGTCAACTGTCTGCAAAGCTGCTAAATCACATTAAGTATGCAGGGAACACAAAAGCAACAGCAGCAGTACTGAGGAAACATGGGTACTCATGGGCCTAAAACCAACATTACTGAGGCATTTAAAAAGAAGCTTAAGAAGGTTTTAATGGGATGTTATTCCACTGAGAAGAATTTACAGCTTTCATTAACACTTGCTGTTTTTGTTTGTATATACACACACATGTGACAGGAGCTGATATTTACTGATGTAGAAAATGTTCTTGCATTTGATATTCCGACTTGGGGCTCTGTATTTCCAGACCACTTTTTTTAATGAACACAGTGGATAATCTGTGTAAAACTACATATTAAAGGAGTCAAATTTCGCAATGCTTTGATAGAGCTGATAGGGATTTGCTCTGTGAAGCCGTGTTTCACCCAATACTGCTGCTTGACACAGGAATGCATGAATAAATAAACAATAACTTAATTTTACATAGCAAGCTGACCAAAACAAAATAATACACATACATACAACATCAGAACTCAGAAACATTACTTCGGTACCATAAGACATATAGCTTTGAGTGCAGTTGTGCAACACCACTGCCCCCTGGTGGTCACAGTCAGTCAACAGGACAAAAACAAAGAAACAAACAGCGAACATTTCATTCCAGTCCCTCAACCCCAATAATTGAAAGAAATATTCTGATTGAATAACTGGACAAATGGGAACGGGGTCTTTAATACTCATTTGCACACACCATTCCAAAATGTCAAATAACACACATGCAGCAGGTCAGAGAGACTGGAATGGACATGGTGGAGTTTGTAACAGTAGCGTCAGACATTGCAGGCACTTACATTTGCAAGCAAAGTGGTTAAAAAATTTAAAGCCCTTTGAACAAGATGTGAGCAGATTTTACAATTTGTGCCGGTGGCTAAATAAACCGTTATAAAACACACTCTTTCCCAGGGACACGTACAAATACTACACCATCCTCAAAGTTCGATCCTGTGTGTAAGCTAAGGCAAAGCGGTGGCGAAGCCCTTTGGGAAGTGGATACTAAGAACAGATAAATACCACTTTAAAACAGACTATTTCTGATTAAGATCATCCAGCTGTGATGGACAGCATAGTTTTAAGGGTTTTAATAAGCTCCCCAGACCAAAAAAAAAAAAACAGACTCATCCGCATCCATCAATAGCAGCACATAGACGACGGTAACTCATCATTAAATCATGGTCAGTTTGTTGGCCAGATTCTGAGGTTTGGTGCTTCAGGTTCAAGCAGAACACAACTCTGACACTCACAGGACCAAATCAACAAGCAGTTGGACAGTTTGACTCGCTTGCAAAATCACCTCAATCCCTCAGACAGAGAAGCCAACACTGCTAACAAGAAAATCTTAGCAGGCAGACAGAAAAATCTGAATTTAACCACAAAAACCCTAGCATACGTTGGAGGTCAGGACGGGTTTGTGATAACAGCATTAAAGCAATAAATGCCTTGTGTTTAGCGTTTCATTACTGATATGAAAGAATAACTTGTCTGCCCAAAGAGGATTTTATCACAAAACCCTCTGCCTTCTGCTCACACAACCTAGATAAAGTCAATGCCAGTGTTCTTTCCCCTTTACAGAATTTGCGTTTGGTCTGAATTTTATTCACGTTTGGTCAGCCCACTGCTTTAGCAAGGGGTCAGAAATCCTAAGTGCTACAGCTAAACCACATAGACGTAGGCATCTCTACACAGAATACTTGTGGCATGTGGCTCCTGAGTGATGCAACAGAAGGGGGAGATTGCAAATTTGATTCTCAATGATGCCACAGCCATCACTGGCCATGCTCTCTAGATGGAATGAATGGTGTTACTCTCTACCCTGTCAGTCTGAGCGCAACAGCCAGTCATGTGCTACTATGAGCTCATGAGCAGCAGCTCAAAAAGATACGTTAGCTGATTTTATGCGTCTCGGAAAAAAGCACGCACTCACTCTCCCCAATTGGTAGCTGACGTGTGATAGGGTAGAGCTGGCCAGTGGGTGAGAATTCGCAAATGACCAAATGGGGTAAAAAAAAAAAATTTTTTTTTTTTTACAGAAAAAAAAGAAAACTTGTGGAACTATTTAGAACAGCAGGAGAAATACCAAAGTAGTCTATACGAAGTCTAACAGAGTTGCACCCAGTCAGTGAGAGTGGTCTAATATTGACAGAAGGTTCTGCTGAATTCCGCACCTAACCGGATTGGCGCTGTTATTAAGCTGAAGGGAGGCGTAACCAAGTATTAGAAAAGAAATGACAGATGAGGCTAAATTTTGTCTGGGCAGCTTATATGAAATGTTTTTCTTTTGTAATTCATGAGTTTAAAAAAAAAAATAATAATAATAATAATAATAAACATACTGCAACCCCACAAAGTCTCCCTGTCCATAAACTTACAGTATTAAGTAACAGTATTAAGTATTTTTATATACAATTCTGCTTAAGACAGATACAGCATTAAACAACCACTGTGTTGGTTCCACATCTACTCACTGCAGCTTACAGAGTGTAACAGAACTATGTGGCGTATGAGTGTGTATGTGTGCCATTGCCAGGCTGTCTGGATGGCAGTGCAGCTAGCTCTACTTATGGCGCATCTCCATCTTGTGTCGTGCTATTGGCAGTGTATGCCTCGAGCGCCATGGTGTGAAAGTGCACTGCTGCAAAGCCTTATTAATATGTGGAAGCACACACATTGATTAGATCTGACACATGCTCTCATGTAAACACACACGTATGCGCTTTATGCAGTAAGGTGGTGGTAGAGCAGGTAGAGCAGGCCCATGACGAGGCAGTAGAAGAGCAAGAAGCCGGTGGGGATGAGGGAGAAGGGAAAGAGAGGGGGAGAGTGTGCTTGTATCTCCTCCTTCAACCCCTCTCCTCCTCCTCCTATCAACAAGAGAGACTCCACGCAGCGCTGCACTGCACGCAGCTTACTGCAGAGGATATCAGACGCTAGACACATCTCCGTCTGAGAGAGAGAGAGATATATACAGAGAGAGAGCGAGAATGAGGCAGCAGAATAGAAGAACAGAGAGTTGAAAAAAAAAAAAGTAATAAACGATTGAGAAAGCAGAAAAAAGTAATAATAGGAATCGAAAGCCAGGGAAAAAAAAAGTGAGAAGCATAAAGCAGATAGAATTCAGTAATACACTGACAATTAAGAAACACATATTAAGAAACACACACTTAAGGCAGCACAGAAAAAGGAAAGAAAGCCTCTGATAAAGTCATTTACCTCAGGAACGCCCAGCTTGCGGCAGGCGGCGAGGAAGTTTTCGACGTTGAGACGACACTTAGCGGCACTCAGTTTTGGCTGAACAGATTAAAAGGAACAAAGTTTGCAAAACAAAGTCATGTGTTCTCACCTCATGAGAGCTCACATAGGCTGAAGGGGGAGATCAATATCACTGAGGACTCACCACAGCAGGGGAAGGGATGTGGATGATTGACACTGACCGAGGGCGTACGTGATTGGCTAGCTGGCAGAGGATAGTGCCGTTGGACAACGATTCGCCGAGATCTTCTGGAAGGGTAATCTTCAGAGAAGACTCCAGGGACTGACAGATGGAGAGCAGACAAGAAGTGAGAGATGTTAGATGATGCTGTCAGTGCTAAAATGGCAGAGTGAGGAATGAGACGACCTTGAGAAATAGACGGATGCATTATAAAGTGACTGACTGTGTGGAATGAATTCTTACCAAACAGAAAGTGCGGGAGGATATGCATGTTCACTACTAGACATAACATCAATGTTGGTCTTCTTAAAGTATTGCTGAATATACATGAATATGCAACATGGAGATATCCCCACGTTGTCCTGCCACCCCTGTAGCCTAACAGTCATAGTCTCAAATTATATTATGTTCTTAGCTTTTAAATGTAGAAAAACATACCAATATACACTATGGGTTAATCACTAGCTATGCTAGCCATCATGACACCGACTATGTGATTAAAATTTTTCGGGTACCATATCATCCTCTAATTTCAGATGTCGCTGGTCCGTGAATTTAGTGGCATTGCTATCTGAGCTCATTTGTCATGCTCTTCTTATTACTTTTCTATGGACATGGTGTCAAAGGCTCTGTTTTTAACTAAAAAATGTTCTCCCAAAAGGAGTTAGCCTAACCATTTTAAAAAATTAACATTTTTTGAGTTGTAGTTTAATGTTTTTCATTTGAAAGCTTTCTAAACTAAAAAGTTCTACTTCAGAGTTCATTGCTGTCACATATTCATATACAAGCTTTGAAAATAAAAATACACCAAAGTGTTCACAAAGTTTTCACTTGTCATGCTGAAATTGAAAGTGAAAAAAGCAGGGAGACGTGTGGGAGGAGAGACATAGTACAAATGTCAGACGACTGCAAAGAAAATGTGAAAGGTACATAAGTGGTCCTTACCTTACGTAACTGGGAGATTTCTGCTCTCTCCTCTCGTGGTGATTTGAGCGTGGATCGGGACTCACTGCGACCTGACTCAGCCAGAGACTGGATTGATCCTAAAACACATACACAAACCCTATTGTATTAGAAGAGAATTCTTGTTTATGGAATTATTAGTATGTTGCTATGCTCTGTGTGTACCTGAAGTCTTGACATTGCAGCGTGAAGAGGCGCGGAAGAGGAAGCTGTTGGGTTTGGGAGTGCTGCCAGTAGGAGAACATGGCTTAGCAGAGGGCACATCTATATATAAAAAAACAAGACAACACTACAGCTTACATATCTATTTCAGAAAAAATAAACAACCTGTACAGCAATATTCAGTGAAAGTGTAAGTGTAACCATGTAAAAATGTGTGGAAAAGTTGCTGCACCTGTGCGACTTGTTGAACGCTGGAGGGATACTGGTTGAACCTGATCCATAGTCTGAAAGAAAGGCACAGAGCACGCAATTACACACAGCATTAAGTGAAAACAAATAAGTAAATGATGAAGAGAGAGACAGAAACACAGAGAGAGCGAATGAGACTCACAACAGATCTTTGGCGGAGACCGTTAACAGTGGCACTGCTGTCTGTAGAGTCACCACTAGAGGGAGACAGAGAAGGGCAGAATAGTAAGAGAGCTTCACCACCCTCGTCTACTAGCACAAAGGATGGACAAACTTTCACCTAGAAACCCATTTTTCTTTTAGCATTTAAACTTGGGTTTATAAGCTTTAGATAAAGACCCAAAAGTCAATGATTTGGGTCAATGACTAACATGCTACAACACACAGTAGCTTTCCAACAGTGCCAGTGAACACAACGCAGGCCCCGGCCATCTTACCACGAAACACTTCCTGTTCCTGCCTGTTTGCCTGTTGCTGCTGACTGACTTCCTGTTTTTACTGCTGTCTTCTGCAGTCTGGAAGAAAACAGCAAAAAAAAAAAAAAAAAATTCAATAAAAAGAAATAACTGAAAGGTAAAAGAAGTATGATTGTGTACCCACTTTCTTGAAACTACCTGTACTGTTGGTATACTTTAGTTTTATTCCCATGATGCAAAAGACTAATTTAGTAATACTGTGGTGTTTCATCAGCCAGTGGTGTCCTGTACAGTTCAGGTTATTACCAAGTGCATGTTATGAAATGATTTTATACATTATTTGATGTATCCGTCTGTTCATCTGCTTCCTGAATGGACGTCTTCTCAGTTTTAGATTTCTCCTACATCCCAGTGTAATCTGCACTCACCGCTCTCGCTGCTGCTGCTGCGCACGCTCCCTCTCCTGCCAGAGCTGCAGCGTGCCAGGCCTCTTCTTCTCCTCTAGCGAAGGACTGGACGGTGGGCCTGCATCAGCCGATTCACTGCCAACACTCCTCCTGCAGAGAGGAGAATTACATCCTCAACAGAAATGCTAGAACGTCCTGTCTTCAAAAATGTTCGTGGCAGCATTTAGGGTTTTGAGTCTTATGACTGGAACTAAAAATCTCAAGCTCAGCTGAAATCTCAAGCTCAGTGTCTGCACACACACAACCATAACCTGCTTCACTCTAAGCAGACTATATAATCATGTTCACCGTGATATGGTAATGGTAATGCTCTTAACCGTTGTATGTTATACTAATAACGTCCACTAAGTCTATTCCAGACTTACGGCAGAGAAATAAGCACAAACGAGTCATTGGTTTTTGGTCGGTTTGCTGGTTGCATACACACTGAATTGTGGAGAGCCAATCAGATTGCAAGCTTCAACATTCTGAATCTTGTAGCCAGAAAAGTGAACATAAAACATCAGATGCTCTGAGGCGTGTGGGCGTAACTAAATTGAATTGAATGATGTTTGTATGCCACGTTATTGCGCCAAGTAAGAAATTGCTAACATTTTACATTTGACATGGATGTTTAATATTTAATAATAAATAATTTTAAAACAATAAAGTAACCAAAAAATAAATAAGTAATTAAGATAAAATGTAATTAAATATTTAAAACAAATGAAATTTTCAAATAACTAACCAAACAACTAAATGCATACAAGAAGAATGATACAACAAATACAAACTAGAGAAAAACTAAAAAGATCTATTTTAAGCTGCTTTTTAAAAACTGCCATATGTCTTGTAGGATGGAGTTCTACATTTTGGGAGCATATACACTAAATATCCTGTGTTTGACAGCCTTAGACACTGCTGTGGAGCATACTTGAGCTAGACAAGCTGACATATTAGAAGGTACCAGTCCAGACAAGCATGTGAAAAACACTGCTCGTGTCACTTTGTGCGCACATGTATGAGTAGTTTGTGCTACAGTAGTAGCCTGAATAAAACTGGACTGGTGTTCACAGTCAGGCAGTCCTGTATTCTGGGAGGAAACTAACATAAAAATCAGTGTTGACTTTTCCCAGCTCCTCAAACACACACCGGGAGGCTGACCTTGTCAAATATGTGAGGGAGGTTTGGAGACAAAGTGAGAGTGGGCCACAAAGAGTGGCAAAAAGGAAGGAGAAAAAAAGTCAGGTTTGTCCAAAATGGTTTTGGTGTGTAAGGATATTTACTATATAATGCATAGTAACTTAATACATGGTAACAACCCATGTTTTATAATCAAAAACCAGTTTAGTTTTAGATTTCTCATACAATGGGAATAAGAAGTGTATTATGAATTCATGAGGATGAGCTCATGCTTCCACTGCTGTGTGTAAACAGTTTTACCTGCTGCCAGCTGAATCAGGGCTCTGTGAGGGCGTGGACCTGCTTTCAGTCTTCTCCTGGAAGACACAAAGCAAAAGAACAAATAAGACCAAAGAGTACCAATATTCACTCTAATCTAATGATATGGAGTGCATCCGAGACATTCAGCAGATAGAGCAATAAATATTTCACGTGTTTGGCAAAATAGCGTTGGAGAAACTGCTTTAAAAAAAAAACAAAAAAAAAACATGAATGATTAATGCATCTTCTTGCCTGTGCGTGTGATGACTGTGGAGGCCTGGGAGTGTCTGGTTTGCAGCTTTCCTCATCCTCTTCTGTTAAACTGCTGTCAATGAAATCCACCTGCTCCATGTCTCCATTCACTACAGATCGAGGTAAAGAAAAGAAAGAAGAGCCAAAAAGAAAGAGAAGTACTTTAAATATATATGCTCAGAAAGCCTTTCTCTTTCTTCAATGTAAGAGATGTTTAGTACCTTTGGGTGTATCCAACAACGTGTTCCTCTCGTCTTCTTCCCTGTGCTGCTCACGGGAAATTTCCATCAATCGCAAAGATCTCTCTGAAAAATCATCGGCCGACTGGAAAGAGACAGGCAGGATGTTCCCAAATGCACACGGTGCAAGACAAAAAACAGATTTACACGCAGCTGAAATTTATTTAATTGGTTTCATGCTCCTTCCTCTTACCTCATTTCCAGACCATCTCTTGCTGCCACTGTCCACACTGTTGAAGCCAGAGTCCAGACCACCATACTGACCAGGGAACAGCTCCTGATCTGAAAGACTGCATACAGATATATGAGAGAGGGAGAGGGAGAGAGAGAGAGAGAGAGGCAATCTGGTTCAGTGCTTCTTCTCGCATTCTATCTTTGCCTTATCTTTTTTCCAGTTCTGCTAATGCACACGTTTTCATTATCTAATAAAACCACCAGAGCACTAAAATGTTGAATTTACCCGACACTGATTCCACTCTGGTGATGAATTTAATTTGTGAAAATCAAACAATTCCAAAATGTCACGTGCAAAATGTAGAACACTAGTGCGTGCACTACGCACACTTATTGAAATATGCAAATACTTGTCACTGATTTCGATACTTAGTACTGTTAGCGATCATGAAACAGTGCAATCAGATTTTTAGATTTAGCGTCTCTTAAGGGGAGAACAAATAAACTTGCCACTATCAATCAAACGACATACTTCTGTTATTAACTTGTTCTTCCATTGTCATCACCAAAACCTCTCTCATTCACATCTGTTTTTTTTCCCTCCCCCATTCAACCCTTCATCCTGGTCTCACCAGCTGCTGAAACCACTGGGCCGCAGAGCTCTCTCCAGCTGGTCCTGGCTCCTTTTGCATGCCTCCATATTTAGATACTTGAAAATGTGGAACTTCCCTTTGGAGCAGATCTGCGCTGGGGGCATCTGCAAAGGATTGTTATCCAGTGAGATGAGCTGCAGATGCCGCAAGTGCCGATAGCACACGGGAACGTGGGAAATTCTGTTGCAGGAGACATCCAGACGGACTAGCGGCAACTCAGCCAATTCTGTAGTAAAAGGGATTTAAAAAAAAAAAAAAAAAGGTCACATATAGTAATTATAGTGTTTGACTCTAACTACAGTTCTGTAGTAAGAGCACAGAATCGGAAATTTGACAGAAATTGCTAATTACTTCTACATTAGTAAGCATGGCCATTTTATCACTGAGGCAATGTTATTTAACTTCAGATTTGTGTAGAGTTTGTGTAGAGGGACAGTGGTCTCTGGCTTGCGTGTGTGTGTGTGTGCATGTGGGATGAACTAACCCTCTGGCAGGGTCGTGAGCTGATTTCTTCTCAAGTTCAGATCCCGTAAACCCTCCAGCTGACCCAGTTCCACCGGCAAACACTGCAGCTCGTTACAGCTCACATCCTGCAAACAGAGGATCAGAGACACTGTCTTTATATACTTACAGCAACTCATATACATATAGGGAGCTATGAATAGTCATAAACAGTTTGTTCACTGTACATTTAAAAAATTGGAAACGCCTTTTAAGCAACCACTAGAATTTCTAGTTCAATCTTCCAACAGCGATCAGAACTGTGATTGTTATACGGTTAAGTCCAAGATGTGCTAGAAATAATATTGATCCTTGTCTCATCAGCCACTTGTTTACAGCAATAATGCTCAAAATTTTATGCTGTTGTCATTGGCAAAAAAAATACATACATACATACATACATAGTTAGCTTGGGACTCCACAGTAATTCATAGTCACAAATTTCTGGTAGCTTAACAGAGAGTCTCTACACAGAAACAGAAGCCTTTCCCCTTCTTAAGGTTTAGGATTTTTTTTTTGGCTAGCTGGTTAGTATTAACCAGTTACTTCACTACCATCGGCTTCATTCGCAGAACGAACACAGAATGAACACAGAACAAATGCACAAACGCAATAGCATTTTCCTACTAGCTAGTACAAAATTCCCAGATCTTGCACCCAGCAGCTTTCAGCAGCTTTTTTGATCGCACCAAAATTCCTGATAAATGATTCACTGATGACAGGTTTTTAAACTTCAGACACAATGTGACATTAAAATGATTTTGAGCCATGGTTAAAAAAATAATAAAACAAACTTAATTATAAGGATGTTATCAGAACACCAAAATAAGCTGTGAACTGAAGTTAGCCTCGCCCGATTACCATTAGCTGCTGTTGGAGCCAGGTACCAAAACATAACAGCGAGAATCAGCATGGTGCAGTAAGATCAGGACAGGGTGATGAGGAGCATGAGAAAGCTGACACAGTGGTGCGAGTTGTACGTACCAGTTGCCGGAGATGCACAAGTCTGTGTATGGAAGCAGGAAGGACCGGTAGTTTGTTGTTGCTGATGTTGAGCACCCGCAACAGAGGGAGCTCACATACTGACATGGGCAAACTGGACAGCTGGTTACGACTGAAACACACATGTACAACATGTATAATCATGATTAATTTGAAATCACAAGAAATTACCTTTATTTTCAACAACACAGGTTTATTGCATTTTGACAACTGTTTCAAATGATAACTCTAAGCATCATTACACTCTACATAAATAAGCCACCACCTAGTATGCAACATGATAGTTAATTTGTAATTTCATTCACTAAAATCAATAAAAAAAAAAAGAATGAGTAATATATTAAGCTATCCAAACACTTAGCTAAGCTCACCAATATCAAATTCAGTTATATGGAGGGTCAAGAACTTTTTCTGATAATGCCAAACTTTACTCATGTATAAATTCTAAACAGATAATAAGCATGATTATTTAAGGATGAGTTACAGTATCTTATACCATGTTTTCTATAACTGCAGCTCTGACAGTCACGTCAACATCAAAGCAAATCACAGATTTATAGTAATGTGCTTGTTCTAAGATGTTATCGTTTCTATAGTAACAACTCATTCACAGGGATGTGTATGGTGTACGCTCCATATAATCTAAACCTAAAAGTAGCTGATTTAAAAACATGTTGCTATTTAACAACAACTTATGATCACTGACATGGTGAAGCATTCTGTAAGGAGTCTCCAGTGTCAGAGCTAAGTAACTGTCAAAGGTAAAGCTGGAACTTTAAGTCTTAAGCACAGAGGGGTGGCCTGAAGCTTCTCCAATCGTGATGTTACCACCCTATTTTCCTCCCAGATTGATCACCTGCCAATTTCCACCTCCTAGTCAGCTCTCCCCATCACATGACAGCTGCCAACTCAGGAGGATGAAGGCTATCACGTTCTTCCTCTGAGATATGTTAAAGCAACTGCATCTTTTCAATCTGCTGCTCATGTAGTGTCACAGGGCAGTGTAAGGCACCCTGAGGAAAGTGCTATCTGCCCTCTTCTGCATACATGAGCTCACACATGCCCGTGATTGGCTAGCGATGCTCTGACTGACAGTGGAGAGAGTAATGCCACCCCCCACACAGACAGCATGACTCACTCTCTCGGCTCCCAACTACAGATGGCTGCAACATTTGAATTTGTAATGTTCCAGTTGGACAAAGGTTTTTCTGCTGTGTCATTCGGGATTCCCAAAAAGTTGTATAATTAATTAATCTATGATACTATAATAACTAAACTCCTGTGGATGGATGAGCTTTATAGCCAGCATTTCGATAGGTAAGACCTTATAGACTGTGATCAGCAGTGTGTGTGTGTGTGTGTATACCTGAGGTTGAGGTAGGTGAGAGCCTGTAGCTGGCAGAGGGTGGAGGGGACTGAGCGCACACAGTTGTGATAGATGCTGAGTGTCTCCAGAGAGATGAACTGGCACAACTCCTCTGGCACCTCACACAGCCGGTTCTTTGACAGGTCTGAGGAATGCAAACACAAAGATGATCAACAAAACCAATAAACTAACAATAAAACAGAACACACAGACATATGATTATTAGCAGGGCACTGAGACACATTTTAAAAAATACCATAATGTGTGCTGCTGCAGGATCTCTAAACAATTGGTATTTTAAATACAATAACTAAATTTTAGAAGCTACAAATAAGAAATCGCAAATGAAACAAATACTGTATCTAATCAGATAAGCAATGGCACAAACAATCTGTCCTTCACATTCTTAGAAATTGTCATCAATGACCTTAGCTAGCTTGAAAAAAAAAATCTAGAATCAAAACAAAACACAGACATTCCAACAGCTACTTAAGGTAAGTACTTAAGGTATTAAGGTAAATACATATAGAACAATTTCCTTTAACCTCAAAAGCTCTTTCAAGCACAGCTAAACATTAGGGATTAGCTAATTAATTAATTAGCAAAAAGTCTTTATACTTAACAGATGACCACGAGCACTCACTTTAGTGGCTCACAGATATGTTCAAACATGATCTCTCCTGTTCTGTGCATGTGTGTGTAGAATTCCCTGTACACACTTTTGTTTTATATGGCAATTTTGTTGCACAGATAAACCACATATATTATATTGTCAAATGATCATTGTAGCCCTAGTTCACAGCAAGAAGTCACTGACGTCATATCCCGCTTTCTCTGGTTTGCGACCCACCAAAAACAGCTAGATAAGAAATGTGAGACTATTGTGCAATCAGTACAATGTGTCCGTAATTATGTAAAACTGTCAAAATAAATACAATTATATTCAAGAAGTGGAACAGCAATAACAACCTGTGAGAAGAACCACACCAACTGCTAAAAAAAAAAAAAAAAAAAAAATCTTACTTCCCTGTTAATGCTGCGAGTTTGTTTGCTAGGCAGTAATGTGCAAACTGTAAAGAAGCTGACAAACTGTGCTGCATTAGGAGCTCTTAATATCTGTGCGATCTCATTTCTGTGAGACTACAGCAGAGCTCACTAGCATGTCTATCAAACAGGACAGTCCTCTGGAATACAGTAGTGTTGATTATATGGACTGATCTACTGAACTGACATTGTATTGTCTCTCATGAGTACATAATGTGCCCTGTTCTGCATTTAGCCACTCAGAAAGAAACACTTTAATGTGGTCACACAATGCATTTCCAAGGCAGAATGTGGTCAATAGGTTTTTTTTTCCCCAATGATATGTGGTGACACTGAAACTACCAGAGGAATCTAATCTTTAATTGGAATAAATTTATCTAAGATCGTCCACATGTTAAAGACAAACATCAATTCCAATGTTATATTTCTCTCATATTTGGTGACAGCTTAAGGTATTTTTTAACCCCAACTTTATGAACGAGAGCCAGTCTTTCTGTATAGCTGTACAGCACCAAGACCCCTACCTTTGAACTGCTGGAGAATTATGTGCAATAAATCAACCCTAAATTAGGCGAGAAACATAACATGATGCCACCACACAAGGTACTTGATTTATTTTTAAAAATTCAAAATCAACTATCACACATACACACACACACAGACACACACAGACACAGACACAGACACACACAGACACAGACACACACAGACAGACACACACACACACACACACACACAAAGAGTACACACATAAAAGGAGTAATCTGGATTTCAAGTACATTACTAATGCTGTCTATCCCTGTTTATAAAACAGAAATAATTACTATATACATATATGTTAAACCATAACATGATGCTTAAGTGGAATTTATTTACAAGTAGTCTGAAAAATGATCTTTACAAATACAAATATAAAAATTGGGATTGTCCCGTTTTACAGAGAAGCACATTATGTTTTTCTGAATACCAATTTTTAACAAATTTTCTTGTAATTTTCTTCACACAGATCTTCATTCCTCCCCGTCACAACGAATCCACAGGAGAAAGCAGTGTGTTGAGTGTTCATTAAACAAAATCTGATACGCATATCCACCGAAGGTTCAGAACTCATTACAACAGATTGCCCCATCAAGACCAACCATAAAGTGCTTAGTGTAAAATGTTTATGGAAACTGGGAGCGTGGAACACAAGAACATTTGGATTATCACCTGGATGTTTTGTGTATCACTAATGCTGCTCATGTTCAATGTATATAAAGTCTTATGTGTCTAAATTTCCCTGAATGTTGTGTGTGTGTTAGTAACTTGTGCACTCTCACTTCAAAAGCAGCTGTTTGGAGAGAGATATTCCTTAAACACCAGAGATAACTTTTACCGCTTTTATTTAGCAACAATGAATCTTGCTGACTGCTGGCAGTTGTGCTGATTTATCTGCTCTGAAAACAGGGCCGAAAAAGTCCTTTACATCTTTTGCTTTCATTTCTCTGTAATCTGAGCCATGTCTTATTTAAAGTGACGATCTTAGGAACCAAACACATGGTGGAACTAAATGCTGGAAGTAGACAAGCCTTTATCCACTTCGACTTTATCCACTTTACTTGCTATACTGTCATTCTAGACATGAATGATTTACAATTCCAAAAATGAATACGATCTCAGATTAGTTAAGGCTCGTCGTCCTGTCACATTGCATCACGTCACCAGGATCACAGCTACACAAGGAAATGGCCTGCTGTTTTTTCACATAATAACATGAACGCAGGGTTAAACAAGTAATGTTCTGAAGAAATGAACAAGGCCCAAGAATTCAAAATGCTGAACTTATCGCCATTTTTTTTTTTTTTTACAAGACAAAATGTTCAAATATCTGAAAAACAGCCACCATTGTCTAATAATAATAATAATAATAATAATAATTACAACCCACACCATTGTAGCGTCCTTTTACATATTATTATCTTTTTTTAATCAAACAAAGGAGCCATTTGACCTCTCCTTATTTCTGACACTCTATTTCCTTTAAGACGCTCTCCTTCACATGGCCTATTACGTCTCCAGTCCCAGTTTCCGAAAGCCTCACTCCCACACACGCATACACACACACACACTTTCTTTCTCAGTGGCTCTGGACACAAACTCATGGTGTATTTATAGAGAAGAGAGGATGTTAATTACAGGGCCTGAGCAAAACCAGAACACAATGTTTTATATATATATGTTTGTGTGTGTGTGTATCTGTGTGTGTGTGTGTGTGTGTGAGAGAGAGAGAGAGAGAGAGAGTTGCAAAACAGAGCAACAGCTCACTGGCAACTATCACTATCTTGGCAATGTGTCTTTATTCTACCATGACAGACACTTTGTTTCAAAGAAGGACAGTGACAGTAGAACAATGGGTAAAAAGTGTGTGTGTGTGTGTGTGTGTGTGTGTGTGTGTGTGTGTGTGTGCGCAACCATCCTTGCTCTCTTTAGATTCTCACTCCATGTCTTTTGTTCAGCCATTTCATTTGGCAAGGAAGTGTTTCCCTCTCTCTCTCTCTCACACACACACACACACCCACACACACACACACACACACACACAAACACACACAAACACCTCATCCCATAAGAGACTGTGAATTCCCAAGCGTAACACTCGTTTCCCATCAGGCTCTGCTGCTTGTACCCGTAACAGCCAAACAAGGGAGAGAAAAGGAGAAACATCAATGTGCCTGGTTCATGGAGAAGGCATTAGAGCAGCAATCGTGACAGCCATCACAATAGAAACTGGAGAATGTGGGATGTTTACGTGCAAATGCATAGTCATATATTCACTTACTCAGTGTATCCAAACTGTAAGCTGTGTACCCAATAACAGTCATGGCTTAGTACTCAAAGTCTGAGAGGATTAGCACATAGAACATACTATTAATTGAGTAAAATTTAAATAGTAACAGTTTTGAACTCTAAATACAGTGATAGATTGTGTTCACTGGTACGCAACATCAGCTAGCTAACTTATACAAAAGTTTGTTGTGCTCCATGTATTTTTTTTTATTCTGTTTATTTACAGTTTTGAGATGGAGACAGAAGTGGCACTTCAGTCAAACACTCTTTTTAAAAAAAAAAAAAAAAAAAAAAAAAAAAAAAAATTATTGGTAGCTATACTGGCGCTGTATGCTATCTGCTACGACCTCCTCTTCATCTATTCCGCATCCAAAAAGCATCCAGTGCTATTTGCTATAGCAAATAGAAACTTTTTACAATATTACATTTGTTTATATTTCTTAGTGTGAACTAGAGGCTTGCATTACCAAAGCCAAGCGCCTGCAGTACGAGACTAACTTTGAAGGTTGTGACTGGGAGCAGGTGGTCGAGGAGCCAGTGCAAACGGGAATGAGTACTGTAGATAAGCAAGTAAATTTACATTTAAAATACGCTCTCTTTCTCTCTCAGTCTCATAACTGACACTTTTTGATGTTAAATGACTCTGTAAATATTTAGTCTCCTACAAGACTTGTTACTCCAGCAACCAATCAGAGCTCAGTCAAGTCTACACTGGCACACTCGCTGTCCTTGTATAACATACCCAAATTACACCCTGGGAGACATCCACATCTGTGTAAATAAACTACTACAAGATCAACACAAAATGTTCAAAGTAGCTAAAGGCAGATCTGACATCGATAAATTTATTCAATACAGCACTGTCATGGCCACAGTACAAAAACGTCAGTATTGTGCAAGAACAGTGACTTGGGGGAAGAAAAAAAAAATCAGTCAAGTGTGAATACATTAGACAGTTAGGTACACTAGAAAATAATCCTGAATGGTAAGGGGGTGTATGAGAAAGTTATGACTCATTATTTTCCCTTCCCAAAATGACCCAACCCAATACTTTTCGATATGTAGCCTAACAGGGGAAGTAGCAGGAATATACGAAGTAAACCGAAAGGGAAAACAATTACATTACACACGTAAAACGGCTACGTTTACACCACAATGATGTAGTCAAAAACTGAAAAGTTTTTGTCTTGCGTTTTCAAAAAGTTTCATGTATACACGATAACGGCCAAAAACGCTGTATTACGTATGCCAGGCCAGTAGTTGGCACTGTCATCTTGTTAGTTGGTTGAAGTATTGGTGAAGTAAATCCACACTTTGCTGAAGAAGCGTTAGCAAACTCTTGAGCAGCAACAACACTACCATGCACTTCGCCATTGTTGCGTATGTTTGTTCGCGCTTGCCTTTACAATAGACACGCACTGCGCATGTCTACATACCTGACACGTACTACACACGTGCATGACGTCACCGTTTTCAAACGTTCCCGTATTGGGTGTTTACATGGAGACGATAACGGCGGCGTTTTCAAAAACTTGCACTTTGAAACCCGTTTTCAAAAGTATGCATTTTCAGTCCCCAAAACGTTTGTTGTCGTTGTCGTGTAAACAAACAGGCAAAATGCATAAAAAGTTTCCCATTTTTGGCTGAAAACGTTGTCGTGTAAACGGCCCCTGAGTCCTACATGACATGCTCAAGATAAGAGAAGGAGACTGTGGTCTATGTCAGTCTGTTTAACTGAGAACAGTGTGAAAACCTCACACATGATGTCACCACATTGCAAAGCTTCTCCTGAAATCCGTCTTAAGAATGCTAATTTGGGAAAGACTCGTCAGCGCCACTTCTATTTTAACACCGTATCAAGGCTCTGAGTTTTTCACTTCATGTGTGTGTGTGTGTGTGTGTGTGTGTGTGTGTGTGTGTGTGTAGATTTGGGTGTGTGTTAGTTGAGACACACAGCACACACAGCAGATGCAGGGCTGTCTTAAGTTACACTGGAGAGAATTAAATAACAAAAAATACTTTATAAGCATGATACAGAGAGAGAGAGAGAGAGAGAGAGAGTAATAAAGTTTGTGTAAAATGTGAGTGAGAGACAAAGAGAGTGGGCAGCAGACCACCTGTCACCCATACAAAACACACACACACACACACACACACACACACACACACACACACACACCTACTTCACTGTAAGATTAGTTAGAGCTGATTAGCAAGTAGGATAAACAACTCCCTCATGCCCATAAATAGGCACAGACACACACCTGGGAGTGCCTGTGCTTGGATACTAATCACATACGACCTAACCCAATCATTACAGACACACACACACACACACACACACACACACACACACACACACACACACACACAGCTCTGATTCCACCCTCCTGCCTTAGTCAGTCAGTCAGTGCGCGTGTGTTTTAAATTTTAAGTTAAAGTCAAACTTTAATGCGCTACATTTACTCTTCCACCTGCATCCAGAGAGACGCAATCATGCAATCTGACACTGTGTGTACGTGTTTGTGTGTGCAGTCCAGATTCACAGACGGGATGCGTCATGCACCGAGTCACTGGTTTGAAGAGTGAGGGGAGGGGCAGGGAGGCGACGGGAGTGAATGAGTAACAGGACCATGACAATGCCAGAGAATGCATGAAAAAGGGCTCCGAAATGAGAGCGAAAAGAAGAAAAGGAGAAAGACAAAGGCGTGAAAGAACAAAAACACGGGCCAGCATGACTCGACTGAACTGTTAGTCCATCACTGAGGCCCAAGAGGTGCGAGACTGGGGCTATACGGAGAAAGATGCTCCACTGTTCTGAGAAGCAAGCAGGACTTACGGTTATGTTTACACAAGAGAAAGCACTTTCTCATCCTCAGCAGTTCTGCTCAGTTCTCTTAACCCACTTCAGTTTATCATTTTAGTCTTTACAACCAAAATGTCAAGTAAACCTGTGCATGTCCTTAAAGATATTTGCACGATTTAGGAGGCAAATAATGACACTGATCACGTCATGACTTTATCACTTATTCTCCTTTAAACGGTTGTAAATTAAGTAAGGAATGAAACACAATGAGGCGACAGGGGGGTGTGATGCTTCTCAAAGGTCCATTACTACCCTAATGTTGACTATTTTCCTATAACACCACGTCCAGAAGTGTTTTATTCCTCTTACACCATGGCAATTTGCCAATGCCAACAATTTTTTATTTAATAAAGAATAACGAGTTATACTTTTTGTCCATTTATAGCTACGATTAACATTGTGGGACATTGATGAAACAAGTTAGCTCCTCTTATCACTTACGTTATAGCAGCTATAAGTGCATAAAACAAAACAATAACCAAAAAATAAAACATGCAGCTTGTCATGTTACTGAAAAACCACAAAGCTGCCCTGAAGACTTTCCAGCTGAGAAACTTGGGAAAAATTACAGCTTTGTGTCTGACTGTTACAAAGTGCTGAGACTGGAGACTCCTTCCAAAAATGTTATATAAATGTCTCCTCACAGTAAACTTCACCATATCAATCATTACACATAGTGTTTGATCTATAAATGGGGGGCAACTGTCATATAAGTGAAGACCCAGTTGTACATACTACTGTCTGAGTCGTGCTGTTACACAAAATTAATCAACACCTTCTGACCAATCAGAATGGAGAATCCAACAGCGCTGTGATATAATGGCATTTATTGACTCCTGCATTAAATCACAAGGTTCTAACTCACATGTATTAGGTGAGTATTTAGTTGCATACTGTGGTGTCTTATTTTTAGTTTAAATAAATATACATTTGGAAGTTATATATAAAAGAAAAGTTAGATAGAAGAAAAGCTTTCTGTCAGACAATACAGTTCTCACAAAGCAAACTGGATATATGACATTAATATGGCTGTTTAGCATACACGTTTATAATAGGACTTGCAGTCAAACTCACTTGAGAGGAATCACATCTGTGGGTTTCTGTCTTTCTCTGGATCACCAAAATAAATTTCCCAGGAGCCCTCTTCATGTCTGGGAGTGTCCAGTGCCATGTGTCTGAAGCGCTGCTGTTAACAGCACCAGCCTGTCCTGCAGAAATGTGTGTATTTCATGCCGTTGCGTGCCAGCTGAGAAATCCCGCAGCAGACACCATAAGGCAGCGTCCTGCACAACCCCCAGACACTCAATGAACAGAGGCCCTACAATCGTGTGTGTGCGTGTGTGTACAGTACTCCAGCACTCAGACTACAGTGTATTCTTTGTCTTCAATGTCAAAGAGATCATATAAATGTTTAAGAGGCCCTTCTTTCACATCAGACTCAGTCTAAATGTGTCTTTTTTCCCCTGGTGATTTCCCTATTAACAGCCAAAAAAAAAAAAAAAAAGAAATCATATGTAGCAGATTCCTACAATGACAAAGTGCATCCCCTCACTTCCTGTCACCACCTATGCAAAATCTTCCGGACGGCATGCAAAAACAGAGCTAGAGAGCGGAGAATGATTACTGCATGTGCAACACCTCCCCACACACTGAAAGGCTAGCTAAACCATTAGCTTTGATTCACTAACACACAAAACATGGCATAACTGGTGTGATTAGTCTAAACTGGCCAGCTCCACCATGGCTAAGGATCAACAAAGAACAGCCGCAGGACTCACTGTGCTTTTGAGTAAGCCAGGCCTGGCAAGAGACCTACAGTCAACGGAACAGCAAACACAAGCAAAGCACAAACAGGTTCATCCGGAACGGTTCATCTCTCACGAGACTCAATGTTATACTATGTACTTTATACCACAGTGATGTCGATACTCTAATCTGATTGGTCAGAAAGCACTGAATCATTTTCACCGCAGCTCTGACAGTAGTGCCGGCTGTAAATCAAATCAAATCATAGGATTATATTAATGCGTTGAGTCTAATATGTTATCATTTCTATAGTAACAACTCATTCACAGGGAGTTGTATATAATCTAAAGCTAATGATAGATGGATAATTGGAGTAAAGAAAAGTGTATAATCATTGATATGGTGAGATATTGACAAGCTGTGTTTGTTTTGTCTTACTAGCTTCAAGGGAGAGAAAACAGAGAGGCTGCTATAATGCAAGTGATAACAGGAATTACCTTGTTTCCCAGAAGTTCCACTGCATTAAAGGTAACTATAAATAGTTAAAAGTATGATGTTCAATCATGAACTGAAAAAAAAAAATAATAATCCTTGGAAAAATCACTAAACCCTGTTGTGGATTATTTTCCTATAACAGCACTCTCCAATGTGTTTTCTTCCATATGTAACAGAGTCATTGTGACATTAAACTTGACACAATCTGATACTCATTAGAATCCATACATTCATCCAGACAACAGGTCCTCCTCTATGAAACTGCTACTCCACCCCCAAAGTAGTATGACAAACTGGTTGATTATATTTTGTGAAACTGCATTTTCAATTTGGCATTCATTTGATATGTTTCACCAAAAAAAAAATTTTAAATAAGTATCATATTATTAGTATTGTCAATATTATAAGTATTACTGATTGTACAACTGCAAAAAGCAATACGTATTACTATTATACAACTGCAAAAAACAAAGCAAAAAAAAAAAATCACGCCCTAACTCAAAGATCGTTTTTACAAACTTGGAGTAAAGTATTTAAATTATTAGTCATTCAAAGCTCTAAATACCCCATCTCTCTGAATAACACTATCGTTCGGGTTGTTTCTAGAAAGGTTAAGCAGATTTAATCACACGCAAGTGTGCATGTGGTTGGAGGATGCATCCTGTTACCATAACAACCAAATCACGAGCATCAAAACAAGAGAGACGCTATGAAACAGATATCTTCTCCCCTACTCTGTACAGCCCACTTGATTTTTCAGTTCACTTAAAAAAAAAAAAAACAATGACCTCTGTGAAGTGGTGATAACGGTGGAAAAGTTGCTATTTTGAGCAGAATAAATTTGCCTGCGATAAATGAGAACCAGATGGGCTTGAAGAACAAGATTCTTGAGCGTGAACGCCACATCACAGCTCAACATTCCAATCATAAAAACAGGTCCAGTGCTCGTCATGTTTTAATTAAGTGCTGATATGAAACTTGGAAAAGACTCAGAGAGTGTTTAATATCAAAACAATGCAGCACGCCGCACTGCCTTTCTGAAAAACAGACCAGAGCTGAGCAACTTTCACTGCTGTAATCCTTTAGCACTACCCCAGATAATCTATGCCAAAGGTCTGGTGTGGCCCTACATCCGTCCACACACTCATCACTCGCACATCCATCCACACACACACATACACACACGCACACACACCACCCCCAACCCTGCATGCCCTGTAGCTTCTCTAATGTCTAATGGGAGGTGCTGAGTGCACCATCTGGGCACACCAGAGTCAAGGCAGCAGGAGAAGAAAGGGCTTTTAGTTACATAAGAGAGCAGGCCAGCATTTATTATTCACAGCCATCAGGAAACTGGAATATTCACCCTCTAAAGATGCTAATACTGCTGTTATTCTGAAAGACTACGTCTAGGCTGAAGGTGTTGCTGGATTCAAAGAGCATTACACAAACACAGTAATCACAACTGCAAACCATGACAAGCCTTCAGAGAATCTTTTAAAGGTCCCATAAGGTCCTACTTTGTTTTTGTATGTTTTTGTATCTTTTTTCCCCACTTCATGGCTTTGTGTACAAAAAAGTCATAATTCTTTCTCCCATGACCTTTTTCTAACCTGTCTTTATGCTTCAGAATTAAACAGGCTGTTTTTGTTACTGTGCCTTTAAGACTGCTAAATGTAAATGAGCTCCATTCAGATTAGATGGTCACCTCACACCACGCCCCCATCTGTGCTGCGCCTAGAACTTTAGGAAACTGTGAGAGATAAAAAGTATATATGTTAAAACAATTTTAAACACAAATGAATGTCAATGACTCAGCTATAGAATTAGCAGATAGATTAACATGGCGGAAGCTAGCTAGTGTTAGCTCATCGAGAGTGGGCAATACTTCGTTAAATGAACCTTCCTCATAATCAGTGTTTATAATCATGAACAGGTAAAATATTAGATGAAAATAATACTATGTATGGGTTATGGCTCTGTTCTGGGGGCTAGGATTGACGGAATTTTCCCATATTTTTTATTCTGTGTGTATAAGACAGTTCCATTTAGCACAAACCTTATTCACTATGACTAAACAATCACCTAAAACTGAAGATAGAAGAAATATCTTTAATAAGCAACATTTATACGACAGCGCTGTTGAATTCTCAGTCCTGACTGATCAGAAAGATGAATTCTTCTATAACAGTATGACTTGGTCAGTAGTTCTGGCTGCCAGGCAAATCACAGAATATAACCGCTATAGATGTGATACAGTATCACATCTATAGTAACAGCTTATACAGGGACGTGCAAAATTATTCATATGGTGATGTTTCTGTAACTAACTGTTTATTTAGGATGTTTGGAAGGAGTCTCCAGTATCAGCACTTTATAGCAGTCAGAGTTATAGTATCTATAGTAAAGTTATAGTATCTATAGTAGCTATAAATCTATAACTTTAGATTTTCAGACACCAAAGTCTTCAAGACAGAGGGCACTGCTATAACATGATAAACTGTACATTTTTATTATTATTACTATTAAAAAGAGAGGCTGGTGAGGGAATGTCATTTATAGCTCCTATAACATAGGTGATAACAGCAACCAATTTGTTTTGTGGGCATTCCACAACATTAAAAGTAAATATAAATGAACAAAAAATAAAGACTTCTTGCTCTTTAATAAATATAATCTGTTAATGCTGGCAAACTTCTGCGGTGTAAGATGAATAAATCACTTTTGGACGTGCCGTTATTGGATAATAGTCAACTATGTGATGGTAACTGCATCACACCACCCAGTCACTGATTGTTTTCCTATAATAGCATGCACAGACATGTCTTATTCTGTACATCCTGCATATGTAAAAAAGATATATAAATCATACTAGGACCCGACATCCCAGGGACTCCATCATCGACCGCTTGCCTCCCCTAACCACACCCAAGTATATTTCTGAGATATGAGAAACATTAAGGCCGATTATATCAATAAATCAATTGGGGCCCAGCCCTAATTTCCAGTAAAGCATGACACAGGGCCATTATCTTTCACCTAATCATGTAATACTGAAGCGTCAATGTGCTGCCACTCAGTCTCTGCTCATGTGATGAATATTTTTAGGCTCTATGAGAGTTAATATATGCATGACCTGATAACCACAATCACGTTCACCTTCTTGTATACTTCTGATGGATTGTTTTAAACATTCAAGAAAAATTATACGTACAGTAAATTATCTTACTGCACGGCCTAGCAATACTGCTTTTTAGCAAGCTAGCAAAGTATTTATTAACCAGTTATGTTCTTTTACCTAGTTAGCAGCCAAACTCACGCAAAATTGAGGAGGGCTATATTACATATAAGTGACTAAAACAGCCAGCCTTATCCAGTTATATTTCCTGAAAAACATATCATTCATAATTGAATTCATATCACCCACTAGTTCTCAAACAACAAACAGCTGAACTTGAAATACCTCTTGAGCGGCATGTAGGTGTATGATAAATGCCAAAAGTAACCAGTGAAAAAAAAAAAAAAAAAAAAAAAAAACCACACCCTGCCTGGTTAACCCACATCACCATGGAAATAACCTGCAGTAAATAAATAACTGAGCCTCCGTTACCAGTAGAGTATCAGGTTTTGAAGGAACTGAAAGTTGTCTTAGGTTATTCACCTTTTACAGTTCACATTTATAGAGGAAGTAAGATCTGGCATTTGGGAATTGTTATTTTTAATCCATTTGAAGACCAGTTTCACTGATGTACAACATGACAAGTTCATCTGTTTACATGCTGTTAGGCGATTAGATTGGAACCTTCAACATACTATCCTACAATGTCCTTCAGGGGTTGACAAGTTGCCGGGGAACCCGGGACAAGCTGATTACTTGTCTGGGCTATTCATTAACCAGAGAAAGGAAAAACCCTATTCTCTTTTGATTGTTTTCATTTGGTATGCATGTTTACTGTGCTTCATGGTGGTGAAAGTACTACAATACTGTACCTACAGTGCAAGCTACTCGTCCTGCTGCACTACGATACAATCTGGCTGATGCCAGAGTGTTTTTTTTTTTTTTTTAAACAAGGGGGATTAATTAGCTTGCACAGCTGACAGTCTTTTCAGAATAAGGAACACACATGCATGTGGAAATACTGACAAAACCGAGCAAGATCAAGTGTGGCGCAAAGCTGTCATATCTCTCCCGCTTAGTGCATGCCGACACCTCATGCTTAAACAAATCAAGAGAAAATGAAGATGCTGTTACACATGACACAAGGACAGAACACATCACCAAAATGCTCACCAACAACATGCTGATTTTTTGTCGAGGGCACGAACAGATTAGATATATTTTAAGAAGAGTAATGACCGGCTACACAGTGTTGTTTGTTCCCTGGTTATTCATATACTCTGCCTGTATTAATGTACTTCAAGTACTAGTGTACAATTTAACTAACTAGTGTACGATTGTAAAAAGTAACAGATCCCTGGGTCACGTAATGTGAACGGCTCAGAAAAAAAAAAACTGATGCACCCTGGTTTATGTCACTGACAGGAGGATTACTCTATCAGCATTACCCTAAATATATAGCAAGTCTTTATTTCGAAACTGGAACTTATTTTGCATACCATCTGTTATGCTTTGACACAGGAGAAAGAGAGAGAGAGAGAGAGTTAGAAGGGAGCATGACTATGTAACGAAAAAAAAAAATGCAGAAGCTGAAGGGGGAGAGCCCACATCCGGTGAAGTGTAAAGGAAATGCAACTGTGAGGGGAAGCAGCAGAAACACACTGCGCAACTCTGCGTGTCAAACACACATACCTCTATAAACTCACCCACTGCTAGTGCAGCCACAGACAGCTGACACTTTGCATGTATGTGTACTTGAGTTTTACATGCATGGTAAAGGAACACACACAGTGACACACTGCAGGGAAAAACAAAACAAAAAAAAAAACCCACACACATTGTAACTCGAGGTAGAGTAGGCTAAAAACTACATCATGGAGAATTTTTTTGTTTGTTTCTTCTGGTTCCAAACAAAGCACCCACTCATTTTCAAAATAAGTTTTTATCTGATCAAGCTGACATGATTCTATATTAAAGCAGGAAAAATAAATTAGTTAGCATGAAAAAGGTGGCTAAAGGGTCAAACAAGTTCTCTCTGGCCCCAACACATGGACACAGTTTTCCATTACAATTATATAGAATGTGTAATAAAGGGAAACGTAATGAATACTTTCCTACCAGCAAAACCTACTGAAAAGTTAAGCTACATACACTGACTGATCACTTTATTAGGAATACCTGTACACCCGCCCTCCAATCATCCAATCACGTGGCAGCAGCATAATGCATTAAATCGTGCAGATACAGTGGGCAGAGGCTCACCGAAACTGGCTAACTGAAGATTGGAAAAAGACCAGGCAAGGTCTCTCCCATGTATCCTGTTTTGGTGAGCCTGTGCCCACTGTAGCATCAGATTCCTCTTCTTGGCTGATAGGAGTGGAACCCAATGTGGTCTTCTGCTGTTGTAGCCTAACTGCCTCAAGGTTTGACAAGTTGTGCATTTTGGGCTGCTTTTCTGCTCAACATGATTGTAAAAAGTGGTTAGTTACTGTAGCCTTCCTGTCAGCTCGAACCAGTCTGGTCATTTTCCTTTGACCTCGTCAACTCTCACCAACAAGGTGTTTCCATCCACAGAACTGTCACCCAGTGGATGTTTTTTGTTTTTAAACACCATTCTGTGTAAAATCCAGAGAATGTTTTGTGAAATTCCCATTAGATCAGCAGTTTCTCAAATCTGACACCATCAACCATGCCATGGCCAAAATCACTGAGATCATATTTTTCCTCATAGTGTTGTTTGATGTGAACATTACCAGAAGCTCTTGACCTGTATCCGCACGAGTTTATGCACTGCACTGCTGCCACGTGATTAGCTGACTGGAACTAAATTAATGTGCAGGTGCACAGGTGTTCCTATTTTAGTGGACAGTGAGAATATAGATGATACTCTTTCACTCTGGTGTGTGTGTGTGTGTGTGTGTGTGTGTGTAGGTGAAATTAGAGTAGGACCAGCAAGCAAAATGCATACTCATATCCAAACCACTTAAAAAAAAATGTGTTTTGGAAAAACAGTGAGGAAGAATAAGTACTAAAAAGCAGAGACAGATCTTTATCACAGTTCCGTTTTAAATGAGACGACCACCTCAGTCCCACGTTTAGCATAAAACATGACTTTTTAAAATATATATTATTCATTTAACAGTAGTTATAATCGACATTTTACTTTTTTGATTCTGCAGCTCATTCTCAAATTGTGTGCACTACATAGAGTGGACATGACAAAACCCAAGCTAGTGTATTGACATTTTTAATATTAAAACCAATCGCTGTAATGTAATAGCCTCCTACTCAATGTTGGATCCTACTACTTGTACATTTGAGGGTGAGGCCATTGCCATGAAGTGGAGAGAGGACGTGATTAGCTTGTGCTGCCTGTTCCTCTAGGATTTCTGATGCCATGTCCTGGCATATATTTAAATTATTATTTGTGTGAGGTTGTGTTGTGTTTTTGTGAGAATCTGGCTCCATGATAAATCTAACTGATGATCCCCCGTCTTAAACATTAATGAGCATCTTGGTTAAACAACTGTGGTCAGTATTTCTAAATGTGGCTTTTCAAAAGTCCAGCATCTGTATTAAAACGCTCATAAAATCTCATGCTGTAAAAGGACATCTTAACAGGACATGGCATCAGAAATCCTAGAGGAACATGCAGCACAAGCTAACCCCGTCTTCTCTCCACATCACGGCAAAGGCCTCAGCCTCAAACGTACACGCAGTTTGACATTTCAAAGCCTGATGTGAATTTAATGCTTTAAGTCTCAGCTTAATGTTCCACCTCAGGCTTAGTGTGTGTGCCGTGCTTGCAAGTTAAAAGGCTATAAAAATGGAAAAAGTCGTCTTTTACAGCAGAACGTTCTGGTGTGCCCACATTATGAACACTACCACAACAGAGACGCACTAATATGAAAACTGTAGACTGAGCGTAAGGTCACTGCTGTGTGCTTGGCTCGAGCTTGCCTTACTTCTAAAAACTACTTCCAACCAAAAAAAAAAAATGTCTCTGAAGCGATTTTTAGTCTTCCATCTCACAAGAGTATCACAAAATAGAAACCATTTCATCCCACACCAGCCCTGAGAGATGTGTGAAATGTAATCCCAGCCATCTTGCTGTGTTTTCACTTTTTTCCTTCTTTTTTTAACGTGTGCACACAACCAAAGCATAACCTCCACAGAGATCTATTCAAATCCCCGATTCCCACTTTCTATACACTGTGAACTCCTTGTTTTAAGTGAACTATGTTGTAATTAAAAGAGCAGCACAGCGGTACAGCAGGTAGCGTGTTCCAGCCTCACAGCTCCAGGGTCCTTAGTCTGAGCCTGAGCACGGGTTACTGCCTGTGTGGATTTCCTCTGTGTCAAAGAGGGTCTCCTCCAGGTTCTCTGTTTCCTCCCACCTCTCAAAAACATTCCAGAAAACAGCTTTTAATCTGTGCTAATGGCTTTCACTCTGAGCTAAATTGCTCACAGGTATGAATGAGTTGCGTGAGTGTGTGTGAGTGTGCTGGACTGGAGCTCCATCCTGGATATATGCCTTGTGCTCAGGGTTTCTGGCATAGGCTCCAAATCCACCACAACCCTGACCAGCCCACTAAAGATGACACTGTTACTGTATGGACATTAGTTTTCTTCATAAAAACTTCACACTGCTGCTCTTTTTTTTTTTTTTGTCCGCACCAGAAATTCAGAACAGAACTTTGTCGCAAGTGGTGTGTAAGGCTGGTTGTAAGCCTGCTAATGATATGCAGACATGTCGCTTACAGAGCAGAAGTAAGCTGCTCTGCATAAAAGCATTTGCAAATGAATGAACCAGTGTTAATAACAATAATAATAATAAGAAGAAGAAGAAGAATACGTTTTCAAGCCTGTATCTGTCAGTGTGTATGGTCTGCTCAGCATTATACATTACACAGCACAATACATTATACACCTTAAACATCAAACCACTGTCATTCAGCACCGTTACCTGAAAAGATACCAGAGCAAAAAGAAACAGAACTTTTAAGTGGTGGCTCAGTTGTTAAGGCGGTGATCTACCATTGTTGGGTCCTTGAGCGAGACCCTTTAAAATGTCAGGGCAAGAAATACTAACTTGCTGAAAAATCACTACAGCACAGGCAATAATGACCAAAGAAAGTGAGAGGGATATATTAAAAGGAGAACACAAACGATACATGAGAGGGTCTTGCGGGGTAGAGACAGAGAAACAGAGAGAGAGAGAGAGAGAGAGAGAGTGTGCCTGAATGTGACTCTAGCTGAGGAGGGGGTAGTGAGAACATAACAATGGTAGCAGCCCACCAGTTCATTTCATTTAAACCCTTTTCCACCCTATCTAACCCTTCTCCCCCTGCCCTCCCCTCCGTCATCTGCTGCTGAGCTTAGCTGTGGTATTGCGAGTGTGTGCGAGTGTGTCACACACATTCTCTCTCTTGTTGTCATATTCTTCTTGTGAATGAGACACTCTGTCGAGCTGTATACTTGTGAACAAGGCGTGACCAGTGTATTGGATCCAGACAGGCACAAATGTTTATTGACCACCAGACACACACACACTATTTCAGTAGCTTCGTTTCTGTCTAATTCTCCACCTAGGCTAGTACTTATTGCTGCTGCAAGCAAAAATCAACAGTGGCTTTATTATTAATGTCCAACAGCAGCCAGGTCTTGGTCTGAGACCGCAAAGGTCTGTAGAGAGATTGAATCTTATGAACCCAAGCTTTGTTCTCCAGAAAAGCACACACATACACATACACATACATGTGAACCCCTGACCTTCCTGGGGGGAAGCTAGTCCATATTGCAGAGCAATCTTCGAGAGAGCGAGACAGACAGCAAGAGATAGAGAGAGGGGTGGGGGGGGGAGTGGTGTGTGTGCACGGTGTGTGTGCGCATGTGTGTATGTCAGTGCATGTGTACATGTTCAGTCCAAGAACAAAAACAGGGCCCCATCCTCCTTGCACCCATATGCTGCGAGACACGTGGGCCTGCAGGCTTCAGTGGGTCTGCACAAGGCTCTCAATTGTCACAGAGTCCATTAACTTAATCTCAGGACCTAGCCTTTAACTGCTCACTTTCACTAACTTTACAGTACTCGATCATAAGCCTCTGAGGAAAAGGCGAATGGACAAAGCCAGGTTGGACAGGCTTTTTCCAGTGTTTTCCAGCCCAGTCTTCACGAACGCCATAGATAATCCATATTTTTGCTCTCCCAGCTCCCAACACAGCTGAATCAGTGATCATTATTGCTCAGATCAGGTGTCTAGAGAGCTGTGAGAGCAAAAAATATGGACCTTGAGGAATGGACTGGAAAGCACTCCACCAAGGCATGTCTACTGGACAACAAACACTGCTCCTGTCTAATAATCACCTTCATAAAGCCAAGCAGAACCCAGTGATTACCTCCAAGCTGAGGGATCACACAGGTTTACATCAGGAGTCGTTAACTGAACATTATCTCACAGAGCATGAAGCCATGTGCATCTAAACTATAAGTATGAACAGAATAAGATAAGTATGAATGCTTTCACACACACAGAGTTTAGTCAGTTTGAATTGAAGCATGGTCTGTTTATCATTCTGGGAGTTTCGGGTGGATGAGTGTGAACACCACAATCACACTCAAATGTGGAGTAAAACAGCTGGTCCCAGATTGCCAGTGAGAGGTGACCTTGGTCTGTTTCTAAGCAAACTGTAGTGAATGAATTGCATTTTTTGATATACAAGGCAAAAAACAAAAACAAAAAAAAAAAACAGAGCAGGAGTGCTGCAGATGTATGACATATTCCTGATATCTGGGCAAAAAAAAAAAAAAAAAAGCATATTTGGGCACAAGGCAGGAACACATCTTGAATGAAATGCCAATCATAGCCAATTCACCTATCAGCACGTTTTCAGGAGGTGGGAGAAAACCAGAGAACCCTGAGAAAACCCACACAGACACGAGGATAAAATGCAAAGACGGTAATCTGAGCTCAGGAACCCTGGAGCTGTAAGGCGACAACACAGTGCTAACGTACATATAACGTTTCTTTACTATTTAGTCCATTTCCTCTGTGTTCATTTGATTTCTGTGATTTCTACAAGCACTTGCAGAAGATTTGTTTACATATTTCTGACCAATGAATGAAGTACTAGTGCAAATAGCCTACGTTTCCATCCACATGTCTTACCAAACATCCCTCAGTCATCCATTTCACTGTTCCTCAGACTAGGGAAAAGGATTAAGGTGCTTTCACACTTATTAAGTCACTGAAATATGTCAGGAATCCGAATTCTGATAAGTTTTATAGTGTTACATGGCTGCGAGTTTGATCCTAATGTGTCCTGAAGTGGCTTCCTGATCTTGATTGTGGGTGGCGTTGCTACAGCAACCTGGAAACCTCAGCACCAGTGTTTACGCTGTTTCTAGAGATACAAGAAAACTTACAGTTAAACATTTAACACGGCTGGACCTGAAACTAACGGTACCTGACAAGTTGAGCCTTGCCCATGCTTCATTGATTAGTCCATCTAGTCACTGTCTCAAGACAGTCTTGTCTGGGGGTGGGGAGAGAGAAAAAAAAACCCCCACAGGATCACACATTCCATAATGCTGCTTAGTCACGCTGTATCTCGAAAAAGGTGTGTGTGTATGTGTGTTTTAGGCTTTTACATCATATGCATAATTCAGAGCAAGGATTAGATTCAGACCTTCCATTAGGAGGAAGCACATGTGAGAAAGACTCACAGGAATAAACAAAAGCAGACACTAACTCATAACAGACCTGATAACTGAAACACAAGAGATGCACTTTACAGGTTTCATTTGAGATATGATGCTTTGATACTCTCCAACCCATACTACATCTTAATGTACTGAAGCAGGAAGAATTTACGCACTTGCATAAGCACTTCCTCTTTCAGCAGAGGCCTACGCACGTGAAGCAGATGGCTGTGTGTGCTCAGCATCATGCTGTGTGTCGGTTACAAGGCATCAAGCCCCATTTCAACAGTCTCCTGTATTTCAGTAGAAATACAGCTGTTGTCGTTCAGCGTTGACAGGGCGCACATGTGTGTCTGGAGATCGGACAACAGAAATAAAACAGGAGTTTATTAGGTTGCATTTACCTTATGGTCCTTGGTGGGCAGTTCTGATTTCCAGAGTCAGATGTGATTTTTTTTGTCCTTTCTGTTTACATATACGTAAGACCTGACCCACACTTGACTGATGCGTTTACATCATTCCCCTGATAAAAATGTGCAAGGCTGGAACCAACAACTTTTAACAAGTCGCATGACTGTGGTTGTAGAAAGGAAGAAGTAATTCTGTTGTTTGCACTGTGATCATCGTGGTCTTTAACCTCTTTGTATTTTGCCTTTAATTTTACGTAGGCACTGAAGTGAGGTCTGACTGCATCCTAGCTCTGCTACGGCCCGAGACATGTCCTCGTAGACGGCCCAGTTTCTGTAGCTACCCTGCAACTTTGCAGACTCCTCTACGCTCTGGACTACCCTCCATGTGTCCTTCACGTGTCTTTTCAAATAATGAATTCTGGCCTAGACTATCATTACATAGTAATGGCGATAAGTTTAGAATTAACAGGAAAATCAGATAGATGTGAGTCAAATGACCAGATACGTTCAAATGCCAAATGTTTCAGATTTAGATTTAGACCTCTTTTGCAATGTGGTCCATATCAGGTGTGAAAAAATCCAATCTGAGCTGTTTATATGTATGTGACAGGATGTATCAGGGAAAAAACAGTTGGAATTGGTTGGCAATGTAAATGAGGCCTTAGTGAGTCTAGTTTAAAGGGCTAGAGAGATGTGTCACTGTGCGCACTATAAAAAGTGCTAAATTAACTAAAACTTACAATTTTTATGTAAATCCAAATGGATTTGTCCACAATCAAGGATGTTTAAGGCTTACCCTGAGATTTCATCCACCACAACATGTCCACTGTGGATGGGCATTTCTGCTGTATACCGAGAAGATGGCTTATCTGGGAATAAAAGCCCTTCAACTGCTTCACAACCACAAAAAGGGAAGTGAGCTCAGTTCTATAGACTTTCAGCAAAGCAAAAGAACAAACCCAAACCCCAGTAAGTCCTGAGTACTGAGTCCTGAGTCCTGAATGTGGCCTGTACAAGAGCAGCAGCAGCACAGTTTAAACCTCCTTCAGGTCCTCATGATGTTGCTGCTGCACAAATCACTAAGCTTCTTATACAATCCAGCTCTCCTAGAAGCCACCAAAACAAGTCAGCTTGGCTTAGATACACTGGTTTAGCTGATGATATGGTTGGTAGTTTGAGTGAGTGAGTGAGTGAGTGTGAGAGAGACAGAGAGAGTGCAGGTGAAACAAAGGAAGTTAGCTAATTATTCTACGCGCTATTACATCCGCTTTGTCTCTTGATTTCTCTTCTTTTCGACTCTGTGCTATAGCGATGGAAACGGCTCACCTGCATGTGTGATGTCGGACAGGTCGTAGTTCCTGGCTGTGCGGGGAAACTCCTTGAGTTTGCGATTGGAAAGCACGAGCGCTCCGCTGGCCGCTGCCTCCTCCAGCGCTTTCTCCACGCTCCTGCTGGCCGCTAGTGTCGCCGGCAGCTGCGCGCCATCCCCAGCAGCCATGAACACAACACTAAACCCCTTTACTCTGGCCTGTTCACTTCGCTTACCGACCCTCCTAAATTCTCATTTCCTCAGGTCTGACTTCCAGCGTGCGACGAGCTTTCACGAACGTGTTCTTATCCGGAAGCGGTGTTATAATCCAGCGGCGGTGCGGCTCGGTAAAGTTAGCTGAAGAGGCGCTCGCGCGGACTTAACTGTCAATCTGGCGACCAAGGGAGGGAGCAGCGCGAGAAGGGAAGGGGCGTGGCCAGCGAAAGAGGAAGAGGAGCGTGCAAGGCATCTCAAACCACTCCATACGTCACACCAGAGTGCACTACATAGGATGTAGAAGCATTAATAAGTGATGTAGAGCACTTATATAGGGAGTGAGGAGCCATTTGGTATTCAGCCCAAATGATTCTCTCTATGAGAAACAGAAACGAACATGTGTGGCGTGGTCCAGCTCAGGGAGAGTACAGAGAAAACAAGATTAAAATAGACCATTAACATTAACTGTGTATAAAATAGACACAAACAACAAAACTACATTTAAAATAGACATTAACATTAACTATATTTGCAATGAACATTACCATTAAGTAGATTTAAAAGACACTAACAAGAAAACTACAAAAACTATAAAATAACATAAATTAAATTAACCATAAATTACATAAATAATTATTATATGTATTATAATTATAATTATAATACATAATATAAATAGATTTTAGAATAGACATCAAAGGCCAGAGTTAAAACTTAGCTCCCTTTATAAAACTCAGCAAAAAATACATATAAAATAAATAATGCATGTAATGAGTGATGTTTATGCCTTTTACCTTATCTATATTTAGATCTTCATTTTCATCTTCAGTAACTATACCCTTGGTCAGAGTCACAGTGGATCCAGAAACTATCCCGGGAACACTGGGCGTGGCGCGGGAATACACCCTGAATGGAGTGCCAGTCTATCACTATGCACACACATTCATTCCTAGGTGTAATTTAGCACAGCCAATCCACCTACCAGCATGTTTTTGGTAGGAAACTGGAGAATCTTGAGGAAACCCACCCACACACAGACAGACAGACACGAGGAGAACATGTGAAACTCCACACACATTGTAACCCGAGCTCAGGATCGACCCTGGAGCTGTGAGATGGCAACGCTGATGCCATCAATCTTCACAACAGCCCATGGACCCCTATCCACTTGTCAGCTCCAAGGCCTCAATGGTCCACCACCATATATTACAGTGGGTATCAGATGTTTTTCTGAACATGCTGAGGGCAAGAGACCATGGCACACAATTCCAGCTGCAGTTTCAATGAAGCGTGGTGAAGTTCAGGTGATGCTCTTTCATGCAATCCATCAAATTAGTTTGCTGTTATAGAAGTGGCATCCATTAGTTGATTTTTAAGAAAGACATCATCACCTGTGTAATTTAGAAACTGTTGTGTCTTTTGGGACTTGGGGGAATTTGTAAGTGTTTCAGACTCTTGGAAATTTTATTAAAGCCCTGCGTGCGACTAATGGTGCTTTTAACTAATGATCTAATTGTTTTTAAAACCATTACCTGAGTTTTACAAGTAAAACAACCATGTACATTCAGGTCCATAAGTATTTGGACAGTGACACAATTTTGGTAATTTGGCCTCTGTATACCACCACAATGGATTTGAAATGAAGCAGTCAAGATGTGATTGAAATGTAGACTTTCATCTTTAATTCCAGGGGTTTAACAAAGTTGCATTAACCATTTAGGAATTACAGCCATTTTTTTTTTTTACATAGTCCCTCCATTTTCACAGGCTCAAAAGTAATTGGACAATTGACTGATAAGCAGTTTAGTGGCCAGATGTGGCCTGTTTCCTCACTATTTCATGACGAATTAAGGATAAAAAGTCTGGAGTTGATTCCAAATGTTTGCATTTGGTAGCTGTTCTTGCAAACTCTCAATATGCAGTCCAAAGAGGTGTCAATGCAAGTGAAGGCGGCCATCATTAGGCTGAAAAAACAAACAGACCTATCGGAGAGATAGCAGATATTTTAGGTGTGGCCAAATCAACCATTTGGTACATTCTTAAAAAGAATGAATGCACTGGCGAGCTCAGCAGCACCAAAAGGCCTGGAAGACCAAGGAAGATAACTGAAGTGGATGAATACAGAATTCTTTCCTTGGTGAAGAAAAACCCCTTCACAACATCTAACAAAGTCAAGAACACTCTGGAGGAGGTAGGCGTATCATTGTCAAAGTCTACAATCAAGAGACGTCTTCATGAATGTAAATACACATGACTTACCTCCAGATGCAAGCCACTAGTAATACTCAAGAACAGAAAGGCCAAAAAAATCTAAAAAAAAAAAAAAAAAAAAAGCCTGACCAGTACTGATGCAAGATTAACTTATACCAGAAAGATAGGAAGAGTAGAGTATTGACAAGGAAAGGAAGGGCTCATGAAAGCTCATGAAACCACATCATCTGTCAAACATGTGGAGGCAGTGTTATGGCATGGGCATGTATGGCTGCTAATGGAACTGGGTCACTGGTGTTTATTGATGGTGTGACTGCAGTAAAGGCCTGGCAAAGCATTCTTTTCACAAGGAAAGAAATTTCAATCACATCTTGATTGCTTCATTTCAAATCCATTGTAGTGGTGTACAGAGGCCAAATTACCAAAACTGTGTCACTGTCCAAATACTTATGGACCTGACTGTATCTCATTTGTGTTTAAAGCTTGAAAATAACAAAGGGAATTTACCTCAGGGGAAACAGGACATGCTCAAGGGCACCAACAGAGTTCTCCAGAGTTTCTGGAGACAGAGAGCAAGTCTAAAAAAAAAAAAATTATTGGATGACAGTTCATTTGCATTTGCATCAAATATTCATGTTGTTACAACATATGGTTTTGTTTTTTGTTTTTTTGAGGAAAATATTTTTTTGAAAAAAGTTCTGCAGATAAGAATAATTTTTGTCAGAGGAAAGACTATTTATAGTCTGTGTGGGTTTCCTCCAGATACTCCTGTTTCTGTTTCTAAATCAATGGGTTTCAAAACTGTTATAGTGGTGAACCACAAAACCCACCATTATCAAAGATATTTATTAGTGAGTTCTTTTAATTATCAGCCCATTCGACTGATCACTTGAATTGAACGGGTTTAATCCAATCAATCAATAACTCAAAAAACAAGCCTTTAAATAGTGTCAACTTGAATCTAATGACAATTTTAATAAAATGTATTCTGCCATGGTATAGATTCAGGACTAAAAAGCTTTATGGATCCAATAAATGGCCAAAATATTATTGTACTAATTTAAAGCAGCATGTATTTATGCCATGTGAAGTGTTTCTGGGATAAGTGGTATTAAAGTGGTTATTGAAGATGTGTAAATGAACGATTTAATGATTGAATAATATTTGTCATTCTCTTCAAGGGTGACAATAGATATAGAGGTGAATGTAACCTGAAAGCTTTGGCTATTTTTAAATTTTATTAAGCAGACTCATTACCCAGCATTACTCTTACATGGGAAATGCATTTGGTAACTTTATAAATTCTACTTGTACTTGTACCGTTTATGACATTCGGTATAAATGTTTTTCCAGCAACACATTAGATTTTGAAAGGAAATACTGGTTATCAGGTTAAAGGAATATTTAGTGTATTCCTATGAGGAGAGTGATGTTGAATCAGTGTCATTTGTAATTAGGATATCTATGGTTCTCAAGTGAGGATGGTTTAAAAAGTGAAAATCAGCGGAAGCCTTACTCCACAGGGAGGATGGAAAGAGGAACATAAGTTCTGAGAGAGCACAGAGGAAGAGAAGGAGGTCTAAAAGAGCGTGAGAAACCCTCATGTCATTATAGCCTTTGTAAAATAGTGTTATGTGAACTTTAAATAAGAGAAAGCCTAGAAGGGGAAGAGACAGTAGTAATCAACTGTCACCAAATCCTCAGCTAGTTGCCTTTTTTTTTTTTACTACTTTGATCACCAGATCATTTATACAGGTAAGTTATGAGTATTATGTTTCATTAAACCAATAGAGACCAGCTTATTTGATGTATATCTATGTGCATTACCAAGTTTACATTCACTTTTTTTGTATAAAAAAGTAAGTTACTAGTGGCTTGTAGTTTAGATTATATTTAACACCATGTAGATTTAAGTAAAACAGAGTGGTTACACAAAAATGTGCATTTCCACCCAAGTAAAATATAAAACATTGATGAAACTTGAAATTTTATTGTGTTTAATTTTTTCCCCCCAAGATGAAAGGATATCAACTTGTTGGGACAGCCCTTTTCCCAACTGCTTTATTTAAACCCTAGATTTTTATGCATCAGCCACAAAATCAAGGCCCATTCTCTGGTTATCTAACATTTTTGCCATTGGTACGTCCTTTTGTCCATCCGTGCATCCATTCTGAGATTTTCATTTGTGTGATATCTCAAAAACCAGTGGTTGAATGTTTGTAGGACTTATATGGGATTATCACTGTAACCAGCAGATGAACTGATTAGATTTTGGAGTTGATACAAACAGGTTTAAGATCACAGCAAGGTCAAATGTCTGAAATAGTTTAGCTTCCTCCTTACTTGAAGTATTAGTAACATACAGGGACATACTAGTACATATAATAGACAATACAAATTAGTAACATGAAGGACTAGACTTGGTGGTGGTGGAGGCATCCCCGGGACTTATTTAGAATAATTTAAATTATAACTCACATTTAGTCACTTCTCTAGATTTGGACTGAAGAAACAATGCTAGTGTAACTAATACTATGTAATTAGAAGTCTGTGTGCATGGATTAGCATTCAGTCATGTTTTGGTTGATCAGTTGCATTTGACATGCACCATTTCTATAAATTAGATTCTTCTCCTTTCATATGTTAAATCTTACCCTCCCTCACATCCTTTTTCTGTAGAAAGTGCCTTTTCTTCTTATCCTACCATTTCTACATTCCACCCAGCACAGAAGAGGAGAAGAACATTGAGAACATCGAGAGAGGGCAGACTATAGATTACCTCAGTGTAGTAAAATTTCAGCAAAGCACACAAAGTTTCCAGTTTATTCCATACACCATGTTCTATTATGCTTATGTTAAATACCAACATCAACCATGTTTCCCCCACATGCAACTATAATATAAGCCTCAACTATAATATTCATACCATACTAATGTTGTGATGACGTCATCACAGCACAGGCCATTGTATTCTGTAAGAAATAACAGTGGTACTGAATGTCAGGCGAGCCCCCCCTCCCCAGTCTGAACAAATCAGTGTCAGAAAGATTTGAATGGTTTTGGTCTACTGAACTGAGTCGATTCACTAAAAAGAGTCGGTTTACTCATCACTAGACTCAGTAAATATCGCCATCTAGCGGACACAATGAAATTAGAATCCCTAAAATTAGAAACTACCGTGTAAGAAGCCAACTACAATCTCGTTTATTATTATTTTTTTTAATTATTATTATCTGTGCATTACGTAAACAGTAAATTTAATTTACCCACGTGTACTTTTTTTTGTTGTTTATCTGCCATAGACGTCATAACCATGAAGGTCGCACGCGCTCCTATTTGAAATGACAACACTGGATTCGGATGGTTTGTGCTTGTAACTTAAAAATTAAACTTTTTAAGTGTTTAAAATTTTTTTTTTTTCAATACTGACTCTAAGAAAACATGCATTTAACCATTTAAAAACATGTTAACCCATCTCAGGCCACTTTAAAACTTTTTTAAGGAATAGAATTAGCAAGTAGGCAAAATGTGTGTAACTAGCATCCATGCTAACGGTATGAGGGCATTAAGGGTATTCTAATAATTTATTTTCAAAGTTCTTCAGTCAATATCAAATATTTAAAAAATGGGACTTATGAATATGAGTTGTGAGTTGTGGAATATTCCATAGACTTTATATTTATATTTCATAGGGGTGAAAGTGTAAAAGTAACAGGGCTGATTGAATGTTGTATGTGACACTAAAATGTACATTTTTCATCATCTACTGTATAACAGCCTACTCATAGGAGAAGTTGTTTACAGAATAGATTCAAGGGATTCACATATTAATGCAAAAAAATAAAAAATTCTACAAGTTTTCCCAAAGAAGTATATTAATGATTATATTATATAAAGTAAGTTATAGAAGTCTTGGACAGGCACAATGCTGTTTTCTGTAGTGATTTGAGTTCTTTATCTGAAACATGCACATAGGTTGTTGTGAAAGAAACTGTACCTGTGTTTAAAATATACCTATGTATAAAAATACTTTACATTACATATTTGTAAATGTAATATCAGTGAGACACAAAAAATTCACCACAATCATGAAATCAACCATCTTTATCTATGTAAATGTTATTTATGCAATATATAATGAGCTGCTCCATTGTTTCCTGCTTCACCTGCATCATGAATCACAGTAAAAACTAATTTCTGGGTATAAATTTCTCCCTGCTTAAAAATCCTGCGTGGTCTGACCGGCTAGCTGGTACAAAACACAAGCCGGGCTGATCAAACTGGTAGACCATCTTTACCAGCTGATAAACACTGCAACTAGTGTAGTCAGTAAAGGCACTTAGAAAATCTCAAAAAACAATTGTTGATCAATTTAGTCAAATCATAAGGAATCTGGAAAATAGCTTACCAGCTAGCAAAGGTGGTCTACCAGTTTAACCAGCTCAGTCTGTATTAGCTGGTCAGACCAAGCTGTGTTTTGGGCATAATTCTGTTTTGCTATACAATTTAGTACAGTTTTGGATGTAACCAATAAGCCCACATTTGTTTATCTCATTAGTATGTGGATTTAGACAAAGCCCTTCTTTTCTGTCCCCCTAAGATGGAGTTGATGTCCAGTTACAAGGACCCACTATTTGTATTCTTGGAAGCCATGGCCAATTGGTATGAGCAATATAATGCTGATTTGAGAACCTGGGCGTAACATGAGAAAGGGCTGTCCATCAAATCAATTCAATTCAACTCAGTTCAATTAAAAACTATGCTCAAGGTTTATTTATTATACAGTGGATAATATTATAAACTTAAAGCTAAAACTCTACTGAAATCAACAATAGTTCCTCTCAGGGTTTCTCCCTGTTGTCTCAGGGAGTTCTTCCTTGCCACCATCGCCTCTGGCTTGCTTACTAGGGATATATCTAAATCTATATCCAGATATCTGTAACGCTGCTTTATGGCAATGTCCATTGTTAAAAGTGCTATTTAAATAAAATTTAATTGAATTTTCCCATGGAATAAACATGCCCATACTAGATCCTGCACATGGAGTGAAAAGTAGCACCCCCTGCTGCTAATGCCAGGCTGAAGCAGATGGGAGTGAAATTGTCAGACCTCTGTGTGTGCTATTGCTTAAAACAGACATACGCAACATGATGGTTTAAATGCTGATGGTGACACTTTAAAACTCTGAAATATTGTGATGTGTGTAGAAAGCCAAATGAAAATGCTTCAGCTGTCAACATCCAAAGTAAAGTATTTTCTTTGTTTCTCATTTGAGTGTTTTATTGTTTAATATTCCTACTTCTAGTCATTCACTTCCACTTATAGAGCCATAGAACTTTCTAGTCCTGTACTTTCTGCCTTCAGAACTCATTAAGGCCAAGTTAACATTATTATAGGCCTACTTGTTCTTGAGTCATTGAGGCTTGGATTGAACCCAATCAAGTCAAGTGACCAGTGAAACAATCCAGTAACTATAAGAATTTATAAATATATAATAACTTCCTGCAATGGGCTGGCCCCCCATCCAGGGCGTGCCCCGAGTTCCCTGGAATAGGCTCCAGGCTCCCCCGCGACCCTGTGTAGGGTAAGTGATACAGAAAATGGATGGATGGATGAATCCCTTGGCTATGATTCATGCTTCTATGCCCCCCTTACTCCTAACCTACTGTTGCTTTTAGGGGGAATATTTCCCCTCCCTTTACACATTGTTTCACCACAGTCTGTTTATTTACAAGGCAAGAACATCTGAACACACAATGATGGCATGATTAAAGAGTGGCTTGTGTTATTTTGGGTACTTGAACTTATTTACTTTTGCTGAATTATTTGAATGCTGTGATTCATTGAAACATTCATCTGAAAAACATTCATCATAGAAACACTGCATCCAACTTCATCTAGCACAAACACAATGATGATGAACTTATTTGGTCAGACCCAGACAGACTTATTGATCTTTTTTTAAACGAGATTGTGTCTGTCTCTTTTTGTAGGGTACACTAATGGAAAGAGTGTGCTGCTACTGACAGACTCTTCAGGTTTCTTTGGGGATCGATCTGTTGCTGTGAGTGCACCGGGCAGAGGAGAAGCAGATAAAGATGATGGTAAGGATGCCATGGCCATTATGCAAAGGATGCTAGGATTGCTCTGCCACTCAGTGGCAGCTCCAGTGTGTGGAGACTTGCCTCGACAACTAAGGACTCTGACAGATAACCATAAGCAACTTCACAAGTGAACATTACACTATCCCATTATAGGAATGATAATTACTTATCCAACATTAGTGGTGTCTATGCCCTTCCACATTTATCTCTCTGACCCTCCGTTCCTCTGCGGTTGCTGAGCTGCCCAGAGAAGTTTTTCTCCCTCTCCTGAAGGTTGCGCTTTGGCCAATGGCATAAGGTGGCTGGGTGCCCACCGATGTAAATCCGGAGAGAGTAATACCATGCCCAAACGTATTTAGCATGCACTGGCCACCCACATTCCACTGTCATGCTTGTAAGAAACACTCTTTACTGTGCCAACTGAAACCATGGTAAGGCAAAGAGGGAGCAGGAAAGGAGGTTCAGAGCAAGGATGAGAAAAAAGAGATAAAAGAGTGGGATGTAAAAGACAGAAAAACAAAGGAATTAGTGTGTGTTGTAGCTCCAGGATATCTGATTTTTAAAAATTCATTTACTGGAGAAGAGTACTGCGATTAGATATGACTAGAATCAGGTCAAGACATAAACAGAGAATGCATTAAAGCCTTGAGCCAGAGGCAACATTCCAGACATTACGAAGATAGGGGTAAGTGGCTTATGGCTTATGTAATGATTAAAAAATATTTCACAAGCAAACTGAGTCACAGAAAGTGACACTGGTTGCAAAGGTCTCTGGTTTGATCCTGAGCTTGGGTTACTGTCTTGTGTGGAGTTTTGCTTGTTCTCTCTGTGTTCCTATGGATTCCCTTTGGGTTCTCCAGTTTCATATCCAAAACCATGCAGGCAGGTGGACTGGCTACTCTAAATTGACCCTAGATGTGAATGAATATGTGAAAGTGTGTGTGCATGGTGCTTGGGATGGACTGGTGTCCTGTCTAGTGTGTATTCTCTCACCTTGTGCTCAGTGTTCCCGGAATAGGCTCCAGATCCACCACAACTGAGTGAGATACAAAAACAGGTCCAGAGAGTTGACAGGAACAAACATCACCATATGACCATCTGGAAATGTCTTTTAATTCCTGTTAGCTTAGGTCCTGTGTTGCCATTTTTTGGTTTTATTCATTCTGTACATTATCATCCTTCCAGCAAACCCCTCAGTCTAGTTCCGCGCCTAAGGCTGTACTGTTCCGTTCAAACAACTGCTCTCCATCAGCTTGCCGTCTGTCTCCACTCAGCTTTAGTTCCCATCACTGCTGTGAAGAACTTGACCTTTGCATGGGCCACCACCCGCAGCTACCAGACCTGCCCTTTACATATGTCTCAGGTAGTACACACACACACACACACGACTAATACACTTAAATGATCACATTCTTAGTTTTGTTTGTTAAAGCATAAACACATAAAGATCCTGGTAATAGTAAAACAGATGATTAAAATGTCTATATTCCATGTAGATGCCAAATGTACACATATGAACAGTATGACTTTAAATGTCACATGCATAATCCTGTAATAGCCTCTATGTACTGTAGGTTTGGAATCCTTATCTAATTATATCAATCCATACTGGCTACATTATACAATATATGGCTATATGTATGTCTGGTATGATTTCTTCTATTTTTCCTTCTACTGTTTTCAAGAAAAAACAACCAAAAACTTTAATTTGGAGCATTCCTTGTTTAAGAATAAGTCAGACAGTGGTTACTGGCAGCATTATCTAATTATAGATAAAAATCATTGGATGGCAGGTTTGTATAAAAGTCAAAACCTAAAGTATCTATACTGATTGACAGTTTGTGGAGTAAGGTATGGTACTTGCATATGATTGTGTTTTTATTTAAACTGTGCGTTTCCCAAACTTACTTGGAGCCTTATGGAAAGAAGACGGAAAAATCTTGCTCAGTAATGCACCCCCAGGTCTCCAGGTCTCAGCTCCGCTTTAAGGAACAGAACCCAAGAGTAACGTATAGGCAATATTCTGATATATTGTGTACATAAACAACTAAGTTATATTTACGATTAATCATGAGAGTACTTTTAATATTTCTTATCATTTCTTGGTGTCCTGGAGTCAGTATTTCAGTTGAAGGGGACTGAGTGCACTTCCACTTTATCTATATACTACTTCATTACCTCTTTGGTTCCACAACACTGTGAGTGTGTGAAGCTGTTTACAGATTAATTCTTTATGCTACAGTGTTATGTGTTATTTTTTCAGCCTCTAAATTTTATAAGTAACTTCCTGGGAAGTGAATGCAGCCCAGTCAGCACCTGTCAGGAAAACAACGATGAGGGTAGAAGGCCAGTAGAAAATTAGCATTAGTTGTAATTAAGCCCTTTTCTCAATTTGTTCACTAAAGAGCAAGCAGCCTCCTTCTGACCATAGTTAGGCTGAATGGTCAGAAATAAATCCAGTCTGCATTGTCAATGATGACAAATCTAAGCATGTATGACTTGATACAAAACAATCCAGTCATACATGTTGTTATGGTTACAATATGTGGATAGGTTTAGCTGTTTTGTTTGTTTGTTTTTTTAAATCAGTGTGTTTTTGTACTCCAGGTTATGAATAATAGTTCCAGAGATGAACATTCTGAAGATGCAGTCATTGAACTATCCACATCATTGGGTCCCACAAAGAATTTCACATTCTCAAGAACCTCTGGGTGAGGCAGAGTTCTTCCTCTTTCTCTCTAAAGTGAACTCAGTTGGTTTTTATAATTATTTTTTGCCACTGTCAGCTGCCAGTCTCTTGTTGAAGAGAAGTGAGACTGTCTGAAGTTGAAGATGACTAGAAAGGCTGATTCAGTTCATTGTGATAGGAGCTATCTGTACTTCTTCCTCTCATGACTTTAGAACTTTCTTTCACTGGCCTTCCACAAGAGTGTAATAAACAGCAATACTTTTTACAGAAGAAGGTTAGCACAGCCACAAAACACATCCTCTCACACACTTACAACTTACATTTACATATATGCTTATATGCTTCTCCAACACACAGACCTCAAGTTCTAACATGCTTACAGCTGCATACACTGCTAACATTTCTCAATATTAGATATACAGTGCCCTCCACTAATATTTGCACCCTTGGTAAATATGAGCAAAGAAGGCTACAAACACAAACACTACAGTATTATCCCAAAAAAAAAAACCAACTTTGTTATATGTGTGGCACAATTATTGGCACCCCTATGAATTCATACGAGAAAAATATATCTGAAATATATTCCCATTGTTTTTTTTAGATTTTTTAGTACACCTGGGTGACTAGGAACAGGAAATTGTTCAACCATGACTTCCTGTTTGACAGGGGTATAAATATGAGGTAACACATAGGCCAAATTCCCTTAGTCATTCATCACAATGGGTAAGACCAAGTAATATAGCTGTGATGTGTGGCAAAAGGTTGTTGAGCTTCACAAAATGGGAAGTAGCTATAAGAAAATAGCAAAAGCATTGAAAATGCCCTTTTCCACCATCAGGGCAATAATTAAGGAGTTCCAGTCAACTGGAAATGTTATGAATCAACCTGGAAGAGGATGTGTGTCTATATTGTCTAAAAATCACCAAGGATCACAGCTGGAGAATTGCAGAAGTTAGTTGCGTCTTGGGGTCAGAAAGTCTCCAAAACTACAATCCGAAATCACCTACGTCACCAAAAGTTGTTTGGAAGGGTTTCAAGAAAAAAGCCTCTACACTCATCCAAAAACAAACTCAAGCATCTTCAGTTTGCAAGACAGTATTGGAATTTCAAATGGGATCAGGTTCTATGGTCAGATGAAACCAAAATAGAGCTTTTTTGGCAATAAACATCAGAGGTGGGTATGGCACACACAGAGAGGTAGCCATATGGAAAAGTACCTCATGCCCATGGTTTAATATGGTGGTGGCTCTTTAATGCTTTGGGGCTGTTTTTCTTCCAGAAGACCTGAACATTTTGTTAAGGTACATCGCATCATGGACTCCATCAAATATCAACTGATATTAAATGAACACCTGACTGCCTCTGCCAGAAGGCTTAAAATGGGCCGTGGTTTGATCTTCCAGCAGGACAATGATCCAAAAACATATATCATAATCAACACAAAAATGGTTTATTGACCACAAAATCAAAGTCCTGCCATGGCCATCCCAGTCCCCTGACTTGAACCCCATAGAAAACCTGTGGGGTGAAATGAAGAGGAGAGTCCACCAGCGTGGACTTCAAAATTTGAAGGACCTGGAGAGATTCTGTATGGAGGAATGGTTTCAGATCCCTTGCCATGTATTCTCCAACCTCATCAGTTATTATAGGAGAAGACTCAGAGCTGTTATCTTGGCAAAGGGAGGTAGCACAAAGTATTGACTAAAAGGGTGCCAATAATTGTGCCACACATATATTTAACAGTTTTTTTTTTTTTTTTTGGATAAACCTATGTTGTGTTTGATATCTATGACAGCAGAGAATTTTTATGAATTTTTTTTAACAAATATCAAAAAGTTAAACAATAAAGAGCCTTCTTTGCTCATATTTACCAAGGGTGCCAATATTAGTGGAAGGCACTGTATAAATATACAATGTGTGTGTATGTGTCCAGAATGAAAGTGTGTGTCTGGTGAATCCTGCTGTAGGCTTTGAAGAGAAAGCTGACAAGAAGAGTATTTGAATCAAAGTACACAAAAGAGTCTACTACATCCTCCAGGGCCCCGACCCAGACCAGGGGAATTGGTGTGTGAAAAGAATGTGTGTGTGTGTGTGTGTGTGTGTGTGTGTGTGTGTGAGTGTGTGAGAAAGAGGCCACGACACAACATTTGAATAGAGGGAAGGAAGCAGTTGAACCCCACCAACAATATGAATTGTTCATTAATGAATCATTTTGCTCTGATCTTTTTGAATGTGCACAAATTCCCAGTACAGCACTAAACAATACAATGCAGCAAACTGCCCAGCACTGAGACCATTCACAGCATGATTTTGTTTGTGTGTTTGTGTGTGTGTGTGTGTGTGTGTGTGTGTGTGTGTGTGTGTGTTTTTGCATAATAGGATTCAGACCAGTGAGCCGTCTGCATGACTCATGGCTTTGCACTCTACCCGGCTTCAGGTAGCACACTCTATCTTCAGCATTTGCTGAGTGTTATGTTACATATTGATTATTTACTAAGGCCTGTGTCTAACACAGCATTGTCCTCTGTCCCCTGATCATTAGTCTCTCAGAGTTCCAGCCTATTTCTGTGAGCTCAGCAAATTGAGCTGCAAGTCCAGCAGGCAGGTGATAAGTTATGCCACAGGTGGTGCTTTCTCTCTCTCTCTATCTCAGCACCTATTATTAACCCTTTCCACTGTCCTCTGAGGATCTGTGTAGGAGACAACCTGATACAGTGGTGAGAGGAACATGCTGTTTTCTTCCTTTAAAATGTTCTTCTTCCTCAGAATGCTGAAATGTAGAATATAGATGAAACTAGCCCAGGTTGAGTCTGGGTTTGTTCAGTTTGGATGAAGAGAAAATATCACATCTGAACATACACTGGATTGGGGATATAGCATATTTCTAATCAACTGATGGATTTTATGCCAGGAACACATAGTCTGCACTTGAGTACCTGAGACATATTGTGTGAAACTGGATCTGTATCAGGTATCAGTATCAGATACACAATACTCTGATGGGTAGACACCTTCCTCTTTCTCTCTAAAGTGAACTCATTTGGTTTTTATATTTATTTTTGCCACTGTCAGCTGCCAGTCTCTCTGTCTAAGAGAAGTGAGACTTGTATGTATTTTAATCCATTTTAAATGTATTTTTGGCATAATTCTGCAAAAAAAAGAGTTACAATTGTAAAGAAAACATTTAGAAGACATTTAATGTCTACTACAAAGATATGAAATCAATGCATATGCAGATAAACTACTCCCCCCACAGTAGTATAAGCTCTACAGAAGCACATTTCGGTGTCACATCCCCAAGCACTATGTTATATGTATAGAAAGCACACATGAGCCAGAAGCTCAGCTTTGCTCAGCTGGGTCTGTACTGAGTCTTAAAAAAAATGGGTGGGGGGACAATTATATTAACCATGATCACTGGACAGTGGTGGATGAACTAAGCAACCATAGCCTGGAAATGTTATAAAGAAAGAGAATGCACAGTATTTAAACAGAATTACAGCTTTGGGTTTGCAGTAGAAAGGACAGCTGTGTCAGCTGAAGTACAGACCAAAAGACCATTTTCAAAAAAAAAAAACAAAAAACCATTGCAATTTATGCATGAATGCACTGGCCAGTCAATGAGCCAAAATTCTGCAGTGTGACACTCTAACGCACACAGAAGCTGGCTAATGGAGCAGCATGAGCAGCCCTGAGCTTTGCTAATGGCAGGGCTGTTTGACAACCCAACCGCAGGGCCACCTGTCACGCGGCCAGCGCTCCACAGCCCCCAAGCCCCCCCCCCCCCCCCTTTTTTTCAAATCTCCCATAGGGGGCGGGGTTTTAGCGTAAGACCCGCCCTCAATACACTTAGCGCAGCTCCTTATTGGCTCTCCTGTGTGTGGGGCACGATTACGTAACTGTAGTGCGCAAATGAGGGTAAACGCATGCCACTGCGTGTCCATCAATATGTTTTATTAATACTCTGAATGAGAAACACGGGCATTTACGTTAATGAAAACATTGGAAAGAAGTCATAAATGTGTTATCTGTCTTTAAGAAATGTTGGTATGGTGGGAATAAGTACAGACTTCAGTGTGAATGGAAAGTTTTGAGGGTAAGCAGTAGAGAGTGTTAAGTTTAACTGCAGGGCAGGATATGAGAGAGAGAGAGAGAGAGAGAGAGAGACATATATACACACGCACACACGTGACTAGGCGCAGATTTGGTGGATGATGACCTCTGTCCTGCAGTAAGGTGTCGGTGAGGAAGAGGGCTGAGGCATGAGGGCTGAGTAACGGTGTGGGGGAAGGAAGAGGAGCAGCGCTACACTGCGCATGGCTCACAGCAACCAACCGGCATTCTGCTCACGCTCGGGGCGACCCGGCTTTTTCCGCCCTCACTGCCTTCTTCTCCCCCCGTGCGCGCATTCAGTCAAGGACAGTGTGTGAATGCGAGCTTATAATAATCAAGTGAGCTATTCGGTTGCTTTGAATGTAACCTCGATTGGTTACATCAGATTACAACAGATTGTCGGGGATTACGCGGCGCTGCGTGACAGTACATCCGCCAAGGACACTGCTCCAGTAGCGCCATACAGCAGAACTGATGCTGGATGAAGAGAGAGAGAGAGATCATCACAGATCATCTTCTGCAAGCAGCACTTAACGTGCCATATTTTGCATCCGCTCGAGTGACCTCCTTTTTTTTTTTTTTTTTTTTTTTTTTTTACACCACTGATGTGACAGTGACTGGCATTCACTGAGACTGCTACTGAAGAAAAGAAGATGAATTATGCACAACAGATCATGAATAAAAAACGGTCTGATTGTGCATCTGGCCAGGGCACATGCCGCATGACCTGGATTTCAGGCTGTGCTTCAGGAGCCAGTTGCTGGTGAAGCCATGAGGAGCTTCAGCACATAAACGGGATACCAGGAGCACCGGGTTCTAGCTGCTCGTTTTCACACACTGACATGTGACTGAAAACCTCCAGACGAGGGCAGAGTCAACGTCACACTGATAAGGACCCTTCTGCTCTGAAGAGATAAACCCTTAACCTCTTTTTTTGGATTGTGAAGACTTGCAACATATAAGGCACTTACACTTTACTATATGGCAGCAGATTTCAGTCCAGGACCAAGTTTCTTTACATGCAGTGAGGATTATTAACACTCAGGAATTTTTTTGCCAGGTGTATATCCTAATCTGCACATACGCAATCCGCTTTCAATGGATTATAATTGTGCTGCATGTTTGAGTGACGTTTTGAATGATTTATTTACCTGGCACTCTGTTTCAGCTGAGTAGGATGGTGAAGTAAGGTCTGGACTTTTGATTTTTGTATATCTGTTTTTTTTTTAAAAATCTGAGTGAATCATTGCTTATCCTGCTGAGTTTGAATTCCCTCACTGCGGAACAGTTTGATCAATTTTGTAAATCAAGTTTACAAAACATGCACGTGATGAACAAGATGTCGGAGGACAAGAACAAGAAACAAACTCCTATGAATTGCTGTATTGAGCCAGTCAACTAGTTAGTCCTAAGTACGACGTTCAGCCATGTGGTCGCTACCTCTCCTTCGTCACACCGATGTTCCACCAAGAGTGACGGAGAACTTCATTTTGTCAGGTTACCGCTTCCCTGACTACAGCCTCCTACAGTGCCTGGTCTCTGCATTCCGGCCTACCAATGAGACTGGAAACTTCTGGACTCATTTCCTCCCGATATTTATCTTCGCCTTTCACTTTGTAGAGATATTTGAGTGGGAAGGAGCCCCGGCCCCTGGGGAGCCCTTCTTTTACCCAGCCTGGAACTATTTCTTCGGGGTTCTCTATCTGCTGCTGGCCAGCAGTATGGCTCATCTCCTCAACTCCATGTCACTGATCATCAGAGAGATCTGCTTCTTTGTGGATTATGGAACCATCAGTGCTTATACTGTTGGTTCTTCTTTGGCTTACTATTACTACATTCACCCACAGGCAGGGGTACCAAAGACTGGGCTTGGGACACAGAATGTATCAGAGGCACAGTCAGAGAGGGAAGAAGAGCCTTCCCCAGCTCCATTTTCCAACTCTTCTTCCTCTATCTTGCATTTCCACCCATTTTTTGATAGCTTGTACATCCCCTGCTCCTGCCTGGTGGCCATCATCTGTGTGTTAACCTGTTGCAACACCAGGCAGCAGTGGAGGAAATACCGCTATGCTGTACGTACCCTCGTTTTCCTTCTGCCCTTCTTCATTTCGTCCACACCAATTTTCTACCGGCTCCTCAGCCCATCACCATATCCGATCTCCTCTCAGACGCCTTCTTCTTACCCGTCACCTACAATGGCCACCTTCTTCTATCGCCACTGCTTCTGGCTTGTGGTGTCTGCAGCCTTTAACATTAGCAAGATCCCAGAACGTTTGTCTCCAGGAAAGTTTGACATCTGGGGGCACAGTCACCAGTGGTTCCACTGCTGCACCTTCCTCTCCATCCTTGATGAGCTCCATATGATCAAGGTCGAGATCCGAGCCCTGCTGCTTCACCCTTCCTTGGTCATAGCACCCACCACAAATCCCCAGCTCCCTGGCCCGACTATCTACTCCACTTTTGGGCTGATGCTGCTACTACAGGGGTGTATAGCTTCTATTATTGTATGGTTTGGGTGGTGTGCATACGAGATATATGGTCCTGTGCAGAAAGGCCTGAAGGTACACTGAGTGAAGCCAAGCCAGAGTCTCCAACGTATTTGGGCCGACAGAATTATTGGTGATATTGTTGCTGACAGTAGCCATTATTTAATCACACAGATTAAATATTAATCACAAGATTAATTCATTTTATTTACCATTTATCAGTCTGGGATGCTACAGTTGAGGCCACAAGGCATAATTTGATATTGATATTGGGATGGCCTGGCTATTTTTGTCTCTTTAAGGTTACCATGTTTGTACTTAGAGGGTTCAAGAATCAGCAGATAATTCAGTCCTATGGGTATTCACTAGCACAAACAAGCATGTAAGGCTTTCCGAGTCTCCTAGGGGGACTTGCTGATACTCTTTGCTGGTATCTCTTACACACACATTTACGCACACATGCCCACTTCCTCCCCTTTTTTAAACAGGAAGTAAAGGAGCTGACAAGCTTCAACCACGGTCTTTTAGCTTAGAGGAAATGAAACGGCTGTGGCTTTATTGTTGATGCAAAATGTACTTGAACAGTGCACACTTTTCAACCCATGTTTCTAAAGCAACTGTACTTCAGCTTGCTCTCTCTGCAACCGAAAGCTGAATAAAGTATGAAGCTAAAATCTTTGCTTATATAATACTGCAACCTATGCATGGCTTTTAGCTGCATTGTTTATACTACGAGAAGAAGGGATGTAATGAGCATGGAGGTTTATAAGTTCAATGTCAGTTGAAGAAGAAGAAGCCATAACATTGTTTCTCAGACATATCAACATGATTTTTAGCAGGGTTTCCCACTGGTGAGCTGAATTTGCACATAATCAACCAGATGTTTTCAGGAAGTGGTGCATTAAAGGGCATTTCAGTGATTATGAGTGCTTTGCCTGTTGTTTACTTAAGTATGAAACCATTATTATTGTTAACTTGCTCCTTGGTAGACAACAATCTCCCTAGTTCTACCTGTGCCCTTCTTTCCATCACTTACCTCTTGCAGCTGGTTTTGAATATTACTTGAACCTAAAAGAAAGCGTAAGATATTCCACTGTGACAACTATGTGCTTAGGTGTCAGTGCTAGACTTGTTTCGGCCTGTGTACAGTTATAATTCCAGGGCAAGGGTGCACATCTAAGATTAGATTCCCTTCTTACATGCTTCTATGTGTCAGTACATGTATGTAGGGAAAAAAGACTCTTAAACTGAAATGCTTCCTGAATGCAGGCCTTGGTGCATATAATCTCTCCCTGATTGGTACACAGTTACTGCATGCTACTCAGCATTCTGTCATAAATCTGTCATTAACAGTCTAATGTAAACTAATGCTATGTTATGGCTGGCTAAAACATCAATGATAACTTAATGACAGACTGTAGAGGGAAGCCTTGCCAGTAACGGTGACTATGAGTACATTTGCACAGTTTAAAAGACAAATTTTTAAAAAATAGAATACAAGTTAACAATGTCTGTAAATCTCAATTGTGAATGTGCCTGCTATATTTGTTTCATTCATTTATGACTTGATAATGAGTCGGTGGTGAGTGAGACATTTCTGCTGTGCAATGGAATGTGTTGTTACTACTCTTTTGTACTTATTCTTGTAAGAAAAAGCAGTAGAATAGACGCATTAGGTGTTAGTGCTAGAAAATTGAAATCCAACAAATTAGGATTTGCTACATATAAAGTGAAAGGACTAAATCATGATGGGGTGTGTTCTTATAGCAAAATAATCAACACCAGGGTGGTGTGATGTGGAGCGATGTTACCACCCCAGTGCTGAATATTTTCCAATAAAGCATTTTCCGAATTGTTTTATACCTCTCATACCACAGCAGTTGGCCAACGGTGTCAATTTTTAATTTATAAATGAATGACACTTTTTAACAGTTTATAGTTAATATTATGGAACATCTGCGAGATAAGTTAGTTCCTGTTATCGCTTCTATGTTACAGTGTCCTCCATACAAGTACCTGTGAAAGAGCTGTTACTATAGAAATGATAACATATTAGAACATTTGACAAATTAGCAAATTAACAAATTAGATCACTATTGTCAGAGCTGTGCTACTATAGAAAATTGATCAACACTTTCTGACCAATCAGATTCAAGAATTCAACAGCGCTGTGGTATAAGCGACATTATATAATGGTCTGTCCTGTTTCAGTAGACATTTCATATCCTCCTAGTTCAGGTTATACTTCATGAATCAGTTGTTTTTTTTATAGTACATTTATGACTAGAGTATGTCTGTACTGTGATGAAATGACAAACACAACTCTGTTATGTATCACAAAATCTGTGGTAGCACCAGCTTTGTGCATAGACTCCATTCTGTTGACTCTTCAAGAATATACTTTTGCTTAGAAAGACTACTGTTCTTTGCCACAATAATATTGCTAATTAATATATGTAATATGTTGTGAAGAATGTTGGAGCAACTTCTTTGCCTTCGTTCTACAATCTTTGTAACATGACACAAAGACCTCATTCTTAAAACATGTGAAAATAATGCAGCTGAGACAGAATAGAATTAATGTTAATATGTCTGTATCAATTCCATACTAATGTAATCAATACAGACATACATACTACTCTGTAGGAAACCTAGATAGTTTGTGCATTACATTAGACAATTATAGGTGTGTAATAGTCATTTATAAAGGTGTCTGGTGTAAAGTGATTCGACCTGACAGATGCAGTTACAGACCACTAGACTTGACAAGTTCTAGTTCTCAGGGTTAAACAAAAAGGCAGGATTGTGATCTGACGTTCCCGGACACGCTATGCTTTATGACTGATTTTGATTCAGTCTTATTTATGATTTACATATGTAGATCATTGTAGTTCTATCTTAATGACTGAGATATAGTTATTCAACTATAGATTAAGAGTTAATATAATTGTATGAGTAGATTGCTATTCCTTTTCATTGTATTAAAAGACTATTATTAGAAATTAATAAATTAAACTTGCTGGATCAACAAGGTCTGTTTGCTGTTTAATGAGTGTTCGTGTCAGATACTGTGTGAAAAAATATGTTTGCTTTGTGAACGGAGATTCCATGAATCTGCAGCGAGTCAAAGGTGTTTTGAATAATTCAAAATTCTGGGTACTTCATTGAGCAGGTGCACGTTTGCATATATTTGCATTAGCTTGTGTGTGTATTATGTATAAATATGCACACAAGCTCATATATATATATATATATATATATATATATATATCCTAAAAACATGTCAGTGGGTTGAATGGCTGTGGTTAAATAGTCTCTAATGTGAGTGAGTGTGTGAATGTGTGTGTGCATGGGGCATCAGGGTATATTCCAGCCTCTCACCCAGTGTTCCTGGGATAAGCTCCAGATCCTCCATGACCCTGACCAGGATAAAGTGGCTACCAATAATGAATGAATGAATATATATATTATGCATGTGTGTGTGTGTGTGTGTGTGTGTGTGTGTGTGTGTGTGTGTAGGCAGTTCAGCTTGGCTGAGTTACAGGAACAGCTGGGAGGGTAAGCATTATGTCCTAGCAACCTCCCACACACCATCTCTCTCTCTCTCTCTGTCTCTGTCTCTCTCTCTCTCTGTCTCTGTCTCTCTCTCTTTCTCACAGTAATATGACACTGCTGGATGTTATGGTGGAGTAAACTGACTCTGGAATGTCAAAAATAGACAGGGGTGTGGGAAAGCAGAGTGAATGAACGAGGGTACATGATGAGGAGACATATTCATTTTCCATTACCTCTTTTTGACCTATTTCAACAGTGGACATGGTAGCATGTTGCTTCAGTTGCAGCTAGAGGGAGACATTTAGCTACAATTAATGACCCTGACATTCTGAAGGTCATCATATATTGTAGATGACTAAAAGAATGTGACATATGTTAGAAATGAAGTCTTGAATGTTGATTTTCAGGGGTGGAAAATACTGAAGTAATTGTACTTCCTTACTATACATAAGTATTATTTTGGCATTTTTATACTTTACTTACTTACATTTGAAATTGAATACTTGTACTCTTGCTTAATTATGTTTCCAAGAAAAAAAACATACTTTTTACTCTTTAGATTTTAAACCTTCTAAGTACTTGTTTCAAATCTCAAAGATGTCTTCTCTCATCTAGCCAGTGTGACTGTATGCTATATGTCAATATCATTTGCTTCCATTTAAGGTTATAGACCAATCAAGTTCATCACTGTAGAAAAAATGATTAAGAATCATGTCAATTTGTCATCTGCAGTGAGCTTCTCATGCTACACAATGTGCTTAATGCAGCTGCTACCTGTGTGCATTTGAATATGGATAAGCCACCAGACTGCAGTGTGGAACTTGAGGATGAGCGCCCTGGCCCTACCTCAGTTTCAATATGCTAGAGTAATCAAATACTCGTACAAAATGAGGTGTCCCCTTTGTCTAACGAGAAGGCCTGAACTCCATCTAATTTGAACCAGCAACTTGAGGTAAGTTTTGCTAATTTGCTAATATTAACTGGCTATATTTAAGTTAGCCTGTTTTCTTTACTAGTGCCAGGTTTGGGTTGCATCCATTGCAGTAGCTAAAATACTAAATACTAAAATACTAAAATTGGCTAGGGAGAAAGTCAAATTTTAACTAATGATATAAAATTGGTTATTTACAGGATATTTTACTTCTGATTAATTCATTAGCAAACTACATAGCATTAGTCATAAATATGACCAGCTAAGTTAGAGATTGTTTTCAGACAAAATGGCAGAGTTTCTTCTAACAGTAACAAAACATGACATTGCTTAATTTTCTTAGTTAAAAACATTTACTTTTTCCTTTTTAACACTTAAGTGTATTTAAAAGTAGCAACTTTTTACTTTCAGTTGACTACATTTTTGGCTGGATACTTCCAGTTTTAATTAAATAAGATTTTGACACATTATCTATACTTTCACTTAAGTATATTTTCTCAATACGTTTTCCACCCCTGTTGATTTTTGAACCTGAACAACTGATGTGACAAAATTTTAAATCCTTTAAAATCCTTTAATAACAGAACTTTATATAATTTAAAAATAAAAAATACAATGTGATCTGTCTACCACAAATAATACTAGACCATATTTTGCAGGGTGACAAATCTGCTCCACATATTTGGGTCACGTGCACAGATCTTAGTGAAAGTAAAGCTTCTAGTTTCTGTATTTCAAGTTGAGGTGAATACTATTTTAAAAGTAAATACACACTTCATTTGTAGTAGTGGCAACAGGATGCATTGACAATCTGTTAAAACTAGTAAATCAGAAGTGATTTTGTTAAGTTCAGTATTAAGCTTAATGACTTTTTCGTCATTTCCTGCTGCAGAGATTAACACTCGTTTCCAACACTGTGATTGGTGGAGCCGAGTTGAGGTTAGCATGCTTTCTTAGCTAACATTGCCAGTGCTTTATCATGCACCTGCTTATGGAGTAGGACAAAGCTGGAAGGTTTCAGAATGCCACGTCCCTCTTCATTTACCTGGCCCATCAGCACGTAGTTTACTCCTGAGACAGTGAAGAATTACAGAATTAAACCTTCATATTGCGACCGGGGTTATATGTGAACAAATAAAATTAGGTTTCTTTGTTCTGCTGGCAGAACAGATAAAACATTTATATGCAAGCTGAACCATGAACACACTGTACCTTTACGCAGCGCAGGGCATTTCGAGCAGGGAACAGTAAGAGTGACAGACATAATTGGGCCTCTCTTGGTGATGTTAAGTTTGCCTGTCTTATAGGTCTTCATGACGTACACATCCACCTCAACACTACCACGGGAGCTTGGGTTCACTGACGTCACCTTCCCGGTCAGCACTGAGAGAAGAAGAAAAGAGGTGAGACAGACAGGGACATGAGAATATTATCTGATTATTTTCTGACAGTAATTTTATAGACATTTGCACGGTGGTCTTACACAGTACTAGAAAGTTGGGAAGAGTATAGAATTTAAATGTAAATATTATCAGACCTTTAGACATTCATTAGGATGCTCCTGCCTGAAGCGTATCACTTTTAACGACTTGAAAATTTGCAAGAAAACTGAAGATAGAAATTCTCGAAGAGCAATCTGGGAAAAGTCTTGGAATTGTTTGAATTTTGTGGGAGCTTGTTTGAAATTTGTGTGAAAGTGAGGAAAAGGCAAACACCATGTCACAATTCAGTTTCTTTTGGGTCGAATCCATAGACTGCCCATCAGCTTTGTAGACAGTCGCTGATGGGCATCAGTTTATGCAGCCAGCTTGAAAATGAACCTTTATCAAAAATCTCTAGAGGTAAAGAATTACCATTTTATGACCACTAAGAATAACTGAAAGTGAGGTGTCAAAGAAAAGGAGTTTACCAAAGTCGCTGGGACAGAAGCTGGTCAGAAGAGTGCCTGTCCTCTTACATGGTTGTGCACACTCTGGATTCTGTACTGCTGTATGGAGAACAAAAATTGATAAGATTGTCTTACACAAATACACACACAGAAAGAATAAAGTACTAATCCTCGGATCTACTCACATTTCTTGTTTCCTGTAGGAGTGATCTTGGTGCTTGTGTTGGTGGCAGGTTTGGTCTTTGGTTTCAGGGTAGTTTTCACACCAGGCTTGGGTTTGGGCTTGGCTTTAGATGCAGGTGTGGGCTTTGCTGGCTTAGTGCCTGGTTTGGCTGTGGCCTTAACACCAGGCTTAGTATTTGGTTTAACTTTAGGCTTTGGAGTTGGTTTAGCTTTAGGTTTCACTGTTGGTTTTGCTACAGGTTTTGGTGTAACCTTATTGACAGGTTTTTGTGGTGGCTTAGGCTTGGGCTTAGGTGTAGGTCTTGCTGGTTTAGGCCTGACTGGTTTGGGAGTTGGTCTGGCAGGCTTAGGCTTCTGTGGCCTAGATGAAGGTTTCAGTGTTGCTTTAGGTTTAACAGTTGTTTTAGGTTTAGGTGTAGGCTTAGTTCTAGCTGTGGGTTTAGGTGTCGTTCTAGGTTTAGGAATTAAGTTAGCTGTTGAGTTAAGGTCAGAGTCAATTCTAGGTCCAGGTACAGTGCCCAGGGTTGGTGTTGCGGTTCGAGAGCCACGTGGGATGCTCTTATAGTGTGCCATGAAACCTGCCCCTGTCAAACTGAGGTCAGACACAAACTGCACCAACAGCTCATTTCCTCTGCTCACGATTGGCCTGTGGAAGAGAGAAATTATTATATGATATATGTTTTTCAAGCTCATCTCTATCTACCGCAACTGTAGTGCATGGGCTATTACCACAGACATTTATTCTGACAAATTTCCTTGTACTTAGAAAACTCGGAATTGACTTATTATGGAAGTCAAAGGCCAGTTGTTAAATTCTATCAATAAACATTTAACCTCTAGTTGTGAATGTCTGTGTGCATGTGTGCTGGACTAGAGTCTCATCCAGGTTGTATTCCCGCTTTGTGCCCGTTGTTCCCGGGATAGGCTCTGGATCCATCACAACCCTGACCAGGATAAAGCAATTACTGAAGATGAAAGAATGATTAAAAGATTGAATTAAATGTGAGGTTATGTGTTTTTTGGTGGTGGGACTACTTTTTCAGAAGGAGGAAATTAAGCCACAAAACTACAGATGAAAGTACCTCCATTTCCACCTGATCACACAGCATTTGGGAACGTGAAACTAACTGGAATGACTTACTCTATGGCTCTGTGTTAGAAAGTTTGATAAATGACTTTTGATGGTAAGACATTCTCCCATGTTTGCACCTTTACTTTTAGGGCTAACAGGGTTGTTGGGCTGAATTTTGGGTAGATTTTTACATATTTTAAACATCTACTGACTGTTCCAACAGCTTCTTTTCTTGTAAAAAGGATAAATGTGCAGAAATTCTTGTCAATGGCAATATGCTACAGATGTGATGGACAGAAATTAGGTTGTAAAATGCTGAAGTATCTCTATATAAATCTATAATAGAATATAGAATGTATATTATTTGTTTATAGACTTCCATACTCTGTGTTAATGTGGATCAAAACCTAGTCTCAGATCTCAGTATGTATAGTGCATCTATTCTTAAAATACCATTAGGTGAACTTACACATTTATACTTCTGTACAATTTCATTTTAAAGTTCTTGACAATTTGGGAAAAAATCTGGGAAAGATATCCGACGATACATTCTGTAGAAATACTCACACACTACCACACTACTGACCCAGAGCAAACAAAAACATCCTCCCTTTCCTATTATGTGGCATCAGTGGACAGCCCAGAAAAAAAATGAGGGTGAAGGGGACTTTAAAATATGTTCATGTGACTCACTCTGGCACTATATCTCCGCAGAATTTGCCTATACGTCGTGAATTATCTGATTCTCCACCATTAAATAGTGCCACGTAGTCAAAGCGACAGTATTTATCTGTCTCCAGGTCCAGCTTCTCAAACTTTACCTCAATCACCTAGGGAATCATACACACACACACACACACACACACACACACACACACACTGATTAGAGGTTTGATACTTCTGTTTGCATTGTAGCTCTGTGTAAGGCTTTTAACAGTTTTGATTTAAAAAAAAGTGCAGGTAAAAACATAATGAGTCTTTTATGTAGCTTTCTATGCATCTCTCTCTCTCTCTCTCTCTCTCTCTCTCTCGTTCCATAAACACATCTCTTCAATGGAGTCTTAGTCTCTGGCATCGCACGTACACATATATGCCTGCATGCATACTCACACACATCCACATCCGCCCAAATGCACACACATACTCACACAAACCAGTTAGCTAATTACAGCTCCCTCATGTCACATAAAATCATTTCACACTGCCAGAATGAAGAACGATGGCAAGAGAGCAGAGAGAGAAAGAGGTGTGAAGTGAGGCTCAACATGCTCACCATGTTGGTCGCTACAGAGATGTGCCAGGAACAGCTGATGCCTGTTGGGTAATTAGAATCTGGCCAGTTTGGAGTCTTCACTGATCCCTGAGGCTTTGTCAACTTGCCACCACAAAACTGATTCTCTGTGTGGAGCGAGAGAGAAATAGTTATCATGCTGAATTTGTGTTTCTGTTCTTATTGATTATAATAATAATTCTTCTTTTTTGGGGTGTGTATGTGTGAGAGGACAGTAGCTTTGGACACTAGTTCTTAAAAACGTACACAAAAAAATTAACTGAAATAAATTGACATATAGAGTATATAGGCCAAACATGAGCCAAAAAAATCATAAATATTATACAATTTAATTTGACAGTTTTCTGTTGTCTCAGTAGTGTTTACAGAAAATATAATATATTCAATCAGAAATAAAGTTCTAGAATCTTTAAGGGTTCTTAAATATATTCATATGTTATATCTAACATAAAACGTTACAGTAGCAGTGCAAATGAATCTTTGTGACATGTTTAAGATTATTAAATTTCACAAGGTGATTTTTTTTGTTGAAAAATCAATTGCTCTTCGAGCCATATGTCATGTATGTATCATTAATCAAACATTTCAGTGTCATTTTTGCATATCTCTGGATTCAATTAATCATAAAGATTTAGGGTTAAAAAATGACATCATTGTTGACATGGTTGAGCAGCAAGCAAAAGCTTCCAACCATCCACATGTGGCTTTCCACCGCTGAAGAAAGCCAGGAAGCCCCGCCCTCCCCTGCCCGAGTCAGACACCATCTCCAGCATCATGAGGTTGGAGGTGGAGATAAGAGCCCCGGGCCGGAACGTTCCACAGAAGCGGCCCAGCTTCTGCACCGTGTACGAGTGACCGTTGTACACATCCACATAGTCGTAGCGACAGGTAGGGTCAGCCTCCAGGTCAAAGATACGGAACTGGAGCATGACCACGTGACCCTCTGGAACCTGTAGGTATGACTCAGTGTTAACATTATTCTGTATTTTTGTGTGCTAATACTTCAGTGGCTTTAATGGCATTACAACACAGCATTTTGTTCAGAATTTATTTCCTGCATGTGTAGGATTTGAAGGTTACAGGGACCAAAAATATTCAGTGCCCACATTTTACAAATAGAAAACTAAATGGGTCAAAAAATATGAATCAAAGATGAGATGTTTCTTTTTTGTCTGAAGGCTGTTCTGTTACATATAAAATTATTAATATACTTAACTTGTTATAAAGGTGTTTAAACAGTAAAACATGATGGGGTCTTTTTGATTTCTCGTGAAGTTAAGAATACAGAATCAGGTCCTGAAGTGTTTTATTCCTCTTATGCCACAGCAATTTGCCAATGATTACAAATTTTTATTTATTTATAAACATTACTTTTTACCTGTTTATAGTTACATTGAAGACAAGATAATTCTTATCACTTAAGTTATAGCATCTATAGAGAGTTTTTCTCGTGAATTTAATAAGAAAAAGATATGTAGTTTGTCAAAAGAAAGCAATGTCCTCTGTCCTGAAGACTTTCCCATGGCAGAAGACTTTCGGACCATTACAATGGACTGACACTCAAGACTTCTTCCATAAATGTTAAATAGACGTCTACTTATAGAAGGTTTCACCATATCACATAGATTACATATTCTTCTTTGTTAAATAACACTTCCACTTGAATAACAAAATCCATTTATTGTTCATTATGTGGATCATCCACCATGCAGGTACCTGTGAATGCGTTGTTACTATAGAATGTATTAGAATGTGTGCATTAATATAAACCTGTGATTTGAATTACAGCTGATACAGTTGATTCTGTTGGAGCTGCAGTTCTAGAAAATTCATAAAAATGTATCCAAACAGATTAGAGAACTCGACGTATTAACTGAGATATACACTGATCAGCCATAATATTAAAACCACTGACAAGCGAAGTGAATGACACTGATTATCTCATTACAATGGCACCTGTCAAGGGGTGGAATATATTAGGCAGCAAGTGAAAAGTCAGTTCTTGAAATTGATGTGTTGGAAGCACTGCCTCCGCCGGCTTGCCTTCTTCCCATAGTGCATCCTGGTGTCTTCTCCAGGTAAGTGACGCACATGCACCCGGCCGTCCACATGATGTAAAAGAAAATGTGATTCCTCAAGCCAGGCCACCTTCTTCCATTGGTCCATGGTCCAGTTCTGATGCTCATGTGCCCATTGTAGGTGCTTTCACCGGTGGAGCCGGGTCAGCATGGGCACTCTGACCAACCTGCTACGCAGACCCATACACAGCAAGCTGCAATGTCCTGTGTTCTGACACCTTTCTATCACAGCCAGCATTAACTTTTTCAGCAAGTTGTGCTACGGTAGCTCTTCTGTGGGTTCAGACCAGACGGGCTAGGCTTTGCTCCCCACACACATCAGTGAGCCTTGGGTGCCCATGACCCTGTCACCGGTTCACCGGTTGTCCTCCAAATTTTGGTAGGTTCTAACCGTTGCATACTGGGAACACCCCAGAAGACCTTCCATTTTGGAGATGCACTGACCCAGTTGTCTAGCCGTCACAATTTGGCCCTTGTCAAAATCACTCAGATCCTTACACTTGGCCATTTTTCCTGCTTCCAACACATCAACTTCAAGAACTGACTGTTCACTTGGTGCCTAATATATCCCACCCCATTTACAGATGCCAATGTAACAAGATAATCAATGTTATTCACTTCACCTGTCAGTGGTTTTAATGTTATGGCTGATCGGTGTACATTCCAAAACACAAACCTGTTACTCAGAATAACAGACTTAAAAAAGAATGTTAAATCTAGAGCTCCTAAGTGTTCTTTGGTTGTCCCTCTGGGGAACTGATATTGTTATATATAGAGCACTGTTTCTCTATTCCCAAGTGAAACCCATTTAGGATGCCAAGAACCCTTAACTGTCCCCTGAAGAACTGTTTTCAAAGAACAAACGATTTGCATCACAACTCTAATGAAAACTTTTACAAATTATAAAAGGTAGAAAAAAAGTAGAAATTAATAAATGGTCGAAAAAAGTAGAAATTGAACTCTGAGGAATAATTTTCAGACTATTATGTATACTTTTTTGGAAACTCTTTCTGTCTTTGATCTATAATGTCTGTCATTCAGTTTGTACACTTGTGATGTGGACAGCTACTCACAGTGATGTACCAGGTGCATTTGGAGTTGGGTTTGTAGTGAGTGGGGAAGTCTTCACTAGCCACAAAGCCCGAATCTGTCGTTAAATGACCCCCACATCGGAAAACTGGTCTAGAGAGAGAGAGAGGGAGGGAGAGACTTTTTTTCACCTTTTTTGTAGAAAAATATATCTTTCCATGTGGCCATGGTGTTGGCACCAGCAGCAGCAATCTAGAAAGGCTGGCTTGCACACACAAACATACTTACATGCACGCATACACACACAAACACACATACAGCGCAGACCTCCGAGAGCCAAACAGCCTCACTCTGTTCCAGAACTTTAGGAAGGGCCACTGAACACACACACACACACACACACACACACACACCCTTAACACTTTAAAAGATTGGTGTTATATGGAGTCAGTCACTACACTGACAGAATGTTTCCTCTCTCACACACTTCTCTCACTCACACACACAGTAAATAATTCAACATGAAACACATTCATTTAATTTAAAGGTGTAATGTGCTGGTTTGAATGCAAATGTATTTGAAAGCATTTTTATTCCTCTCTCTCATCTCTCATATAGACCCAAACACACATAAATGCATATAAAGCAGCCTTCGTTTCAGACGCACATCAAACACGGTGCAATTCAGTGTTAATCAAAGGCAGTTGTGTTATAAAACAGTCTGGTTTTGATACACTTTCATCTGTGTCAGAATGAGAATTTAACAATTATTAACAGAGATCAATCAACTAAGACGTTGTTGTTTTGTCTGGCACAAACCCTGTTTTACCCAAAACCATGTTTAGGGTAATTTTGTGGATCATGAAACAGCCTGTGAGCCTTTTGAAAACTTCAGCTTCGGCTATCGTGAATGTGGTACTGGAGCAGTTCCCTCAAACAGACTTCAATTATTTCTCAATTTAACTTTTCGACTCCGACTATACAAATATTTGTAAATACACTAAAAAGCTTATGGTTGGCTTGTGAATTTATCTTTATAAATGGTAATAGAGAAAGAACACATTTACTCATATGATCATTTATTTCTGTGGATGATAGGTTTCAGAGATATTCAGAGTGTTAAAGGTTGTCTGGGAAATACAGCTTTTTTTAAAGACCCAAAAGAGCAGCAGAAAGAACTTTAATGCTATTAATCATCATATTGACCAATATTCCGCCAGAAGTCAATAACTGCTCACAGCGTGAACCAAAAAATGTCCAATTAATAATAGCTACTTAAATAATAGCTGTTTTAGTAAGACTTTATTAAATCCATTAAACTAAATTATAATGTAGACAACTGACTCTCTCCGTCACATACATATCACACTAAAATAATAAGCTCAACTTTAATGCTTTCTGATCGCAGATGAAACACCAGCAAAACTATTCGTTCTTTTCAGAAAATGAAACGGAGCTCAGTTCTGCAGTAACTCACCAACCCTACACTCACAAATTACAGCACAGTGAATGCATGCATTCACACACACAAACTTGCACTCTCACCTTGTGAAGTTAGTTTGACTTTGTCCTTGCGCCCATCGCAACCCCAAAACCAGGAGGCCCACACACCACACACACACACCACCCCTCATCCTGCTTTTCAGAGAAGAGCGGACGAGGACAGAGCAAGAGGACGCAGGACAGGAGGAGACTAGGGGCGTGGAGAAGGAGCAGGGTGGCTACGTGAAAGGGGGATTGACAAGAGGACAAGGGGGAATGGGAGAGAGGGGGAATGGAAGAGAGAGTGAGTGAAGGGACGGGAAGTTTGGGAATGGCTCCCAGATGCTGTTGGTTTTGGAATGATGGAAAGATATATGCTCTCACACCCAAACACACACCTAATCAAGGGCTGGTGTTTCTGTGTGTGTGTGATTCAGGGAGGGGATGATGTGTTTGGATTTTAGCTGTAATGTTTATTAAATGGTCAAGGTTTCAGTATTTAAACAGTGATACTGATGTTTGTATGTGGGAGCAAAAGTCCACAGACTGAAGGACCAAATGCTTAACTGCCTTCCTATTGGACGTCTGCCCTCCCTCTTTCACACTCTCACTCTTTCTCTCTCTCTCTCTCTTTCAGAATGACAAAAAGAACCCAAAAATATAGAAATGGGTTTTTACAAAGCCACATAACTAATCACAAAAAAATGGCGACTGATGGTTTAATCCCTTTCTGTCCATTCACTTCATTCGTTCACATTAGTAGTAATTGAGCCTCTTTCATTCAGGATCCTGTCTGAGACCTGCATGCTTCTGATGTGAAGTTCAAGTTGGGCAGAAAAACACACACTAAGACCACAGGCACAGGCAAGCTTCTTATTAAACCTGCCTTTTTGACCTGTGTGTCTCTTTAACAATAATTTTCATCTTTATGTGTCTCTCTTCAGGCATACATTGCACAAAAAAATGAAATGTGAATGCAAGAGAACTCTGAGTGTGTGTGTGCCACAATGTTTGTGCCTGGAAAAACCACCGTGTGGCCACGTCAGGACCTTTTTAAAGCTCAGGCCACATTCTTGCCTTATCCTAGAAAAGACTGAGGTTTAGGGCAACAATTAAGATAAAAACATTTAACTTCCACACTGAAGGCCTTTTCCAGTGATCAACCAACACACTGAAAAACAACCACTGAATTTGTCTAGAGAAATGTCACCATGCTATAAAAGGGTGAAAGTTTTGATTTTATTTCATTTTTTTTTTCATACAAAGAAATTCACAAAAATACTTAGAAACCACTCAAGACCACTAAAGCTGAGTACGACATGATTAAAACAGAATGACACAGAAAAGAGAAGGATGTTAGAGATTGTCTGCCCTGTCCTAAGCACTCTTTACACGGTTACTAGTGTTTACTAAGCCTATCATTTTCTTCTCTGATTGCCAAGCACATATAACTAAGGCGAGACACTACAGTGAAAATGAGACCACACAGGCACCACTGTGTTTTCGATGCCCTATGACTGTCCACCATGCTCATATATTCTCCTACCCATCATGCACCTCTGTTACTGAGGATGCCACTGACTAAAAGGCCTTTTACTTTGTATATGGAGGGGAAAATAAACGTGAAGCAATCATTGGCCAAAAACACTTCTGCTGCCAAAGCGACAGAAATATTAATGGGCAATCCATGTGGATTAAACACACACTGCAGATAGTACAAGTACAAATCCCTGGACAGAAACTACACCAGTAATGTATAAAAATACTAATGAACCTCCAAAAAATAAATCAACCTGTGAAATTTGGTCTAAACGCACATGTAAACTGCAGATCAAACATCTGCAAAAGGCAGTGATACTGACCCGAAGCCTGCATATGTTCGCTCGTTTTTATATATCACTACATATAAATCTACTTACAACAAAGTTTTAGTAACACTGTGATCGTTCTCAAGAGGCCGGTCAGAGCTACATAACAATACACAGTCCTGTGAGTTCTCAAAGCTGGAGCTGAACAGAACAACTGAAAGGATCTAATTAACAAATCAGACCATCCACAATGTTGTTGTCTTAGAGTGATCCGGGGCAGTGTGCAGAGCAGTGGTGTCACAGTCTTACAATAAAGTGGCCTTTTTTTCACATTCATCATCTGTCAGCCTTCGCAGCTTTACTCACTACTGACCTGCTTTCAGCTATACAAATAAATACTGTATTTTTACTTGTAGAAAAACAAATCAGAGCATCACTTTAGTTTAAGAATCTAACAACATAATTCCACTCTCCACAGTGTCATTGGTAAACCTCACAACATACTGTACTAGTTTACATTTACATCTTTTCTGAAAAAGAAAAATTGTGCCCAAAAGTCGGTACGCTTGGCTGTTAGTGCTATAGTCTTTTTTTTTTTGCCATCATCCCACTGCTGACATAATCAGCTGTGATTATAAAGTCATTTTTCCCACCAGTCATGGGCTAACAGTATCATATCAGTGTCTCATGTCAGTTGCATGGCCTCCTTTCCTCTCTTCAGCCTCCATTTGTGAGGTAACTTCCTGTTCCTCAACTGCCATTTCCTGATCGCTGAGCTGTCTTGTCATTCTGGCCCGTCCTTTATCTTCCTCATCTTCATCTATCCGATGCTGTGCCTCTCCCTCTGCCTCTCGGTCATCCATGGCTGTGTCTAGCTGCATGCGTTTCTCGCCGGTGGCGCCATCTTCTGTCACATCGAGCACGCTGCACAGCTCCATCTCATGGATCTCCACGTCAAAGGGCGCAGCAGGTGGCACTGTAGGAGGAGATTTGCAGCCCACACATCCCTGCAATGAAAGGGAAAGACAGAGTAAATTTGCCTCCAGTTTGTGCAAATGTGACTGTGGTTCTGTGCTGCATGATGGAAGTTGAGGATACACTAACAGCCATAAGCCTATTAACACAAGACAATAGTACAATGTAAGTACAACAGTAAGTAAAAAGCCTAATAGGTCATAGGTCATTCAGGATAATTATATTTTAAAAATTTAGCATTATCTTGTTAGATATTAGTGTGGTGTTGTCATGATACCAATATATTAACTTCAATTCAAATAACACATTAAATACTGCTGTAGCTTAACAATAGCATAACAAGCCAACATCATAAGTATATCACAATATTAAGAGGCTCTTACCATGGCACTGTTAAATTCTCGAAAGCTAATAATAAATATTTTATTAATGTGTAATTTTATTAACGTCATTATTTAACAAAGAAAAATGTATAATCATTCATTTTGTGGATGTTTCTGTAAGTAGATTTTTATTTAATATTTGTGGAAGAAGTTTTCCTGAAAGTCTTCAGGACAGAGGACTTTTCAGTTTTTTGGTAACACGAAGAGAAAGAAAAACAGAGAGACCACTGAACTGACTATTCACAGCTCGTATAATGTAAATGAAAACAGGAACTAATCTGTTTACAGACGTTCCACAAGTTATTGCTAAATAATCAACTTCAGGGTGGCAACAGTAACTCCTCTTCATGTTGGACGACATCACAACACCTTGTCTTTGATTATTTTTCTAAAGAAACATGCCGTGTTATGTTTTATTCATTACATACAGTATTCCAATGAAACTGTTAACTGCTATTTTCTTCTTTGACAAGAAGCTTCTGTGTATCCTTAAAGCTCTTGTCTGCCATGTTCTGACAGGCTTTACAGACTAACTGACTCTTAGACTTGTAATAGTTGGTGGGATTATGCTCACCCTTACTTGTTTTCACTTTCTTTAATCAAGTCAGACTATTCATGATGAGCAATGTGCTAAAGTAAAAGCCCAAAACAGACTTCTTTACGGAAACTCACTGATATATTGATGGCACGTGGCAGACGTCCTGTGCGGATCCAGGGGTGAACCTGACCCAGCTCCCGCTTCTGCTCCTCGGTAAAACGAGGCTGATGCTTCTGCATGGCTCTCAATGCAACACTGTCCTCACTTAGCACAGTCTCTCTGTCTCTGTCACACACACACACAAATTGAATTAATTAAGTGTAATCAAAACTCTAGTGTGTTTACATAACATATGAGTGAAAATTCAACTCGAGCTAAAGTATATGCCTTGGTTGCATGTCTTAAAGGAATTGACAAAACAAGCTAAATGTCCCATCATATGCAGTACAGGTTTTGTATTCTGAATGTGTCTCTCCATCAACTTTGATGTTTGTGTGTCTATGTATTTTATTTTTTTAACCTGATGGGCAGTTGGTAGGTCATCATGATCTTCTCGTCTGTGTCGGCCATAAGCAGCCAGATGGGATCCTGCAGTACACACTTAATGAACTGGGCCTCTCCGTTGCCCCCTGCTGTCTGCTTACGAGAGTGGTCATTCTCCGACGAGTCTATACTGCCGAAGTACTTGCTCGTGTGGCTGCTCTGGCTGCTTCCTGTAGGGGAAGCAAGACACCAAGTTATTCCCACATGTAACAGCATTAGTACAAAGTGAATATTGAAAATGCTATTTTTAGTAACAGGAGAACTTATTTAATCGCTTAATGTAGCCTTCCTCACAAAAAATAACCAAGATTATCGGTAACAATGTCCCCATGGTCATACCATCACATAATAAATGACCAAGGCTTGCCACAGTTACCACAGTTAAATAAAAACCCATAACAGTTTTTACTGAGCAAGCCTTGACCATGGCATTTTGGGGAGAAAAAAAAATTCTTCCATATTAGACATCAACCCAGTATCAAAATGTGTTCTTCAACCATATAGCAAGTAGTGTCATAAATAATTAATATTTTCTAACCATAGTTAATATGAAGTACCACAGTAAATTCATGGTTGAATCATGGTTTAGACCTTACCCATCAATACTGTAAAGTACCATAGTAAAAACATATTAAGCTATAGTAAATTGTAATTGGAGTTGTAATAATAATATCTATCTATAGAAAATAAAAAAAAAAACAAAACTTAAACTAGAAACTACAGTAACTTGTAGAGAAGCACTTTAATTTTCAACCACTACTTACTCGTTCCACTCCCAGAACTGCTGCAACCATTGGAGCCAGACCCTGAGGAACCTGAGCCAGATCCTGAGGACCCTGTGCCTGAGGACCCAGAGCCCGAGGCGGCTGAGCCTGTGCCCGATCTTGAGTCCTCCTGCAGCAGCAGGTCAAGCAGATCACTGGAGGAGGACATGGCATCCTGATTTGATTCATTGGCTTCTCCCTGGGAAGAGGAATAGTTTCCACTGATTTAGACTAGCAGCAAGAACGCACTCAGATTTCACTACGTGGCTGGAGGTCACTGAAAAGAATTAGTGTACTCTACTCTTTTAAGCTCTGTTATTTTAAAGCAGGTTAAAACTAGGATCATTATGATAAGTAATTCTGAGAATCTTCACTTAATGAAGTACAACCATTTTGTCTCAGACAAATAAGTTCCCATTTTCACTCAATTTTTATGTATTCCAAAAACAGTGCAACTATTCTCACATTTTCATTCTCTTTGGAGTCTGCTGCTGCGCTTCTCTGATTGGCTGCTGCTGGTCCTCCAACCCCGCCTCCTTGTCCACCGGAAGGAGGCGTGGCCTGCTGCCCAGAGACCAGTGCTGTCGCTGCCTCAAGCCGACTGGTTGGTGACTCCTCCAGCTGAAGCAAATTCAGAGGGGAGGAGCATCGGGATTGGAAAAGGGGTGACTCTGTCCCTTCTCTTTCCACCCCTCCTTCCCTCTGGCTGCAGGACTGAGGTGTACTGCAGCGGGATGGATTTCTTGGGGCTGGTGTTACTGTCTGAATGGGTGCTGGAGGGGGGACAGTGCTGGCTATGGGGTATTGAAAAGACACACTGGGATTGTAGAAGGGCTGAGACATAGTTGCAGTACCAGGCTGGGCCACGGTTGTGCCAATTTGTGGAAACATGTAGTTGGGAAGTACCAATGCCATCATGGGGGGCACCATGGGAGGTGCCACCTGAGGATTCTGAATGGGAAAGCGAAGGCCTGTATGCATGGTGGGGTCAGTGATGGGGTGAGAGAGGGGTGGGTAGAGTGGATAAAGGGGCAGCATGCCTGGTGGATAGGGCACAGAAGGCAGGCTATTCTGGGAGCCCACTGAAGGTGGCCAAGAAGATGAGGTTGTTGGAGGAGCCATAGGGAAGGGAGTGTTAGGTGCTCCATCTTGTGCAGGAACACCTGTGGAGAGGCTTCCTGTTGGGCCTGACAGTCCTAAAGAGCTTCCCTGCTCTGAGGTCTCCTGATGTTTCAACCTCTTACCACCTCTACCACGCCGACGACCACTGTTGCTCATTGCAGGGTAATCACGTGAACAGCGTGCACCTGAGAAAGACAGAGTGAGAGGGAGAGGAAGAATTTTTTTCAGACAAATTTTCAAAATGGTATATGAAAGCACAAATAACACAGGGATTCCATCAAAGGCTAATGCAAAAGTAACTTCACCAAATATTTAAAAAAATGCCACTGTCAAATTGGCATGGGAGGGACATGTCAGCAAGAGGAGTGACATTTTCATCATGACTTTGCATTCTGGAGACATAAAGGTCATACAATGAAGGCAGATAACAGTCAGTGAGGTCTGCCTGTGAGGAAGCCTCACCAAACCAGGTGCTAATGGCTGATGTAAGGATTGTTTTTAATTGTTTTTAGAATTGCACCTGTATGGCCAAGGGTAGGAACTTATGGCCAGCTTCTGTAAGAAATACTGTACATCCTTCCTGATTAATGGAAGAGGAATCAGCTCAGGGATGATGGTGTTGAAGGCTGAGCAGAAATAGAGAATCATGGCATGTGTACCTGGGGAGTCCAAATGCTTTCTTAGAAAATGAAGACTGTTGACTACATCATGTACGGATCCATTAGTTTGGTCAAATTACAGGGGTGAGAGTCACTGGTCTATAATAATTAAAGCCAGTTATCTTTGCATGCACACACACACACACAAACACACACACACTCAACCCAGAGAAAAGCCAATTCTACTCCCTTTGCAATTTTCGCACGTTTCTTTCTTTCTTAAATTGCTGCTAAAATAAAATACTGTATTGACTACCTGCATTTTTGCTGCTAACACTGTATTTATATAAATATTGCATTTTTTTTTGTCATTAATAAACTCTCTACCTGGCTGCTACCCCAATAACTGCTATGTCCATATATGGTATATGCTTATCTGCCAAATACTACTGTATGTCATAGTATGTTATGTTTACATTCACATTTTATTATTATATTGTTATATCTTTTTGCACTACCTGTTACATCTGACACTTATCACACTAGAACTGTGTACTGGTCGGCACTGCACTGTCTCTTACTGTGCCTACTGTCCTGTTTTAGTAATAATTGTATTGTCGTGCTGTTTGCACACTTTTGCACACGTGCACTTTATGTATTCCTGTGTAGGCTTTATTTAGTTCTGTGTAGTCTCATATAGTTCTGTGTTGTTTTATGTAGCATCATGGTCCTGGAGGAACATTGTTTTGTTTCACTGTGTACTGTGCCAGCTGTATAAGGTTGAACGATGGATGTCTTAAAGCATACTGAAACAGTATTCAGCTCAAAAGATCAGTTAGGTATATCCACAAAGACAATGGACAGCTGGTCAGCACAGTGCTTAACAGTCTCAGATGAAACAGAATGTCACCTCTTTCTCTGTGATGGTGAGTGGTGAGGTATTTGTACAGACGCAGGGCCGGAACAGAAGGTGGACTGAAAAGATGACAGACTGGACACATGAATGGCCATCTGTTTTTCAGATCTGCAATAAATTCATTATGTGTGGAGGAGATACGGACAGGCAAGGGTGATGGTTCCTTTTGTAATTGGTGATGGTCTAAATGTCTTTCCTGGACTAGGAGCAGTCATTTGCAGAAAGTTATTTATTCAGCATTTCAGACTAGTGGTGTTTAGGGAGGAAGCATATTCCTAATTTCCTAAAAATTTCCTAAAAATTCCTAAAAATTTCTCACATTTGTATTTAGCGTTCATGAATTTCTTTCTTTCTTTCTTTCTTTTTTTATTTTCACCCCATTTTCTCTCTTGATCATTTGCCAATTCCTACCTACTAGCTAGTTATCCCCTGTCATATGACAGCTAACCAATCAGGAAGGGTGAAGGCTACCATATGCTTCCTCCGAGACACATGAAACCAGTCACTAAATCTTTTGGAAACCGCTGCACATGTAATTTCACAGGGCAGCTGAAAACAATCGGAGGGAAGTGATACATGAGCGTACATGAGCTCACAGACGTCCACAATTGGTTAGTGTCACTCTGATTGACAAAGGATAGAGTCATGCTGTCCATCTCAACCAGAGAGTACAATCAGTTTTGCTCTCTTGGACGCCTGGACACGGACAGCTGTGGCATCATCAGGATTCAAACTCAGATGATAGGGTGAACCCTTTCTACTGCACCACTCAAGAGCCTACTTTCTTGAATTCAACCTTGCCTCAAGTCCTGTCAAAGTCAGATTTTTTTTGTAGGAAATCCACTGTCCTTGACAAAAACTGATAAAGAACTAACCAGGTAAGTGCATTCATCAATACCGTGGGGTATTTGATTTATGTGATGTCCTACCAAGGTTGTGTTGTAGGTCCTCAATTGCTTCTTTGGCAGGAAAGAGCCGGCATGATTGGAACATCAGAGAGGCACGTGTTGTGGTGTGAGAGGCATTTTTATTGGACCAAATTCTGCCTTATCTAGTGTCACATTTGATGTGTTGGTGGAGTGAGTGGCGGTCCAGTTTCAGAGTGTTATGACTGAAATCTCCCGTTATATAACGTCCAGGTGGGCTTTTCTCTTCACAAATGGAAGATCATTAGATTATGGCATGATGTAAATCCAAGACAGTATCACAGAGTTAAATTCACAGGGTGATTAATATGGTTTGTATTTCAGAAATATTTCCTAGATTTTTGTGGAACACGTTTGACATAACAATCTTGCCTCAATTTATACAGACACATACACTCCCACTGCAGCATCAAGGATCATGCCGTTCAACTACGTGACCATGAAGTAATAAACCAAGGTTATTTGCCAGGATTTTAAGTTCGCTGATCTTGTTACAGACTAAGGACATGCTTCCAGGAAGCGGAGATGGTAAACCTCTCTTCCTGAATCAAACCAATACGTTGGTGCGCTTTTCTTTTCAATCTCCTTCTGTTGATGGGTCAGTGCTTGTGCATTGTGGCAGTGCATTTCAGGAGCAGTAAAAAAAATTCTGCAGATTGTGTCAGATAGTGCGTTGGGTTGATGGCATCTATCTGAATACCTGATATTTAAAGCATTTCCTGTGAATAAGTAATGTGAATGGGATTACCTTAACTAAAAATACATACAAAAAAAGACACAAGACGAGGCACTGAAACACAGGCATCATGGGCGCCGGAAGAGATATAAGAGTTTGTAAATCTCACTTGTCTTTTTCTGTTTGTGTATGCACATGTGTGTATGTACACTTATAACCCTACCTCTAGTGATTGGCGTGGTAGTATGCCGTCGAAGTACTGAAGTTGGGTCGAACACTCTCAGCTGACTCAGATCCCTAAACCGACACATGAAGTTCTGCTCCTCTTGCTGAGTATGTGCAGAAAGCACCTCTTTGGTCAGTCCCAGCCTTCCTCCTCCACTTCCTCCTGCTGCTGCTGCTGCTACTCCTCCAGCTCCTCCTCCTCTCCTGCCTCCATCTCTCTCAGTTGTAACTGCAGGGCTCGGCGGAGTTGGGGGTGGGGGCAGAGAAGGGGCAGCAGCAATGGCAGGAGGAGGAGGAGGTGGAGGAGGAGGAAGAGTATGAAGGACAGGAGGAGCAGGTATAGGAGTTGTAGGGGCTTCCTCCATTACAATGTCTAACAGAGAAAGAATAAGAGTCTATTAATAAAACTATAAAGGTGCATATATACTTCACTTTCACCATGTGTCTGTGCACACGCGCACCTGATATGCGAGCGGCATTGTTCACATACTCGCTTGCGTATCTTACGTAAGTCTGGAGGACCAAAACCGGCGGCCACTAGATGCCACATCAGGGCCAAAACATCTCCGTCCAAGTTTTCAAGTCAGACTATAAATGTGTAGCAATTTCATGCACGGCAATATTAAACAGACTGATGAGCTCCGTTTCCCTTGAAAACTTTCTGCCATGGGTGTGACTGTTGTCATGATACGCGTCTCAAATCAAAACCCCTCACCGTACATTCAAAAACATTTACTAATCTAGAAAATACCGGAGACTTTCGGTAGGTTTAAGGGGTTCTTAAAATTCAAACAATAGTTGTTTTTTCTATTACGGTTAGTGTTAGTACTCAATAATGGTCTAGAATAGTATATAAGAACGTGATTTAAGATATAATGTTAGTTTGTTTATTCAGTAGCAGATACATGCGTGTACATGTAGTAAACAGCACATATAAATCAATATTGAAAATGTTATGACTAGACGGAATGACACAGTCACACACACAATATATAGAATAAAGCTGCTCACCTGACTCTGGGGGTTTCTTGTCTCCCACATGGACAATGGTACTGCTGAAACTGCACTGGGACGTTACTGATGCTACACTCTCTGCCTTACTGTGTAAAGTCAGGGCTGGCAGTGATGTACTCTCACTAACCAGAGCTACTGACGGGCCTAGAGCACACAAACACACACACGCAAACACAAAGACCAACTTACCCACAATACTCCAAATTATAGCAGCAAATGCTATCCTACACTATTTGTGTTTTACTCCTTTAAGTCACTGTGTGAAATGGGGCACTGGATGATAAACGGTGATTACCTTTAGGGTTGCTGGGGGTGTCTTGCTGCTTATCATCATCAGAAATGGAGGATGCAGTACAGGAGGAGGAGCCACACTTCCTTTTTACTGTGTTTGGGACATTACAGCTCTCTAGATACCTACAGCCAAGATTTATTCTGTTATTGTACATACAAAACATTATTTGAACACTTGCTTTATTACTTATTAGTCTGCATCACTGAAATTGATATGGTTGATTTGCTATATACTTGGTCTGATTTGGTTTCACATTGCACTAATTAAAAAAAAAAAAAAAGCATGCTAAGGGGTGTGTGTGAAGGGGCAAGGCTGGAAATATCATCACAAAAGTCTTTTACTCAGTAATCAGTATTAAATAATCAGTATTGTTATGAACCATGCTATTCCTGATTTATTTTTTATCAGCTTTTTTTTTGTTGTGTCCTTTAGCACATATATCTAGAATACTTTGTATTGCAGTCTTCTGGCATTCACTTTAATAAATTACTGCCTGCAACCCAAAATGCACAGCATGTTTGGTTCACTTGTGCATTTGGTCGAAACAGGGATGAATCTTATTTTCACTGTGTGGTTTGACTGGAAGATGTCTGCCCTAAAGTGTAATTGCTATGTTCACACAAAGCATACAGAGGTTCTGTAAATGCAACAGGGATTGATTCACAGATTAAATCCTGCCAATGTGAAAGTGCCCTAAGAGCACATGAGGACAGGAACAACAGGAACACGTCTGACTGCACACACTTACCGTATAATGCTATCTAGGCAGTTGATTTGCTGGTAAGAGTACGCACTGGGCGGGTCCTTCCTCACCAGCTGAGAGAGGACTGGATCCTTTGAGGGTGGGGCCACGTCTGACACAGTGTCCACTACAGCTCGCAAAGAACCTGTTCAAAGAAGAGAAAACAGTTCTTGCATAAGCAACTGCTAAGAGAAACCTTGCAAGTAAATATCTTCTAGGAAATAGCTCATAGTGTAGATTGTCAGTTTTGTAAGTATGCACGTGTGTACCTGTGGCAGTGTGTTTCCTAGGAGGGGGACGGTTACGGGACTCGATAAACACTTGTTGGCCACTTGTCTTTACCATGTGAACATCTTTACAGATCTGCTGGAAGGTCATCTGCTCAGAGAGAAAACAGACACACAAAGCCAAGCTTTAACAACTAGCTCTCTGTGGGCCTGAATATGTGACTCTCTATCTCTCTTTACATCTTGCCTAGCAACTACTGTGTGTCTTGAGACACGATTCATGATTAAGGACATGTATTGTTTTTTTGTTGTTTTTTTTTTAACCACAGATGATTAATCAGATGAATAATAGCTATTACAAAAAATGACAGTGAAATGAACTGGATAAGAAATATCTCGTCCACACCAGCAGGCAGTGCTACATAAAAGACTATGTATTCCCCCAACGATAGCTACTCAAGGGTGTTGCCCAAGGTGTTGTGCTCTTTGGCACAAGCCTAACAACTAATTTTTCCAGCAGGCTGAGCAACCAGGAACCCACAGTTTCCTCACAGTCAGATCTATCTGCATGATTGACCACTGATCAAAGAAAGGCTGATGATTAACGCAGAAAATGAAGGCCAAAGTCAGCAGCTCTCAAATCCAAGTCATTTCATACCTTACAGTCCTTAAGCTGCTTCCTAAGTCAATTCCAAGTCAACTCCTAAACTGGGTCTTAGATAGAGGAGGAAGATTTAGGCTACTTTAATGACTTGATTGTAGTAGGATAGTGTGATTAATTTTTTTTAAATGTTGCAAAAACTAGTAGGTGGCCTATTAACCTGTCAGAACATGCTGACTTACAAGTCTAAATCTCATAAACTCAGCTCCAGGTTGAGTCAGGTTATAGACAAGCAAGTCCAAGACCAAGTCAAATTACAAAATGTGTGGATTTTAGTGCAAAATCTCAGGTAGAACATTGCTGCTGTGTATGTGTGTGTTGACCGGTTTGTGTGTAGCCGGAATTCACAGACTGGTTTACGCCCACTTTGAGTTTAATTCTGAATACAGATACACATAGTGTTTGGAATATTTAGAACACTAAACTGATATAGAGTGTATAACTGTGATACACTCCTAGTGTGTATGCGTGTGCTGACCGGTTTGTGAAGTTGAGCTGGATCCTCCAGAGTGGTGCCGTTGCTCTCTGATGATGAAGTGGCACTGGGTTGCAGCTCATGGGAGCCGTTACTTGCCAGACTGCCATAGCCCTGTGAGCTGCTGCTGTGTACGGGCTGAACCAGAAGCCGGTGGATCTGCTCGCTGAGATGTGCGATATCCGGAGTCAAGGTGCTCTCCTCCAGAGCCCTCGGCAGAGTGAACACATCCTCATTCAGTGGAGAACTGAACGAATGGAGGGACAATGAGGAAGTCAGAACACAGAAGAAAACATACATATGTGTATCTTTGACTGCAGACTGCACAACAAAACAAACATGGACAGATGATCAATGTATCACAAATACATTCCTGAAGATCTTCAAAAAAACTGATTGTCCTTTGATTCAGATAAACTGATTTCCAGTTCTGTTCATCTACAAATACTCTGTGTGTCCAGAGATATAAAACTGTTATATATAAAACTGTTCACGTAACCATGTGAAAGATGCAAGTCAAAAGGGAGAGTCGTCTGTGTGTGCGTTACAAAGTAAGGCTGTGGAAAGGTCACTGTATGAGTCACTGTATATTGTTAAAATTGATTATGGAGTAAAGCTGTTCAGGGGATAACATGACGAACGACAGAGGGGATAAGGAAATAATTCTGTGAGAAACATCCTCAGCATTGTGCCTATGTTTGTCTGAAAAACTGCACATGGTAGTGCATGTGTTCTTGACTGGTTGATGTGGGTGGATTGTGATGAATATTACGGATGGCTGTGGGTGTGTGTGCAAGTAGGATGCATATGGACACCTCTGTGACAGTGCACACACTGTGTGTGTGTGTGTGTGTGTGTGGGCATGTTTTCTATATCTTGGTCAGGACCCAATGTCCCCCCAAGGATAAGAATATCTGAGTTTTACAATACATTTGAAAATATTTATAATCAGATTCCACCTGTTTTTTTTTGTCTGATTACTTGACTACATGAATTCAGAATCAGCTTCTCTGTGAGTTTGTTTATAATGTACCCAGTACTGATTACGTCTGTATTCATTTGCAATCATCACCATGTTGCATTTCATCAGTAATCTAAACACTGTTTTGTCAGGGGGTCACAGACATTTATGAGCATGCTGAGGTCCTTACGTTCGGACTTTGTGGCGACCCACGATGAACGCCACCTTCCTGCTCCAAGGGTTAACAAAGGAGGACCAGGAGGTGTCTATAGTCAGATACTCTCCATTCCGGGCACACATTCGCAACGGAGAGTGTTCGAACGGCTGCCCTGCAAACTGCAGAACTACAGAGAGACAAAATAATATCAGTTTTAGTCTATGCATTCTACTCTTAGATTCAGTGTATGCAAATAAGAACAAAAGCACACCCTCTTTCCATTCCACAGTTTACATTTGATGGCATTAATTACAGTCATCTGAGGAGTGAAGAGATTCTTCAAAATTTCTCCTGAGTGCGAGAAAATGATTACTGTTACTAAAGGTAGTTCTATAAAGTTACTCAGTTTTTCCCACATGGCTTTTGGACATCGGCTTATTTCTTCTTATTAAATGATAATGGCATAGTGGAATTTTTAATGCGCTGTCTGGCACCTGAGATTAGATTAACCTAATAAAGAATTTTGTGTCTACATATAAAACCATGAACTTGAAAAAAATGTGCACTTTCTTTTTCAGACAACTGTATTAACATGTCACTTGCCCCTTTTTTTTTTTTTTTTTTTAAACTAATCTTATTATATTACCAGTCTACCTATAATTGCCTTGGGAATATGGCAGGCAAAGTCCATTAAAACTTAAAATCAAACCTGAGAGAAAGAAAAAGGGAGACTGTAAGAAATAAAAGAGAAAGATGAATAACAGTACATTACACAGCCACTAAAAGTGTTCTATATTAATATCACCATTGGCTAGTCTCTTTCTTTTATGCAGTAAAACCATTAAATCATTAAAAAGAGAGGACTTAAAAAGAAAAGAGAGAAAGAATAATGACAGTAAATTGCCATTAAAATGGTCACACACAGAAATCATCATTGGCTGCTCTCTCTTATTTAGTAGTACAACCATTAAAGCCTGAGGGTAAATATTCTATACATAAACCAATTCATCCATAAATTACATCCACTACTATCAGCATATTCATGCTGCATGTATACAGTGGTTTGATCGAAAAGGATCATAAGGTTTCCACAAACTTGTGGAGTCCGTGCCAGCTTGAGTGCACACTGTCATTAAAGTAAAAGAAGACATACCAAATACTAAAAACCTCTGAAATTCAGGTAAATATTTCAAACATTCTAATATTTCACTCAAGTTGTTGTCAGTAATATAATTTGCAATGAAAATTGTTGTATTAAATTAGAAAAGAATGCAAAATAGCAGTATTTTCACTAGCGCTCTCAGACTTTTGGACCCCCACTGTACATTATATTATATGAATATATTTGATGAATTGCAGCTGTATCTTTGTCAGCAAACTGATTGTCAGGACATGATTTTATTTCATCCTGTCTATTAAGTTTTAGCTTCTCTTCACTGTCTTCCAGTTCATTTTAGGATTGGCTTTATTGTTTGTTTTTCAAGCCTTAAATAGACCAGTCCCCGGTTACGCAGTAGACATTCTTTTTACACATACTGCTTCTAGACCTGTAGGGTTCTGTTCATAGCCGATTGTTCTTGGCTAAAAAAAGAAAGGTGATCATGCTTTTGCAGCCCCTGTGCTGATACTCTGGAACAGTCTACCTCTAGACCTTGTCTAAAGCATTGAAGAGTGGTAATTAGCTGAAATATTTGTTTAAATATAGCACTTTGTTCAACAGATGCTTTAAATGTGCTTCATAAATTGAATGTACTTACACAAACAAAAACATATTGTGTATGCATGACTCACTGACTAGACATACACTCGACATCCTATATTTTTTAATTTCAGTTTTACAATCTGGTTATAAATCAAATGAGCAGGTTATTATTTTTAAAGTACTCTGCTGTCTGCAAGGTGAATCATAAATTCTTCAACCCAGTTATCCCCATCCCCTCTGTTAAAGCTACACTCACTGTCCACTTTATTAGGAACACCTGTACACCTGCACATTCACCTCAAGGTTTGGGGTTTTGTGCATGCTGAGATGATTTTTTGTTCACCACGGTTGTAAGGAGTGATGTGTTGAGCTACTATATCCTTCCTGGCAGCTCGAACCAATCCGGCCATTTTCCTCTGACCTCTTGTATCAACAAGGCGTTTCCATTCACAGAACTGTCTCTCACTCAATGTTTTTTTTTCTGCACCATTCTGTGTAAACTCTAGAGACTGCTGTGTGTGAAAATCCCAGGAGATCAGTAGTTTCTGAAATACTCAAACCAGCCCATCTGGTACCAATATGTTTTCTTCATTCTTATGTTTGATGTAAACATTAACTGAAGCTCTTGACCTGCCTCTGTATGATTTAATGCATTGTGCTGCTGCCACATGATTGGCTGATTGGATAACTGCATAAATGAGGTGGAGCTGAGCCCTTTTCTAGGTGATGGTGGAGGCAATTTCCTGGTCAGTGAAATGTAAACAGAAGCACAATAAAGAAAATAACAGAGAAAGAGAGAGAGAGAGAGAGAAAGAGAGAGAGAGAGAGAGAGAGAGACTCACTCTTCTTATGGATGGCCACCATCATTGGTCTGTCCTCTGGGTGGAGACAGAGCAGCACTGGGGTTCCTACCAGGTCCTGAGGCAGATAACCCAGAAGTGGCACAGCTCTCTCATCAACCTCCTGGAAGAGACAGCTGGGTGTGTGACTGGTGGTAAAGATTCGCTTATCTGGAGGAATACGAGGAGCTGATAGAGACGGAAAAAGAGATAAGTGGTTCAGACAGTGAAAACGTGTGAGAACAAAAAGAGTCCTTGTAATATGTGGATCTATAAAAATGGTTAAAACTGTATAAAGGTGAGCGGAAGATTATATCAATTATTTCTGTACAGTGACTTCTGATATACAATCACTGCTGAAGACTTGTTTATATAATTGACTGATAGAGGGAGAAAGGGTGTGTGTTTTACCCTCGTATCCAGAGTGTACTCTCTCAGCGATGAGCAGGCAGCAGGGCTGGGGGTCTGCAGTGTCCGAGTCTCGCAGTGTGAGCTGGTACGGGGTCAGTCTGAACGGGTAATAGCGCATGTCTCCACTGGAAGAGCCATCTGCGCTGATCCTGCAGAACATGGATTTCTCCTGGGTACACTCCACTGGAGGGGACGCTACACACATGCAGGAAAAACTTATTTCTTAACATGCTCACACTTAGAATAAGGCCAAAAACTAGAACAAGAACTTTCAAAACTAAAAATGATCAGCTGAGTAAACTTTCATATTATTCAAAAAAATTTTATGGTTAAAACTGACAAAGATTAGCATGAACTCGATTTTCATATTTATAAATGTTCATGCTTATAATTAGTGTAATTATAATTACAAATAGTCCATGTAATTGTAAACTGTAACAGTGATGCTTTCTCAACAGCTCTAGTCACATTTGCAGGTACTACTGATGAATATTCCACACTGGACATCTAGTATGCTTGCAGATACTTTGCCAAATAGGTTCTCTAGCTTTGGTGATTAGAAACTAGTGAGAGTAAAATCAAAGTAAAATCAACACACACACACAAACTAAAACACACAAAGACAGACCCACGCACCAGATCCGATGCAGGAGGCCCATGGCGGTAATCTGCAGGGGGCAGTGCTGCTGTAGAAAGTGCTGACGTCCTGAGGAGCGAGGAGCTCTGAAAACAGCGCCCCCTGCAGCTTCTCTGGTTTACTTCGCAACAAAGATGAACCCTGCGGAGAGATATACACCACCTTCCCCGACAGGAATGACACAGCCATGGAGAACGTGTCCTAAAAAGAAGGGAGAAGTGTCAGAAACTGATAGCTTTCATACATGACAACTGAATTTACTGTTACTGTAGTACACTACCACATCATTACATCTGACTTTTGACATACATTTTGATATTTAAGAAACCTAAAGTTAATTAAAATATGCTAGTTCACATTCTCCCCTCATAGCCAACTTTTTTTTTTTTTTGTCACCTGCCAGTTCCCACCCACCAGCCAACTCTCCTCTATCATACAATAACTACCAACCAGAGTAAAAGCTAACACATGCTTCCTTTGAGACACATGATGCCACCCACTGCATCTTTTCAAACCGCTGCTCATGCTGCATCACAGCATGGCGTATCACATCTGGAGGAAAGCTGATTCTGCCCTCTTGTGCATATGAGCACGATTGGCTAGTGCCACTTTGACTGACAGGGGAGAGAGAGAGAGTATGCCATCCCTCCCATCCAGAAGCCACGGATGGCTGTGGCATTGTTTTCCACCATTAATTTCACTTGATAAAGAGTTCACCAATATCAGCTACCAAAATGATGCTTTTGGGCATTTAAGAGAATTTGAAACCAACTACTCATCCCAGCTTATTGCTTCTTTTCTAACATATATTTGGGGCATTTTCTAGATCTCCTGGTGTATTCTATGCATAATTTTATAATGATTTATATATATATATATATTTTTTTTTTTTTCCAATACATGAGGCACAAAAAGCAGATCGAGAGAAAGAGAGAAAGAAGACTAGTAGAGGGAGAGACAGACAAATGTGTATGAATTTGAATAAAAGTGTAAAAAACAGGTATGAGTAAGGAGTAACACTCAGGTCTCACGTGTACTAATCCTACTCTTTGTGATAAAACAGGACCTTTAACTAGACAAGAAGCTTTGATGGATATTGTAAACTGAGGTAGAGTTCAGGTATTAGAGCCCTTAGAGAGAGAGAGAGAAAGAGAGAGGGTCAGAAGGGGGAGCAAATACATTATCAAGATTGGGAAAAAAGAGAGCATGATGGAGGGACTAGGGCATTAAGAGAAAATGTTGTATGAACACGTGAATGTGTATGTTGTGTTTGTGTGTGTGAGTGTGTATGTGTGTGCACATCTGGGCACGTACTGTGTTTTTCAGCGTATATTCTGAGGTAATGTTATCAAGCTCTTCTATGGTGAATGTGGAAAGATCCAGACTGCAGCCATGACACTCTTCAACATTCCACTGGTGATAATACTCCTGATTGGCTGGAAAACAAAAAAGCAAAGTCATGAATATATACTTTACAGGGGCAGTTTGTCATGTTTAGGGCCCTCGGCTGCGTGCAAAGCAAACTTCAATTCCAGTAAACCAACATCCCCTAGTCCACAGTTGAATCTCCATATGCCTAATTAGTTACCTCTTAACGAAAAGGGGAAAACGGAGCACACACACTCACACACACAATGGCCCCTCACCTTGGACTTGTTTGACGCAGCTAAGGGCGTATTTGAGGGCATTGAGGGTGCTGGAGCGCCCTTTGGTCTTCTTCTCAGCGGGAAGGCGAATCTTGAGCTCCTTCAGTGCCCTCATCAGCTCCTTCTGGGTCTGCACTCGAGCTGACTGCTCACTGCTGCAGCCGCTGGTGGATGAAGGATCCTGCTCTGAGCTTGCACTCAACAAACTGTATGCCAGTGAGCTGCTGGGAGGAGATGGACTCTGGGAGTTTGAGCTGAGACAGTGAATAAAAAGAAACAAAGAAAGACAGAGAGTTGGAGAAGCAGAGAGAAATAATGGTAGGCAGTGAACGGAGAGATCGTGAAAATTACCCTTTGTGTATTAGAACTTAAGTTCATCTATGGTTCACGATATTACAGGTTCATTTATCACGACTTTCTATTAAAAACAAAAATTTATTTATATTCCATATTCTGCTCTCTCATTTCACGTTTCTCACCTCTTGTTGCTCTCGGTGGTCTCCAACATCATGCCAGAATCTTTGCCATTATGACTTGAGGAGCTCTGGTAACTTCGCATGGACTGTCGTCCCCTGGAGCCATTCTCTCTCTCCAGCCCTCCTTCACTCTCCCGTTCTCCGGAGTCGTTGCCGCTCGATAGTGCGTCCATGTCGTCCAAGTTCGGCCCCCGGTTATCACCGGATAATCTTGCGGGTCCTGACTCGCCTCCTGGAGATGATCCTGTCCCTCCATTGGCTGGATTTGATGATGGTGAGCTACCACTCATGCCCGGTGAGCTGGTCTGCGGCACCATCTCTTCTTCCTCCTCGGCCCCTCCTGCTCCCACCCTAGGAGCATTGCTGGGGGCGGAGTCTGAGTTGTCATCACTCATAGTACGGTGAGAATACCTGGTGATAAGTCTCACCTATTGCGTTTGAAAAATCGATAGACTTTAACTAGGTTGGGCTGCAGGAACTGTAGAGGCAAATCATTTTGGGTTGAATCTTCCTCATGGGCTAACATAAAACATTCTAGACATTTTGTAACACACACTGTCCTTTACGAGTCTTAAAAGCAAGTGGGTGGAGAATCTGTACCCTCCAACCCCTTGGGGGGAATGATGATGAACTGTGAGATTATCCTTTGAGCAAGAGGTAAATAAATTGTTAATTTCAGAAACGTCGAAGGCCAAAAAACATGCAAGCAAAAAGGCTGCTTATGAAACAGTCTTGGATGCAATCTTGCAGCCAGATGGACGCAAACAGAGTGTGAAAGAGAGAAAGCAGCAAAAAAACAGCATCTGAAAGACTCGGCTCTCCCTTTTCAGGATCTGTCTGTTCCTCTCCTTTATCCCTGCTTGTCCTGGTCCTCTATCCTATTTTCTAGAAGCTAGGGAAGAAAAGAAAAAGGTGCATCAATTAAAAGAATATAATCTGAAGATTACACTCTGAATATTCGCTCTTTTACAGTTCTAATGACTTTAAGATGTTAAATCAACCACAAAGGCATGTCACAGTTCCATTTGGAAACACTGGTGGCTGTTGGTTTTCAGAGTTAAAAATGCCTTACTTTAAATTATGAAAAATGACAAACAATCACTGCTACAAATTACTACCAACACAGTCTCTCTCGGCCATTGCCTACATTACAAGTAGTCCTATAGTCCTATATGTCATCCTCAGACATGTCTGGGTCCCTCTTCTCTTCAAGCTCTGCTCTCTATCATTCTTACAACCACACCTCTGACTTTTTATGCACTTCTTATGCACTCAGTCTGCCACAACCCTGCAGCAGATCTGGGATCATATGGTGATATGCTTGGAGACGAAAGCTGCACATGTAGAAGGTCAGAGAGTGCCTCTGTTTATAGCATCGACTGCAGTCAGCAATTTAGTCAGTGCTTCAGTGTATCTACATATATAACCAGTTATGTTTTTTAATCACAGCTAACGTTTTCTTGTGTTTTAAGGGAAATGACACATTACACCAAAGTTCTCAAATTCACTCAGGTCTTTATGTCTGGTCTGTCAGTCAAAATGATTTTTACATCCATTTGACAGTTGTTTGAGTGTTCACTTTGAAAACTATATTTAAGACTACTCAGTGTTCTTGATTTAGATATGATGAATCAACAGAAGTATAATGACATGCCTTCTTCTTGGGTTGTATTAAATTATCACCCAGTCTAGTTGCATACTGGAATTTAAATGGGTGGATGGAGAGTAAAAAATTTTGACCTTTTTCCTATACTGGTATGATCTATGTCTCTATAACCATTTTTAATGCCCCAAATGCTTAGACTATCTCTGCATTCTTACAGTGTGATCAACAGTATTGGAACGGGAATTTCCGAGCTCTATCTCTATATGTCTCTTGGGGAAATGTCTAATCTCGTAAGCTCTTTGGTACGCAGTATATTAAGTGTGTTGGAAACGCAGAAGTGAAGACCAGGAGACTCGAGATCTGTACGCTGTAGGTTTATATTCATTTTAGGGACAGTCCTTAGGGGTGGAGACAAAGGCATTCAGGTGACAACCTTAAACAGTAGGGTATGCAAAGGAAGTAAGCAGTTATAGGAACCCGCCCCAGACTCTGGAGTTTCACCAGCCCTAATCTGCATGACTATACCACGCAGACACTTCATTATTATAGAGATAAAGAAAAGTCCACACCTCAGGTACTGATGACTGTGAACAATAGCCACGAATTCAAAGAATGTTGCAGGGGCACCAAGAGCCATCACAGACAAAAGGTTACCATGCTTGTTTGACTCACAATAAAGAGAACAGGAACTGTCAGAAACCTCCTACTACAAACTTTGCTTAACGTTATCATTCAGCTGATGCTATTGATGCTTGCCTATCAAACAAAATACACATATAGGAAAACAGTGACTCTTAAATTTTTATTCCTACAAGTGTCGCAAGTCTTTGTGTCATTCTTGTTTCTGGGATCACTGGTGATGTTTCAAGAGATCCGACACTGCTTATTTTAGGGTTGACTTATTTACAGACAAATGCAACCTTTCAGATAAATTTTGCCTGTATATCATAAGATATCCACCCACATAAGCTTGAAAAATCTTTCTGTTTCTTTATTATATCATATATATTATATATATATTATATAGTGCTCTTTGGCTCACAGATAACTGAGTCCTGGAATCTGCAATCCGTGGACTTTATTTCCATGGTAATTTTTAGGTGCTGACTTGTTGAATCGTGAATATTGAGACAAGATTGTCTGAAAAAGTATAACACATATCATTAAAGAGTTACCACTAATAAACCCTCTAAACTGTAAATTTTCATGTAGCCATCCCATTGACTATGCCATTCACGACAAAGTACCAGAGATTTGCAGCCTCTATCTGCACTAGTTACCCCATCATCCCAATGTTGAAGGAAATCCCTGAAAACTAAGAGTGCGGTACCGCAATGAAGTAACTCAAATTTTATTTATTTATTTTTAAACTTCCATTTCTTTCTGTTATGCACTCCTTTCCATTTGTTTGATTGATGCTTTGAGTTTGAGTGTTTCCTCTGAGTTTTGAGATTTTATATGCATGTCATTACTCATTTAAATAAAGACACGCCCACAATTAACCATATTTGGTATGTAGGCACTGAGATGGAAACCTGGAAACCCTGGTTAATTATATTAGCTTTTGGTGATGGAAAACATACATCTAGAAATGCTCAAAACGAGCTGCTAGACTGTATGCTGTTGACTCTAAACTGCCTATTACAGGATTTCTCTAAAAAGCCTATAAGTCAAGTGTGATAGCCACTTCTGATGAGGACCCAGGTGTAAATATATGGGCTTTAATAAATCTGGAGGGATTTTTTCACCTGCGGAAAACATTTACACACAATTTTACTACATGACTGATAAATCAGACCTTATGTTTGTTATGCAAGATATTGTTTTTTTCTTTTTGGTCTAGAATAAACTGCGAACGTTTGAGAGAGACTGAGATAATGCAACTATTCCAAAATCTATTTGAAATCTGTCCAACGGTCCTTTTGAAAAGTCACGTCAAATTTAGCACTGTGCAGAAATACATAAACCGACCAGCAGACTGTTTTATAACAGCGCGCGCTCGCTCACGCGCGCACACACACACACACCATCTGCGTGTAGTCGTGATGCTGTTGTCATAGAAACGTGCGTTTAGCATCACGACCAGTCGCCATTAAAGACGAACAGAGCAATGACTATCAGCCGATCATAATACAGGACAGAGCACATGAGCACGTGCTTGAAGCGCTTGTGCGCGGTTTATATGTAGGTTAAATAGGCTACACTGCGGACCCATGATTTAGGCTAATACAAACCAGGTTTGTCTTATAATAGAAATCACAGTGCATGGCTATTTTTGACGGTCAACAACTCCAAACAGCTCCCTGCTGAGCATGTACTTACTTTATTCTTCACGTGTAGAAACTACTATTGTTATTATAACGCACTATGCAGTGCACTTATCTAGGGAGTAGGGAGGCATTTGGGTGTTAACCAGTAACTAAGTTACAACCACACGCACGACTGCATCCCACTGAAGCGACTTACATGCACTCATCGTACACCGGAAATAACACAGCGCTGCATGCAGACAGGAGCTGTTCAGGTTTTGACCGAAGCAGGAATTTCTCCAGAAAAACGACAAGCTCGTGCTGTCTCTCCTCTCCAAGTCAGCGTGTATACGCTTGTTGTACCGAGCCACAGGTCCGCGTGAGCGCTGCCGCCGGAGTTCCGCCCCCACGCCAGGACCGACCTATTGCGTAAGTCCTTTTGGACAGCGCGCACGCTGATTGGCTGAGAGCTCGCGGTGACCGGGCCGCGTTCTTGTAAACACATAGCGCACGTGTCAGAGGCGGCGGGTTCCTCAAGCCTGGCTCAGCGCTGATTGGTGGAAATGACTAGCCAATCACATAAGGGTTCCTGCTCCATATATAAGCGCAGTGACACGCGCGCGCAAAGAGTGGTTCAGGGGTTGTGTTAGATATGCAGGCCACACCATGTAAACACTCTCTCTCTCTTTCTCACTCACACACACACACACACACACACACTAGTGACATGTACACTTTTCTCCATGTTTTCTAGATGAACTGAATGATAGGATAGAGTCAACAGTTTACACACAATTGTTTGCACTGGTTACAATACTGTTCTGTTGAACTGTGTAATTAGTGTGTACGGTCATCACACTCTTGTGTATTTGCACTTCATTTAGTCCATAGTACTGCTGTACTATGTGTTGCACCATGGTCCTAAAGAATTTCACAATGTATATGAGCTATGTGACAACAAAACCCACTTGAATAACAATGGCAATAACAAGAACTGCAGAGAAATCACAAGCTGCAAGGCAAAATCTAAAAAGATTGCAATACAGAGAATAAGTTTTAGCTTGGAAAGTAGACCACCAGTGCTAGAAGACCTGAATGCACCAGAAGGCTGATTAAACTGAGAAAGTGATTGACAAATGGAGGCTAGAGCATGTAAGGCTGCTGAAGGTAATATTAAAAATATGTATTCAAAAGAAGAGTAGCTCATAGAAAAGAGGGGAGCGATGCTGTGTCTGATCAATGTGCTTAAGAACTCAGCCAAGTTATGAATAAACTCAAGTCTATTGAGAGTTTGAGCTGGAAGACTGATAAGGAAATTACAGCAATCATTTAATGTGTTTCAGCACCTTTCATGTTAATTAGAGGGTGACAGCATTTGATGGTGCAAAATGGAAAAAAAAAAGTAATGAAGCATTTCCAAGGGAGCATGTCACCTTCCCTGAGTCTCAGAGCCAGTCCTGATTCTGAACAATGCTTGTCCACCAGACCAACATGTCCTTCACACAGCTAAACGTACATTATCATGGAGCTATAAGTTTAGATCTTGAAAACATACAAGCTGAGGAAGACTGGTTTGTGCAAATGATGGATATGACACTACTGAGTTCAGTACAGTTAGTGTGGTGCAGTCAGATTCAAGGATTTGAATAATGTAAATAGCTAGAAACATACACTGTATGAAATGATTTAGAGAGAATTTAGAATGGCTTAAATAGGGGTTTTGCTCAGGACACCCCAGAATTTCACAAACACCACTGCTTATTCACAGGCTATGACAAGACAGCAAGAAGAAGAAATAAGTTGAGTGAAGAAATAAGTGAAGAAGAAATAAGTTGAGTGGTTGAGAAATTAAATGTAAACTCTCGTGGTAAGTTGGTAAAATACCTAAAAGAACCAGGAAAAAACTTATCAACAAATGCTTGGAAACATGAGGGAAGGAGTGAAGGAGAGAAGCAGTGGAGAGCGTGTTGTTACTGACTTTGTTCTCAAAAGTGTGGTAAAGCCTGACATACACAGAATCTTATAATGCCATTCAAAATGCTGACCAATGTTTTTAACACTGAGGTGGACCATGGAAAAAGTGATCATTAATTTTGAATATGATGCTATGTGATCCAGATATTACTGCTTAGAAATGTCTGAGATATAAAGCCTGTAGAGAGTGAATAAAAGAAAAAGTCTACTGTAATTAGTAAACAATGTTCTCTCTTAAGAAGGACAATACACAGATTTCTTTGAATAATTTTTGATCAGCATACAAATGTAGCCATGGCAGTGATATACACATTCTTGAAGCTAATCTGTGTCTATGGCTATGAGTATTAATTATGGATGCTATGTGAAACTAATAGGCAACAATGTGAATTAAGAGCTTAATGGTTTTTTTTTTCTTTTTAGCTACATAAACTAGAGACTTAACACATTTTTAACATGTGGTATATTATATTATATTTTTACAGTTTCGTATAACATTCAGGATTCTACTAACAATGACGTTGATACGGCCCTCATTTGGTCCAGATTTGAATAAAACAATTGAAATATTAAACAAAAAAATCAAATGAAAACATTTAAAAATATCTTCAAAATAGTGTCTGACACTCCAAATTGATTGCCTCATTCCATTCTTTGAACCATGCAGAAATAACACTCTTTTCTGTCATTCTGAATTGTTTCTCTTACTTGTTCCACTATCTCATGTATTATGCAGCAGAAGTGACTACTAATCAGATGGAGGACCATCTATATAATAATTTCTCTTGTTTTCAAGAACCCTTACCCCTACAGCCCTGATCTGAATTGCTTTTAATTACTTCCATAAAACAACTGATATGCTACTGTTATGAAAATCAATTGCTCTCTTATTAGATAATTAGGAATACAAGACACCAAATGTATTCAGCTAAACATAATTCAATTCAATTTTATTTTTATAGCGCTTTTAACAATGGACATTGTCAAAAAGCAGCTTTACAGAAATATATATAAATTTCAGAACTAACTTTTAAACATATAAATTTATCACTAATGAGCCAGCCAGAGGCGACGGTGGTGAGGAAAAACTCCCTGAGATGATATGAGGAGGAACCCTTGAGAGGAACCAGACTCAAAAGGGAACCCATCCTCATCTGCATGACACCGGATAGTGAGATTATTTCTTTTCTATAACTGTATACTATGTAGTCAAGAAGTGCAATTGTGTAAACAGGAACTTATGAGCAAGAAACATTATTAGTGCTTCACCAAATAAGCAATAATCCTGAATATTAAAGTTCCTCAACAAGTTTTGAGGAGGAATATTTTATAAAGTTGGTTGTGCTGCCCTCTTCTCCAGGGCCTGGATTAATCTTATGGCTGTCAGTGGCCAGTTAATACACATTACATTCAGAAAAAAATTCAAGGCTGCATCCCAAACTGCATAATGCACTTTATGTATTGTTCCTTAATAGTAATAAACTCATTAGTTAATCATAAACCCACAGTGACAAAGTACACCAGTAATATGCCGTTTGGGATGTGGCCCAAATATTCTTGACTCTGAGAACATTATTATCTGCTCCCGTTTCCTCAGTATTACAGACGTGTTATGAGAATGAAAAACTTGATGGTGCACATTGATGTGACTGTCACAGTTACTGAGTACCAGCTGAGTACTGGTCTGTGGGGTGAATTACACAAAAAAAAGGTTTGTATCTCAGAGACCAATATAGAAGTGAACTAGCCCATTAAATCTAGCTAGCTAGATTTGTACAATCACTTCTGATGTGTGTATTTTTTATTATAAAGAGGGAGAGCTGAAGCCTCAGATGACTCATTTTTGTCCATTATAACTAGGTTTGACATATTATATATACATATATATATACATATATATATATATATATATATATATATATATATATATATAAATATATATTAGTTGAACAGTGCAGGAATGCACACGCACTTGCTATGGCTCTTGATGAAAAAGTATTCTTGCTGTTAGCCTTGTGCTTTTTGTCTGTAGCCATGAGTAAATATTCAGTAAAATAATTTGCAGGTGTAGTCAGAGGTAAAAAGGCTCTTGTTAACACAGTCTGCTGCCACCGTAAGGTGAAAGGAAAAATTGCAACGTGTTGGCCGGGGGCCACCTATCATACATTGTAAGAGGGACGCTGTGGACCAGTTAACATCTGTCCACAGGCTGCATTTGGCCCTGGGGCCAGACTTGAGACACCCCTGTCCTACATGAATAATGTTCATAATCATAGATACATATTTAATTTTTTTCACTTAAAAGGTCTCATTTAATTGAAAGAACACGCTAACCCCTTTTTGGGGACAATCATTATAAATTCATAATTTGAGACAAGACACTATCGAGCTACAAGCTAACAAAAACCCTTTGCACATTTATGATTATGTTAAGAGTAAAGCTGCACTGTGTCCATATAATTACAATTTAGATACTGTCTAATTACCCACCCTCTTGGTTTTCAATGCAGCTGCCACTAGTCAATATTTTTCTTACCACTGACTCCATTACAGTTTTTATCTATGCTCCTAATTCCTAATATTGGCTGGAGACATGAATTCATCAAATAGGAATTTGAATTTGTTCCTGTAACAACATTCATATTAACCAATCACTGGCATCCAAAATCATCAGTGTGTGCCTTCATCTCCTCCATTCATGAACTACTTTATGATGCACCAGTCAGCTCAATTTGGCATGAATCTTCAACTTCTGATATGGTCAGAGACATAATATTTTAAACCAATAAACAATGTGTACAATTTTCTTTGGAAACCAACTAGTGTTTCTGATAGAATTCTCAAGCAACTCAGATATGGGACAAGTAGCAGGCACACACTGAACACATGAACGTGTATTTCATTTTCAGTTATCATCAGACAGAAGCTAGAGACAGACGTTCCTCATGCACATGAGAAATTCTCTCACCCGAGGTTGTGAGAGCTGTATGACATGTTCAAGCACTGGTTTGTATCGCCTTTATTAATTTTAATGCATTTCATTTGAACGCTGAGAACTTGCACTCCAAAAGACTGTTGTAATACAAAAGAGTGAAGGCTAAAATGCCAGCACTCTGTTATTGGTCACTTAGGCTTCTGACTTGTTGCAGGTTGGTGACTGACTTCTTCAACTAAGAAATGCCTTGGCCAACAAAACTGACCTGACAAAACACAGCTATACATATCCCAGAGGACTTTTGCACTCTGCTACAGCTGATAAAGCCGTGACATTTACAATTTCTTGATAAGCTGAACAAACTTTAGATACAGTAGGTAAAGCAACTGTAGTGCAATGGCCATGTTTAAAAGCAAATTTTGGCAAGCCAATTGATTATTGTGGTCTGCATTATGCCTCAATAAATACAATAGTGAGAAGATACGGAACGTTCAGGAGATATCATGCATAATACAGAGAAGACAAGAGATATCATCCACACTGTGCCTTCCACCAGAAGTTGCTAAGGAACAATATAATGCAAAAGAATATAAAGACCAAGGTAAAAAAAGATAATTTGCAGAAGAGATGTGAATATATGAATATAAATGAATATAAAGTGTCAACTGGTGAGTAATTCAACAAATTCTATTAGATTTATGAATCAAAAATGCATCAGTTAAAGTGCCCATGAAATCACAACTGGCATTTTAGGGCTTTTTGTATGAGTTTCTTGGGCCAGTATGTCGATATTCTCATTTACAGTTTGTAATTTATAATTATAATTTTGAAAACTTTTGATGATACACATTGTACTCGTCTACTCAGTGTCCAATCGGAAATATGGCTCGGCTTCATAATCCAACTGTGATTACTGATCTACAGTAGCAGCTACTTAGCCACAAACATGGGTCATTTATGTAGTTTTGGTCATGCAGTTTCATGTATGTTATTCCCAATCTAAACCCTCTTGTGTGTTGAAATGTAATTTTTTTCTTTTTTTCTTTTTTTTGGAGTTTTATGGATGTATGCCTACACTCACTCCCCTTACATAAGACTTGATCTCATCTCAAACATCACTCCAAAAAAAAAAAAAAAAAAATCACAGGTTGCACTGAAACTTACTGTGGTGGAAAAGACTGCTGCGTGCCAGTAGCAAAAGGTCCAAGGTCCAGTACCAGTCCAAGGCACAATGGCTGGAAATCTACTCTAAGAAACCAAACATGACAAAGTCAATGTCAAATTGGCAGTGAGAAATCTGACACATTTGAAAGCAAGCTTTAAACTCTTGTCTGCTTTATTTAGCAGCCAGTGTTGAGGAGGGTGGGAGGTATTGTGTATCTCAAACACTACTGGATGTTGTGGAGGTCAGTCAAGCCCTCTGATCCTCTCTCTCTCTCTCTCTCTCTCTCTCTCTGACTTACTGTTTCAAAAAAAAATACATCAACATATGAACTCAAATTACGGCTCTCAAGCCACTTCACTGGCACTTAAATCCTCTAAAAGAAAGTGGCCAAGTCATCCCGTCATCCAAGCCATCCTAAATCTTTTGCAGGGAAAACTGACTAGAACAACTGACTAGAGGAAAAAGAATCAAGTGAAATGTTCATGGAAGACGTTAAATCCAGATGTTTATGCAATTGTGTATAAAAGCGCTAACTTTCAGTAAGTTGTTTTTTGTCTGATTACACAATGGTTCAAATTTGACATCACAGACACCCGACTTCATCTATAGCAGTTCTTACTTTCATATGTGACTCATTTTGTATATTCAGGTTAGAGATTCTTAGTTTCAAAAGAGGTGGGTGGCTGCAGATGGCGAAGTGGAAATGACTTCTCTTGAGTTTTGTGGTTGGCCTTCAATTATTACAAGTGATTCTTGTGGAATTCACACTTGTGGCTTTTTTCACCTTCGTACGCTCATATAACCCAAAGTACGCAATGCCAATAGATTAAGTGCAGAGAAGGATTGTTTACAGTGTAAGCACTTTTACCAAGGTGACTATTGGTTATTAAATGTACAAACATGCATCATGTTGATGCTGCAACTGTATTTACCTAAATACAACTATAACGATCTGTGCTATTTGCACAAAAATCATAAAATCAGAATGCACACACATTCACACTTATGGGCAATTAAGGATAGCCACTCCACCTACTGTCATGTTTTTGGGAGCTGGGAGGAAACTGAGGAAACTGAGAGAACCCAGAAGAAACCACAGATACAGGGAGACTATGCATATTCTTCAAAATACTGATTACAAATAATGCATTTTGTACGTTACTTTTTGGTTTTTATACATAGATGTACATTTGTTCTTGCAGTCATCTATCTTTTTCTTGATCTACTGTATATTTCATGTTACTTCTCAACAAGAACCTGCCTTTTAAGAACATATCTGGTAATTGCATAACTGATTTTCACTCTCGTAGAATTTCTTTTCCTATTTTACATCTAATACAATTTTTCTTCTAATCTGAACAAGTGCACTTTTTGGGCTAGGAAAACCAGAGGAAATGTTTGGCTTAAATGAAATTAAGACTATCCTCAGGCAATCGTGGATATGAGTCTTGGTCAGAGAGAAATGGGTGTTTGTTTCAGTAGTATTCCTGTGAAAAATACCACGTATAAGCGGCTCCAAATATGATGCGAGTAAAACAGGCCAGGACTCATGTTTAAGAAGCTCTCTCTCTCTGATCTATTCAGTTTCAAACATAACAAAGCCCACACGCTGGTATGCGCACCACGGGTTTGCTGACGTCTAAAAGTCAATCAGCTCCACCTTAAGCTGTCCATTATCAGGTCAGCATCTGCTCGGCATTTGAGTTTTCCTTCACGGTTTTTTCCTGATGACGGGCACCTCGTCAATGGCATAATGGCCGCAAGTATTCTTGAAAAGTGCTGCTGATTACTATGCATAAGATTATAAGATGTAGTTACAAGGCGGTCAACTTTTCCACCATGTTAATCATTGCTTTGCCATTTCCCTGCATTTCCTAATGATCCTAAATAATTTCCTAACGACTAAATGATCAAAGATAGCAAATCTCTGCCATTCTTAGAATGCATTTGGGATATTTACTGGCTCAAACTGGCTCATGTCATCAAATGTTATAGACACTCAGTATATGAATTTGGATGAAAATAATGACCATGCAGTAAGCCAGACTACAGTTCACTCCACTCTACTGTATCTGCAAGCTCAAAGGTAATTTTTTAAACCAACCAATCAGACCTTGGTAAAAATGGACTTAGATTCTGACAATCAAAAAGCTCTATGGGACAAAAAAGCTCTGTGGAGTACCAGTGCTCACGTCATTGTCACGTCTAGCATCATTTGTATCTTGTACTAATGTATTCTAGTGAGTCATTTAACTTTTCATTATATTGTAGCAGTGTGCATGGAACTGGTTTTTAATCCCATTCACACCCACTCCTACAGAAGGTTTGACCAATCTCACCCATTTCGGCATTTATTAATTTTGTTTGTACCCTCCCACAATATATTCTAATGAATTTAATTCAGTTGAATTTCCCAAAATATAAACAAATATAATAAATCTAATATAGGTTACAATTCATTGTACACGATACAACAATCAAATATAGCAATTTATCAAGCAAAGGCTAGTAATGGTTGTAGAAAATAATGTCGATAAAATACTATTGGGAATAGAATAATATAAGCTTTTTGTAAGCAAAAGTCAGTGTTCATTTAGGTACCGCTGGAGTACATTTAGTGCGCCTCTCATTGCATGCCTTCGCCTTGTTTGTGCGTGATGTGTTACGTTTACAGCCAACTCACAGCGACAATTCCATACATGTTCACAGCAGGTTTTTCCTGATAAACTTAGCTGTCTCCTGTAAACCTGCCTTCGTAATTCATTGTTAATTAATTAAATACTGCACTTGAGGCGAGGTTGCAAGCTGTCATTCTCCACCTCCAACCAGTAAAAAACACAGAAAACGCCCCCCAACTTGAAATTTCAACTCATCAACTTGGGGTAGACTTTTCAACTACCAGTTCTTTCACTGTTTACGGAGTGACATAGCTAGCTACTGTAGCTTCTTGCTGACTTCCTAACTCTACTCGTTGTTGTTACTGTGCTGCAATTTCAGTCCAAAATGTTGCATGAATGTTTCAAGTTCACTACAGTAGAACAGAATCAATAGCCACTCAGGCCTGTAACTGTAAAAGTGCAGTTAATATAGATTTTTATTAACTTTATATCGTATGTTCTGACAGAGCAAAGGAAAGACGCACTTTCTTAGTGACGTCCATGTGTTGTTTTTTTTTTTTACTGTGCCTGTCGAACATGCCGAGGTGAGAAACGATGTCATTACAAGCTGCATATTACCACTTACGAGCCAGCACAAACACAGCGTAAGTATGGGAAACGTCCCATTTGTTCTCACACATCTCTGTGGGTCAAAGGATGCCCTGCCTCACAGTTGCCTGTATCCTGAATCTTTGATCTGAGGGACATTTCAAGGCCTTACACACTAAACCTGAGGGACTCACATTGCTGAGTCCCCTGTGCAATGAATAATAAATATACCAGCCTCAGTCTTATATTCCATAGCTGTAAATATCATGCAATCATATCTTAAATTAAACATTTTTGTCTTTAATTTTGACAGTTAATATTAATTAGACGTGGTTTCATCACTGATTTTTCTGTCGCCAACAAGTTTTTTGGTTCCAAATTACCATTTAATGTTGTACGCAATTTATCCAGCATTGGAGCAAAATTTCAAAATCTTACATACAGCTGCTTTAAACAACCAGAAAAATGAAAGTTGACTCACAGGCTAATCCTGCTGAGATAAAATGGTTGTAGAATAAAATCCAGCTTCAAGGAATTTGTCATCTGATAGTCATTTGCACATAACAACACATGTATGAGATATAAAACCCAGCTGGTGTCATATTAAACATTTATACCAAACTTGGCTTTTGTTGTGCATTGCTGTGTGAGGGGTGTAATTTACAGGAAGTTGTTAGGGCTGGTGTGCTGCAGGTGGAGCTGGCATGGGCTGTAAGCATTCTGCTGGTCTAAGCTGTTTTACTCAGCAGGCTTGGCTGGCTGGGAGGATCTGTGCTACCTTTCATGTTTTGACAACGATCTGCTTTAGGAAGTATTCTCAAACTAGCCTCGTGTGTGAAGTGTGACATAAATATGTATACATAACATCAGCAAAACAGTAACCATGTCTAAATAGTCGTTGTAGCATCTCAGGCACACAGAAGCAGAAATTTCAGTGCCTCTCATACATATACATGAACACATGTTGATCTCCAGTAAAACGACAATCCCAGCGTATTAAGCTTTTCGACAGCATGAAACGTTGCATCACTATGAGGCACTAGATATCATGATCACCATATTAAAATCATTGGCCTTACCTCTCCAGCCTTGCAGTGGTGTCTCCGGACAAAAAGACGTTCTCATATCATTTCTCTTACTGCCAGTCTCCACTGTTTCCACTGAGCCCTAAAAAGTCGGGACTACTCGATTTCCAACCTGTACTTGGTTTAAGTTGTTTTTCACGTTGCTTCAAGGTCGCAGCTAAGTGCTTATTGTGTGGCACACTTTTCGCTTCCCTGTGCCACACCAGACACGCAGTAGTACACGTTCCTGAGCGTCCCACTGCAAGCTGATCACATACGCGATTCCCATTGGCTGCCTGCGCTCCCAAATCCAGCCTATTCACGCCAAGGTGGGCGCTGATTGGCTGGTGGAGGAGGAGCCTGCCGCACGGGTCCCAGCTGTCACGTTGCAGTATGCCTGCTCCAAAGCAGACGTAACCGGCGCGATGTTTGAGGCTGGCTAGTGGCCGATGTAAACCTAATATACGCGTATAACATAAGAACTGCGCCTATATACCGAGTCACAAAGAGCCACAACACGTTTCTTAAAATCCCAACGTGTTGTGTATCATTAATGCTTTCTTTCTGAAACAGGAATAGCCATTCTAAAGGTGGAATGTCGCTCACGTATGATGTTATCATAATATATAGTGGTGAACCTCAGCTAATGTTGATGCTATTTAAAGTGATATGAATACTAAAGAATTTATCCAGCTTTCGCATAACTATTTAAATTAACACAGTCATTTACATAGGTTGAAATGTCACATTTCGACATTTCCAACCCGACAACCGCTTTTTGCTACTCCTGTTTGACTTCTTAAATCTGTGTTATCGAAATATTACGGTAAGTTTTCAATCGCCTGTGCATCCACAGTTCCTCGTGCCTCAGTGGGACGTAGATGGTGACGTCACAGACTCGGCCAAAAACACACCAAGTCACGCGGACGGCGGAGTGCAGAGATGAGCATGCGCATTGGTGAACTCGATGAACTCCTCTATCTGTCTAAACGGTTCATGCACTTTATTTATGATATAATAATGATAATAATGAAATAAATATGATTTAATTTAGAGCTTATAATCATACAGTACATAGTCTTATTACAGTGAGCCATGGCACGTTATTAATTTGATAGTAAAGTGTAAGCTCGAGTCTGAACGTTTGAAAATATCTTATTAACGTTACAACACTGCCATCTGCTGGTCTGATAGTGCAACTTCATCTTTTTTGTAATAAAACAGGGTAATAGGTCTGTGGTAATGTGTTTTTAATTTGATTTAATTAAAATTAAATCATATAAATTTAAATTAAAAAATCATAAATTTAATTTGTTATAACTAATATTTGTTAATAACAGTTCTTCTCTTTCCTGTAATGCTTTGGAAATACTGTACATGTATATGGTTATGCCACTAAAGCTTGTTGAATTGAATTGAATTGAATTGAAATTTGATCAGTACTTTTATTTCTCTCACAGCAACGCAAACCCATATTCAGATATCCTTCTTACAAACCTGTTGTATCTATTTCTGTAATGCTCAATGACTCTCCAACTGAGAATTAACAGAATAAACTTAATCTTTCAGATCTAGAGCTCATATCTAAACATACTTACACTTTATACTTTATGTGTTCCCCTTAACCTCAAGTAATGTAGGGCCATTACATTGTAATGTGTGTTTCTGCACATCTCCTCTCACTCCTGTCCACAGCTGGACCTTTTCTCAGCAGCTCTGCGGCAAGCTCTGGCCTGCCGATGCGAATCAGACAGTGGGCAAGCAAAGGACATTTTGGTGTGAGGGAAGGCAGGGCTTGTCTCCATGTGGTCAGGATGTGGAAAATCTGCAGCGCGAGGCTGTTTGGAGCTCGGAGTCGGGCCAGCTGGACAGATGAACGGCGCAGGCGAAGGCACATGACCAGCAGGGAAGCATCTTCTTCGGACAGCTCGCAACAAAGCCAGGCTAGCAGCTCATCACAGAGTGGGTCTGGCAGAAGAAGAGGATAAAGGTGAATAAAAATTCGTAGAGAGGGTGGATTTGAATATTCCTTCTTACCTGTCTGATCATGCTGCAAGAATTTTGCACTGATTGGTCGAGATAGAGTTTTCACAGTCTGAAAAATAAGACAATAACAAATCCTTGTTATAACATGTTCTTTGGGATCCCTTTGAGCTAGAGTAAAATTGTCCTGGTATCCTACAATTGGGTCAAGGAAAGCAGTAGAAGCAGCACACCAGATTAGATCAAATAAATCACAAGAGTTTTCGATATGGCTTTATGGAAGTAAAAATGATTTAAACATGTTATAAGCGTTACAATTTTATCTGAACCTAAGCTTGTTTGTATTATTTCACCTTTGGAAGAGTGAGTGACAGCTTACAGCCCGGTTGTCCTAAGCAATAGTCTTCTGATATAACTGCTTTGTCTTCCCTCCATACCAGCTGATCTTTAGGGATTTGGAAAAGTAAAGCCGTGCCTTTGTAATAAGGTGAGCTGTAGTTTCCAAACGGGTCCAGTTCTTTCAGCTGCAGACAGAGCCAATTCCTCCTCTGATTGTGGAATGTGAGTGTGTGAGGCTCTGTGCACTGGTCACCTGCACAAACAAGTACATGTTCACGCAAATCCAAACAAGAACCTAAACTGTACTGTATATGCACTTCACACTAATGTTACATTACCATGAGGGGCTTGGAAAATGCTGTCACTGAGTATGTTTACATGTTCAAAATAATCGGATAACCACAAAAAAATCAACAATATTTAATCGGCAATATTTAATCGCCAATAATTAATCGGTAATCACTGATATGTTAAAACCTTCTGTGAAGAGATATTTATTTAGCATTTTTAAAAGAAGCATCAAGTGTCAGGGCTTTGTACCAGTCAGAGGTAAAGCTTTAACTTTAAGTTTTCTGACACTGGAAATTCTTCAGGACAGAGGGTCCTGTGGTTTCTCTCTAACATGACAAGCTACATTTTTTCAAGAGAGAGAAAATGCTAAATAAACAGAGACTTGTGAGATAACACCTGTTTATAGCTGTATTATGTAATAGTTAACAGGAACTAACTTGTTTCATGGATGTTCCACAACATTAAACATAACTATATATAGGTATAAAAGGTATGATATGTCAATCTTTAACAAATAAAAAATTGTTGCCAAATTGTTGTGCTATAAAACATTTTGGGGCATTCTGTTATTATAAAAATAATCAAATTTGGGGTGGTAACAGCACTACACTTCATATCAGGCCGTATATGATTGTTTATCTATAACAGCGAGTCCTGTCATGTTTTATTTCGTACTTATTAGACATTTTTTGTGAGAGTAGTGGTGTAATTCAGTATTTTAACCAGAACAATGAGGGACGTTTTGGGAAAGCTGATTGTCGAGGACATAACATTTCCATAATGTGAGCACAGTCTGCACTCTACCATACAGCTCCAATGCAACCCCTTTGATTATACGTGACTCTTTAGGTACCTGTGCTGGTAATATTGCCGCTGAACTTTAGCAGCAGCTGCTCTCCCTCCCTCAACAATATCTCAGCAGATTGCTCTGGAGATCCACAGTAAGCCTGAGCATGGAGCTCAGCCAGTCCCCAGCTCAGGTCTCTACTGGGCAGGATAGCCAGAACCACACTGCTGGGGTCCTTCTGACTTTTGTGGATGGCTATGGATACTGTACAGGTCCTCACTGACTCCTGCAGCTCCTCAGCAAAGAGCATCAAGCAAGAAGGTTTTACTGAAGAGAGCAGACGAAGTACTATCAGCCTAGAGAAAAGACGATGAATCCATCAGCACAAATGTAAACCAGAAACAGAGAACCTCTCAGTGAACTGTAAATATATTTCCCCATAACACTCAGTAGGTACCTCTCATAGTTCTGCAAGACCTCAAAAGAAACAAGGTCATTCTGCAAGTTCCTCACAGTGACTTTATCCAGAACATTCCAGTGCTCATCTTTCCAGCCCAGGACAACCAGCTGCTCTTTAGTCAGCTTTCTGGATGCCTTCACTGATGCACTTAAAACCCTGATTTGGAAAGAAAGTACACACACATAAATACAGAACTGTAGGGTTTATAAAAAATACAGTGATAACTATAAAATAAATCATATTTATAAAAGATTCCTTATGCTGTTATCATCTAAGAAATTTCAATATGTTTAAGTTGTAAATAATTTCCACCTTCTTATTCCACTTTATGTTATATATAGTAAAATATTGCTTTGCAGTCAAACAAAGGAAAAGGTTTCTACCTGACCCGGTGGGATGAGATGGTTTCAGGCATGAGAGTTGTGCTATCAGAGTAAGTGCAGCTCTTCTCCTCTCCTGTTTTTTTAGGTTTAGGAGGACAGGGCAGTGTTAGGGTCAAAGGTCGTAGAGGGCTCACAGTTAACGGGTGATTCAGATACAGTAGAGGGCTAGTGGTGAGGATGGAGTGGCAGGAATCATTTCTGCACTTCAATGAAGACAAGAGCATAGCATCTACAGGCTGCACCTGAGGAGTAAAAAGGGACAAAATAGGGTTTTAAAAAATTGATATATTATTAGAAACAATGAACAGTTGATGTTGTCATTCTACACAGAGCAATGTGAAACCAATAAGCTGCCATACAGGTATTCCCAAACTGTGCTCTATGATGAATGATTATCTATGGACAGAATATAATGATAACGCTAATAATTTACATGTCATGTGTATTTCATTGCTTTACATGATACAAGTACAACTGCCTTTAACTTGTGCATTTATTGTCTAGTGTTGCTTAAGCTAAGTTGGATGACTAGCTGGGTTATCTAGTCAATATTCTCTCCAAACATCAGCCAGCTACATTAGTGCTAGCATAATCTATTTGTTTAAATTCAGGTAAGCGAGTAAGGCAACTAGGTTGCACTGGGAAAAAGACAATACCCTTCGGTTATGTTGCGGGTCAAATTGACCCATTTTAAAGTTAAAAAATCTAAAAATAATAGTTAAAAGTATTTTTTTCAGTACGAAACTTCTTCTGCTTAGCTTAATAAGTGTAATCTACATATAAAATGAAAATGGTTCATTTCACATATTTACACACACACACACACACACACACACACCCACACCCCCTCCCTATTCTGTTGACCTCATCTGTAAAGTGCGAGAATGCAGGTGTCGTTATGACTTTTGACGGGAACCTTTTCTGTTCCCGTGGGCAAACTCCACCCACACTGGACACTCAGCGGGGGAGGGGCAAAACATATAAAGCTTCTCTGCAAGGGAGTCCTACCAACATTACACGCTGCAGCAACATATGATATACTCTCTGTCAGAGCTTTACAAAATGAGCAGCAGAAGTAAACAGATGACAGACCTCTGAAACCCATCCTTGATCATGACAGTGAAATAGAGGAGGATGTGTCTGAAGATGAAGACCATCTTGAGGTCAATTCTGAATCTGATGATTCTGATTATGAACCAAATGAGGAAACTGCTATTCTAATTCCTCCAAGCAAGACATTCACATCAAAAAATGGTGAAATACAGTCTTCATTCCCAAATACACATCAGGCAAAACTGTCTGCAGAAAACATAATAAAGACAGTGCCAGGGCCCACTAGGATGGCAGTGACTCATGTGACAGACATCAAGTCAGCTTTTGAGCTGGTCATGCCCAGCTCAATACAGAAAATCATTCTTGAAATGACTAATTTAGAAGGAAGGCATGTTTTCAGTGAGAAGTGGAAGGAGCTGCATAATATGCATTTACATGCATATTTGGGGGTCCTCATCCTGGCTGGGGTCTATAAGTCAAATGATGACTCAACAGCCAGTCTGTGGGATGCAGAGACAGGCAGGGCTATATTTCGTGCCACAATGTCTCTGGAGACTTTTCATATTTTCTCCAGAGTAATCCGATTTGATAATCGAGAGACAAGGGCTGTCAGACGGGAGAGAGACAAGCTGGCAGCTATTAGGACAGTGTGGGACAAGTGGGTAGAGCAACTTCCACTACTCTATAACCCAGGCTCTAATGTCACAGTGGATGAAAGGCTAGTGGCATTCAGAGGATGCTGCCCATTTAGGCAATATATGCCTTCCAAACCAGCTAAATACGGCATAAAAATCTGGGCAGCATGTGATGCAAAAACCAGCTATGCATTGAACATGCAGGTTTACCCTGGAAAGCCGGTTGGAGGAGCCCAAGAGAAGAATCAGGGTACGAGGGTCGTGCTTGATATGGCACATGGTCTCAGGGGGCACAACATAACCTGTGACAATTTTTTCACAAGCTACAACTTGGGTCAGGAGCTTCTAAAGAGAAAGCTCACGATGGTCGGAACGGTCCGAAAAAACAGGGCTGAACTCCCTGTTGAGCTGCTGGTAACCAAGAACAGGGCCCCTCAGTCTTCCATGTTTGCCTTCACAGACACGACAGCCCTAGTGTCTTACTGCCCTAAAAAGGGGAAAAATGTTGTGCTCATGAGCACTTTGCACAAAAATGCTGAAATCAGCACACGAGAGGACCAGAAACCAAGTATGATTCTAGACTACAATGCCACCAAAGGAGGGGGTGGACAACTTGGACAAAGTCACATGTTCCTACAGCACCAAGCGAATGACTGCGCGCTGGCTGCTGGTCAACTTTTACAACATGATTGATGTATCAGCCTACAACGCATTCGTCATTTGGACGGAGATCTTTCCTGAGTGAAATGTGTTAAAGCTGTACAAGAGGCGCATCTTCCTCGAGGAGCTGGGGAAGGCACTTGTGGTACCGCATATACAACGGAGGCAGCACATACCAAGGACCCCAGCCGCTGCAGCTACAGAGAGGGAGATCCAAGAGAGGACTTCACCTAGTGCACCAGTATATGAGGTAAGTAAGTGTGTGTGTGTGTGTGCGCGCATGTGTGCGTGCGTGCTTGTCTGTGTGAGAGCATGTTGTGTGTGTCTTGGGATCAGCAAAAAAAGAGTAATCATCGTCCTCTTATTTCTAGGTTGCTGCTGGGGGAAAAAGGAATAGGAAGAGGTGCCAGGTCTGCAAGCCATCTGATGATGTCAAGATGAGCATGACCTGTGTGAAATGTGCAAAATTCATTTGCACAAAGCACACTGTGATGACATGTTCCTCATGTGCTGTATAGATGCACACACATGCACCTTGTTCATTTCCACCTATTCATTTTTGTGTATTTCTGGTTCTAAACATTGCGTAGTGTTTACTATCACAATGTGATGACATGTCACTTGTGTGCTGTGGAGACTCACAGACACATACATACTTGTTCATATTGCTAATCTTATTTTGTTGTTTTGTTATTTTGTTCATTTCTGGTTCAAAAACAGTGCTTAAATAAAGGTTACTTTCAATACAAATCCTCATGACTCATCTGTCTTGATTTTAATTCAGCGGGTCAATTTGACCCTGAACAGAAGAGGTGTCTCGTGTTAATTTATCTACATCACTCCATAAAAAGAACTCTCAAAATGTAAAATAAAATTTTAAAAAATCAATGTCATGTAAAACTATTGTATTTTATATGTGAGTCTTTCCAATGTACATTAAAAAAAAATTTTAACATGCATTTTTTATGAAAAACGCGTGAATTATCCTCATTAAACCATGATCTGTGAAAGGTAAAGAACACCATTGCACTAAATATTGATTGAAATGGTTAGTAATGGAGTTAATAATGAGATATAAATAATGTTTATTGAGATTTTTTGGTTTGTGACACCTTTGAATATTTAAACATGCCCCGGGTCAAACTGACCCAGGAACATCATTGCCGGAGGGTTAAGAAACTGAGAAACTAACATAACCGGAGGGTTAAGAAACTAAAAATTTGTGACGTTTGATATGATTTATGGACTTAGCACAGTTTTCTCGAAAAGTGGAAGAAATGAAAAATACCTTTGGTTCTTACGTATATAAAAAGAAGACCTAATAAAATTAATAATAATAATAATAATGGTAATAGTAGTTGAAAATGAATATAGGTCTATGGAGCAATGTTGTCATTAATGCTGGTGAATGAGTGTGTGAATGTGTGTGTGTGTGGTTCCCTGCTGTAGACTGGCGTCCCACCCATAGTGTATTTTTGTCTCACACCCAGTGTTTCTGGGATAGGCTTCCGATCCACCACAACCAGGATAAAATGCTTACTGATGATGAATGAATGGATGAATGAATTACGCTCTATTGGCGATCTAGGTCTCTAATACACTATACTGCCAAAAGTATTGGGACACCCCTCCAAATCATTGAATTCAGGTGTTCCAGTCACTTCCAGATAGAACCGATAGAACACCTTTGGGATGAATTAGAGCGGAGACTGCGAGCCAGGCCTTCTCGTCCAACATCAGTGCCTGATCTCACAAATGCGCTTCTAGAAGAATGGTCAAAAATTCCCATAAACACACTCCTCAACCCTGTGGAAAGCCTTCCCAGAAGAATTGAAGCTGTTATAGCTGCAAAGGGTGGGCCAACTCCATATTAAACCCTATGGATTAAGAATGGGATGTCATTAAAGTTCATGTGCATGTAAAGGCAGATGTCCCAAAACTTTTGGCAATATAGTGTATATACAGTATGCATGAATGTATAAATGAATGAATCTATCTCTATGAATGACAGATCTATAGATCTATGATTAAATGAGAAATTTAAATGGTCTGGAAATAGATTAGCCCATGACTATGATAGTACCATTGCTTGGGCAACCACCGGTGTGCTGAAAGATCCAGGTGGATAGTCTAGGCATATCCTGGAGTCCACCCTCAGTTTGAGACACAGACCTCTTTTTGGGATTGTGAATGTCTCCCTCTGCAAACGGGATAAGACTGCGAATACTCCAAGAGTGTACACCCTCACCACTGCGAACGTACCCTGAGAGAAAACATAGCCCTAATGTTAAACACACAAAGCACATCCACTGATGTAAATCAATGTTGATGGCATGTATTTAATTAATTGAACAATGCAATTTGCTATCACAGACCCTGCGGCCTCCATAGATGCCCTCAGTGGCTAGCGGAGTGACATAACTGATCCTCTGCTCTTGGTCCACCACTTTCACCACAGCCTCACGGTAATTCAGGCGGTAACAAGCTTGAAAAGGTACAGCTACAGTAAGTGGGAAGGGACACTTCATGTTGCTGAGGTTTTCAAGTCTGAGCACGCTGCTGACCAGCTCCTCTGACCCGGACACCATGAGAGAGCTGAGGCCGTCCACTGATTTACATGTGATGACCTTTGTGACTTCCAGGGGGGCAGTTATATAGCACAGAACTTTGGAGGAAGATCTTGCTGAATCTGTTAAACTGTAAGGAAAAATGGGTTTGGATTAATTCTAAGTGTTGTACTTCAGAACATGTATTTAAAATGCTGCATGTGCAAATGATCATATCTACCAAGAAAAATATAAAAACATAAATGAATGAAATGAAAGTCATCCTGTGTAGTCTGCTAAGCACACTGCACATTAGATGTAAAGACTATGAAATGGGGTGTTTTTCTATTGTTATAGTAGACATTTTATTATGTTAACTACCATATAGGTGCACTTTGTAGGTATACAGTTACTGACTATAGCAGTGTACAGATTAATGCATGGGTTAGGTGGGGCTGAAGACCCAGCACCTGAACTTGCAAGGGGTCCACTGCTTGGCTGGGGAAGGTGGAGGGAGTGAAATTAATTTGGCAAGTGATCAAGTGACTATTCAGTTGTCATTGAGGAAATTGCCTGAGTGAGTGGTGCAGGGGTGCAGTGTGTAGTATTGCTGCCTCACAGCTCTGGGGACCTCAGTTTGATCCTGAGCCTGGGGTAGTCTCTGTGTGGAGCTTCACATGTTCTCCCAGTGTTTGTGTAGCTTTCCTCCAAGTTCTCTGCTTTGCTCCCACCTAGCTCCCAAAACATGCTAGTAGGTGGACTGGCTACTCTAAATTGCATGTGCATGTTGCCCATTTCTGGACTTCCATCTGAGAAACATCACACTCTCTCACTTTGCAAATGATGTTTCCAGGATAGCCTATGGATCCACCACAACCCTGACTAGAATAAACTGCCTGATGATTTTATTTCTTGATCCACTGGAAATATTGCTTTTCAAATTGCGTAAGGACATAGACATTTTAGATGTTTTTCCAAATGTGGATTAATGCTGCTTTTAGGTGCTCATTGGAAGATCGTATATACCAGAAGGTGGACTAATAACTTCACTCCTACAAAACAGAGATACTCATCCTGCTTTTTCTTTGAGTTATTAAAAACAAATACAAGCACCTCTTGCAACTGAAATGCGTATATATATATATATATTTTTTTTCACATTTACCATTTTTATTACCATTTCCTATGTGTGAACATAACCTAACAAAATACTTATTTCTTTCTACATTTTATTAGACACTTATTTAGAAACAACTCCGAAAAAAGATTATTGAAAATTTTTATCTTTAAAATGTACAGTCAAGACATTTACTGCTGGGGAAATGAAAACTAGTCATCCAGAATCCCAAGCTTCTACACTTACACTTGCTCTTACACCTGCTCGTATACATCTACTCTGTGCACTTTGCTCCTCTAGCACTCAATTAAAAATCTTTTATGTAGCACTACTTGTATTGTTCTCTGCTTGATGTATCGATTTGCTTGTATTTCCTCATTTATAAGTCGCTTCGGATAAAAGCATCTGCTAAATGAATAAATGTAAATGTGAATGTACTGGGTGTTCAAATTGGAAAATTGGAATTATTGCTGTGCCACTAAGTCTGTTTAGTATGAGCTCATATTTGTGCTTAATGCACTGATGTTGTAATTACAGTGTGTTGTAGCCTAGAATTTGAGACTAGAGACAGAGACAGGTACAGGTACAGTCGAGGTAGACGTGTCTGAATTTGCTAAATTATTAAACCACGGAAAATGTATAGAAATCTCTCGAGCTGATGTTTCCAGCTTGGCACATTTGTACATTCAGGCAGGGAAAACACCAAAAGATACCTTACCCTACTGTAATACACTTGTGTGTACAGCTTATACGTTCATCCATAACCACTGTGCCGGCCTTCTCTGCCTTCTTGTGTCTTTCATCCTCCTGTACGGGTTCTTTCTTCATCTCTCCAACATCCTCTCCCAGACGTCCATGGCCATCATTTCTCGGGCCCTTCAGCACTTCACACAGAATGCTGTCCTCTTCAGGTCTTATAAGATCAATTGGGCTTTCATTAAACAGTTCATGTGGGCTAGTCTTTCTCCCAAATGCAGCATGGGTCTCTGCTTGGGTATTCGGGATGCTTTGAAAGACACATTTCTGAATGTCTGAAAGGGGTGAAACATTTGAGGTGTATTCTGGGTCAGTATTTTGAGGGCCACATTGCTCTTTAGAAAATATCTGTGGAAGGACTAGCCTGTCCTTTGAATGAATCATGAGATCATGAATCATGATCTCGTCCCTTGTTGTCTCGGCTTCTGTACTTTGCAGTTTTGCTCCAGAGATGATGGTGATCGCTCTGTCAAATTTACTTGTGATCGAAAACAGCATCTTCTCGATGCTGTGCACGTCTCCCAAAACACTTTGAATGAGATCACTGATATAGACCTGTTTGTGAAAATTACCTTCTCTGGAGGCTCCTGCAGGGAAATCGATCACAAAAATCTTTTATGTTGCCATGCCACTGAATATAAATAAACAAAATAAAAATGCATGCAAAAAGCCAAGAATGACTTGCTTTCCCCAACACAACTTACCCAGTTGTTTTGCTTGAGTATCTCTCTTTGGGAGCATGTGCTCATGATTTGCGTGCCTGTCTCGCTCCATAAGTGTGTGTACTGCTGTCCTTATTGCTTCTCTCAAGGAGCCTACTCTTTGTGTGTGTAGAACACTCCACTCCTTAAAAAGATGGAAAACTTTCTTAAGGGCCCTTGCTGAATCTCCTTGTCCAAGAGGATGCACAGAAGCTTGGGTGAACTCCGATCCAGGTGCCTCTGTGCTGCTAGTTTGCTCTGAATGTAATAGTTCTTGCAGTCTCTGGATCGTAGCTTGCAGCGAGTTCAAAATTTTGTCCTCAGGACATGATCCAAAATGAAGATTTGCCCCCAGCATTGTAGACCAGACAACTGATTCCTGTCAAAGTCTATTTTCAGAAGACCATTGCCCACAGAAATACCCCTGACTGCCTGTGATTCTGTTTTTTACCTTTCCCTTTTCTGTCTTTGTCTCTCCTCTCAGATCTGGCAGTATTTACAGTTTTGGTGTAGTAAAAACGGGTGGCCATGGCAATAAGAGGGTGTGCCTGAAGACAAAGAGGACCCTTAGCAACGGAGAACCCTAAAAAAGAGTAATGTGTGTGTCTAAGAATGTCCTCTGCTCTGACAGGCTGCACATTAGAGTCCTTTTAGCCTTCGTCAGACATTCACTCTTCCTTCTCTCTCTCTCTCTCTCTCTCTCTCTCACTCTATCTGTCTGTCTCTCTTTCTCTGTCTGCATCAACATTTTCATATACAAATACAAATGAAATCATTATAAACAGGCAGGAACATATATTTAATATATAGAATGAAAAATATATGTTTATGTTAACTTTATGCCTTCTCTCTCTCTCCCTCTCTCTCTCTCTCTCTCCCTGCGCTGATGCTCTCAGATGCTCTGTCCAAATGTACTGAACAAAATCACCCACAGCATCTGCAGCCTGAGAGCCAATTACTTTGGGAATGAGCTACCACAGAAATCTGTTAAAGCTCAACTGCAGATAATGGGGGAAATGTGTAGCCTCACATTTCATAAGCTGAGAGCTGTTCAGTGAATATTTCATAAGCACAGAGAAAATCAGCATGCTAACATTCCAACATGTGTAAATGCCTGTGTGCTTACAGAAAATGTGTTAGCTTATTATGTCATTTTACAGGGTGTGCCAAAAGAGAAATGACTGCCATGATTGTAACTGGGTGATTTAAAGCATGTTTCCATGCCTACACCTGTGTAGACAACACACACACACACACACACACACACACACAGTGTCAACATGATATCAATGCTATAGTTTTGACAGTTGTGTCTAAATCCTTCATCTAAGGTACTCTCGCACTGCAACAATCAATAGTGTGTGGTACAAAAAGTATAATTTTAAATCCTCTCCCTGCCATAATATAACACTGCTGAAGCTTTGCGCTTAATCAAGGCCTAAATAAGATATCAATATGTGGCCATTTTCCAAACCTGACAGGACAGATACAAAATGAATTTTGGCTGTGAAGAATTCAAGGAAAGCTTCCTCTTGTTATATGGCACGTTTACTTTTGTCCTAATTGAACAGCCAGCCTTATTTGTCTTAATTTATGGATTTCTTTTGAATTGCTTTGTTTCAAGTCATTAATTTGAAATGACCACGTTTCACAAAATCTGTTTAAACTTAATCCATAAGTGCACTAACTCGTGCCAATTATACGGTTTGAAGCTTATCAAAGGAGGATTAATGAGTGCACAGAAACACAGGAGCCTAGGTAGGAAACAAATGTTTTTCTGAACTAACTGGTTGTTCATTATACATTTCTTGTGTAGCTATGCTCCTGTGAACAATTTATGAATAAATTCATTCATACCCAGTTTGATAAAAGAGGCCCATTCCAGGTATATGTAAATGAGTATGGCAAACCATGTCGGCAAACCATCTAGTGTTGCTAATGTGCTGACCCTAGAAATTTTAAACAGTTTCTATACTGGGATGCAACTAGAAGCTTCTATTATGACAAATCAAAGATTTTAGAAATCACAGAGCAAAATGCAAATTAAAACCATAATATTTAAAGTGTATTAGAGGCCAGTCCTAGAGTTTTACTGAGTTTATTGCAATTTAAGACTCAGATGTAACACACCTACTCATGCTATTTTAGTCTCTCTCTCTCTTTCTCTCTCTCTCTTTCTCTCTCTCTCTCTCTCTCTGTCTATTTTTCATCAGCAACTATTTTTGTTAACCTATCATGGGAACACTGGGCAGAAATACACCCTGGATGGGACACCAGTCCATCACTGGACAATATGTAAACTCAAATTCACACCTAAAGGCAATTTAGTGTAGCCAATCCGCCTACTGGCATATTCTTGGTAGGTGGGAGGAAACCAGAGAACCCAGAGGAAATCCACATGGACACGGGGAGAACATTTACAGAAACGCCACACAGGCAGTAACCTGGGCTCAGGATAAAACTGGGGACCCTGGAGACGTGAGGCGGCCGTGCTACCCGGTGTGCCACCGTGCCGCACCATTGTGTGAACAAAAGGATACAGCATACACAACTGGTGAATAAACTGAGATACTGGTGCAGCTAGAACGCCATTTTGGAGAATGTTTGTTTATCATTTTTTATTTTTTATAATTGACCACAAGACATTTAACATGAGAGAAGACATCTGAGAAGACTCCACCACCACTGCTTTGGTCAGTAAACACAAGTTACATAATTATATATATATATATATATATATATATATATATATATATATATATATATATATATATATATATATATATATATAAATCTCCAAGTTTTCTTTGTACATTCTAAGCCACGAACAAATGACAATAATTCACACAATATTGTTAATGGCGGCCTCGTGTGGTCATCCTGCGACACTACAACAAAGGTACACAAACTTCTAACAAGACTGAGAAAAATAAAACCTGATTTCAAAACTGGTTAAATATATGGATTTGCAGGTTGTGTAAATGTATGGAATTGTGAAATCCCGGGTCCAGTTCTAAAACAAAATAAAACAACAAAAAAATAACATATAGTTGTTAATGTTATTTGTGGTCGGCTCGGCTGCTGCAGTATGCCTACCCTGAGGGGTTAAATATTTAATACCCAAAACACACACACACACTTTGGAGGCCTCTGAACTGAACACGAAATAATTTTACAGGCTTTACCCTGAGATGGACTTTGAGAGAGCAGTTTTAATTAGTTTTCTGTGCTTGTTTCATGAGGCGTCCTGTGGATATGACTAGCCTGAGTTTCCCAGGCTCAGGTAAGCTCGCGTTTATGGGCGGTTTCTAACGCGGAAAGAAGGCGGAACGGATGAATGCTGTAGCTTCCACACTACACACTACACTGCACCACGCCGACATGGTTCTGGTGGCTAAACTGAAAAGGAAAGTGGAAAGAGACGGTTATAAAATAAATAATAAAAAAAACCCCAGAACGAGCTCAGTCAAGCTGTAAAGTGGATTTAGCCTGAAACAGCCTGCATTTGAGGTGAGTAGTGTAAAATAGCGGTGAAATGTTTTCTAAGCAGCTGCCAGGGAAGTTTTAGCTTCTCGGTTTCAGTTAGCGCGTTAGTGGCAACAGTATGTGCTTTCCCTTTAACAAACAAACAGACGCTCCTTAAACAAACATTTGGTCAACTTCAGCTCACCTGTGGAGTGTTTCCTTTAAGAAGGCTTAACGTGTTATGTGAGAAACACAGGAGAAAGGCTTTGGTGCTACACTGACTGGGACACTGAGCACTGATGTATGAAATGTGAGTTATTAGTTAGTAGGAGAAGAGAAATGTCAGGCAGATGAAGTATTCTGAGTAGTTGGACTTTGCTCCAGGGCCATTGTGGCTGTAAAGAATAAGATGGCAGATATGTATGAGTCAGAACACCTCCTCATTCTTCTGCTTTCCTGCTTTATTCCACTCTCCCTCATACTCCCATGAATCCATACTTACAGCCTGAAAGGAAAGGGAATGCTTTCTGCACATTACAAAGTCAATTTGTTTGTTGTTTGTTGTTTATTGTTTGTTGTTGTTGAAATGAAGACTCAGAAGAAGGGACTGAACTGTACAATTCCTTGACACTGAGGTGCTGCTGCTCTCTTTTCTACCTTAAATATGTATCTTTCACCTAGACTACTACTCTACATGCCTTTCTGCGTAATAGAGAATATTTTTCTGAGAGTGCATTCTTCAATAGCAACATAACATAATGATTACTGAAGGGAGAGCTTCACTGCTGTTAAAATACACCAATTAACTGATAATAAATGGATGAAATATTGTACGAACGTGTTTTCGAGTCAGGATAAATAACAAATCTAAACTTATCTAAGAACTAGACCAGACTAGATATGAATCTGTTAGGTAAATGCTGTTTTTAATGCTAAAAAACAGTTGGTGAACATGTTCAAAGTGGCGTTCATAATGCACACAATAAGCTGAACGATGCAGTCCTGATAGATGCAAAATGAGGAATGCAGTCCTGATAGACGCAAGCTGAACGATGCAATCCTGGTAGATGCAAAATGAAGAATGCAGTCCTGATAGACGCAAGCTGAACGATGCAGTACTGGTAGATGCAAAATGAAGAATGCAGTCCTGATAGACGCAAGCTGAACGATGCAATCCTGGTAGATGCAAAATGAAGAATGCAGTACTGATAGACGCAAGCTGAACGATGCAGTCCTGATAGACGCAAGCTGAACGATGCAGTCCTGATAGATGCAAAATAAAAAAATGCAGTCCTGATAGATGCAAGCTTAAAGGATGCAGTACTGATAGATGCAAGCTTAAAGGATGCAGTCCTGATAGATGCAAGCTGAACGATGCAGTCCTGATAGATGCAAAAATGAAAAAATGCAGTACTGATAGAGTCAGAATGAAAGATGCAGGTCTGTGCACCATGCAAGCTAATAAGCATTATTTTTTGTGCCTCGTCTTACTTTTGGAAGTCCATATAGTACTACGGCCCAATATTTTGCGAGGACGTTCCACGCTGTAAACTGAGTGTGCATAATTTCAGGGCGTGTTAAAGCATGCTCAGGGTATGAACAGAGAGAAAAAATTCAGATGCCATTTGCAGTAAAAGAGTATCAGTGTTCTGTGGTAGTCACATTTTACCTTCCATTATTCTGAATAAAGTTCTGAAAGGGAGCAGTGTATACACCTAGATGATTTTTACACCATCTGCATATTGTGTTTTCCAAATTTATGGGATATTTGCAATAATAAAAACAACAAAACTGCCTGCGTTGTAGTCATCTTCAATACCAGCAGTACACAAATACTTTTCAGTTTTGCACAAAATGTCTCAAAACTGAAAGAGATTTTTTTTTCTGTCGTCCTTGTGAACGTTCAAGCCCCTGTCAACATATTTTTCATAACTGACTTCTTACTTCTTTCATATTTGATTCAGAAATCTTCTTAGAAGGTTTTAAGAAGATTTCTGAATTTCTTTCTGTGGTTTTCTTCTGGCTGATTTAAGCTGGGAAGGACTATATTTGGTAGCGGCGATGTACCAATGAGAATTAGCCATCTGCCTACATCAGCTACCCCTTTATCCCGCCCCCAGAAACGACTTCTTTCCTGGCCACACAGGAAAGCATGAGCAAAACTGTATGTAGTTAGAATTTACAGCATTTTATATGCACTATTTTAGTGTAGTAGCGTATGTGTGTGTTTTTTTTTTTTTTTTTTTTTTTTTTTTTTTTTTTTTTTAAATGGTGAGAATTATCAGAGTGGCTGCACTGTAATCGAAATAATTATGATCTAGACTGTTACGTACACACGGGCACACTGCAAAGCCAAGACTACACAGTTTCTGTCAATGCTTTTGGTATTTGTATGATAAAATCTCGGGATATTATAAATCGAAAGATTATGACAAACTTGATTTGAACTTGCTGGCAAAACTCATGATCCTAAATTATTAATAAGCATTGACAATGAATGCAGTTAAATGAGAGGACATTAAAATTAGTTTTAATAAAATGATGTGAGTGCTGATTCTGCATTTTGCGTGGCTATGCCCTGCTGATCATTGTAGCCTTTGAAACCATAAAGCTGCAATAACACAAACCTTACTTTTGTGGAAATATGTACACAATACACAGACCATGCAATGACACCAAAGCACAGTGGAAGCACAAGCTCTGCGATTCCTACATACATTTTTAGCAACAGCACTGTTCATGAGTTGCCGCGGAGACGCAGCTGTCAATCAGTATGTGATGTGACACGCCTACACAGTTCTGATCAGGCAGAAAATTAGTATAACAAAGAGTTTTTTTTGTTTTAAACAATTGAAACTGTATTGTTTTACTGCCATCACAAAGTCTTCATGGCTATGAAAAGTGAATGTCGTAAATCATGCATTTTCAAATATTTGTCTTAAAATGGACGTATATTTAAACAAACACTTTTTTTGATATTTAAAAATGGCATTTTAATGTCAAGGTTCACATTTGTAAGAAACTAAAGAAATGAAGTTCAGAATAACTTATTTTATATAGAATAACTTAATTAAAATTTAAACGAGTTACAGGAAAAGAAACTTATATTACGTTATTAAAAGCAGTATAACTATCTTTTCCTGTAGCTCGTTTAAATTCTCAGAAAACTATGCGAAACATTCAGGTCAAATGTTACACATGACACTTGAGTGGTCATAATGTTGGATGTGGGTTAAATAGTGGTTGGAAAGGGTTTTGCAAGTCCCACACACTGAGCAGGATGTTTTTTCCCCTCTCTGACAACCAGCAGCAGTGCGAGTTCTATGCGTTTCAACAGAGGTGTTATAAGAGGTGTTATACTTATGCAGTGGCCCAGCAGAAGCAGAGCTGCATTGATGTAGTGAACATTTCAAATGGAGTGTTTTTTATGTGTGATGTATATATTGGCTTACCGCCTCAGTTCTCTTGTAGATCCTGTGGTTAGTTCATTGTCATTGCTAAAATCATTAACCTACATTCATTTTCTTTTTTTTTCGGGCATGTGAGACTAAATGTGTGACCGTTCAGCTTGCTTTCTCTGTGATGTGTAAATGACATAGAAGCAATTTCCTTAGTGTTGTTGCAAGATGCTATTGTTCTTGTTCTTTATGCGTATGTATCTTTGCAAACCATAACTAAGTTTCAAGGTACTACCACAGCTAACTGTTTCAGATCAGATTATGTAATGGATATCATTTTCTGAAGTGGTGAACATGTAGGTTTTATTGTATGAAATATAATAAAGCCCAAAAGAAGAAGTGATTGGGGGAAATTGCAGAAGCAGAGTGGTGTTTAATTTTTAGGGACTTGTGAAACAGAGAAAAGTTTTTAGTGCTCTTGCATCTCTTTGTACATTTTTAAAGCATTTATTTTGATTCATGTATTGCTTCTTTGATGAATTTTTCCAGTACAGGGCATTGGCCATGAATCTCAAACTAGACAATATAACCTTATTTTAAATGCCACAAACAGCAACTGAACAAAAGCAAAAGATGTCTAGTTGTGAGTTGCAAACAACAGCTTCATTTCTGCCAGGCGATGACTACAGAGTGGTTAACCACAGCATGGTGTGCATGTGCGTAGCCTAGTTATCGACCTGTCCTCTTGTTGGCCTAATCAGCTTTTGTGGTCTGGGGATAGGGAGAATGTTTAGAGCTGCAGTTTAGAGCTGCAGTTCAGATTTTATTGTTGCCTTTTTTTTAATGAGTATAAGTTTTTTATTCATAATTGTAGTTCCATTTTGTTTATCATTATTAATCAATAGAATTGAATCTATTCTATACCATCAATGTGTATACAGACATTTCTGATAACAGTTTTTAATCCCCCCCACCCCCACTTTCAAAAATTCCCATTCACACAACACACAGCACAACAAAATATATCTGTCCATAAAACAATATAAAAACACTCACATGAGCATGCCAACCAATTAGGTGGTGTTAGTATTTCAAACTGTTATGTCAGATGCCTCAAGAGCAATGTTAAGAGCATGTGTATTGAGAGGTAGAGAAGGGGAAACCACCAATATGACCAAAAGTTCCTTCATTCATTCATTCATTCACTTTTCTTCAGTAACTGTTTTATCTTGGTGACGGTTGGCCAAAATTCTAAAATAAAAATAATGAACAAGGATCCATATGTGTCGACTGATGATGAGGTGGAACTACTGCTTAATATTACACTTGGATCTTGTCCAAAAGTCTCCATTTGGAGTGTTTTTTTTTTAACCACCACAGTGGTGGATTCAGGAGCTGTACAGTATGAATCATAGTCTGGCAATTTGCACGAAGGCGTAGTTTAAAAAAAGATGTAAAACAAATTGTGACCAAGATATTACAGATCACAAACTAACAAACTGATCAGCAGCTATGATAAACAGAGTCCTAGCACATTCATAACACGGGCAAAGCCACAACGTGCATGTGCAGGTTGGCACCCTGACATTAGCATTTTCTAAAACAGGTTTTGTTTTCTGTCCACACACAAACAGTGAAAATTTCAAAAAGCTTCCGTTTCAGTGACCCTAAATGCTGTTTTCATATCGCTGTCGATTTATATATTGATGGTAGGCCAAATATATAGAAACAAACTACATTTTCAAAAATATCTGTATATGTTTAGACTTGGCCATAATGGGCAAAAACTTGTTGTTTGTCTAATAAAAAAGTGAACGTTGTTATCACTGTCACCTTCCTTACTAATCCATTTTTCTGTTCAGTAACTGATTTACAATCCTTCTTCACTTCTAGAGAGTGTTGTTCCTTTCTGAGTACAACCTTCTACTCATGGCACCAACCCTTCAGGTCAGTTTACTCATACTGTCACTGCCATGACCAGTGAAGTCCCAGATGGCTCCCCTTCCTCCTTCCCCCTGGACCCGAGTGAGGAGATCTCTCTCTGGCTCTCCAGCCTTCACTTGCCTCAGTATGCCACCAGCTTTACTCAGGCAGGCTACCACACCCTGGCAGACTGCAGGGGGCTTACTGAGGAGAAGCTCCTGCAAGTGGCTCACTTCCCCACTGGCCATCGGCGGAGAATCCTGCACAACCTTGAGGTCCTCATGGCAGGAGATCGTGACAAGGAAGGTTCTGAGATGGCAGGAAGGAAGAAGGAAGGTTCTGAGATGGCAGGAAGGAAGAAAACGCCTGTTCCCTTTCCTAGAACTGTCTTTCTTAAGGAAGGGAAGAGAGTAACCTCCTCTCAAAATACAGAGACAAACAGCACTGGAGAAAATAACAGATTGTCTGAAACCCAGACTCTTCCTGCAAGGACTTGTAAAGAGAAAGCACTTAAACGTGAACCTGATTTTATCTCCACTGTCTCCCACACACTCCCACGTAGCAAATGCAAAGCGTCTTCTTCAGGTTCTAGATCCGCCTCTTTGGCCAGCAGCAGTGAATCGCTGTCACCTTCCTCACAGTCTCTGCCCTCGGATTGGGAGAACTTCTTAAAGGAGGCTGCTACTTCCATTGCACAGCCAGTCCTGGGTGTAAAAGATGATGTCTACTCAGAAGGTTGCTCAGTAGGATTCCAGGGAGTGATGGTGGATAATGAGATATATGAGAGTAGCCCAATCACAGCTTCTGGTCCATGGCCCACACGCTCCTACAAGCTACGACACAGGCCTGTCCCGGAGATCCCAGAACGCACCGTCATACCACCACATGACTGGTACGTTGTTGCTAAGTATATTGCTTCAAGCACTGAACTGAGACAGTTTTATTTCTTGCATGTGTGTCTAAAATGTATAGAATATACAAACATTCCATAATGACTAATGGTAGTAGTAAGCAACTAGACTGATATCTGAGGGTCATAATGGCATGGTGGCACAGTGGGTAGCATTACTGCCTCACAGCTTCAGGGTCCTGGGTTGGATCCTGAGCTCAGGTGACTGGCTATGTGAGGTTTCTGTGCATGTTCTCCCTGTGTTTATGTAAGTTTCCTCTGGGTTCCTCCCACTGTCCAGAGACGTGCATATAGGGGGATAGGTTACGCTAAATTGCCCAGTGAGTGTGTGAATGGCCGGATCCACGATGACCCTGGCCATTATAAAGAGACTGCTGAAGAAGAATGAATGAATCATGAACGTTTTTTGTTGCTGTTACCTCTAGTATTGTCTATCTGATTATTAGCTTAGCTTGGTTGGAAAAACTTGAAAAACTTATTTCGGAATCAGTAATTATTTGATCCTCTTCATATAAACTTCATATAAACCAATAAGAGACTTTGAAATTGGTTCCAGTAGTATGTAAATATGTGTATTTAAGAAGACCAATACTAGTGATTCTACTGATCCATAGGAACGTGTCTGTGAAATCCGGCATGGAGCAGCCCAGCGGCACAGAGGATCCCAGCGGCAGCAGACAGAGAGGTATGCTCAACTTGATTTGCTTTTTATTTAAGTGCTATCTTTTTCATGATCACGAGCTGTGCTGGTTTTAATCCCACGGAATGCGGCAATGGTATGGTGTCTGTCATGGGAGGTAGAGAGGACCAGTGCTGTTGTGGTCTCAATGGAAGCTGCTTGTCATCTTCTTGTGTATGGAGAGGCCTAGTTTGCCAAACTCTCAAAACTACATAAGTTGCAGAAGGCTTTGAAAACACTTGTTTTGTGGCTCTCTGGATGTGTGCATAAATTTACTAGGAGAGGTGCTTTCTGTTTCCTGTAGAGACTATTCCAAAATTATTTGTGCATGACAGCTATCATAGAGGTTGGGGAATTGGGAACAGGGAATATTGAACTGAAGCCTTATGTAAGAGGGCGGTGGTATTTCAGGATATTTTGTATTTATAATATACATCTCCAGTCCCCTGTTTGCTTCTAAGCCCTGGCGGATAAGAGAAAGTAAAAGAAAGAGTGATGGGTAGTGTAAGACAAAGATGATGCATATGAATGGAGGCTGGGAAGATGTGAATCACTTCAAGTTTATGGAATTACAGCACTGACATTGTAGCATTTACAGAAAACTTCATTTACCTTTATCTAGTTATGCGGCAGCTCTTCAGTGTTGTTTAAGTACCTTTTAAAATATTAGCCTAATTACGTTAATAACTATTGTTCCATGATAGATAGGATTCTCTGTTAATGGATATTGCAATATTGCAGTGGTGCAGACAGTGCGTAGAGGGAGAAATGAGAGAGAGTGTTGTGTGCAGTCAGAAGGTCAACTGCAGATAATGATAAATGATGACACCGATCAGAAATGACTCCTGTGCCACCGGGCTAAGTGATCTGATACAGTGTCTGTCGTAGATAACATACTGCACTGTGGATCAGACCCCCTCTGGTCTAGCCTTATCTACTGGTGTGGTCCTGTCTATGAGCTGTGTGAGTGTGTGTGTCCTTCTGAAGAGAGCGCTCTGGACTTTCTGCTGCCCTTTACTATCACCGTCCAGATAGCGTGTTCATTTGTCACCTTGACAACCAGTCGGCCAAGCTATAGCCTCTTTGGTCGAATGACTGTTTTAAAGGACAGTGTAGGCACTTGCATTGCTCTTCTTGTCTCTTCTCTTCTCATCTTTTCTTATTTCTTCTCTTCTCGTCTCTTCTAGTCTCTTCTCTTGGAAGTTAACTTGAGTATAATATGCTACTGATGATGCTTTTCTGTATTTCAGCCCCTCTTCACGGGACACTGACATCTGAGGACATCAGTCCGTATGGTGAAGTTTACCTCTACAACACCATTGCAGAAAACAAACTAGTAAGTAAAATCCTGATTGGACCTTGTGTCGATAGCCCAATCTGCCTCATAAAAGCCGCTTTAATATTGCTGACATTATTTTGAATAGAGTCAGTGACCGAGCAACAGAATTCTGAAGCTAAATATTCATTTTTCACTTCTAAAAGGAAGAATATTTTGATCCCTAGAAATATACTCTTGTATTGAGTATAGCCACTTTCCCTATTAGTCTAAAATATTTCCAGACTTTTGATTTTCAGGTGTTGAGTGATGTATTGTCTGTTTTTTTTATTTTACTTGTACTCACTTCCTTATGTTGAGTTTATGTCAGAGTTTCAGTAATGTTTTTAACACTGATTGTAAATGCCACTGAAACCATTTGAGATTTTCTGTCTCCACACATCCAGTAAGCATCCATATGTTATAAACATGACAAGTACCGTAATTCAGTTTTTTTTTTTTTTGAAGGTTGTGGATACAAAGGAAATGTTAAACCAAGAAACAAAGGAAAAACTGGAACAGAAAATACCGAGGTAGTGTATGGCAGCCTATTTTAACTTGCATGTTAACCACATGGGTTAACAACTTGCTTCTTTAATTTCTGTGCTCTGAGAGAGACAATGATGATAGAGAGGACAATTGTTTGCTATTTGCTACTTGCATATTTAAATACTCTAAGATGTCTAACTAAAAACTTGAAAAATAAATCATAATGTCATGTATCTGTGTCATGAAATGTACGTGTGAATACACACTCACACTTCCTTTTCCCCTCTGAATACAGGAAGCAGCAGGCCAAGCAACAAGAAAAGGTGTCAGAAAGCACAGGCAGGCGCTTCAGTGATGATTATGCTTTGCTTCAGCAATGCGTTCCCAGTCAGGAGCCAGCCAATGAGTGTTCTTTAAGCACACCAAAGTCCCTCCCACAGCCTGGACCCAAGTCACAGGTGGATTCTCGTGGTGTTTGTAGTGAGCCATTGGATGCTCTCTCTCGACTGGTGCAACACACTCTTCCTCTCCACAGCGAATCATCTATATCACCCTATGCCTGCTTCTACGGACGCCCTAAACAATCTATAAAAATGGGCTGGCTGGACAAGCTCTCTCCTCAAGGGTGAGGAATAATGCAGAGGAATTAGGGCAAATCTGAAATAAGTATACAGTGGACATTATGCATTATTCTACCATTATTCATTATCTCCGTTCTGGCTGGTCAGAAGGTGTTGATTCATTTTCTATAACAGCATGTCTCAGTCAGGATTTATGTTAATGCGCTGAATTTCTCAATTTTCTCAATTTTAACTTACACAATTTACATGGCAAATGCCACACATAAAGGGATTAAAACATATGGTGAAGTTTTCTGTGAGTAGATGTTTATTTAGCATTTTTAGATGAAGTCTCCAGTGTCAGCACTATGTAACAGTCAGAAGTAAAGCTGTCGCTTTAAGTTTTCCAACATGGGAAATTCTTCAGGACGGAGGGCTTTGCAGCTTCTTGGTAACATGACAAGCTGCGTTTTTTGTCTTATTAGCTTAAAGTGAAAAAAGGGAGAGGCTGGTGAGTGAAGGACTGTTTATAGCTGCTGTAACTTAAATGATAACAGGCACTAACTTGTTTTGTGAATGTTCCACAAAATTAGATGTAAGTAAATGGAGAAAGAACATGACGTGTTGTTCTTTAATAAATGATAATAATAAATAAAATGCTTCAGGATGTGCTGTTATAGAAAGAGAATCAACTTCTGCGTGGTAATGGAATGTCCCATTGTGTGTGGAATATTTGCTACTAGATTTTCAAAGCAGAACATACTTCTCAGGTGAAAATGAAGTAATTTGTTTGCTACATTGTTTTGTAAAATTACTAAAGCCTGAGAGCAGTCCTCTTAACAAGCCTTAAATTTCCTTAAGTAAAACACTTGCACTGCTACTTTGGGGTTGTCATGTGATGTCACCCTCATTATAAATAAAACTATAATACTGGGTTGTAATTTTCACCTTTATGGAATCTTGCGTCCAGTCTGACATAGGCATACACAGTACACACTTTCAGTACTGACTGAATTAAGTTGACTCTCTGCAAGCTTTTATTGCCAAGTTATGTGAAATATCAGAGTTTTGATTGAGTGGGATTGGGGGGGAACATTGGTACATTTCAAGTCTTATGATTTATGTGATCAGAAGTCAGTAGTAACATTGCATTGTGAATCAGTTTCATAATTACCTGCCACCAAACCACTGAGGTCTAAGGCTTCTGTTCTAGACACATGGTTTGGTTTGCAAAAACCATCATAGTACAAAAGAGCTTCATAAGCTTTTCACTGAAAATAAGTTGCATCTTCTTACATAAGATGGTTTTGAGATTATAAATCACTGCTTGTGGAAATGTCTCATCTGAACCCTGAAGAGTGCAAATAATTTATTATTTAATCTACATTCTAGACATACTCAAAGTTTAGTCTTAAACTATTCTACAGTTTTAATTCTGTTTTTAAATTCCTAGGAAACTGATGAAAAATGAAAGAAAGAGGGGAAAAAAGTACACAGTAGCTGCAACAGTGCCAAGACACTTCATAATGAAAGGACTGGCTGCTAGTGAAACCTAATGATAAACTGCTTATTCTTATATACACTTTGCTCAGTTCAGCGCTCTTCTCAGTGCTGCTTCTGTATTCTGTAGTGGTTTCTGTATTTTACCATCCTTTGGAGGAAATGGCACTCATAGTATCTTCACAGCTATTTTAAAGGTTGTTATTTTTGTTGTGTGGTCCTACTGAGATGTTAAAGAGCTAAGCAGTGTCAAATCCACTTTTATTTCTATTGTAGTCTGTGGTTTTGAAACCAGCTACATGAGGGTGTTAAACTGTTGAACACTGGCCTAATAAACTGATGGCAGTTGGTTTCGGATTGTGCTTTCTGTTTCACTGCCATACTGAATTTCAAAATGAATGAGCATAGTCATTGTGAGTTATAGGTGTGTTTAGATTTATTGCTTTTCATTGTTGTAACCAACTTCTCCATTTTCACTTTCAGAAATCGTGTCTTTCAGAAAAGATGGGTCAAGTTTGATGGAGAGAATCTTACTTACTATAACAATGACAAGGTTAGAGAAAGTAATTTCCACACACATGCACTTATTTGTTCAGTACCGCACACACACACACATTCAGTGATTGTGCTGCGTTGGTTCCATCACTGCCTCAGTGTGGTTTCATACCGGAAGATAGTAATGCATTAATAGCCATTTCATTTTCAAATGCATTTTCACACGTTTTCTCTATACCCCCATCTAACAACAATTTTTAATTATTTTGTAACCCTCAGCAGGCCCATATCAGGCCCCTTCCTCAGGCAGCTTACAAGTCAAATGTGGCTCTTTACTATGTTTTAAACAGCCATTTAGACTGCTAGCAGTTAATTCATAAATATTAATTAAAACACTTGTCCTGTCACAATTATTACATTATCACCTAATCACAATTTTTTGAGCTGATCAGTATTATTTGAGGTAATTACAATTAACCATTGGCTTCCATAATAAATATACAGTATGTAGTCAGCAAACATTTGCATTTGAATAATTATTCAAAAATCTATGTAAAGTAATGGGCACAAGTCAGCTAGGAAATGTCTGTGAATTTATTGTATTCAGAAGAGAATGTAGATCTGTTTGCAAGGATGGGACGATCACTATTCTGCACTTCTAGCATACAACATATATTTGTCTTGTACTAAAACTCTCTAATATCAGCTGTGAGACAAATTTAGGTTTACAGTAATTTGTAGTCTTATAGTAGCTGCTTGACGTGCCTTTAATAAAGTATTCATTTAGAGTCGCATTAGAATCTGAGAGTGGATGATGTATAAATCCTGAACTATTAAGATTTATGTATTTGATCGTTTAATTTTTTTTTCCTTATTTAATTGCTAGCATTAGGTAAATTGTATTGAAACATGAGGTTGTGTTCAATTCCTTTTGACTGGTAGTGCATATTTATTATTTATACTATGTTTCCTCTTTGCAATTTTTTAAAAACTGTCTAGAAATGTTTGTTATTGAGAAATGGGTGTGCATCTGCATAATTAACCAGCGTTATAGTTGTATAATGATTGGCATGAAGTCAACAGAAAAGACAATTAAGTCATTCATCACAATTATTTGTATGCCAATTAATTGTCATCCAAAAGTTCATAATTGACAGGCCTTCTGTTTGCGGTAAGAGAAGCCGGCTGCCATTAAGTGTCAGTTAACGGTTCACTACCTCTGATTGTTAGCTGGCTAGTCAAGCTGAGGCTGATATTTTATCACTGCTCTGTTGTAATGGCTGCTGTTAGTAAAAGCTCTGCATTAGTAAAAGTATCTGATGCCAATTCTGATTGGACTGTGAAAGAGCTTGTGAGCTTGTCAAGCTCAAAATGTTACTCCTTTTCCTCAACTGCTGTCTCTCATGGCTGTTTGGCAAGCTTGACTTGAATTTGACTTGAATCTTTCTATATGAGTTATAAATACGTAAGTGAAAATCACATGGGTGAGAGGTGAAAGTAAAAGTGTAAATGCATGGTAATGCAGTTAAAATGTCATTGCATCAAGGTCAGTGTTACTGCAGGGCTGAGAATGATCAACCACCCAAGTCATATCTGCTCAGTGGTGGTGGTGTAGTGGCCTCTGTGCATTGATGGATGAGGTGGAGGAGGATGACAAATTTGGCATGGATTACAGTGATTAAATGGTGAATTCTGTCGGCCAACGAATCTAGATACAAGGTAGGAACACTTTAAAAAAAAAAAAAAAAAAAAAAAAAAAAAAAAATGGCATCCCAACTGCCAATAGCACTGCCCTGTAGAGACGGTCCGCGAGAGTCTGCGGTTCTTTTTATATCTTCAGATTAGTAGCTTTTAGTGTTTCAAATGACTCCAAAGTGAGTAGTTTTTATGATGACTCACCAGCTTCTCACATGTAAAATGTCAAACCTATCTATCAACCATCCATCTTTTAAATATTGGCTTATCCTGAGCACAAAGCAGCACCACTATTTGAACGTTGGTGAAGGTGGTGGTGGATGAAGGTGACATTGTTGAGTATAAAGGTGTGCCACACTTTTTCAGGAAGAGAAAAAGAGATAGAGGGGTTTATGGGGAAAGGTGACATTGCTCCATGCTAGGCTGAGCACCTGTCTGCATTGAGCTGTTACGCTGCTTTAGCCCTATTTAGCTCCTATAAATGAGGGTCAGCAGCAGAACTGCTTCCTGCTTCCCTCAGCATCCTTTTCGTCTTTTCTTTCTCTCCCTCTCTTTTCTCCCTCACCCTCTCTATCTCTGTGCCTCTTTGTGGTTTTCTCTCCCTCTCTACCTGCACGTCTTAAGGAAGAAGCAGGGTTAGTATCGTGCTTAGCAGTGGAGAAAAGAGAGAAGAGGAAGCAAAAAGGGTAAGAACATTGCAACTCAGCGACAATGTATCTTTCCGGTGTCACCCAGAAGAGGATTTTGAGTCTGGTTCCTCTCAAAGTTTCTTCCTCATGTCATCTCAGGGAGTTTTTTCCTTGCCACTGTTGCCTCAGTCTTGCTCATTAGGGATCTAAATCTGCATCCTGATTTCTGTAAAGCTGCTTCGTGACCATATGTATTGTAAAAAGCAGTGTATAAATATAATTGAATTGAAATTTAATTAAATTATCTCTAAGCTTTTATCCTCCCCTCACTTTTCATCTCCATGTCCCTTTTCATCATATTTTGTGTTTTGAACCTAATGTAGCTGTGCCTGTTTGTTGGTCTCGCTTTGAATCTGTGTTTGCATGTCAGATTTATAGGCAGCCGTGCCATGCTCTTTTCTCTCCTACCACTTTGTTTTCTGCACCAATCATATGAACTCCATGTGATGTGCGCTTGTTAATCAGTTGTTAATTATAGTGCTGCATTCTCCCTCATTTTCTTTCTACTCTGTGGCCTTTGAGGTATTAGGACATTGACATGCTTGTGCTCATAGCTCTGTGTTTGTGTGTATGAGAGGAAGCGTGTGGTTGGACTGTCAGAGTTCTTTGCATATTTTTTTATTCTGTGGTCAAAACAAGTTCTTTAGCTCTTTCTCCTCACAATGTGCATCTCATACATTAATACTTTCAAAGGAAAGGTATCTAATATAGCAGCAAGGAAACAAGACATTGATGTCTGAAACATGCTGCTTTAACTTTCATGGTGCTAATTAGCCACAGCATGTGTTCTAGTAATTTTTAGTCGTTTATGTATCACTGTGGTTATATAGTGATACACGAGCAATATACGATATACAGGACAGAAACTTATGATGCAGTTTTAAAGTACCTCCGATCACAAAAATGTGATTTTAAGAGTTAACCACTTACAATCACTTAAAATGTGGTTTTAAGTGGTTAACTCTTTGATAGCCGATTCCATTTATATGGATTGATGTTTGGGTCAAATTCCATTTTCCCCCTCATTTTCTCTAAAATTTGGTCTCTGCCAATTCCCACTCATTATCATAAGACACCTAACAGCCGGAGAGGGTGAAGGCTAACGTGCTTCCTCTGAGACGTGAAGCCAACTGCATCTTTTCAAGCTGCTGCTCATGCTGCCTCAAAGGGTGGCGTAACACACTTTGGAGTAAAGCGCTATCTGCACTCTTCCGCATACAAGAGCTTACAGACTCTGCGATTGATAGGAGAGAGAGAGTTTGTCATCCCTCCTGCCCAGAGAGCACAGTCAGGTTAGCTCTCTTGGACTCTTGGCTGTGGATAGCTGTGGCTTCATTGGGATTCAAACTCGTGATTTCCAGACGATAAGGCAAACACTTTTCTGTTGCACCACTCGGGAGCCCTTTACATTTCCCCCACTTTATTTCTAAATTGGAAACCTTCTCAGTAAGTACGTAGGTGTGAATGAGCTCAGTTTTTGATGTAGGCTCAATGGCTTGAACCTATCATGTTTGATATGCAAATTATCAAACTAAATTAAGAGCATGACCTAGTACCTGAAAACAATTTATTACATGTATTTAAATAGCTGTGATTATATACAGCCTAATGATCCATTAATAATCTGATTGATCTCTCAATCGGACAAAAATGTTTTGTGTATACACCTCAGTCGGGAAGAATAAACCAACTGAGGCCAATTTGAATTAAATCTGCTTGAACAAGGTTGGTAATCCTTTTAATAATCCATTAAATAGCCACATAAACCTTTTGTGTCTGATTACATTTGCTGTTGGAATCTGCATTAGTAACATTAGAAGATGAGTGAATGCATTATACCGTTGGATAATGTGTGTGAATGTTGGGTAAATATGAAATGCTGAGCAACTTTGCTGTGCAATCTCTTCTTCTCACTGTCCGTTACACCTGGGCAATGTTTTGCTGACACATAAATGATTTAAAATTCATTAACTGTGCAAACAGCGTGATTAAGAACCTGAACGCACTGGCTAGACTTGCGCACCTCTTGTTGTTATGGCAACGTTGACACTAAACCTCACTCCACGCATGTGCAAAACTTTGGATCGGATTACATGTAACGTGCACATACAGAGTGTCCAGTTTAGGATGAATGTTAATGTTTTAATAATTAATTCATTATATTTGATGCGTGCAAACATGTAAATGCCACAGACATGTTCAGGGTTATTTTGACTTGAATCCTCTTCACTCCTTGTTTATTGTAGCTTTATGTGCAAGCCATTGTTCCCACGTCCTCTCTCACATTTCTGAGGGCAGCTGACGAAACCACCTAGACATAGACAGCTGCCGCTCACCCCAACATCACCTGATGATGTCATCAAACGCTGCTGACTCCAGTAGGCGTGGGAGAAGGGACGCACACACACTCTCACTGGCACTGTTTAGGGCCCCAAGAGCCTAAGTAGCCTGTTCCCTCTGGAGTTTCCCGCCAGTTACATCAACCTTATCTCCCAGTTCTTATGAGAGTTTGACAGCATGATTTTGTGGTGTGTGGGTGTGGGTGTGTGCGCGTGTGTTTAAATCAGGGTTTTAGAATGTCACCTGTCTTTAGATTGAGGTTGAAAAGGCTCGGAGATAGGATTAGCTCTCTGTCTGGAACTGAATTAAGGCAAAGCTTTCTTCCTAAAGTTGCCGCCAGTTCCCTGTGAAAGTGCTCTGCTGTCCTTTTTCTTCAGTGTCCTCTCTTTGCCTTTTAGCATATCTGCAATAGCAGCATTAGAGGTTAGTCATTGTGTCGCTGTTCACTGCAGTGTCTGTGCAGAGCCAATGAGAGCTCCGCCAGGCTTGCTCCTGGCAACATTTACAAATTATTGCTCATAATAATGGCAGAACTCAGAACTCTGAGCGTGATCCAAAGGGACTGCGATATGTGTTTGGTCTATTTTTGCCTGCAGTGCCTCAGCATTGCCAATTGGTGTCTCTGTGGCTCCATAGTGGAAATGAAGCAATGGCGTTTTGCAGTATGAGCAAGGTTAAAGGCAAAACAGCCCTCCGTGTAGAACCTGTACAATTAGGCTGGTGCAGGACCTGTTCCACAAATCCTAATCTTAACCATTATGAAATAAGTGGTGAATTTGGTCTTGGATCGATGACAAATGATTCTGTCCGCTGGCACAAATTACAGCACTCATGTAGTATCTCTCAGCGCATATGCATAGTATTTCTTTATTAAGCAGGTCTCAGAGCTCCGTCTTATAATGTCCTCCTGTCATGCATGTTCCGCATTGAATCACAGCAAAGTGCTTACATGCAGAATAGTGAACTCACATGTACACATGCTCACACAAAAGCACATTGTGCACACAGTTTGTATGCAGGGCTGAATGCAAACACAACTCAATTGACACAGTATTTGTCATAATCTTTTGTCATATATCAAATGTCAAAGCTCATTCCTATTAAATAAAGGCACATCCACAATCCTTATGCACTTGTATGTTGGTGTTATGTATCGTTTGTCATCCTACACAGGGCGCCTCTAAAACTCATTATGGATGTTTCTCGTGTTTACACATTCGCTCGGCACTTCAGTCCTGTCCCTGTGACCTCAAAAATAACAATTAAAATGTGTAATTAACGTTAACCCAGATAGCGCCTAATTATCGGCACTTAGCTTCCGAAAAGATGCGCTCGTTTCTCTTTTCACTCATCCCTCGCTCCTCTGTTCTTCCCCTCCGTCCAAATTTAGATGGAGAGAGACTCATTAGAATGCTGCTAAGTTCGTGGCCCTAGCGCCGTAGCAACGGGAGAAGTGCTAAATTGGAGAGAGAGAGAAATCCCACAGAAAGGAGATGGCCGCCCCGTGCCATAATTAGGGTTAGCTGTAGCCGCCACTGTTAACATCATGCCTTAATTTGTGGAGATGGCCCTCTCCATGACCCCTTTTTCCCCCCCTCCCTTGCTCACTTTTTCTTTCTACCTTGTGCAATCGTTTGTTTGCTACCTTCACTCTCCCTCAGTTATTTCCTCGCAATATGTTTGCTGTCAGCCCCTCTGCTTCCCATTTGTTATACATTTCTTCACTTTCTGCACCTCTCCCACTGTGCCTCTATTTCCCTTTTGTGCTCACTAAGGAGGGAGTCCCTTACTCAATCATCTCTGCTATTTCTGGATAGAGAAGACCAGAAATAGTGCAAGGTCATGATTGTAATTAAGAGGCAGATGGAATGTACGAATCAGTCTCTCTAGCAAGATTAAAAATTCACTTGCCCATAGTTCATGTGTAGGGGAGATGGAGCTGCCTGCTGCTGCTGCTGGTGGTTTCATGATGGAGAAATTACAGACAGATCTGAGGCTCAGGTTATAGGGTACAGGGCCGACTAGTGATCTCTTTTGCTCTTGAGTTAGTCTGAAGCATGCAGAGAGAGACCAAATACCCTTTTCCCTTAACAGGCAAGCCATCTTTCCTCCCAGCATCCCTGTGAATCTCCAAGCTGTAAATATGTGAGAGGTTTGTTTGCTGGAGAGGGATCCTAGTTTTAGTATTCAGACCAGCTATATACCTGTGTGTGTGTGTGTGTGTGTGTGTGTGTGTGTGTGTGTGTGTGTGTGTGTGTGTTTATGTATGTATTTTTTTTTTTTTACATAGAGCCTGAGCACACGCAGGAATTTGATCCAAAGGATGTGTAAGTGTGTGTGTGTGTGTGTGTGTGTGTGTGTGTGTGTGTGTGTAAGAGCGTGCGTGTGTGTGTGTGTCTGAGTGTATCTCCTATTCCATCACTCTTTTAGCAGATGTATGAGAGTTGGATTTTACTCTTCTGTGAAGTAGATGCCAGTGGTGTGTGTGTGGGTGGAGTATGAATGTGATTTTAAAGTAGCAAGACTGAATCTCTCTCTCTCTCTCTCTCTCTCTCTCTCTCTCTCTCTCTCTCTCTCTCTCTCTCTGCAGGAGATGTACTCTAAAGGACTGGTTTCTCTCCTAGCTGTTAAGCAGGTGCGCTCTGTGGGAGACAATAAGTTTGAGGTGGTCACCTCAATGAGAACCTTTGTTTTTCGAGTTGAAAAAGAAGGTGAGACTTTTCTATTTATCTCTTGCTCGTCCTTATTCACAGCCTCTCTTTCATTCCTACTGTGTCTTCACTCCTATATTTTCACCCAGATTCCCCCTCGGGTGGCACGAGTAGTTAAACTTCAGAACTTTCTCACTCAGTGGTGGTTCTCTAGTAAAGTAACAAAATAAACCTTTTTTTTGTTTTATCAATGGCCTGGGTGCAGAGGTGTTTTTCTCAAATGTCTCAGATTGCCATAGTGATCTATTTTTTTAATCAAATCCTCACAGATTGATATTCCTTATAAAAAACTGACTGTGAAAAGCCTTTACACTCTGACAAGTTTAAAGGAATACTCCAGCTATTTAAAAAAAATAATAATTTGTGTCTGCTGCTTCTGTAAAATATGGACCATTATCACAGACAATAATTTCAACATACCTTCCCGTATTTGTTTCTTCCTTTTCATATACCTATTAATTTGAAACTATATTATAATTGAGTCTAAGGGCAGAACTTTTTGCTATTTTGGCCTGCGCTGTCTGATGTCATTTACCAGTGGCTGTGAATATATCTGCTTTAACAAAATAGCAAAAATGCTAACTGTACCAGCACAAGCTAACTAGCCTGTAACAACAAAGATAAAAACAAACAAGAGAAAATCTACTTCTGTAACTCCCTACCTAGCCAGTACACAGAGACAAAAACCCCAAGCTCAAGCAAAATGGTGAAAATGGCTTGGACAATTCAACACATCCATGCAGGGAGTATTTAAGTAAGCAATTTTAAACATGATCAACATTTACCAAAACTTCTTTTTAGTTCTTATCCAAGTTTCCAACACTGGAGCAAGACAGGAAAAAGTCATTTCAGTTATTTAGACATTCTCTGAATTTTTATAGTGTCCACAAATTTTAGTAACGCACATTCTTCCCTGACTTATACATATTTTGAGCTTGGAGCTTTAACCATGTCGTATTATGCCTTCCCTAATGTGTTTTTAATATACTGTAAGGCATTTCGTAATATGATTTTAATTTCATATTTATACAGCTTTAGTTTACATAGAAAATACAGAATGGTAAAGTGTATGCCCCTGGACAAATATGATACTCATTACAGATGACTTACGGAATTCCTGAAAATGTTCTACAAAAATATGTTTATTGGAATCCAGTAATTCTACTTAGGCTTCCATTATGAGTAAGTTTTGAGTAAACTAATTTTCTGTTCTCTGTACAGAAACATCTGTTGAAATGCTTGTTGGTAGCAATCGCACATCCAGTTCAGATATGGTAGATGGGAATGCAATCTCATTCACACCACATCTCTTCCCTCCTGTTTGCTGTGCCATCACTTTCTCTCTTTCTCCCTCGCCGCTCTTTCTGTCTCTCTCCGCCAGACATTCTCAAACAGAATGGTGTGTGCTCTTCTCACTGCTCATCTCCTTCGATTAGCCGGGGCCTTGTCTGGTTTAATGAGAGCTTTACTCTCCTCATTGCCGCTGCTTGGAGTCGGCCAGCCAACAGAGTGTAGACACGCTTCATGCTGAGCCGTAACACGGTGCTGGCACAGTGACGACAAAGATGATGAAGGATGATGATGGCGTGATTTTAAATATGTGCATTAAATGTCCTGCCCGTGTGCATTATTGTCAGTCAGGGTTGGAGGGGTTTGCTGTGAGTGTTATTTATATAATTCCATGATGTCTTGCAGGGAAAGTCAGCGTCGGCCGTGAACGTGCCAATTTATAAAGCAAATAAAAGCCCGCTCTCTACATCAGGACTTGTCAGCATGCAGGACGTGTAGCTCCCGACTGCAGATTAGAAAGCCAGTGCTATGGCTTTGGGCATGTGGTAAAAAATATTTATATATCTTGTTAAAAATGTATCTTTGTCTCTCTGATATTGCGACCTATGGATCTATTCGAATGCCCCCCGTAAGTGTAGATGAGGGCTTAGCAAAGCTTTTTCATTAGTGGCAGGTCTGTGTTCTGGACGGAGAGACAGCCTGGTCAGCTCATGCATCTTTAAACAGCTTTATACCAGACTGAGAGAGTCATCAATCTTAAGACAAACACAAGAGATGGAGGAAAAGAGCAAGGGAGTGGGTGTAAGGGTTGGAGGTGGACAGAGAAAAAGGAAAAAGGCCACGATTGAGCAGAGAGAGAGAGAGAGAGAGCGAGAGCCAGGGAGCACATAGTGAATAATTTAGATGCATAGGAATATGTATGTGTGTTTGGGATCGTCCACAGCTGTGCAGTGTTTTTGCCAGGCTGCAGGTGTGGAGGTCTCCCCAGGTGAACATCGGCGACGCAGAAGCAAACTTTATAGCGTTGTTGTGGTATTGTGACTGTAAACCATTTGTGTGGAGGGAGTGAGAAATAAGCACTTTCTAAAAATACAGCATCCAAAAGTTCCCAGACAGAAACACCCACACGCCAACGAACACACAAACACACACCTGCCATGAGTATCATTTTTGTCCATGGGCGTACACCTTGCTGCATATTCACATTGTTTGCTCAGCTCCCACTGTGTGCTCTATTTCAAGTAAAGCTGCATTGAATGAAATAAAACTCATATTACGGAATGCCTCATAGTAGATTAAAAACACATTAGGGAAGGCATAATACGACACGGTTAAAGACCAACCTGCATTATTTTGGCCTGAATTATTGATGCTTGTTAAATAATGCAAAAGCCTTGATTTGTCGGAACACCCACAGAACACTCGCTGGGAACATCAGAGATTAGTCAGGATTCTCACGCCCAGTAGCAAAATGTCCTTTTTTTTAAGCTCTTATTTGCATATTGTGGAATTTGGTGTTATCAGTGAGCTATAGAAATTATTACACAATATTTTTTTCAGTCCAAATGTCAGTGGTCAGTGTCTACCTGTGTGTGCTGCTGTGTTTATTGTAGGGCCGAAAGATATGTATAAAAAGAGTACATTGTGATTATATTGCTACGCATTGCAATTACGATATGCCTTTGCCTATGTGCTAAAACAAACTGATATGTCAAGGTTAAAGGCTCATCTGCATTCATTTATCGCATTTCATTTTTGGATCACACACTATCAGAAAAAAAACCCTAAAATGTACCATTGCTTGTGACTGGAGTGATGCCCTCAAACATATGTCTCTTGTACTTTTATTATGTATCATTCACCTGGGAAAAACTCATTAAAGGTACAACTGTGGACCATAAAAACTGAGTATGTAGCTTAAAAAGATATTGAGTTCAAAAGATACATTATATTCATTTTTACAGGTGAAAGGTGCAAAATATACAAACGATGTCCCCTTGAGGGTCACATTGCAGTGATAAGCAGAGGAACAGTTTATTCATAGTGTTTTATTCCTTTTAAAGGTGCAAAAGTCAAAGTTTCTTATTCCTTATCTGTACAGATAACCTGGAAAATATGTAGAATGTTGATTAAAAAAAAAACCTGATGCATTAAGCCGTGGCCTTTGCAAAAACGTATTAAGTGGCTGAGAAAACCTATTTGGAACACTGACTTTCAGTCCGATAGATCCTTGGGGGCGGAGCTTCATGAACTCGCTCAAATGTTAGACTGTTAGACACCTAGTCTTGGGGAAGGGGGGTGGGGAGACTAATCTTACCTAATGCTCCTTTAAACCACAGCAATTTGCCAATGATTACATTTTTTAATTTGTAATTTTTAACGATTTATAGTTACATTTAATGTTACATGCGTCAAGTTGGTTCCTGTTATTACTTATATTATAAAAGCTATAAACAGTTTACCTTCACCAGCCTTTTTTTTTCTCTCTCTCTCTTGATGTTAATAAGACAATGGCTAAAAGCTTGACCATTAAATAATGCTGACACTGGAGACTCCTTCCATAAATGTTAAATAAACATGTCCTTGCAGAAAACTTCAGCATAACAATGATTATTACTTTATCTTTGTTATTATTATGTGGAGCATCTTCCATACAGGTGCCAATGAATGAGTCGTTACTATAGAAATGACAACGTAGTAGAAAGAGCGCATTAATATAAACCTGTGAATTACAGCTGACTCTACTGTCAGAGGTGCTGTTGTCGTAACAACCTTCTGACCATTCTGATTCGAGAATTCAACAGCACTGTGATATACTGCGATAATGATTTACAAATGATGTGCCATCCTGGTTTACGTGATAAACTAAACGGAACAGATCAGTTTGAGCTGTGTTTGTTATTCCTGCCTGCTCATGCAGAAGGAGCAGGTCTAAAACATATCCCTTCACGTGGCAATAAGCTGTGACATGCCAAAACCTCGCTGTGAAGTGGTGAAGAGGGCGGAGGCTCCTGGCTTTGCAGGAACATCAGCACTGAATATTAGCTTGTTGGCACTGAGTTAAACCGCAGAGACTCCTTGGGCTAGGCATTCTTGTGCTTTGTGTTTTAGCCGGTTGGCACTGATTAAAAATAGGTTTGCTTTGAATCCTCTCCAGGGCAAAAGCCTGGCACACATTATGCTTCTGATCACATTCAGCCCTGTTGTGTATTAGTCAATCTGATGTATTATTTTGTTGAAAACTTGATTTTTTTTTCAGACTGCCGTCCTGTAGCAACAAGTCTTAACAAATTAAATGTAAATTTTTTTTTTTTTTTTTTTATTCTGTCTGTGGACAAGACTTGGAATGTCCACAGCAAGTCAAGTATTCTCATGAATTAAGTATATAGTGTATTAATATAATCTACTCCATTCTCTCTTACTTTCTTTATGCTTCTGTCTCTCTCTCTCGCTCTCTCGCTCTCTCTCTTGCTCTTTGTCTGACACCAGGTGTTGTAGACCTGCATAGAATGGGGGCATCCAGCTGTTAATATTTCTCAGCTAGTGTGTGGGAGCCCCTGTGGTCCCATTTAAACCAATTTCAAGGGACATCTTCTGCTACCCGCTTCCAATCAACTCGCACACACACACATGCACACACTCCCCAATGAGACACAAGGGCTTTTTGCATGCAGGCTTCATTTGCAGATTTTGAAACTTTGCAAAAGTATGCCACGCAATATCAGGCCTCTTCCCTTCTATTTAATTCCCCACTGCCACAATGTCTCTCTATTCATACACAGGGAAATGTGTATAAAAAAAGCATATAATATATTTACACATGTATGCACTTGCATACTGTTCACCTGGGAGGATGAGACCCAATATAACTCTGCTCTCTCAGTCTCTATCTTTCTCTTTCTCTCTGATGTGTGCTTATATAGACACACACACACACACACACACACACACACATTCTTAACAGATTTACCTCCTGTGTGTCACACCCTCAGGAGAGCGTCAGGAATGGCTGGCGGTGCTGCAGGCTGCTCTGAAGTCTCGCTCATCCGTTTCCCACACGCCTTGTAAGCTCAGCTCCAGCAAGAGCGGCTACGTGGAGCTGCGCGGCCACAAAGGCAAAGTCTACCTCAGCCTCATGGGAACCAAAATCCGACTCTGCAAAACAGACCAGGTAGCTTTTTAGTTCAGTCGCGCATTTGCTATCACATTCCTGTATTCAAAACAAAGCCTGTTTTATTCCCCTGCTTTTTTATGTGTGCAAATGTACTTGTGCATCCACTGTGTATAAGGCAAACCAGCCTAAAGGACAAAGATTGTGTGCTGTATCTTATATAAACACACACACACACATTTGTCTTACTATTCTGGTGAGGACCTTCCAAAAGGAAACTTTATCTCTCTTTTTTTTTTAATAAATAAAAGCTGCAGTTTTTGGGGGGAAAAAAAAGCAAAATGTTCCCCCAAGGTTGAACCTGTCAGATATTCCTGTCCTTCTGGGGACAATTGGTCCCCACTAAGGTATAAAAAAAATGTCCACACATACACACACTGTATCTGCAGTCACAAACAAATGGTTTCTTTTTCCAAATGAGCTAAGACTAGGAGGATGATTCTATATAACCAGCACAATCTCGCTCTCATTCTCATTCTCATTCTCATTCTCACGTTCACACGTGCGCTGTATATTATCTTTTCCTTTCATTACTTTCCGCATTAGATTGAAGAGAGGTCTTTTGTCTTAATTATGCAAGGAAATTTCTCTTCGTCAGCTAATTGATAGGGAGAAGGCGAGGGCGAGCAATAAGAAGTAGAATAAATGGAAATTGATTGCATTGTTTTTGTTTTAAATCTTCTCCACAGCAAGCACAATGTCGCACTGTGGGAGAAATAGAGGGGAAGCGGGACACGAGAGCAGGGAGTTAGATGGAGGGAGACAATGATGGAGAGAATGTTGAGGAAGGTGAAGACAGCGAGGGGGAATTGAAGGATGGAGAGAAGGTGAAAGAGCACAGAGATGGAGAACGAGGGAGGGAGCCAGAGAAAGAGTGAAGTGGGCGACTCTGTTCATGTTCAGCGGAGTGGAGTATTTAATTTAACAAGATGAACGAGCTCGCCGCTAGGTCTCTCTATTCCCTCCCTTTCTCCTTGGAGGGGAGGTTGCAGTCAGCTCTGCTGCCCTGATCAGATGTCACCCTGCGCCTCCCCACGGGAACCAGAGTCACGGCAAACAAACAAAAGCAGCCGCCGCTTGGCCCCCGTTTAGTGCCGCATCGATCCTCTGCTCAGCTACCTGCTCAAAGCCCTGAGAGGAGGCAGAACTCAAACAAGCATCAGTGTATGCAGGGTTACATTTTAGCACAGCAGACCATTAGTCTGAAAGTTTTTCGAGGTCTATGGAGATATCTTAAATCATCACGATCATTTGCTCAGTGGACCTGTGGAAAGATGTGTAGAAAAGCAGGATGTTATAGATCCTTTCATTAGGTTAAAAACGGCTGATGATAAAGCAGTGGTATATTGTAGGGCTATCAGAACAGATTACATTCTTCAAAACTTAATGCACTTCACACAATTGAAAGCAAAAAAAAAAACCAATGCAACTTTTGAATATTAAAGACTCATAGTAATTGGAGTCTTTTTAAGGCTCAAATGGTGTCCTATTATTGGACATATGATGTACTATGCAGGTTCTACAATGCCATTATGTTATATGCTATGTAGTGAGCATATGTAGAGAATAGGAAGTGATTTGGAATTCAGCCACATTAGTGTGACGAGATGATGGTCAAGTCGATTGTTTTACATGCATCTCAGTAGTGTAAGAAATTTAGCTAAATATCTTTTATATACGCAGCTCATCAGCTGTGATGCTGGTGAATATTGAGTTGGATAGCTCTACACTTTATTGATCTACGATCTGTGTTCACAGAAGTAGTGAAGTGTGCCTAACCTGTGCCTAAAATGTGCTTAACCTTAAATGTGCCGCTCCCTAATTTGACATGGCCGATTCCCACCCAGTTGGCAGACTAACACGTGCTTCCTCCAAAACACATGAAGCCAGCAAACTGCATTTTTTTAGTGCTGCTGCTCATGCTGTATCACCGGACAGTTCAACACACTCAGGGGACGGTGCGATCAGCCCTCTTCTACATACCTGAACTCACAGATGCCCACGATTGGCTAGTGTCATAGTGATTGACAGGGGAAAGAGAGTATGCTATCCCTTCCATCCAGAAAGTGCAACTAATTTTGCTTTCTAGTATATCTGGCCATGGATGGCTGTGGCACTGCTGGGATTCAAACTTGTGATATCTGGATGACAAACGAGTCTATGTTCTTTCAGTATTGCATAGACGGAAGCATGTAGAATTTTAGTGTAATATGGTGGCTGAATCTGTATGGACGCATAAATTGTAAATAAACGTGCTTATGTTTCATGTTTTTAAGTCTCCTGTGCACATGTGAGATACTACAACACACTGCTTAGCCCCTCCCATGCTTTTGTGCTGAACTGTCCTGATACTAATTTTTCATAGTTATAGATTAGAATAATTAGGGAGAAAATGATGCATGACTGAAGCAACCTACAGCGTAATGTTTTGAATCTGATTCTGTTAAAGGACTTCAACACTGGATTGGCTATCACCATGGTGGACCTGATGAGTGCCTGTGTCAAACATGTAGACCGCAGAGGCTTCGAGATCAACACCCCTTTCAAATCCTTCTAGTGAGTGAATCTTTGTGTGTGTGTGTGTGCGTGCATGTGTGTGTATTACCTGGGTGCTTAAGTGTTAAAAAAAAAATCACCAACTTTTTTTATTGAGATAAAACAGGTAGGTAAATCCCTTAATAAATTAATAAAAGGCATCTTTATAAATGACCTTTAAACCTTTATAAGCTTCTTAGCAAGCTTCTTTAATATCAATGCCTTTTGGCATATATCCACAGAAAAGCTTAATAATCATGTTTTTCTCTCAAGGGAATGGCTTGGAGATTTTATGTACTTATATAGGTTTGCCCAAATGGACTAGGAATTTACCCATATGTTCTTGGAATTTATTTGAAAGCATTGATTTTGATGCAAAGGATGTCAGTATTTAAACAAGACCCATCATTTTCCTTCTATTTTGGGGTTAGAGAACTTGTAGGCAGTAGTGTTAGCTAGATAACATGGTGTAAATGTGAGTCAAATGTACCATAACACTTTAAAGTCGTGACGCATTTGGTGTATCGCTGCATTGATTTTGGTGTTGAGGAATTTTCTGGGAGTGTGTGGGTGAGAACAGGAGCATTTCCTATTTCAGTCTATCAAAGTATCATTGTGTCAGAATCCTACCCTCTAGTTTAAATAATCTAGCAGAGCAACTTATGGAAAGTGTGATTAAAGAGCAGAATAAAATTAACTCGTGCCAAATGAAAGGCTTTGAAACCGTCTTTGTCTGTACTTTAGAGTAACCAGAGTATGTGATAGCTGAACTCGATGGTGTGAGATTTATTAGTGCCAGATGAAACACTTCTGATCCTTTTTCGACTTTGTTTTGGTAACACTTCTTATAGTCACTCCCCCGCTGTGTGTGTATCTCTCTTTTTTTTTTCGCCTCGAACAGTTCCTCGCTCATTACTGTTCTGTTTCTTTGATACGGCAATTGGAGCCACTTTCACTCGTTATTGATCTGTTTTCTCTTTCCTTCCTTTACCCTTTCCATTCCTTTTTCAAGCAGCAGCTTTGCTGAAGTAGTGTTGATACACTTTGACCCCTCATGAACAGACATCTTCTGCATAGTGTCTGTTGGTGGTCGTCTAATCCATAATCTTTGGGCATGTTTTTTTGGCTACACGCTTTTATGGTTGTATCTGACTGAACTGTATTGGTTAATTTTTTGGGATATTTATTGATCTGCTTGTATGTGCTTGCTAACTATCAAGGGATGTGTGAGTAGTTCAGTGTCAGCATTGTCAACATAATTGGAGTTTATTGCTAAAATGAAGCATCAGAAATAAATTCTTGTCTTGGATCGCTTGGATTCATTAAATCTAATACCGTGGAGGTTCTGGGAATTAAAAATTGATTCTGCATCCTGACTGCTGAGTAGATAGTATATTTGTAGTGCTTATTTGATCACTGCAAATCATGGCGAAAGCACTTGTGAAAGAGCACATCCTTTCACAATGAAGAGCATGTTACATGAAAACCCTGTCATAGACACTTACAGTAGCATGGAGAAGAACTATTACTAGCTTTCAGCCTTAGGACTGTCTGTCTCTCTCTTTCTGTGTCTCTCTTTTTTTTTTTTTCTTCAGCTGGCTTTAACATGCATTTTCTTTCCGTCTTTCTCGCTCATCCCCTCTTTCTGTCCTTTTCTTGGATCATTTTGCTGCTTCTTCTCTTTCTCTCTTTAACAGCTTTCATTAAAGACCTTCAGCTGGTTTATAAAATACAAATTAATAGCGAGGAGTTTTTAAAAACAATCAATCATTTCAGTTTCACAGCTGAGTCCGAGCGGGAGAGAGAAGAGTGGATCGAGGCTGTGCAGGAATCAATTGTTGAAACTCTGTCCAATTATGAAGTGGCCGAGAAGATTTGGTTCAACCAGTCGAACAGGAGCTGTGCCGACTGTCGAGCTTCCCATCCTGAGTGGGCCTCCATTAACCTCGGAGTGGTCATCTGTAGAATATGTGCAGGTACACACATGTCGAACAGCACATGCACACAAACATGCACGCACACTCTTACGCACTTAATGTACACGGCATATCCAGTAAAGAACTGACCTCTTGAGCTATATTTATGATTTTATGCATTACGTAAATCACAGAGATACAGGTCAAAACCTTGTTCCCACTGAAAAAAAATCAGAAGGGAAAAAATAAATGGTGTTGGACTAGTGGTGGTGTACTCTTAAGGAGATTCTGAAACTTGAGCATGAGTTTACTTAAGGTTATATTCTGTGTATTATGTAAGTGTGTGATACCCTCAAATTGGACAAAAACATCCAGTGACAGAAAGTTGTGTTGTTCTGACTCAATATTTCAGCGTACTGGATGAGAAGGGATGCGTTTCCTATATGTTTCTTGTAATACAGATGCAGATAGCCTCAAATTAAAGCTGACATTCTGCACTTTAACCTCATTTTATTCAGTGTTTCATTTCAACATGCTTCAGTCGGGAGCCAAAACAAAAACATCAGTCATTGTCCAATTAGTTGCAGACTGCATTGCATAATGCTAAGCCATGGTGGAGTTACCATGGTTACAGTGATTTATTTTATCAAATATGATTCACTCAATTTCCTTTTCTGATAGAGTTGGCACTCTTTACACAGTCTGGAGCATATAGTGTTAGCTGTCTAGAGTATAGTAATCATAAATTTGAATACATTTCTTAACTGTCCATATTAAAAGAAGTAAAATTGAGCCTGCCCTTTTCCAAAGGTTGTGAAGCAAAGCCGGTAAATGCGAGGACAACAAGCCCTGTGTGAGCAAACACTTGACACTAAAACATTTAACAGATACAGCACCCTGGGCTGAATCTCTGCACTAGAGATTGTTTAATTACTTTTAACTTTGTCAGTGACAATAAGATGGAGAAGGAGAGAGGGAAAGAAAACGAGAGAGGAAATCTTATATGTGGCTAATGATTTAGACAAGTGCAATGTGTTTTCAACAGGGAGAAGTAAAAATTAGACCCAGAGAAAACAAGAAGAATGAGCAATGCTTTGTATATTTAAATTGTAATGAGCAGAGGTTAGGGTGGATGATTGCTGCAGCTCAGTTACTTTTCCATAGGAGAAGATGGCATCATGCTTTGAGAGATGAAGCTACTAAATGATAGTAATAGAATCACATTTACAAATCTTATGATGCACCCCTTATACTCTTGCCATTTCTCTTTTTTTCCCCACTCTCCCTCCCCTGTCTCAGCCTTTTTGACAGTTATTGAGGTGCTCTTGCCTTCCCTGGTGCGACTGCAATAAACTCCCTACATCAAACGTTGAGATAATGGACATTCCCCAGTACAAACTCCAGTTTCCATAGGAACACTTTCTTCACTGTTTTTTTTTTTTTGTCCACAATTTTAAGACTTCTTGCTTACTCTTGTAGGAAGCTGACCTGTGATGAACTTGAGTGTTTGTTTATGGGAATACAGAATGTTTTTCATTTAAATCTCTATTTCATAATTAAATGCTAATTGTGTTTTATAAACCTTATTGATACAATCTCAGAAGTGTATTGTTGTCTTCCTTATTTGCATGTTGTTTATTATGTACATTAAATATAAAAAGCACCCTAGATTTGTTTGGAAAGGATCGAAATTGAAACCAAATTTAAAATGCACACACTTCTGAGTCACATTAAGTTTTTCGACATCTTTGATGGCATGTGAGGTCTCCATATTATCACTAATTACACAAGAGGGTTGCTTAATCCATATTCATATAATGTGTTTCTCTCAATGTTTAATTCATCTGTTTTTCTCATAAACAACGACAATGACGCCTCAAGTTCAGCTACGCAAACACAGGCCAACAAACACAATTAATTACTCATGATTCATTTGCAATTAATGCCTTTTTATGCCTTTCATTTGCAATTAGAGCTGTGACTAGTGAGAAATAAGGTCTTGAAATGGATAGGATTAGTGTGATAATGAGTTCCAGCTGAAGCTGAGTGCACAGGGTAGGGTGCTGTGCATTTCCGAGCTTTCGCTGTTTCATAGTTTTGATTTAAAAGAAAAGAAATCAATAGAATTGCTGAAGTTTGCTTATGAGATGCATATGAAATTACCATAACAACCCAGATCGAAGTATTTTAAATTGTTTTTTATTTCGCAGGTTTTTTTGTTTGCATCTAACTTCACCTTAAATATATTCTATCCCAGAAAAGCAATCACCCAGGGACAGAGGCATGAAATAAACTACAAACGCAGTACTGCTTTTAATTTGTGACATGAGGCCAAAGTGCTACACTGAAAAGCAAAACCTTCATTGCATTGCTCTAACATTCCTTTATCCATTCGGTCAAAAGGAAGCAGCCTGTTGTTGGTTTTTTTAAGAAGTAATCACCATCTCCATGCCAGAGGTGAATGTAATTCCATGTTGCATTGCATCTCGCTTTCATCAGTGTGTTGCAGCCATGCCACACTGAAATGCAATCACTGTATGATCACAGTTAAGTCATACTTGGGGGCATGGTTGTGATCAGAGAAGGTCCCAAGGACCCTAGAATGTTGTTTTCCAAGAGGTGTTACCATCCGCATAAAAGAATATCATTTATTGATTCGTTGTTGAACTCGTAATCATCTCGCTTTTAAGAAATACTAAAATATTTTTGTAAGTTGTTTGTTTGATTAATAGGCATTGTAGTTTCATATAAAGATTATTTCAGCCAGAAATAATCAGGTGTAGTAGGGCAGTTAGCCTTTCCTATAATGCTAACTGGCACTGACAAGCTTTTAAGCTCAGCATTTTGAGACAAGGATTAGACATTTAATTAGATCTGCACTTCTGATCAGTATCAGTCTGACCCGAGTGCTGTAACTGCTATAGCTTTTTCTGTGAGTCTGGTCATAGATCAGTGCCTTCATGAGATCTGTGGTAACCTTGTAACTTCAGTATTTCTGTGTGTGTACTGCTCATAGGTCAACATCGGTTTCTTGGCTCCGGTATCTCACAAGTGAGGAGTCTGAAGTTGGACAGCAGCATTTGGACCAATGAACTGGTGGAGGTAAGTAAAAGTAAGGGTTAGGCAATATCGCCAAAATATCATATCTCAATACTAAGATATTTTCATGATGCACATTATCTATTGCTAGCAGCATGCCAGCAAAACTGTAGCACCACAAAAAATCTTAAAAAATTATACATATACCAGGGTCAGTGTTATATAAGCTGTGCTGGTTGTGTTGGTTTTCTTAGAAAAGCATGCTGTGTAGTGATTTATCACAATATCAATATCATTATGTCTTATTGGCCAGTCTGAGTAGCAATCCATCTGGTGTTAATCCAGATGAATTACTGATGAATTACTTATGTGTTTGATTCATTTGTTTACATTCAAGCTCTTTTTGGAAGTTGGAAATGAGAACGCCAACAAATTCTGGGCTGCCAATCTTCCACCGGAGGAGGAGCTTCACGAGGGGGCGTCGCCAGAACAGCGTGCAATCTTTCACCGCAGGAAGTACAGAGAGAGGAAGTACAGGAAAGTTCTGGAAGGACTGAACAGCCAGGAGGAGCTCAACCAGGTGTGTGTGTCCGTGTGTGGTTTCCATTTGTACTCTGTATGCTCCATGTGTGTTTTTTGTGGCCTTTGACATCATGTTGTTATTTCGGTACCTTGTTAAAAGGCCCATTAGTGCTGTCATTTATTTTGTGTGTGAGTGTGTGTGTGTGTGTGTGTGAGTGTGAGTGTGAGTGTGTGCTGCTTTCTCAGCTTACCTGGTAGCCCAGGTGTTAAATTGGGGTTGCCATGGTAACTGGTTTCCACAGATTTGTGGAATACACTACCCAAAATCCAGCTCCAAACAATCGAGCAGAGCAAACACAGTTCTGCACTCTGTTTATACCATGCTATAGTTTGCCATTACACCTCAAAAAATAATGAAAAATCAGTGAGAAATGAATTTTCTTGTGAATAAAACTGCCCTAGGAGAGTTTTGTTGTTTCTTTTTGCTTTTGGAGAGTGTGCTGTATTTGACTGTCTGCATTTTGGCAGGGTGTGTTGTTGTGTTTGTTCAGGATAACTACTGTGTAAGCCTCGGCGAAGCTATTTTCTTCATTGCCAGCATCAACTCAGATCAACAATGCTTCTGATTCTCAGTCTGATGAGCAGCGGAAAAGTGGATTAGATGTGCGTGTGTGCGTGTGCGCATGTGCGATCATTGTGTAAGATGAAAGTGGTACAGAAGTGTCTAGGGTGAGTGTATGAACGAGAGAGTGAGAGAGTGTGTAAATGAAACAGATAAGATTACAAAGTAATCTAGGTGCATGCAGTGGTTGGGATGAGATTGTGTAGGTACTGTGTTCACAAATGTGTGTGAGTGGGTAAACTTGTTGAATTTGTTAAGCTGAGATTCAGTTATTAGGGTTTTCAATATGTAAAGTGGCTGTGCATGCTTGTACATTCAAGGCTATGTGGATAAATAATTTTCATCTTAAAACAATAGTTTTTCTATGTAGAAACCTGTATTGAATCAAGCACCAGTGTCCTACCTTACATACTATGATTAAAGTTGTGTATTACTGCACTACCATCTGTTTTTAGTGAACTTTTATACACAATTCTGCTCTGAACATCTACTCTGTGTGTGTATATATATATATATATATATATATATATATATATATATATATATATATATATATATATTTAAAAAATTGTGTATATGGTTCTTGATTGTCTGTTTGAGTTGTTTATCTTGTTATTGTGTGTATCGGTAGAAATTGGCTTGCTTTTAAACCCTAATCCATGCAGTTATATAAAATGCCTGTGTGAATGTGTGTTTGTGTGTGTGTTTGGGAGGGTGTTGCTGGCTGTCTGGAAGTCCTTGTTCTCTGTCGGATTAGGCCTGTTTGGGGTGGATCGATAGGGTATGCGAGCTGCAGCTTTTCACATGAAAGGCAGCGTTAGGTAGCATTACACTGGCTCTCTCTCTCTGCCTGTGTCTGAAGCCATCTGCACTATTCTGTTTATCGACCGTCTCTTTTCCCATCACATTTTAATTGGCCTGCCTGCATTCCTTCTGCCGAAGCCTTGTTTCCCTTCAAATGCTGTCCTCAACTATTATTTAGGTGTCTATGGCAAGAAATTGAGGCTCTTGCAGGTTTTACACAAGATTTTAGATTCCTTACCAGAATATCAAGTGTCAAGAAGAACGTATACGTTTTAGCTCTTGCAAGCAAAAGCATGTGCTATAAAGCAGAGTGATGAAACGTAACTGGGCTAAAATCATCCTAAACTTCATAAAATGCATTTTTTAAAGAATTATTCAAGTTTGTTTGTGTGTGTATATTGGTCAAAGTGTGAAACCTACTCTATCACTGCAGCTGTTCTGAGTCAGAGTAGGACTCATTACAGGCAAGTGTTAGTGCGTCATCTGCTAAGCAAATGTAGACCATGCAGCACTGCTTTACCAAGGGAAGAGGGTGAGCATGTGTAGGGTTAGAGGTGTTGCCAATTGCATATTCATAAAATCAGATTTTTTTTTTAATGAGAGTAACAAAGTAGGAGCCTCTGAACCTCTTTGTACTGTCTAAATTGCATTTATTTGTGAAACTGCTCCATCAAGCATTTTAATATTCTATTTAGAAAAAATGATGGTCTCCAAAACTAATTTTGGATAACTTTAATTACCTAACAACAGCTCCTGGATCTGAATTTCTCAGGGAGCTCATGAATTGATCTAGCCATGGGGGTTAGAGCTGCTGGAGTGTATAACCCAGTACTGACCCAACCCTTACTTTGTGTGTGTGTGTGTGTGTGTGTGTACGTATATTATTAATCAGCCAATCATATGGCAGCAGCACACTGCAAAAGAATATGCAGATGAAGATTAAGAGCTTCTGTTAATGTCAGAATGGGGAAAAATGTGGTCTCTGTGGCTTTTTGTAATCAAACCTGTGTGTGTGTATATATATGTGTGTGTGTGTGTATATGTGTGTATACATATATATATATATATATATATATTTATATGTATATATATTTATATGTATATATATTTATGTGTATATATACACACACACACACATACAATATATATATATATATATATATTTGCTTACACCATCACAATGTGTATAGTATAAATGTGTACCCTCACCTTCAAAGGTACTATTAATTTAACAGAGATGCTATTATTTAATGTTTGTTACTGTTAACGTGTCTCAGAACTGGACATAAGAAATTCTTTTTCCGATATACCATGTATTATAAAGTTTGATGCTAAAGTACTGAAGATTGTTTATTTCACTCCTTATTTATTTTTTTTTTAAGAAATACAGTTACAGTTTTCACCCTTTAACCAATCTGCAGTCTTAAATGAACTCCCCCTGAAGTTTTTCTCCCCCTGAAGTGAAGATGTGTTGAGGTACCTTAAAAAGAGAAGCACTCTTGAGATCATCCTGAAGGAATTAGACATTTTAAGTAATTAAGTAATTTCAGCTACTGTTTTATTAGATGGATGATAATTGAGCACCAAAGGAATTCTCTTTATATTTGCAGTGGAGTATTAATAGATCAGTGTGTTTGTTCTCTCAGCTGGGGTAACATGGGCCAGCATCTATAACCTCTTCAGGAAATTCAAAGCTATGAAAGGATTTGCACATCTCCCCACTTTTCTGGAATGCATTTAATCCTCAGCAACTGTGAGTAAGAAGTGGTACTACATGTGTATTCCAGGGAAAGGTGGAACTTATAGAAACAAGAAATAAACAGGTCTGGAGCTCTTCAAGTGTCTGTAGCAATACCCAAAATGTTAACAGTGTATCTGAGGAGCAGATTTCCACTAAATTGTTCAAATAACTTTATTTGAGATGAATCCAGCAAAGGTGTTCCCAAACAAAAGTTTCATTTTATGGCCCATGATTATTTACACTCAGTTGCCAGTTTATTGGTTCTACTTTGTAGCTACTCTCATTGGCTATGTTATGAGATAAACCTAGCATATAGTATGTGCACTTTATAGGTATGCAGTATCAATATACAACTCATGGCCAAAAGTATGTGGACACCTGACCACCACATCCATCTGTGGGCCTTCACTAAACTGTTGCCACGAAGTTGGAAGCCCACAACTGTATAGAATGTCTTTGTATGCTGTAGCATTACAGTTTCCCTTCACTGGAACTAAGAGGCCCAAACCTGCTCCAGCATGGCAGTGCCCCTGTGCACGAAGCGAGGTCAATGAAGACATGGTTTGCCAAGGTCAGGGTGGAGGATCTTGAGTGGTCTGCACAGAGCCGAATCTAGTGGAAAGCCTTCCCAGAAGAGTGGAGGTTATTATAATAGCAAAGGGTGACTAAATCTGGATAGGTATGATGGTCATGTGTCCACAAACCTTTGGCCATATAGTGTATGTATACATATATACAGACAAGTGACAAATTACAGGAAATATCAACATAAAGTGTCTTAGTAAGGTATTGAGCCACCTGAACAGCTTCAATGCACATTGGTATGAGTTCTACAAGTTTGTGGAACTGTACTAGAGGGATGAACACCTTTCTTCCAAAGGATATTTCTTCAGGATAGAAATGTTTCTTCATAAGTTAAAGGTGATCAGTGAGAATTACTTTGTATTATTTTGCAGTGACTCTTCCCTCTAAGTGGACAAGTGAACCCAAACCATGCCAACAAAATATCCCCTACAAATCATAACAGAGCGAACGTTTTTTCTTTAATTTGTCACTTGTCTGTATATTATGCATATACAGTTTATATATGAGTGGGTGTTTGTGTGTGCTTCTAGGCTTTGTGTTCTGCAGTCCTCCAGCCTGATGTATTGTTGACCATGGTGTTGGTGTTCAGTGGGGCAGATGTGATGTGTGCTACAGGAGATCCTGTCTACTCCACTCCTTACCTACTGGCTCAGAAAGCAGGCCAGAGGCTGCAGATGGAGTTTCTCTATCACAACCAACTCTCAGGTGTGTGTGTGTGTGTGTGTGTGTGTGTGTGTGTGTGTGTGGTGAGGGGATGTGTTTCACTTAAGTGGTTGTCCTCCCCTTACAGAGAAATGATGTCTGTCAATAGAATTATGCTCTCCATTCGATCCTTGTGTAGCAGTAGTGCAGGGAGATGGTAATTTGGGTTAAATTCTTGGTCATGAGTCAAAAGCCATTGAGTAATGCATGACACGTAACCTCAATTTGCATATCCTCTATATCCACTATTTCTCAAACTTTGTCATTAGGTCAACATATTTACATACTGGTAAGGGCTTAATATATTCTTTTTAGGCTTGATGTCTTAACCATCAGCCATGCGAATGTCTAATTTTTTTTTTTAGTTTTCCTTGTTTTGGCAAGATTCTTTTTAATCTTTAATCCAAAATGTGTTCTAGCAGGTGCATATTAATCATTCACAATGATTTTCAAGTGCTTGGAATATTTAAGGAATCTTCAGGTTGCACCCTGGAAGGAAATTCATTCATCTGCAGTAAGTGTTTTATACTGTTCAGGGTTGCAGTGGCTCCACAGCAACCCTGGGTGTGAGGTGAGACTACAACCGGGATGAGATGCCAGAACCCGCACACACACATTGACATACTCATGCACACTTATGAGCGATATAGCTCCTAAGCATAGCCAGTGTTTTTGGGATCCTGAAACCCATGTGGACGCGGGAGAATATGCAAAAGTTCAGACAGACAGTAACCTGAGCTCAGGATTGTTGTGCTTTACCACTGTGCCACCCCCTGGAAGAAAATGTTATTTCATAATCATTTTGTTTTATTTCCTGTTTGCTGAATATAGGTGATTATATCAGGCATCAAGTCTATTCTTTATTAATACCCTGTTACTCCAAGTTTATTTATATAAGTTTATTGCTGTTAATGAAAGCACTGAGAAACAGCTAATGAAACTGCAGATGGAGGTAGCAATACCATTAATAATAAACAAAAATATTTAAGCTATGTAGTTACAAGAAGTGACTGAGGCACACTGTAATGCGCTCCAATGTAGCTACGCCTTGCTGGAATTCTGGTCTTGCTAGGAAATAATGATTAATGTTCAAAAGGGAAAATTTGACCTCTCACTAAGGGTCAAGGCCAGGTTTTCCCAGGAACCAGATTCGATTCGTTCTTTCCCGCTAACAATCGTAATTGGTTTTTGAGGTCACTTGGTTGTTATAGAGATGGGCTTTTGTCACTGGCTGATGATGCCCTCCCCCACCCGCCAACACCCACACACCCTCTTTTCAACAGATCATTTCCTCTGAAAGCACCTCTAATTTGTGTGTGGTGTGTATATGTGTGTGTGTGTGTGTGTGTGTGCGCGTGCAGAAGTGATTAGATTGAGCTGTTCCTGTACTGCTCATTCGAGGCCTCTTCAGAAAGTGTGCCAGGTAGCCCAATTAGTCCATCCTCACAACACACAGGCCCAAATGTTTACCAGCGCTCTTTCAGTATTGTGCTAACATCCTTAACAGTGAAGCAGCACTGAGGCCACACAGGAAACGCCACAGTGTCCATATGGAGCTGGAGCCTCATTAACTGCATAGTGTAGCCGCGTGTGGACCTCACTTGTGTAACAGCCTGATATTGTCCCTGACAGGTGGGGACACAGAAACACCGATATGTACACGACTCGGGCACAGACACCTCTATTTTGCTCCTAGTTTTTGTTAGTGCAGGCATTTTAACATATTTATACAATCACATTGTCTACAAACAGTTTTATTGATTTCCATGCTGAAAGCTAATCTTATTCATGAGCAGATCTGATCATTATTATTTAAATTTGAAATATGCATGCAGGACTACTAAGACCCCCAAGTTCTACTTATCGTCTTCCTACCTCATTATCGTTTCTAATACCCCTAGTTTTAACAAATAGAGAGGGGCTGGTGGCTGGAGGGGAGAGATGGAAGGATGGCAGAGATACTTCAATTAAAAAGGCTTTTCAATTAAAGTTATTTGAACTTGAGCCATGAAAGGGGCTGGAGGTGCTTGATAAAATCTCACAGGTATTGCCGGCCCTCCCGAAGAAAATTGAACCTGCGCATAGCGGCTAATTGAATCTGAAACCGATAAGGGTGAACCCTGAAAAGATGTTAAAAGTGAAGGATGAAACAGGAGGGAGTAGAGGAAGAGGAGAGGAAAGTAGAGAGCAGTGGGGTGAATTCCAAAGTTCTCCATGTTAAAAAAGTTTTACTTGTGTCCTCCTTGAGCAACCTTGGGCGAGAGTGAATAAATATGGATATGTGAAATGTATAAATGAAAAGGAACTTTAAAATGGCTCTGGTTATCGTGAAACTTCTGAGGCGGAAAGGCTCTGTTAAGCTGACTTTGTAGTTTTTAGTGATTGTGCTGTAACCTAAGCCAGTAGAGAATAATGAACTGACTTAAAATTGACTCACTGAGGATTGGATTGTGCTTTACACCACACACACGGATCTTAAGCTCTCAACACTTTATTGGATTATTCCTAATCAGTCCTTTGGTTTTTTTTTTTCTTCTTCTCTCCTTCTTTTTCCTCATAGAATTCGCAAAGCTGGAGATGGTAGGTGACAGCAGATCTTCAGTAGACATTTCCTCTTTCATGGATGGGATTCTTTACTGTTCGGTCAACATGCTGAAGGGCACACTGGAAAAAAAAGGGAGAGACGGTGAGTCCATAAGACCATCTGTTGCCACTTACTAATGGAGACACACACACACACCACACCATACCACACCACATCTATTGGTCATTTCTGCTGGACACAAAAAGGAAGACGTGGTGAATCCATCTATCCACCCACCTACCCAACCACCCCTCCCCTCCATCCACTTTATTTATTCCACTCCATCCAGTGTTTTCACACCCAAAATCCACATATTAATTAACATATTAACATATGTTTCTTGGTAATGTCCAGACTTTGTACTATTCAAACATTCAGCTGTTACAGGGGATTTTATCAGAGCATTCACATTTGCCATGGATATCTCATTATCCATCAGCTGTCTTCTTACTGCTTACCTCATTATGCTGTTCCTCTTGTTATAGCTTTTCTGTGCTCATGTTTTAACTCCTCAAAAGGAGTCAGCACTATAGTTTTTTCATGTAACATATGCTCCCAGTCCATTTTGGAATCTCATCTCATGTTTGTTTTATTGCACTTTAATCGCTATTATTGCCACCAACTAAACAGAATGATACAGAATAGTGTTTAAATAAAGAAAATCTTTGTGGAACTTATTAACTGGTTGCTCTCGGATCCTAATGGGACTCTAAATGAGTATTTTATTAAAGGCGGATAACCCACTCCAAACGTGTATTAGACAGTAAACCTGTTAAGCCTATTCATAAAATTCTCATGGACAGTCCTAGTATTAACTGTAACACCAATTAAATATGTGGTGTGCCTACAGTGATAAAAGTTTGACCTACAATTAGAATAGAGTGAAATTGTTCCAGTATGATACTACCATTTCTCAATTCACCAAACATAATAATAAATTGCTTGCTTCACTAATATATACTCCTTCTTTAGAGTATTATTAAAACATTTAAAATGCTAAAATATAGTGTTTGAAAACTTTTGATGGCAGTGTATTAATATCCATCCTCACATTTCCCAATAAGCTTCCTGGATTTGGATTAGGTTTTATCCTGGTCTACTGTGTGTGCTATATCCATTCCACACCCCCAACTAAATCATTTATCATTCTTCCTGAAGGGTAATCACCTCTTTTGATTCTGCATCTATTTATCTATTTACCTCAACACCTATGCATAAGCTGATCACACATCACCTGCTTTGTCTCTTCATTTACTCCTGTAGTTAAAAAGAGCTCGTAGGAGAGCACGTCTTGCATCAGCATTTGGTGAAGACACTAAACACATCAGCACACATCATCATTTCCACAAAGGTGTTACTCTTTAGAGAGCTTAAAACTTTTATTCTCTCCGTATGTTCTCTTCTGTCTCACTGTAGCTACAACATCTGGACTGGGGCTTTGGGCCCGCTGGTAATTACAGAGAGAGGGGTAAATTTAGAGTTCTCCCCAGGGAAAGGGGTAAAGGAAGGGCCCTATATTCAGCTCACTCACACTAAGATAGCAGGAGCAGCTGGAGGCTTCTATCCTCTTGAGAGCTTTTCCTTTCTCTGGATCCCTCCTTATTGCACCCCAAGGGGAATTTGTTGTTGCTACACCATCCTGTCTGCTTTTCCTTTCTTCTACCTGTGAGTGTAGAAGAAAGTGGTTCTTACAGCTAGACTACATGTTGGGAAGTGGGTGGAGTGTCAGATTCTCTCAGAAAAGAAATGCTCTTGATAAAAGTGTACATTGCTGGAACCCATGTTAAATTATTACGAAGCCCACATGTTTTCTGTAATAGTTAGGAATCAAAATGCACAAGGTTTGGTGTTGTGTTGTGTTCAATTGACACTTGTAACTCCAACTAGGAAAACACACACACGTAAGTATTTGCTTTAGAGCAATCAGCATACAGATTTATTAGCTTGTTAAATCCACAACATTTCACTGAGGAAGTAAATATCACTCATCACAGTTACCTGGCTAGATTGTTGCTGACAAAAGACGAACATGGAGGTTACGAATATAACATAACTTCCGACGTAAGTGGAACTCAGCATTAACTGATACTGCAGCTAGACCAGGCGTTGTTGACTGGTGGATGTAGGCTCAGTGATGTATTTAAGCAGCTCAAATCGTGATCACGAAAAAATATGGTAGGAGAAGCAATCAACATAGAAAATGGAGAAAATGGCTTATTTATTTCTGTGCTAAACACTACAGCTTCTGTCACATATCCTCTTTTGTGGTTTATCCAATCATGTCTTTATGTAGATTATTTAGCTGAAGGCACCTCATTGAGAAAGGGTAGACTTTTCACAGACTTTCAGTTTTATTTTGTTTTCACTCTCTTGATCTGATTAGTGAAGTAATGTCATGACTTGTTTAAAAACAAGAGAAAAGTTGATGAGAAAAATGGAATGTTTAAAGCCAGTTGGACAGAGATGCATTTATTTTTCTGCTTCCAGTTCAAATTTTCGAGTCTGTAACGGTGACATGACGCTCCACTGCAAAAAAAAACAAAACAAACATGAGCACTTAAAATTCATGTGTCTTATTTATAGCCTTGAAATAATCGGTAATGGTTAAGCATTAAAAGGTAGCTTCAGAAATTTTAGTTGAATCGCCTTGAGCTAGAAAGATAACATTTGTATACAGAGCAGTGTCATAATATTCTGTAAATGAGGCAGAAGTTATAAAAAAACAGCCTGAAGAGGAAATTTGTTCCTGCGTTGAGCTATAATATGGCACTCCTTCTCTCAATTTCTCTCTCTCTCTCTTATTTGTCCTCCTCTTATTCACTTTGGCCTCTTCAAGTGGCCAAGATTAAAACCTCCATGCTGGCTCTGTAAAAGCCACGGCCGATAAACTGCTTGTTATTTCATCTATTATAAACAAGCATTCAAGAGTAGCCGTAATGGCAGCTTAAGTGTAGTGCTTCCACTGAAAATTTCAAAGGCACTACTTAAACAGCGTAATTCAACTTCTTAATCCAACAAGAAGTGCTGCCTCACATTTCCAACAGAGAGGAAGGCACTTTATTTATTTATTTATTTATTTTTCTAAATTCATTTTCTTTTTAAGCCCATGCAACCAGGTTGCTTCAAAGCCTTTTTCACTAATGGTTTGAAGCTCTATGCATAAAAATTGTTCTTAATAATTAATAAGCAGTTCCTGAGGATTTTCGTAAAGACGTTTGGCTGCTTTTCAGAAGGTTTCCAGTTAGGTCCTTGAAGTCCTTTCTCCCAAACAAGTTCTGCAGTTGTTTTATTTAATATATATATATAGTGTGGCAATGAAAAACAACAGATTTAAAGTACTGATTTATGGTCTTATTCGCATCTTTAAAATATTGAAATGTGAGAGGTACAGTATGTGGCTTCTTTCTAGCTGTGTTTTGTAAAACGCTTCCTATTTTCCTATTTTGTGCAGAGGATTGGATATGAAAAATGTCGATTTTGTTTTCTTTTTTAATTTTAGCTTCTTTAATAGCCTAGGTGGTTGATTCTGTATTTTTGCGTGTGTGTGCGTGCGCGTGCTTGCATGTGTGTGCGTGTGTGTGCGCGCGTGTTCTCCTTCTTAAGCACACACTCGCGCACGCACACCAGCACGCCGACACTCACTGTCTAAGTTGAGTGACAGGTTTGGAACTGAAACCTCTAATTTCTGATTAGTTTGTGTTTATCTCCTATCTCTCACTCTAGCTCTTGTGCTCTCTCTCTCTCTCTCTCTCTCTCTCTCTTTCCTCTTCTCCTTCCTTTGTTCCGTGTCTTCTGTTCTGCGGTGCTGCACAAGGTCAGAGTTCTAGCAGCTCCATTCCCTGTGATTTTCTCCTGTCCTCCTCTCATCTAATCATACCTCCCTCACTCTTTACTTACACATGGATTCTTTCAGGTTCATCAGTGTGTCTGATGTCTCTGAGCTCGCTCAGGTGGAGCTGCCTGTAAACATTCACAAGGATGTACATAAACGGCAGGGCTGTTTTATTAGTTTGTTTTACATTGCATTTGAATTTTATTTCACGTGGCCTTGTGTGCGTCAAGTCTGATGCCGCTGTATGGCTTGGCAACCTTCATGGAAATGAGCGAGAATTTCACATGCAGTGATATTTTTATATTTTTCTTTTGAAGGGCGCTATCAAGGGCGTTATCAAGGACACTAGTTACTACTGCCATTGTCTTAGTCATCTACAGTATCTGTTTATTGATTATTTAATTTCTTTTTATTTATTTGGATTTAAATTGGGTGTGTGTATGTGTGTATGTCTGTGTGTGTGTGTGTTGTGTGTTTCACTGCCAACAGTCTTTTGCTAAACCCAAAAGCCTTTAAAGTTCTATTCCAATGCTCTATTTTGGATGAAGTGAAAGCAGCCACATCTGCCCCTTATAAATCATGCTGCATTTTTTGAACGTGCACACGTGTGGGTGCAGTGTTTAAACACAGACACACACAAGCACACAAAAACATGTACACACGTCAAAACTAATGTAAAAGCAAGCTATGTTTTCATTGACATTTCAGTGTTTTTTGCTTTTAAGCAGAGGCATTTCCTGAATGGACCCCTTTTGATGCATGCCATGCTCTGTGTGATTGAAGCTTCAGCAAAGAAAGTCTCTGTAAGCTTGATCTGTTTAAATATTGAATTTAATTGAACACACGTTGAGTATACAAGTAGTTCATGCTCTTACTTGCATGTATTTATATTTATTGTAGAATTACCATGTAGTTTGTTAGAGTTAAAACTGTTTTTTTTTTTTTTTTTTTTTTTTTTTCTTTTCTCTTCAGGATAGCGTTGAAATCTTGCCATGACAGCTGATTTACAGGATGTCTGAAAACATAAAAATAATGTAAATGCAGTCAAGGATTGTGTTTTCTTTTTTTTTTTTGTTATTCATTCACTGAAAGAATTGATATGGTTTAGTCATAAATGTGTTTCAGAATATTGTCCTTTTCAAGTGAAGTAATACAGTGGATCTAAAAAATCTATGGTAGCTGTATGATACCAAAGGGGGAAAAGATCTATCATGATTTATCTTGGTTTCAATTTTTTACATCACAAAAAGCTATATATATATTATATATATATATGTAAAATATATTTATACAGTACTGTGCAGACGTCTTAGGCACATGCAAAGAAATGCTGTAGAGCAAAGATGCCTTCAGAAATAAAGAAATTAAAATGTTTCTACATTAAAAAATACTATAAAGAGCAGTAAACAGTAAAAAATGAAAGAAATCAATATTTGGTGTAAAGATCCTTTGCTTAAATAAAAAAAAAAAGTAAATGTAAAAAATAGTAGTCTCAGGTACAATTTGTGTGGATTTATAAGGAAATGAGCTGTAAGTGTTACTGAGCATCTTACAGAACCAGCTACAGTTCTTCTGGAGACTTTGACTGTCTTATTTCTTGCTGCTTATTTTTGCAGCAAAACCCAGCAGCCTTCATTATGTTTTTTTTGTCTGAAAAGTGTCTCTTATGTAATATGCTGCTTTCTTTACTGACATACAAACATTTTTCTGTAACATTTAATTTTGTTCTGGAAAACTAATGTTTGGAAATCTAAAATGTTTTTGTATAGACTCGATAATGTAGAAGTCATAAAATAAAAATCTGTAACAAAGTTTGTACTGAAAAAAAGGGTGCCTAAGACTTTTGCACAGTACTGTGCTTGTGTGATGAAATAACGCCCATCCAAGTAGAGCTGTTCCTTCTCCTTAATTTTATTAATCAGCTGTCCATAAGAGTTAACGAACGGATATTCAGTTAACAGCTAGGAGACGGGGAAAGGATATTTAATCAAGTGTCACTTTTCAACTGCAATTAAATGTTCCTCCTGTCAGTGACAGTGCACATGTTTGTGGTTTACTGATGTAATACAGAGAAATAATGGATAATAAGAAAATGCACAGCAAAAGCTTTCCTGAATGTTAACTTAATATTTCATCCTGTCAACCTACCGTGGAAGCATGTGATTTAGCATCGGTTAAAATAAGATATTTCCAATAAGATATTTTAAAATTCACAAATTAATGCTCCACAAGGTTCCTGAGTGTCGCACCAGGGGAAAGCTTTTGTCCTATCATCAGGAGATCATGAGTTTGAATCCTGACTGTGGCATTCGTTGCCGTGACCCAATGGGAGCAAAATTGGTCATTCTCTTTCTATCTCTTGTTAATCACAGCAACACTAGCCAATTGTGGATGTCTGTGAATTTATGTGTGCAGAAGAAGGCGCACAGAAGAGATTGATAAAGATGCAGAGGCTGGCTTCAGTTAGCCTCGCAGGGACCACATGATAGCCTTCACCCTCTCAGGGTGATAGCTGGTTGTGGGATAGAGGGAGGGTTAGCTAGCAGGTGGGAATCAGCAAGACCAGACTGGGGAGAAATTGGGGAAGAATCAAAAAAGAAAGAAATGAATGATCCATGCAAGCGCAGCAGTTGATGGAAAGCGTTAGGAGTGGTTGATGCATTCTTTATGTGTAGTGTCGTTTCTGGGGCAAAACAAGCTTAATCTGGAATACTGCAAGTATCCAGTTTGTGTCCAAAGTAGTATAAGACTATTAAGGGAGTTCTCACGCGACACCTCGGATGGTTAACTGGTTATTTAAAAGCCAGTGCACATCCATATCTCCAAGGCCATGGTGCAAAAAAAGCTAAAATAAGGGTTGTGTACTTGACATACGATAAAACTAGTACAGCTAGTACAAAACATGTGTAAGAGAGATGAGAAAACTACATCTACTGCTCCTGCTCCTGCCTGACCCTGACACACTTCTACTCTTGTGGTTCCTCTTGCCCTCTGGAGATCTGTCTGATTCATCCTGATGCTCTACTTCTGCATGGAACTTCTGCACTTTCTGCTGCTGTGGATGCTCCCACATGGATTGCCTAAAGACTGCACTTCCCAATAACAATTTATGCCCAGGTCTCTCCTCTGCTTCAGTGGATAATCTCACCTGGATGCTGTAGACTTGTATCCAACACACTTACGACTGATTGACTTTATAGTATTCAACTGTGGAAGTGTAATGAATTATGTATAATAATATATTGTAATCCCTCTATCCAGCGTCAGAAGAGGATAGGTTCCCTTTTGAGTCTGGCTTCTTCCTCATGTTGTTTTGCAGAGTTTTTTCTTGCCATTGTTCCCACTGCTCTTCTCATTAAGGATCTGAAACTACATCCAGATTTCTGTTAAGCTGCTTTATGACAATGTTGTTAAAAGAGCTATACACTGAATTGACAACTACACATGATAATAGTCTGATAATAGTGGTCCTGTTATGGTCCATGTGGTCCAAAGGACCATATGCCAGATGGCATAAGGGGTGAAAAAAGCCTATGAGAAAGGTATGAGTGGTTTTCTGAATGCTCTGGGCTTGGCAGATGAACACTTATGAAGAAAGTTCTTGAGAAATGGGAGACAAACCCTGTCCCATACAAGAGATGACCCTTCAGCATGCTGTCTGTTGTCCCGTTGTGCTATGTAGTGACGAAAGAGCTTTGCTTTCTCCAGATGCCACAAGTAGTGGAAATGATGCTCTGTGTTATGCTTCTTTGGCTAGGGAAGTGGGTCCTAGGGTTTTGATGAGAACCTGTGCATTGATTTACAGTGAAATGGGATCACCTCCTCATAGTCAGTAGTCCACATTTTTAAAGTTTCTTTACCAGTCTTCAAGCTCCATCACCACAACTCTGTATGCTGGTTGTTGCCGATGAGGCCCATCACTATAATCAACAAACATGCATTTTGAGCTGTGCTTTGCAACACATTGACTAGAGTGGGTTATTAGAGACAAAGTCTCAGAAAATGTGTGCACTTGCAAGTTGTGGTGCATTTTATTCAGTTCCACAGAATGAATGGGGTAGTGGGGAAAGTTGAGCAGAGCTCAGCTTTGTGCAAATCAGTCTATCTGCATTTAACCAGTTGGGAAAAGGTAGATGCTATTCACCCTTATACTATGGAACTTTTCATCATCATTGTGTTAGTAATAACTAATCATTATTACTTTTATCCTTTGTCACTTTTTCTTAGTTAGGGTTATGGTTGATCTAGAGCTCCCAGGAACACTGATTGAGTAGGAACAAACCTGCTACTAAAATCCTGTACTGTAAGTGTTTAGCTTACATACATTATGAATAATTATACAACAGTTAGGTCTGGTCCATTAATTTGTTTGGTCGAGTATAACTTTTGGAATATAAAACGAATATTACTTCTGACTTAAATGATGAAAACTTGACAGATGAAGATGAAAAGGAAGAAGGAACGCCAATTTTACCAGAAGCGCCGATAGTACAAATCAGTGTAAGCTAGCCAGCTATCTGACATGCTATAAAGTGAGAGTAGCTTCTTCGGGATCTATTTCCGCTAGGGGAGCAAAAATAAACAGAACATTTGGCCATGTGAAATGTCACTCACCTGATATTAATTTATTGTTTGTAGAACTGTTGTATAAAAGTACTTGTAATCCTGTGTTTATACCGAATATCGGCACGGCTATGATTAGCTACGACATGAGCGTGTGACGGCCAGATATTCCGATATTCAGTATATGCAGGTATCCAGTATAACTACACTCTTACTCGTGCAATATTGCTTAATAAACATCATGGCTTAGAAAGCAGTCCAGGCTGCACTCTAATGCAATATCTTCTTTTTTTTTTTTTTTTTTTTTTTTTTTTTTTTTTTTTTTTTTTTTAAACCTTGCACAGGGATTTGTGTTGTAAACGCTCCACATAAACAGAATTAATACAAACATATAATTGTTGATATGGTGACGTTTTCTGTAAAGAGACATTGATTTAACATTAACAAATCCCCAGTGTCAGCGCTTTGTAACAGTAAGAGGTAGGGCTGCAAGTATATGTAAATTTGTTTACTTGCCCAAAGACATGTTTATGGTTTCTTTTAATTTTTTATTTGTATTTTTTTTTTTTATACAATGTACGTAACCAAATCCATTGAAACGGCCACCAGCGTTGATCAGAAAGAGGCTGCTATGTGCCGTCACAGAGCTCTCGTGTTTGCAGGATGTGATTTGCTAGAATGGACTTGAAATAGCACTGAACCTGAGAATTGATGCCAGTAGAGCGAGATCAAACTACTCTACACTCTTATCAAACTGTCAGTCACACCCTGATAACCTTCTGATTACCCAGCATGCTTCTCCCTCTCTGATCCCCTCTCACTTCAGTGTGTGGGAACTACACACAGTTAGAAGTGAGCAGAAGAGGTGATAACTCTTCTGTTATCACACAAAACCAGTTCAAGCTTTTAATTCCTAGCCTTATATGGTAATTACATTCCTTTTGGCAGCAATACTTTTTAGATTTGACTGGTAAGTACAACGGTGAGAAGTACAAAGAAAGGAGGAAAAACAAATAAAAGGTTTTGGTCCTTTACTTGCCATAAGAACAGGAGGCAGCAACTGGGGAACTGAATCAAGTACTTGAAAAAACTACTGTAGCAGTGTCAGTAAATATGTGGAATAAAGGTCATAGTTCAGCATCTCTAGTTAACCAGGAATCATGACTGTGTTTGTAGCAGGATGTCTTTTGTGGCATATCAAATCATATATGTATTTGCAAATTATATAAATTATTTAATTGAAAGAGACAGGCTACAGGGAAAGAGACATTAGGTCAGAAAGCAGAGAGTTTTCAGAGACTTTCACAGATTTTTCATTTTACTTAATAATCTCTGGTCTGACCTCGAACTCTCTACATTGCATGTTTAACAAAGAAGGAAACATAATATTAGTATAATATTAGTGAATATTCTCCTCGTCAAATTCTAAACAGACATCTCCTCTGTGCAGAGTCCATGGGGCTAATCAAAAGTGGGAACGTGATGCGCTACTATGTTGTCTTATTTATAGCCATAAATGAATCATTAATGGTTATGCATGAAAATGTTGTCGCTATTCAGTTACATTAGGAACTTTGTAAGCAAGAAATTTTCTGTGACTGGGTCTTCACAAATTTTAGTTGAATACTCCTGCACTATAAGATGCAGTAGTTCTCATTTTAAAGTTATCAGTTTTGTAGTAGATTTGCTTGTAAATAGTATGTGTTAAGTCTTATACCTAGCACATCTGCAGTACAAACGAAAATAAAATGACCTTCCGTCTTTCTCATGTGTCATCTTTGTCAGTGGCCTGTTGCGTTCTCCACATTATAATTCTGCAAACTGATCCAGCCTTTGTTTTGAATTGCTTCTGGTGCCATTTCGAGTGGGAGATATGCTTACGGATACTGACTATGAGGTGATGAAATAAATACCACACACTGCAAACTGCAACATGGAGATACAGCAAGACAGCCACATGAAATGATTGTTGATAGGAAATACCATCTGTCCCTTCTATGGCATATACGAATGTGTGCATGTGAGACGGTGCAAACGAGAGTCTATCTATTTCCGTTCGTTGAAAGAGTGTGGATGTGCCTGTTTGTGTTCCTGTTTTGGTGACAGGTATGCCACTTTCCAAATGTCATCACTTGGAATCTTTTTCTTTTGTCACTTTCATTCTCTGCACCTGTTAATTTGTGGTACCACAGAGCTGCTGATGAATGCTTTTGTTCTTCTGCTTCAGGAAACGTTGTAAATATCACTTGTTGTGCCAGTCACTTTTTTGTCCTTCCTTCTCTTTCTCGCTCCTTCGTACACACATTCATTCCTCAGTCTTTCTATCATTCATCATCTCCACATCTCTCGTTCTCACCCTGTCTTTCAGCCTAAGAATAAACTCCATTGCGGTTTTTAAGGGAATGTGCTAATGTTATGATGCTTTGATGTGACTGGGTGGGAGGTGGCTCTGCTTCCTAACAGCAACAGGAGATGTGATGAGGGTAGCTATGACTGTTCATTTAACATTTGCGTTCAGTTTATGATAAGCTCATAAAACGTTTGGTGTAAAAATGCTTCCCAGTGCACCTTTAGAAACACAGTCAGCACCTTCTTGCTAGTTTATTAAACCATCTTTCTCTGTGTGTCATTAAGCTCTATTCAGGAGTGGATCATCAGCATATTCCTGATAAATGAACACGCATGTCTGATGACAGAAGAGGTCTGTTTGATGTAGAACCGAAATTAACAGATGGCAGTGGGAGTTTGTGTGTGACTTTGAAATCTAAAATTGAGTAGCCGTGGAGAACTTGATGCTTGTAAGATGGTAATGCTCCCACGTGGTACTTGGTCCTTAAAATGCTAAAGACGCTTCAGCTTTTTACATGAAGGATTTTTTTTTCCCATTAATAATGGAAAAAATAATTAGAGCAATGTCATAGAAGAACTTGGAGCCTTTGGGTTCCCTAAACAAGCTTTTGGTTCATGGTCCTTTTAAAATGCCTTTGAAAATCTCAGAATTGATGACCCTTCTACATGACTTTAATTGCATGCCTTGATTTTCTTTTTTGGTCTGAGAAAATACTGTCGCTGAACAGATCACACTGCATGAGCTTTCGCTGCTGGAGTGCTCAGTTAGTAGTCGCAGAGCCGGGGCAGGGTAGTGACCTAGCCCCAAAATTTGTTGGGGACCAGGAATAGGGGGCTATAATTGTGTAGTGTGCTCTAAGCAACCATTATTGGGACCAATACGATAGTATATCTAGGGAAAAAAAATACAAAAAAAATTGTTTTGGGGATATTCTCATTTTAATGGTATAGTCACTTCCAGAAAAAAAATTATTAAAATTTTAATGACTCAACCAGTAGTAGTCTTTTGTCCAGTTAAATATTCTCTCTTGCTCAACAGTAACAGCTTGTTAGCAGAAAACATTGTTTGTTGTTGCATTGTTGGCTGTACCTCTTCCAGCACACTATTCCCCTTTTCAAACATTGCTTGGTTGAGGCAAAAAAAAAAAAAAAGTTATTGCAGTTTATTTATTTCCAAGAGGGTGGAGTTTGTGCAAGTTGGTGGTTATGTGACAGAGTGTTCTACCAATGCTGGAATGTCTTGCTCCCTCAGACTGATCGAGAATGAGATTCTGTCTTCATACACTGTCAGGGCTTCTCCATCAGTAAGAGTAAATAATATCATTTTATTTACCATTGAGATGTGTCAAATGCCTCTTGATGGTGACGCAGCGGCTCTCTATCACCATCTGCGCCACTGATGGCAGACCTTATCTCAAATATGCATGGCATAACTTCAGAAACACACAGCATATTTTTGTCTAGGATAGGTAAGAAATCCTTCACCATTGAAAAAACTAATAGCTAATTTAGCTAGTTACTAGTAAGCTAGTAAGCTACTGTCTGTTCCTGCCTGCAAGTTCATTTCGATTTGTTGGCGGCAGCGGTGGTGGTGGTGGTGGTGGTGGTGGTGGTGGGAGAGGGATTATGTAACTCGTGCAACATTGGGTGTTGTGTAAATCAGACAAACACTTCAACACACTATCACATTGACTTCCTGTTTCAAAAGGAAATACTTCAACATACAGAATCATATCATGGCTCTCAAGCTACCTCATGGGGACCATTTTTGTTGCATTTTTGTAAAGAATAACATGGAAAAACCTTTGGCAAATGTAAACATTTATGCTAGGAAATTCTTCATTTTTTTTTGTGGCACCCACAACAAATGATTAAAGAATCATCCTTCAAGAGAACCAAAAAGTGGGTGTTCTATGACACGGTCGCAAACAAAAGGGCCTTAATTCATAAAGTCCACATAAATCTATGAAATTGTGGATACATTTTTTTTAATGGCCTATAGTACACTGCTACCTGTATTTCTCATATTTTAACAGCATTATTACAATATAATGGCTGACTCCATATCTTAAAATGCATCACCAGTTCTATCAGTTACACTTAAAATATTACTGTAACCTAAGCATTAGGATTTTACTATCCAAAGTCACCAGTGTAGCAAAGATTTTGAAGAAAAGAAACAATTTTCTACACGTTATTACAGACAGATTCTGAGGCCTTTTGAGCTTCATGTCACAGCAGAATGCACCACTGACACTCCCACATTTCAGGATAACAACTGTAGGGTGCATAGGGTCACATCTGTGTGTGACTTATTAGACAAGCACAATGGAACACTGGGACACTTTGACTGACCTGCAAAATCACCAGACCTCAGTTCCATAGAAAAAGTGTGGGATTATTTGGAACCGCAGGCGTAACTCTGAAATAGACACAAACATGAACTCTAGTTCAATTGCACAACCAGACAGTGGAAGTGTGGGCTAAAATTGACAGGAACACTTTGGTGGCTTCCTTACCTGACAGGAGTGGTGCTGTTTTTAAGGTGAGGGGAGGAGTAGCCAAGGAAAGAAATTAACTACTAATATTTTGCCAGGGAAGAAATGAAATGAATTTAAAGAAATGAATTTGCATGATAGTTTCGGCCTAGGCTACTTAAGGGCCATAAACTAACTTCCTGTTCTGTGATGTTGTCCTAGAGAACCTTTTAAGATTGTAACTTTACAAACATCTAACATAATTACTAGTGTTACCATTACGAACTGTTTAGTCTCCTACAAAGATGGTGTCTTTATGTCGCAGACCTGGCTCAACGCTGGTGCACGCTAGAAGGTGGCTACCTGAGTTACTACGATGGTGAAAAGAGCGCCACGCCGATAGGAAGAGTGGGTATCAGTGAGATGGTGAGCCTGGCCATCAACAACACGGAGACCATGACGGGAGCAGGGTATGATCCTCCACTTCTCTGCACTTGATCTTGCTTTGCCTTCCTTTTCAGCCCCCTTTCTCTCCCTCTCCTCATCTCTTTCTCCAGCTCTCCATCTATTTCACTGAATCAGTTTGTAGCGTTTGACACTTTTGTGTGGGTCACAAAAACACTAACACTCATACACACAAGCATTTCAGTAAAAATATTCTAACAACATCATGGTGCGTAGACCACCCTCTAGATAGTATTAGACTGTGACCTTTGACCTCTGACCATCCTCTGGTGTTCTAATACCAGTGGTAAGAGCAGCAGACAAACTGAGATTAATAGCCAGGCACTTTCCTTTCACAGCTGTGTGTGTGTGTGGGGGTTGTAATCCAACTTTCTTTCCCCCTCAGGGCAGTGTTCACCTTTGAGATCTACCTGGAGTCTGAGAAAATGCTCTTGTTTGGCGCACAGACATCTGACGCACAAAGAGCCTGGGTCCATGCCATCACCAAGGTCTCTCTCTCTCTCTCTCTCTCTCTCTCTCTCTCTCACACACACACACACACACACACACACACACACACACACACACACAGGTCTGTGTGTGTGTGTGTGTGTGTGTGTGTGTGTGTGTGTGTATTTTACTATTCTTGTGAGGACCTTCCATTGGCATAATTATTAATGCAGATAATTAATGCAACGCCTACACCTAAATCTAATCCTAACCTTAAGCTCAGTAATCAAAAAGGAAATATTTTGGCTTTTTAAAAATTTATTTATTTTATTTATTTATTTATTTTTAGCTTTAAATAAAACTTGCATTTTTTTTTTTAAATAACAGTTTTCCTTTTCCGCAAATGTCCCAAAAGGGTTCTTCCTACCTTCCCCTACACACATGCAAATTTCACGCCCTATAAATGGATACATAGAAAAGTTGTATTTTGAAAATTTGCACCTTGGAGTAATCATCCATGTGGTGTATCTACAGTGTGTGCAGCTGGGGGTTAAACAGACTGTTTACACCATAATGCCCTCAGACCAAAATACACTGAAGTGAGGGAATGATTCATTAGTCGACACAAGATTAGAATTCACGAGCCCATGTTTTATGAGAAGTAGATGATTTGGACAGTCACACTCATACAACCAAACCCAGGAGATTTAATCCGGGCTTGCTATGTGCAAATTTGACATGATTTAGACAATATTTTCCTGTTGTCGACAAATCTTTGGCTAAAAAGATCTGTTCCTCTGAGCTGTCACAGGTCATGAGTGAATTCTGATATAAGTTAAAATTTAATTGGGTAGTGTGAACAGTATTGCAATCCAGTATGCATAGAAGCCTAGTGTAACCTACTGCTCCCTTTTATGCAATAGCAGCATCAGTTAAAGCTGAACTGTGACTTTTCCGTCAACAGTGTGGAGGTGTTGCTTATGATGTACACAGCATGCAAAAATTGTCAAGTTCGATTGACACAGAAAAATGTCATATATGAGTAGAAAAATGCATTTAGTCAACATAGTCTGTATCTCTTCATGGCTTAAAATAATATTTTACCCCAACATAAATTCTCTGCACTTTCAGAGAGATCCGGCCATCATCCAGTCGTCACCATTTTTTTGCATGGTAACTGTGTGTGATAAAAAGCACATGCTCCAACCTTGAAAACATCATTTTGCTTTTCTTTTTGTCTAGACAAAGCAGCAGCTGGAGTCCCATAATAATTTGTGTGCATGTACGTGAAAGAGAAAGGTGTTATTCTTTGTCTCTGTGTTTCCATGTGACTGATGTAGAGAAGTGTCAGTGCCTATGTGGGAAGAGTTTTCTGACGTTGTGGCTTCAGCTGTTAAAAGTTCGTCTGTGTCCTCCCACTCAGACCGAAACTTCCTAAAGTAATGGAACTCAGGGGTTAACTAGAGTTCCTCTCTGCTGGAAAATATCTGCCTTGCAATTTATGTCCTCTTCACTGTGTCTGGCTGTGTAATGAACTTCAGAGCAGTTATTTTATCTGTCCATCATATTCTGTCAGAAGGATGGTTATTACTTGGTATCTCTTGCTCACTTTCCTGTCTTGTTCCCTCTCTCGCTCTCTCTCTCTCTCTCTCTCTCTCTCTCTCTCTCTCTCTCTCTCTCTCTCTCTCTCCCTTTCTATCTCTCCTTCTCTCCCTGTCTCCAGTGTTTGGACCCTGAGAGGGCGCACTCTTTGCTGAAGAAGGACTGTGAGCTGATTGGTCGTTTGTACTATAAGGAGGGTCATGACTTTTATCATTGGAGACAAGGATGGTTCTCTTTAGTCGGCTCTGAACTGTTCCTTCATCCTGAAGACGAGCACACAAACGAGGTGGTTCTACAACTCAAACGCCTGCAGGAACTTAGTAAGAACACACAAACACACATGAACACCAAAGTGAAATGAAGAACAGTATTTGCTGTTGTGCCAACCATCCACTGTATTATGTACACCTGCCACCTCTTTATTCATACAATTGTCCAGTGAGCCAATTATTTGGCAGCAGTGCATAAAATCATGCAGATACAAGTCAAGAACTTCAGTTAATATTCACATTAAATTCCAGTATGGGGGAAAAATGTGATCTCAGTGACTTGGGCAGGCTTTTTTGAATATTTCAGAAACTGCTGATCATCTGCGATTTTAACACAACTGTCTCTAGAGTTTAGAGTGCAAAAAACATCCAATGAGTCGAAGTTCTGCCAGCGGTAATTCCTTGTTGACGAGAGCTGTCACAGGCGAATCTTTGGCTAAGATTACAGGAAGACTATGGTAAATGAAATAACTACTTTTTACAACCATGCTAAGCAGAAAAGCATCTCAGAATGCACAACATGTCACCAGCAGCAGATCATCACATCGGGGTCCACTCCTGTCAGCAAAGAACAGGAATCTGATGCTAGAGTGGGCATTATATGAATGGCCATCCAACTCTATATACATAGTCTAATAATCATGTTGTCAGGAGTCAATTTTCCAAACCATTTCACTGTAGTTACATACTCAGGACTTGCAGCTGTCTGAGTATTGCTTTCCTCAATTGCTTTTCTCATTGGCATTCCTTCTGCGAGCCACTTTGACTCTGATCCCACGTTCTCTCTGAAATGTTTCCTTCTCGGCCAGTCATGCTTCACGCTGACATTCTTAACAGGTTTTTAACTTGATATGTACTTTGTAGCTGAAGACAAAAATTTAAAGCATTGTAAATCAATTATGCTACAACTGTGTAGCATAATTAAGGGCAATACACAAACACTGTGCATCAAAACTTTTAAAATGTTGATGAGCATTTTCGATGTTGGTTTGCATTATTGAAGACAATATGTTTTTTTTTTTTTTTTTTTTCCCCAACAACCTTCATTAACTCTTTTATCAGCTATAACTGCTGCCAGCACTTTCTTTATACAGTCAGTTTTTTCTGGCATGGCTCACTACTCTGCAGGGCTTAGAGGTTTGTGGAGTTGGTTGGACCCCTCATGTGAATCTTTCATATTGTTTTATGGTCAGGACACCTGAGAAAGGGAGTGAGGTATTGAAAAACTGATTATGTATGTGTTATAAACTATATATTCATGTAATCCAGTTAAGGTGTAACCATGTGTCTGGTATATTAAGCCCTTGTACTTGTGGTAGGATTGTGAGGATGCCACATCGGTTATATCACCTTGGAAATGGAGTGTTATCAAATAATACACACACGTCCATTTGGTCTCTGATCTCTTTGGGTCTGGAACAGGGACCCTGGAGGGCTGAAGCTCTGTGACACAGGATTAGAGCACCGACATAGCAAAGCTTTGTGGCTGACCTGAGCTTTCTTTGCCCCTGTAACATCTCCTTTTAAAAACCAGACTGTGGTTAGCATTGGCACGGCCAGTGATACGTGGGCTGGAAGCTGCTCATGTAAGCTGTTAAAAAGACCTTGTTCATTTCCATTTAGTTGCATCACAACTTTCTGGTTTAGTTAATCTTATACTCCAGTGTACACTGGAGTGATATTTAAGTGGTAGGCAGGGACTTGTATCACTCCTTGTTATGGGGTTTTGTGCTTGGCAGCATTGCTTGAACTCAGATTCTAGGTAGAGAGTAGCTTTAAGCATGACTGTGTGTCACATTTTTCCAACTTACTGACTATTCATATCTTATCACCATGAAAAATAACAGTAGCATTACAGTTTTGGACATTAAATTGTCATGGTATTATTACATATTTTGAACTGTCTACTCCTGGCTTGCCTTGTTTACTTTTGGCTATCTGAGGTAGTGGATAACTGTGACCCAGTTAAACAAGGCAGTAAGAATTATGACCTAAAACCCACCAGACCCAATACTTAACTGATGTATAAGCTGGGACTTACAGTGTTAAATGGCCCATATTTCAGTGTCAGGATGAAGAACTCAGGTGGGTTGTTGGCAGTTCGGGCGTTTCTTTCTTTTTTTTTTTTTTTCTTTCTTTTTTTTTTTTTTTTTAAGAAACCAAAAGCTGATTTGAAACTGAAGGACAGAGGGATCCTGGGGCTAGACTTGTGAGTCAGTGGAACTCTCTTTGAATTTTAACTGCTGGAACAGTCGTCCTTAGAGCAGCATAAAAGTAACGCTCATGGGGAACCGACTCCAACTGGCTGAAACCGAGCAAGCTGAGGTGCTGTGTCTGAAAATGAGCTGGACGACCCACTGGCAGTCCTGTAACGACCTGGGTTTTATATGGAGCGCAGGCTTACTGTCTTTGTATCCTGTCTAAAGAATCTGTAAAACATTGCTTCTAACAAAAACTAACAAATATCTACCACTTGACCCTCAGTTCTGTCCTTGAGAATACTTATAAAAATGCAGTCATTGTTCTTATCTTCAACTGAGTCTAAAGTTCATTTAATAAAATTGGAAAAAGTCTCTAATTATTTTTTTGTAGTTAGGAAACGCACATCTAATGATCAGTATTATTTTGATGTTCTACTAATCATTATTACGATGGAAGATTCTGCATTGACTTCTGTTGTTACCTTGAACCTTACCCAACTGACAAACTGCAGATTACAATAAAGATTTCCTCCAGTTCTAATATTAATTACTGCACAATTGGACCTATTTTTGCATGAACAAATTTTACCCCAGGCATAATTTGCTGTAAAGGTTCAAGGGAGTAGGGCAGGATGGAGAGATTGTTATTTTTAATTAATTATTGCGAGTGTTTGTCATTTCCAGATAACAGTACTTAATAAGGGTTATGTGTTTAACATTTTTAAAACTTACATTCAGTGAAAGCTGTAAACAAAATTGTCTGCTCTTGAAAGATGGCTGGAGTTAATTAATGTACCTTGTTTTTGCCTCTCTCATGTTCCCATGTTTCATTTCTTTCAAAGCTATATTACTAAAGCCAGGGGAATACAATAGGCATAGATTCCCCCCCCTTTTTTTTTTTCTTTAAATAAAAGTTTCTTGTTTCAGACCTCAAATGCAGTAGAGCCAATATATTTAGTATCCGTTGCATACTGTATATAGAGGCTTTGTCTTGCGGTAGAAGATAGGGAAAGAGAGAGAGTGTGGGCTGGGAAGAAAGCAGTGATATTTAGAAAAAGAAGAAGCCAGAGATGAAGAGATTTAATCTGTCATAAGGCGTGCACTCAGGTGTTGAAGGGGGTTGTTCAGTAAATAGGCCAGGGCATTGCGGGGTGTTTGTACGCGTTTGATGAGAATGGTCAGACAGCGTTAGACAGCTTTCTCCTGCACATGCTGGGAGAAATAATGACCAGCGACACTGAGCTTTCTGCCCCACTTGCTTCAAACAGGAGTTTTACTCTCAGCCAAATGCAAAACAGTAACAATATGCACCATGTCTCCCAAAGAGACTCAACATTTGCCTAAAGTATTGGACTGGTTTTGTACATTATTTCCTCTTGTTTTATCTTTACCCTTTCAATTTTTGTTGTTGTGTTTATAGCTGTCTCCACTCATTCGGAAGGAGATGAGAGGATTCAGGTTCTGCTCATGGTTGAGAGTGGCAGGTAATCTCTTTTATTGCTGAAATGCTATTGAACTTGAACCATGCTTTTTTTGTTGAATCTCTTCTTTAGTTGATAATGACACTTGATTGGACTTGTGAACCATCATGCATTTCTGTGTGTATATGTGGTGCAGGACAATCTACATTCATGGCTTCACTAAACAGGACTTCACGTTATGGCACTCTGCCATCCAATTAGCTGCTGGCAGAGACGGCAGAGCACTAAGCAATCAACAGCTGACCAAAAATGACATCCCTATTATCATTGACAGCTGTATTGCCTTCGTCACGCAATACGGTAAATTATATTTGATCTCTCAGTGTATTTTTTAATTTTTTTAGTATGTTATCTTTTTTCAAACCTAACTTTTACATTGACCTTTGACCCCAGGTTTGTGTCATCAGGGCATCTATCAGAAGAACGGTGACCCAAAGCGTGTGGCCCAGCTGCTGGAGGAGTTCACCAGAGACGCACGAAATGTTAAGCTTCGAGTTCAGGAACATCAATTAGAAGATGTAACAGATGTACTCAAAGGTTTCCTGTCCAATTGTGAGGATGCCTTATTAGCCAAAGAGCTCTACCCTTACTGGATTTCTGCCCTCGGTTAGTATTCGTATTGAAACAAATATAGAAATATTTTGTTGCTTTACCTACAGTACTGTGCAAAAGTCTTAGACACCCTATTTTTTTTTTTTAGATTTTTATTTTATGACTTCTACATTATTGATTCAGTACAAAAAATTTTTAGATTTCCAAACTTTAGTTTTCCAGCACAAAATTAAATGTTACAGAAAAATGTTTGTATGTCAGTAAAGAAAGCAGCATATTAAATAAGAGCCCACTTTTCAGACAAAAAAACATAATGAAGGCTGCTAAGTTTTGCTGCAAAAGTAAGAAGCAAGAGCGACAGTCAAAGTCTTCAGAAGAACTGGGGCTGGTTCTGCAAGATGCTCAGTAAAACTTATAAAACTATAAAGCTCATTTCCTTATAAAACTGCTCAAATTGTACCTGAGACTACTATTTTTTTTTAAAGTGAAGGATTGTCACCCCAAATATTGACTTTGTTTCATTTATTACTGTTTACTGCTCTTTATAGTATTTTTTTAAATGTAGAAACATTTAATTTCATCATTTTTTGCATGTGCCTAAGACTTTTGCACAGTACTATAAATGTTTTGGGAATATTATAGTTTACAGAAATGTGTATGTTTCTGTGAACTTAATAGCAAATACAATGTTGTAGGCACCAGGAAACATTCCTAGGTGCCTTACTGCCATATTAACTTTTTGATTAACTGTTTGTTAGTTATTTATTGATTGTTCCCCATTTTCTCCTAATTTGGTCATCAACCAACCCTTACCCACCAGCCAGCTCTCCCCTATCATGCGAAAGCCACCAGGTAGGGAAGGTAAAGGCTAACAGGTGTTTCCTCCAAGAAACATGAAGCCAGGAACGTAACATACTTACAGGAAAGGGCTATCTGCCGCTTTCTGCATTCATGAGTTCACAGATGCCCATGATTGGCTAGTGTCACTGAGATTCAGACAGAGTATGCCGTCCCACCTACCCAGAGAACATAGCCAGTTTTGCTCCTTGGCTCCTGGCCATGGATGGCTGTGGTGCTCGCTAGATAGGACAGACTCTGTTCTGTTGTGCCATAATATTTCTGATCAATTTCCAAATTAAATATACATATATAAAATATAAATTATGACAAATTAAATATACCAGTTAAATATTTGGATAATGTCTTTGTAGAGGGACGATTACACTGGAGTGACTGAAGTGTGCTAAAGCCCAGTAATGGGTCAGTGATACAAACATACATTGTTCCCACAGAAAATATTTTACCAAATGAAGTGTTTGCTAGTCACAAGTGCCCTCTTCACCAAAGTTGGAATGATTTCATCTAGGCTGAAATGACTGTATGACACTCATACATTCACAGCAGTGTGGGAAAAACCCCTATCATCTGAATCATGATACAGATAAATATTCCAGATGGCTTTTGGTTTCCTAGCTGTACTGCAGCGTATTTGTCTTTATTGTTAATAGTTTTATTTACTGTAACAACACATTACTCTTTAATGCGAAGAAGATAGTTTGTGTTCACATGAAAAAATGTGAAAAAAAAAATCCACAAAAAGTTTCTGGTGCTCTTTTCACTTTACCCAAGTACATGTAATATCAGATGCTGTGAAACATGTATGCCAGCAGTTTTCTCCTACTTTTGCTTGAGTCATTGCCCAGCAGTCTTTACTTGTACTCAAGTATCACTGCTCAGTCCTTTATATAGCACTGTTATATAACTTATGGAACAGTTACGTGCAGCACTGGCTGATGCATTTTCTAACTGTCATGCTTTGTTTCAGATGAAGTGAGTGAGAAGGACAGGGTTGAGAAGTACTCCACCTATATTCAGAATTTACCCAAGATCAACAGATCAACTCTGGCGGCACTACTGCAGCATCTGTACAGGTACACACACACACACGCATAAACACGCACACACACTCAAAACTTCCACTTACCTTCGTTGTTTTCTGTGGAGCTTGTTTGAACAAAGTTTCTGAGTCACCACCAACTCTAGGCATTATAAACATAAACTTTATGGTTTTTCTGATTTGCTAGCTGCTTTGAAGTCTGCTTTACAAGCTCTCAGAAAATGCTTTCCTATAAAACCTCAGTGGGCTTGTCAGACTGTGAGAAATATTCAGAAATGACTTTAATTGTTTGGTGAGAGCTTAATTGGCCCTCTTGGCAGATTTGGATAGTGGACTAATGTTTCCCCAATGATGATATATACTTATTGTTTTGTTTTCTTCAAAACTGACATAATTCATTGTTTGCACCTGGCTGTTTGGTGTGTTTGTGTTCGATGATGTGTGTATTTCTATTTGTGTATGTGTGTTTATGTCTTTCAGTAAAAATCTTCATATGTGAAACTGTATGTTTTCTTCAGTGAATGTATTCATTTATGCACATGTGTAGATTCTTATGATTGGCACATGTGAAGGTTAGGTTTTTCTTTCAGTATAAATGTATGTGCTTGATATATGTTGTGTGTGTGTTTTCGACCAGGATTCAGAGCTGCTCTCACATAAACCAGATGAAAACTCAGAGTCTGGCATGTGTTTTCTCATCCTGCCTTTTCCAGACGGGAGGACATGCACCTCAAGAGACGTGTGTTGTGGAAGATCTCATCAACAACTACATTCAGCTCTTCTCTGTTAGTGTCCTGCTCAAAGCAACACATCATATTACTCACCTTCATCCACACCCCTGTGGAGACTACAAGTCAGGCTAAAATCTGGTCTGTTGATGATTTTAAAGTGTTTGGGTCATGTTTGGAGATCACAGGGCTATACAGACCAAGAATATTGCTATACAGCAAGGTGAAATTCATCCTGCGCTAATTTAAAAAGAAAATCTTTACAGTCGTGGTCCTTTTTTTTAAAAAAGATTTTCAATTGTGAAGTCTCACTGTTTAGTTTGTGCAGTATCAAACAACATTTCACATCTGCCCAAGTTGTCTCCTCAAGCTTAGTCATGCGAAAAGCAAAGCAGGCTAATTAGGAAATAAGAGTTTGATGTCCATGCTTGTACAGATAACAAAATAAAGAGGCCTCAAGAAAAAAATTAAGTGACACTGAAGTCTGGGATAGTGAGTCATAGCCACATCAAGAATCTTCCCAGCCTCCCAAGTAAGACAACAAGTCATTAATAATAAAACGATTAACAAGAAGAACATTAGCATTAAATCTTAAAGATATAATTGTGTAGCTCTGGGATTTACTGTGCCTAAATTATGGACATTTCATTATTATCTCATTGTTTCAGGAGTTGAGAATTTATCTGCCAACAACCTGTACGTGAAAATAATTTTTTCTCATTTCTGCTGTTAGTCAGTTATCTGATGAGCATTAAATGTAAATCTTTTACATTTGCTCTATTCCTTTCATATAGGTGTGTGTGTGTAAGTCTTAAAAAAATGAAAGTAGGTCTTCTTTTACATATCAGTAAAACTTCCTTAATACTCCTACTTTCACAATTAAATGCCTAGATACTGTTTCTGATTAGTGGATATTCACAAGAGATGAAAAGATGGCCACAATGACCCACTTTCTCCAATTAGCACTAAGGGCCTAAACAAGATAGTAGCAGAATTGACAGTTGTCTTTGACCGTACAGCATTAGAACTGACCTCATGTAGAAGGAGGAGCCATGCACGAGGTTGTCCTTTAGCACATTCTAGACCACAGGTTCCTAACCCTGGTCCTGGAGTACTTCGTGTTCTGCACATTTTAGTGTTTTCATGCTATAACCTCAACCAACAGAATGGCTGTTAGTTAGCTGATTAGGTGTGTTGGGAGCAGGGAGAAGGCTAAAATGTGCAGAAGAGTGACTACTTCAGGACCAGAGTATCAGCCTAGGAGCAAGAACAATTAGAACTCACCCAGTGCTCTTTGTTAGTTTTGAATATCACCACAAATTCTGCAGTGCTAGTCGATAGAGAATGGGATTGTTTTTCTGTTGTGCATGAACTTGAATGTATAAAGGGATTTGAAGTGCTATGCAGTGCTAAATCCCCTCGGCTTAACTGTATCTCACTCTGTTTTCCTGCACATGCTGCATTCATTCTCCATCAGTGCGAGATATGAGCTTTTTGCATGACCAATAAGCATCTAAGTGAAATAAAGACTGTCCCATCAAGTGAATATGCACACTCCAGTAGAACACTGGAGGAAAGCCTATTAAAATCTCTGTTATGCTGAAGGGTGTGACAAATTATTTTTTTTTGTAGATGATGATAAGAATAAGAATAATGAGAATGTTTTTGGTGCACGGTGCTCTATTTAAGCTGTTGCCTATCTGTGTTTCCTCATTAAACCAGGTCAGTGAGGAGCAAGTCAGACAAATGGAGAAGGAGAACCGCTGTATCACAAGGTGGAAGGACACTACAGTAAGGTTCCCCTTTTAACCTCATAGTGTGTTGGTGACATAGGGAAGTTATGTTTTTTTTTTTAATTACTATAGACTGCCCTTCAAAAGTTTGGGGCCACCTTGCACTTTTTTTTATTTTCTCAGTAATGTTTGATTTTGAATGACCCCAAACACACCTAAAAGCTGAGCGAAAGATATTTGTAGAGGAGATGAGCCAGTGCTGTCTGTAATGGAATGGCCTGCCCAGTCACCCGACCTTAACTCATTCGAACTGCTCTGGGGAAAATGGATTGAAACGTTCAAGAGGGGTGTCTAGCCAGCTCCACATGATGTCTGGTGGTGCAGTTTTCTATCCAGGATTTAAGTTTAGTGTTCCTTTTGTGTCTTTGTATGTGTGCATTTTGTGTCTGTTGTACAGTTCTCACCTTTTGTGACAAGTATGCTGACAAAGAACACTCGGCACAAAGTTGTTTATTCTGCGGTCTGCAACTCCAAAAGCCTACACGCCGAAGAGCTACAGACCGCAGCCTTCTTTTAATAGTCATCACACCTCAGTGAAAATGATGTGTTGATGTTGGCTTAATGTTACAGAAACTCTTCAAAGTGGTGTTTGTACCTTTGACCTATGTATAAGATACATCAGTTCCAATACATACTTGGAATACATTGCATCTCCAGCATAATAGTTATTCATAGACATGTCACATCAAACACTCTTCAACATTTATTAGCTTTTGCACTTTCATATCAGTGTTGTCTTGCATTTGGCTTGGACTGAACCTTTGTCTTTACCATTCACATTACCATTGTGCTGTTGGAACTGGAAATGCAGTGTTTTTCAGTGAGACAGTGACAGAAAGCTCTGCTTCTGCCAAACACAACACACTACTACTGCCAGTAGCTGATCTTACATCATCTTTAGGCACATAATGCAAGCGGTCACATGCAAATGGGTTGAAAAAACTTTTCTACTGGACCATATATATATATATATATATATATATGTGTGTGTGTGTGTGTGTGTGTGTGTGTGTGTGTGTGTGTGTGTGTGTGTGTGTGTATGCACACACAAAGGCCAAAGACAAAGGCTAGAGCATGTAAAAGACCTCAGAGACAGGACTACAAGGAATGAAGCATAAACCCAAGTTGGTTTAAAAAAAAAAAAGCTGTAGATAAATTAACACAGTGCATTCTCCTCTCCTTTCCTCATCCATGATTGCATGGTCACACCTAATAAAATGCTGCTGTATCCCATCAAATCCCTACAGCAATGCTTACATGATTTTTACTGTCCTGTCCTGCAGCTTATCGTAGTCATTACTTCCTTATTCTTTACTGCAATAGTTTTTTTACCATCAATATGTGAACACAGCACAACACTTCATACTTGCCTGGCAGCAAGACAGAACAATTTTCTCAGATCACCTGAAATTAATCTTCCACTGTTGGCCAGGTCCAAAAAGTTGTTTATTTAATTGATTTTATTTTTCATTTGAGTGGAGACAAGAACGCCCATGTTGGGAGTGTATCCATGCAGAATAGAAGGTTATCTATTTGAAGGGTCACTTCTGTTACTGTCCCCTCAAGTCATGGGGAAAATTGGGAACCTGCTAAGACAAATGAAGAGAGGAAAATGTTGTGGAATGGTGGAAGGAGGGAGCAGAGAAGAAGGCTTTTGAGAGTTTTACTGAAGTGTGTTTAGGCATGTTATGAGGACTTCTGTGCCGTACTGTTTGTGTGTATTATGTGTAGAACTGTTTATTTCCTTTTTTTCATTTACTCTATGGTACATATTGAGAAATGCATAAAGCACCAGAATTTTCAATACGCTAGACTTCTGCTTGCTCCTGTAAAGGCGTACTGTTAAATGATGTGTGACTCCAGCTGTAGATCATTTGGATTCACTCACTCTCTAACACACACACACACACACACACACACACACACACACAGAGAAAGAGAAAGAGAGAGAGAGACGGCAGTATGAGCTGAATGCAGCCTTGATTACTCTTTGTTAGGTTCATAATAGCAGCAGTTGCATAGCATGTGGAGTTCTTTAGTAAATGTGCATAATTTAACTTTTTCTTCTTTCTTTGTTTGTTTCTTTCTCATACTGTTATAACAGATCAGAGATCTTGATCTTTCTCAGAAAATAGGACGTAAAAACTGAAGGAAAGAAAAATAAAAATCTGCAATTATCTTTTATATAGTTTTGCAGTGTAATTTGTAATTTGAGTGGTGGGTACATTTGGGTGGACTGTCATAGTAACAGACCTGCCAAAGCAGGCAACAATTATTGTTTCTTTACTGCTGCTTGTTTAATCATTGATGTATATAATTTCATTTTTAATGGGGAATGAGTAAGAAAAAAGATGAGAGCGAGAGAGAGAGGGGAAGAGATGAAAAGCTTTCTGATGGTGTCTGCAGTGTTCAGTTGTTTGGTTTTAATACTGGATCAGGGGGGAAAAAGTTCAGTTCTTCAGTCTGAGAATTCTTGCTGATGTCCATGACTCAGCTCTCAGTTTTCCCTATGGGGCCTAAAGTAACACTATGTTATATGTTCTATTAAAGTTTCATTAAATATTAAGGAAAAAATATTGCAGGAAAAAATAAGGGGAGGTGAAGATTCGTGGCAGGCTGGAAGGCTGGAATTTGCAGGTTACTTCTTATTTCAGTGTCATAACAAATGTGTCCACTATGTGAGCACTCCACAGCATGGGACTGGACTATAAAAAATGCTCATTAATTCTTTATTTAATACATCTGAATGCCCCAAAGATACACTATAAAGTTGTTGTTGTAGTGAACTGTGTTCTGTATTGTGTATAATAGTTTTCAAATATTTTGGGACTGTTTTTATGGCAAAGATAACACCTTGCCTAGTAGAATGAACCTTATAATCTGTTATTCATAAAGGATTAAGCTTTTTATTTTTATTTTATATGAATTTTGTTCTGTCAGATTTCACATCTTTGAGTGAAAGTAATTGTGTGTCTACAGTTCTCTCCAGCAGGTGACCTGATCTTTGAGGTTTACTTGGAAAAGAAAGAGCCAGAAAACTGCTGTTTAATCAAGGTGCGTGTGTGTGTGTGTGTGTGTGTGTTAAGCCACAAACCAATGAAGGGTAATGAAAGAAGTCACTCATTTAATTGTGTGAGTAATTTTGTTTTATCTGTAGCAGAGGAAATTTGCAAGTAATGGACTTATGGAGATTCAGTAAACTGTGTGTGTGTGTGTGGACAGGGAACATGTTTTTATATTTTGGTTGGGACATTTGCCTAGCTATCTATCTATCTATCTATCTATCTTCAGTAACTTCATGGTTAGGGTCAAGGTGGATCCATAGCCTATCCTGGGAACAGCGGGCATGAGGTGGGAATACACCCTGGATGGGATGCCAGTCCATCACAGAGCACCATGCATACACACGATTTAACATAGCCAATCCACCTACATGTCCTTGGGAGGTAGGAGAAAGACAGAGAACTTGGAGGAAACCCACATGGACATGAGGAAAACATGCAAAACTCCACACAGACAGGATCTCAGGATGGAACCGGGGACTCTGGAACTGTGAGGTGGCAATGCTACCCACTGTACCACTGTACACAAAAAAATAAAAATAAAAAAAATAAAAATGTGAATGTTGAGGTTTAGGTGTAGGCATAGCGAGAATAGTTATTGTGTGTGTGTGTGATGTAGCAGTTTCCATTCTGTTCAATGCAGTTAAGATGGTAAATATATAATGAGACAGATGATGATGATGATGATGACTCTCATTCTGTGTTGTCAGGTCTCTCCCTCCATGTGCGCTGATGAACTGACTGACACCACTCTGGAGATGAAGGGCATACAGACAGGCCAGCATGACCTCTGGACCACATTTGAGGTCATTGATACTGGAGAACTTGGTATGAAACAGACGAGTACAGCAGCTCCGTTTCTTTTATTAAAGCGAAGGAACATATGTCAGCACTCTGCTGTCTAGCAGCTGTAACGTTGCATGTTACATGAGTACTCAGCCAGTTTATTAGAATAATTTCCTCTTGGTTAAAAAACTATTAACTGGCTCTGATGGGATTGGGGCTGTGGGGGAAAGAGGAGGTTCAGACTTGCCAATAGCATGCACCATGTTACCCCCTTTTGCAAATTAGGACTGGATAATAGATCTATTTTGCACTTGAGTGTGTTTTCTAATCAGGCTCAGATTGGCTGAGGATAATTGCAAATTTGCACTACGTAATTACGTGCACATGGAGGCCAAAAAACCAGCATTTTAATTTGTAATAGATTTTTTTTTGTAATAATGGAATTTGCTGATGACATGTTAGGGTTTGATTTAACTGATGTTAACAAAAAAAAAAACACCACCACACTAAAGGAGATTAATTTTGTGGTAGATTGGAGTTAAATCATGAAAGATACCACCCACTAATATCTGGCCTGAAATTCACACAAAAGTGGAAAACACATCAACAAACCATAAACACAACGGCAAATTCAGAAACATGACAACAAAGCTAAAAACACAGCAGCAAATCATAAAATGCAAACAGCAAATTTGGAAACACATCAACATTAACCTAAAACAGAAAGGCTATCATTTGAATGCTTGATTAAAAAAACAGCATGAATAAAACATCAGACGATTCATTTAGGCTCACATTTTCTCTTACTGTAAACATCCTCTAGCTCTCTGTTTTATCAGACTAACTTGCATTGTAATGAATCACCAGTGTGATGTCCTACACTTTCCATTTTGAGTTAATGCTATGAGTTTTCACATTTGTTGTACTGTTTTTGGTTTTGCTGTTGTGTTTTTTGGTTTGTTCATGCATTTTGCACTTTGGCCACACTTGTGTACACATTTTCACACATGCAAAAAGTATGTGGACATGTGACCATCACACCCATATGTGGGTCTTCACCAAACAATGTTAGAAGCACACAATTGTCAAGGATGTCTTTGTATGCTGTAGTATTGCCATTTCCCTTCACTAGAGCTAAAGGGCTAAGCCCAAACAATGTTCATAAAGACATGGTATGCCAAGGTTGGTGTGGAAGAACTCGAGTGTCCTGCACAGAAACCTCATTGTACCCTTAACTCCAGTCTCATCTTTGGGATGAACTGGAACGCAGACTGTGCACCAGGCCTCCTCGTCTGACATCAGTGCCTGACCTCACTAATTCTCTTGTGGCTGAATGGACAAATCCCCACAGCCATGCTCCAAAATCTAATGGAAAGCCTTCCCAGATGAGTGGAGGTTATTATAGCCGCAAAGTAGAGGCCAACTCCACAGAGGCCATGGTTTTCGTATGGGATGTTCAACATGGTGTGAGGGTTGTGATGGTGTCCACATACTTTTGGCCATATAATGTAAAACTTGCAAGAAACGCAACCTTTTTTGCACTTGGTGATCATGCTGTTTAATGCCACAGTGAAAGATAATAGGTTTACATTTAGATCTTTTTAAAGTGACTTCAAAATAAGGCAGGATAAGATACAAGTACACAAACGAGCATTTGAGGATTATGGGTCTTGCTCAAGGGCTCCACAGTGGCTATGTGGTATTCCCAGGACTTGAGCTTTCAATCTTCCTTTCAGACTCTTGAGCCACTGAGACTCCAATGAGTTTGTCTCACTGTCTCACCCATGTGTATATGTGTGTCTCTCAGAACGCCCATTACACTACAGAGAGAAGATTCTGGAGCAGGTTTTAGAGTGGAGCACGCTGGAGGATCCCGGGTCAGCTTTCCTGCTCATTAAAAAATTTCATGGATCTAAGATGTCCCGTTCCAACTCAGGTAGTGCGTTTTAACCTCTTTTAAACATAAAGGACTGTAGCCACTTTCAGCCGTTTGCTGAGTAAAATGCCAGAGTCTAAATCTTTTCCCCAAGTTTTATCTTCCACCATAGTAAGACATCATTTCTGCATACAGCTTTATTACAGGTTCAATTCCTATCAACTTGGGCATCTTTTCTACCATTTAACATCATGTTCTGAACTACACAATCCAGTTTCTTCTCTTGCTATTAAGTGAAACTCTTCATTACATTAAAGCCAGGCTCATTTAGTGGTTGCTTTTGGCTGTCCTTCAGCTATTCCTAACATTAATAATAACACTCAGAAACACACGTACACCTTGTTCTTTAATAGTCTATGTGAATGTAATGTACAGCGTTTTACACACAGAGCAATAACAATTTAATAAACAATATTATTTAGTTGTTTTACTGGCTGATTTCTAATGCTAGCATGGTTGACAGCGCTATTAGCACAGTAGGCAGTTTTGTTTACCAGCTCTATTGTAGTTACAGAATATGATTCATATCACATGAAATATGGTACATATCACTTATCAGAGTTATTTAATGTGCACCTAGGTTTCATTTTGCGTTTGTGTCTGTCTGTCTTTTAGAAGGGCAGAAGGACTTCACTAAAGGAGAGCAGCTCAAGTTTAAAGATGGCTCCTGCAAACTGCTTTCTGGGAACAAGTTTCAGGACAAATACCTTGTACTGCGGGAAAAGAAGCTACTGCTGTATAAAGACGCAAAAGTATAAATTCTTTCTTTCTCCCGCTCTCCCTCCCTCCTGCCCACACTCACTTATTCCCTCCCTCTCTCCCTCTTACTTATTCCCTGCCTCACTCTCTCTGTCTCACTTATTCCCTGCCTCCCTCCCTCCCACCATACTTTCCTCACTCACTCACTCCCCTCCCTCCCTCCCGCAATCACTCACTCATTCACTCCTTTCCTCCCTCCCATGCTCACTCGCTCCCTCTCTCACACACTCACTCACTCATTCCCTCCCTCCCTCCCTCCCACTCACTCACTCACTCACTCACTTCCTCCTTTATTCAATCACCCACTCACCCACCCATTTCCTCCCTCGCTCCCTCCATGCACTCACTCAAATGCTCAGTCACTGATTCACACACTTGATCTGTCTGTTTCTCTTCCGCTCCCTCTCTGACCTACTGACTCGCTCACTTGCTCGTGCTCTCTGTACCTCTGTTTTTTTTCCCCATTTCTGTATGAAGCTTTATTTCTTTCTTTCTTTCTTTCTTTCTTATACGGTGTCCCTGTCTTCCTCTCTCTCTCTCTCTCTCTCTTTTTAATTATCACCTTATTGCACGCTGGATCCAGGCATATAAGGTTGATGGAGTGCTTAGTGCCTGTAGCAGTGTTGCAGTACCTCAGTTTGATCGTGATCACGATCAGCAGCTTCACCCGTTTCCTCTGTTCGCCTGCAGAGTCGCCCCTCTGCCTCTTCTGATTCCCATACATTAGCAGCAGCAGTGTTTGCTGTCCCTAAGATCAGCTAGTGATTAAAAGTAGGATGAATTTAGTTGCTCTGTGCTGGTTGGTTGGCCCACTTGTGGTATGTTGTTAAGTCGGAATGAAACATTCAACCTCTATTTTGAAATGAGGTGCAAAGCTGTGTCTCATTTGCCTGGAATGAACATGGTGATTAAAACAGTTCTACTTTTGTAAATTGTGCTTTGTTTTGTTGTGTGTGATTTTCGCGCCATGCGTATTCTCCCTCTGGGGCACCTACAGCTCGAGCTGACACAAAGACTCGCAGAGAGAGCAATGTTTGTTAATAATTGATATTTGAAAGAAGGAAGTGTATGTGTGTGTGTGGGTGTAGGGAGGCAGGTAAAGACATTTTAAAAGTAGGTTGTTCTCTTCTTAATTAGTATAATATGTCAGAATGTTCTCCTAATTACTGAGTAAAGAAGGTGCAAATCAGCTGTGAAGCAGAAATTTAATTGATATTCTGATGCTTTTGTTTTTCAAGTTTCTTGAGCAAATGAGTGGGCAAAAGGTTTCTGTGTGTGTGAGAGAGTGGAAGTGAGAGAGATCTCATTTTTTTTTATCATTGTGCTCTTCTCTGTCTTGGGTCTGTTGTTCATTAAGTGTGAAATACATACCTTCTGGGCAACATTACAGTGTTGTTGGCATATGCTAGTTTAAACAAGGCCCTTGGGCTTGTTACTGCTGTATATAGGATAGCAGTGTTATTTTCCTCATTTCAAACAAATGAACATGGGTAGATAAAAAAAATATATATATATCATAGATAGCACCGCTAAGTCACTCATGCCCAACTGCAAGTCTGATTAAATTCCAGTACTTGTCACAGTGATGGTTTGGGAAAATATGATGGTGTCATTTTCACTGCCATCTCCTCAAGCAGAGATGATTTTATTTTCTACCAGGTATAATCAACAAAGTAGGCTAGAGCCATATCAAATTATGGACAAATTATATAACGGCACATCAGTGTATGAGAAGTTCATATGGCGCACGAGTGTAGATGTGTTATGAATCACATTTCTGACTTTTTGGGGTCAAATTAGTGTGATGGTAATGTCACATGTAATCCTTTCCTCAGAGTGCTAAACCAGAGAGAGAGGTTCCAGTGGAGTCGGTGAAATGCTACATAGGGATAAGAAAAAAGCTGAAACCAACAAGCAAGTAAGCCTCTTTATTTATGCATTCTTATGAATTATCCTAGTAAACCCCAGTAATAAGTGTTTAGTGGTGATTATTTGACAAATAAACTCGCTGAACTCTAAGAACTGTAATGGTTAAAAAAAAATGTTCTCATATTTAACAGTTTATTTTTATGCAAAATAAATGGGGCTCAAAAGTCAGAGAATTAAACACATTAGTCAAAATTAGTTTTGCCATCCAAAACACAGAATATTTCTGAAAATCTGATTGATTAAGATCGATTCAAAAGAATTTTTGAAGAATTTTTGAACCTCTGTCCTCATTAATATCACTTGGAGTCCGCTGCTGTCTCGGGTGCTTGTGCCAAAGATTTGTTAGTTCACATTTCTGCCCCAGAGGAAAGATTTGTGAGGCTCTCCAAAACCACATTTAAATCTCACAATAGCAGAATTGATCAAATGTAATTGGGTTTTAACACGTACAAATGATCCATTTTGTCCTTTCCTGCTGGGAACACTGCAGCACTAAATTTATTTTATTTTAATCGTTTTATTTTACCCATTATAGTTTTCATGAATTCATCTATGAAGGTTCGCTGATAATGGTGTGTCTGGAATTATAATATGTTTCACATTCATATAGGATGGGAAAAGACAGATGCAACTGAAAGGAGATGGAGAGATTAAAGGGAATATTGATCCAAGGCATATTGAGTGGAGAAAGAGTCAGAGACGGAAAGACAGCTGAACGTGAAAGCCCTGTGTGGTTTCAAACAGCAGTGATTTACAGTTTCACAAGAATAAGGTTGCTAGAAACAAGATAAAAGACTGAATGCTGTGTTAAAGAAGTGTTGTCCGTCAACTAAAAGAAACAACAGAGAACTTCTAAATCAAAATGGCAGTTCAGGTTCACATTTGCCTCAAACCATTTCCTGTGTATTGTTTTTAATTGTGACAGATGTTTAATATCCAGCTATAGGTCTAGGTTTTTTGATAATAAGAGCCACTGGTTAACTCCAGATCATATATTGTTTTATGTTTTGCTTATGAGCTTCAACTTTCGCTCAGTGTTTTAACTTTGTTCATAAATACAAAAATGACTCTTAAAACAAATAGCTTAAGCATTAAAATAGTTAAAATAGTCAAAAGTGGAACTAAGTTGGCATTTTGTGACACCATCTCATACTTGTTCAAAAAGTCAACAAAACATCAACAAGTGAAACAAAGAGCAAGTGCGTAAGATTGTATGATCTGTACTCCCTCCGTGCCCTGTCCGTCGGCTAGAAAGCGCAAAGTGCTTTTATACACAGAATATCACAGCCTTCCTGTACATTTCGAATCCATTAGTATCATATGCTGAAATATTGCCAAAGAGCAAAGAGCATGGAGGCCTTCCTTTAGCCCAAGCTTTTATTCCTCCCACCAGCTCTTTAAACCGCATTTAGGCCGCAGTAAAGGAAGCTAAGCTGAATTTTACGGTTGCTTAGTGCTTAAGCAATCCTCTGGGGGTCAAGTTCTGTGACTGTTGGAAAGAGTTTAGAATAGACTTAAATCGATATGTGGGCCTTAGTGAAATGCTGGGAGGGTAAAGGTTTATGTGTTATTTTCCAACTGTCTTTCTCGCTCTCTGATTCTCAACAGTTGGGGTTTCACAGTTTACACGCAGAAACAGCAATGGTAAGAGGAATTAATTTTGCACTAATTGAACAGTCAATGATGATAAGACAAATTTAGATGCTGTGTTGTATATGTTTTGTATTATATTTATAAAATGCTATTGAATAGCCATACGTTAATACTGTAGATATGAAGTTAATGTCTGATCATGTATTCTCTCATTGAGGTATTTCTGCTGTGAGGGAAAAGATTCACAGCTGGCCTGGGTTACAGCCATTATCAGAAGTAAGGTAAGTGCAATAAAGGACTTCTAAGGAAAATATGTTCACTCTTTTTGCCTCCATGCAGACTTAAGTGACCAAAATCTGGTAATTTTTTCAGTGAAGCAGTTTCCTTTCTGTGAAAAGGGGATAAAAAGGGATTGGTACATGAATAAAGAGAAAGTTTTGAGGTCATTCTCTGGCTGCATAAATCACATTATCCTGAAAAGTCTTTTAGCAGAAATAAGGTCATGTAGACTGCCACAATCGCACAGGCTCCATCACGCTCTTCTCTCCACAGCTGAGTGCAGCTACTGACCAAAGGCCTGACTCAGCTCAGTGTGCATTAATAATAGAAACAGAGGGCACACACTGGCACAGGGGCTAGTGAAGATTTAGACGTTTCCCCTTTCTCTACACTTGTGCTTCTGTCTGGCCTTCCTCAGTTTTCTTAACTTCATTGAAAGTTTTTGTCTTCTTTGTTTCTTTGTTCCAAAGTAGCAATACAGCATTAAAAAATAAAGAACCCTTAATCACCTTCTAGAAAGTGTACAGCAGATTTCTGGTAAAGGAAGGATAGAGGCAGAGAGACAGGGAGAAAAAGACAGAAGGAGGATGAGATGTGCTTAATGATTTTTTTTTTTTTTTTTGCATACTTTTTTAAGCACATCTGTTTTGTGTGTGCTGGAGCAAACCCAGCAGGTAGAGTAATTGATACTCTTAGAGTCTGTCTTACTCTATTTCTCAAACTCACAGTCCCTAAGGTATGGTTCCCATAGCAATAGCAGAGGAACAGTGGATAGCTAAGGGTACAGGTAGATGAGTCCTTCTGTTGCTAAAATGAGGATGAACGTGCCAAGAACAGGATCAGAGGCCACTGAGTCACACAGAAAAGTACGAGCTGTCTCAAGCGGAAGGAGGGCGTGCTGGTCGCGCAGGTAGCGGTGCAAAATGTTCTAGCACATTTGTTCTGACATCATTAAGGTCTTACAGTTGTTGTTGTGTGTTTTTTTTTTTTTCTTTTCCTGAAGAGTGTGTTTAAAGATATAAAAGAGTTTGGAATTTTTGGTAGGTTTAACATTCTCCCACTATAGTCAAGTCCATAAGTATTTGGACAATGACACACCACAATGGATCTGAAAGGAAGCAGTCAAGATGTGATTTAAGTGTAGACTTTCAGCTTTAATTCAAGGGGTTTAACAAAAATATTTCTGTTTAGGAATTACAGCCATTTTTTTTTTTTTTGTACATAGCCCCTCCATTTTCACAGGCTCAAATGTAATTAGTATACACACACACTCTTTACAACTGTTTACATCTGGCACCAACAACCATGCCAAGGTTAAAGTCACAGAGATCACACTTTTCCCCATTCTGATGTTTGATGTGAACATTTGATGACAGAAAAGAGTGAACAGGATATAATAAAATCTTTACCAACATGTCGGTTTGCATGGGATATACTAGGGTTGAGCAATCTCGCAAAAATATCATATCTCAGTTTTTTTCAGGCTGGATCACATTTCACGATTTTATCACTGTTTTCATGTTGGTTTTTAAGACTCTTTTGCAAGTTACTGAGCAGAGTAACCAAACTAATTTACTTATTGATGAAAATATAGCTCTACAAGGAAAATAACCTCAAAGAAAAAAAAAACACAAACCACTTTGGCCAAAGTACCTTTTCAAATAAAATTTAATAAATTGCACTTATCAACAAAATGTATACAATTATTTCTGAAATGAAGTCAAGCATGAGTACTGTATTTTAAAAAATGTTAAATAAAAAGTACATCACCTCTACTAATGTCTCTACTAATGTCTACTAAAGTATTATACGAAAGGTGATTGACAGGCGGAATGTTTAAATACTGAATACAGTAGCTGAGTTGGTTTTATATTTTTCATTAAACTTTAAAATAAGCGATTCGAGTATTCTGTGTGGTCTTTGTATAACTGAGGAATGGCAGTGTTAGATAAAATATTTGCGACTTGGTAAGTTATAACACAGTCCATTAAAAAAAAAAAAAAAAAAAAAAAAAAGGCATGCAGTCCATTAAAAACATCCTGATATGACAGATTTGGACGAGACTAAAATCCCAGAGATACGCCGGTAATAATTGCATTACCCACCTCCCCATGTAAAACTAATCTAATCTGAATAGGGCTGTAGCCAGTCATAATACATGCCACCTATCTGAACAGCTGTTAGGAACATGACAAAAATATCTCACTTGAAGAGAAAATGCAGAGAGTGCTTCTCCACAGCACGAGAAGCCTGAGTGATGAGCAAATATTTGCAAGCTCCAACGCGCCAGTAATGTTTTCCAATTCTCTGTTAAGCCACAGCAAATGAGGTAGAGACAGACTATGAAAAAGCTGTGGAGCATCTGCTAGGTTTAAGTACTGTGAGAATTCCACCTTTCACCTTCCTTCCCCCCCTTATTGTATCAGCTAATAGTCAAGCGAGTTATGACTCATTAATCATCAGTGTAGCTCCAATTAAATAGGTTATTTAACTCTGATTATCAAAGACGTTATTTCATAACTCACTGTAATTGCTGCGCATTCCCAGCAATGCATTTTGTTTGCACCTGCTGATGGCATTGCCAAATTATTAAATGGTTGTGCTGTGTTTAGAGACGGTTCTCTGGGACCTTAATGAGACAACTCAAAGTTTCCTAAAAATACAAGCACTAACTTTTATTAACTTATTTCTACATGACTCATTGTGTCAAACCTCCCACCATAGTGTGGTTTGACAGTGTGAAGTGCATGAAAGGGCTAGGGCATGCTTAAGGGCAATGAAATTTCCAAGTTCCAAGGTCATGAAGACACCAGAATGTTGTAGCACTATCTTTGAAAATGGACACTTTAAAGTAAAAGCATCAAACACTGAATCTTTTAGTATTTTAGTATTCTCACTGCATTTACATAACCAATTGATGAGACATTTAAATAAGGAGTTGAGAGGAGGAAAGTGACAATGAAAAGAATGCTTCCCTCAATCATATTTTGTTAAAGAAAGTAAAGTTAATTAATTAAACTAGATATGACAAACCAATGCCTTCTCATTTATATAACAGGCCTACTTAAAGGCAGAATTCAGCCAGAATGACTCTCATATTAATCTTTTATAATTAACATGTGAATTTCTTTTATCTACATGGTCTATTTTCACTATAAAAAGTACTCAGTACTTGCGCTATAAGTATAACTTTTGCACTATAACTTCTTTTTTTGTTTATTTGTATAGAATCAAGGAGACTTATGGCCTACATGCAAAGACAAGAGCAAAGCCTCAGATCAACCGAGCAGCAGAGAGCATGCTTCTGCTTGCCTGGGTTCAGAGATTGAAGCAGCCAAACACAGCAAGGAGGTCGGATCAAAAAACCTCCACACTGGCTTAAAGCCTATAGAGTTAGAAGCACATAGCTCTTAATCTTTTAGTTGATAAAATTATTACATTTCCTCTCCTCATATATCTACATAATATAATGGAAAAGGTCTAAGAACCCAAAGATTGAGATCATGCATGACCATTCTCTTCATTTTCATTCACAGGACAAGACGATGGTGCCCCTGAATGTCACTTCTGACAAGGTGAAGTCGAAGAACATAAATGAGGCTGATAATTTGCATAGAATGGCAATGCTGGAGGGCTGTGTAAAGCATAAAAATCAAAAAGGGGATTCAATACTAGGACCAAATTTGGCCTCCAGTGGAGGAAATAATCCACTGTCAAGAAACAAAATGGCTGTCGAAGAACCCCTACAGACTCGGTTTAGACCTGTACCTCATCCTGATTCTGGTAACCACACCAAACCTCAGCAGAAAAAAACAATGATTGGATGCAGCACAGGACACTTGCCTCAGAGTCTTCTCAATGAACTGAGCACCGTTCTCAGCCAAACAGGACGAACACCCAGAAAAGAAAGCTGAAAGCTTACAAACAAAAAACAAGGCAAGAGTGAAGAGGCGGAAAGTCTTGCAAGTGGTACTTCGGAGGTTGAGAGAGCATATGACTCTCAGCTCTCAAGAAGACCTCAAAAAATCAAAACAAAGCTAAATAATGTCAAATGTATATATTGTGCAGTCTAAGTGGACTAAGTCTAAGTGGATCTAACTGCAACCATCCAACCAATACTGCTGTACAGTGGTGTCTTGATGGCAAGACAAGGAAGTGTATGTAATGTAAAGGGCTCTAGTATAGATTTATAGGTCAAACATCAGTAGGAGTGTGTGGATGTATATGCCTCAGAGTGTACAGACTTCTTGTTCAACTTTGACCACGGTCAAACCAGGCTTCTGTCCACGGATCTCACTGCAACATACCAGATAATGGATGATATTTAGCAAAGCACAGAGTCCATTACACAAATGAAAAAAAAATTAACATCACCCACATACATAAGTAATTTTAGGCTACTTTTAGACAAACTCTATAAAAATGCGAGGCAATTATTTAAATTCTGCTTGATTTTCTGTATTTAATTTCGATGCTTAAATTGAGGTCTAGTGGAGGTCAGTCCACACAATCTTTTGACGTAAAAACAATGACCAATTTAAAGTTTGTTTTATATATAGAAAGTATTTAGAATGAATGTGGCCTTTTAAGGAAAAAAAAAGTCCTTTCCATTTCCTCCAGTGTTAAAGTTTCCTAAACCGTCAACAGAAGCCCTTTTCTGCCGTGTTGCTGTAATATCCCAGGAGTCCAAGTCACCCAAAGCCATTAAATAATGAATCTTTTTCTGAGAGGGTCCACATGGGCTTTTGTTGTCCAGTTTGCTTTAAATATTTAGCAACATTTTATTATGCGCCATGTAGCTGCTGCCTTTATTTGATGTCCTTTAAAATATTCTCAGCGCGCACTTGTGCCTTTTTTCAAAACACGTAATGTAATAATGTAAAACAATTTGTGACATTGTATAAATAAATGATGCTAAATGTTAGTGTTTCTTTTAGAAGATGTTTCTTTTGAAGGTGATCAATGTTCGTGTTGGATTTTTAAAAAAAATATTTTATTATAAATTGCAAGTCAGTTTTCTTTAATGGCTCGTGCACTAAGTTGCCAGTTTATTAGGTATCTTATACCTACACTCATCAAATTGCAGGTATGCAGTTACTAATTGTACTCCATTTGTTGCTTCACTAGGGGTGTAACACAATGCCACTATCTGTATGTTTAGTATTCTGATATAAGATTTTCTGACTGGTCTAAACCGGAAAGTTAATTTTTACCACAATTATGCCCCCACAAACACTGGAAAAAACTTGGAAAAGAGGTATGAATGTCAGCATCCCAGTCCCAATACACACCTTTAGTCTCAATTAGATGCCCTGTGAACCTTTCTGACAAGCTTTCTAGAGAAAGAAAAAAAAAAAGAATAGTCCTCCTACTATTCATATCTGTATTTGCATTAATTTAGAACAATTATCTGTTCAAGTTTAATAATGCATTCATATTTGGTTACACGTCTATGCTTAACAGTAGTTGTCAGCCCTTTCTACTCTCCATCAATGGAAAACAACCACAGCACCAAAAGTGACTGATATTATTTGGGTGGTGGACAGTAGTCACACTGACATTTGGTGCGTGTTGCTGGTACAAAGTCCTTGCTTTAAAGGCCATTTTTAAACATTGTTTTGCCAAAAATATCCAGCCAACAGCAGTCCCTTGGTAACAAATTGTCACTGATGAAGGGCTAGAGGAGAATTAACACAAATTGTGCAGGGGAAAAATGAGCTGCAGTCTCTAATTTTATACCTACAAGGTGACAAACAAGGTATGTATGTCTATACAATGTGCAGGGTTTGAAACCTCCAGAAACACTGCTGCATCTGATACACTCATACCAGTGCCACACACGTTAAGTTAGTATGTAGTGGTGGTCCTATGGTGACTGTTGCAAAGCACTGTGAAACGGCAAAACATCTACCACTGGGCACTTTATTAGGAACACCTGTACACCTACTCATGCAATTATCTAGCGGCAGCATCGCAATGCATAAAATCATGCAGATACGGAACAGCAGCTTCAGGTAATGTTCACATCAACTATCAGAATGGGAAAAAAAGGTGATCTCAGTGATTTTGACCATGACATGATTGTTGGTGCCAGACAGGATGGTTTGAGTATTTCTATAACTGCTGATTTTCACACACAATAGTCTCTAGAGTTTACTCAGAATGGTGCAATAACAAAAAACATCCAGTGAGTGGCAGTTCTGCAGACAGAAACGCCCTGTTGACGAGAGAGGAATTGTCAGACTGGTTTGAGCTGACAGAAGGCTACAATAAATCAGATAATCACTCTGTACAATTGTGGTGAGCAGAAAAGCATCTCAAAATGCACAACACATCAATTTTGTTGAGGCAGATGGGCTACAACAGCAGAAGACCACGTCAGGTTCCACTTCTGTCAGCCAAGAGCAGAAAGCTGAGGCTGCAGTGGGCACAGGCTTACAAAACTGGACAGTTGAAGACTGGAAAAACATAGCCTGGTCTGATGAATCTCGATTTCTCCCGAGGCACACAGATGGTAGGGTCAGAATTTGGCACCAACAGCATGAACCCAGGGACCCAACCTGCCTTTTGTCGACAGTCCAGGCTGGTGGAGGTGGTGTAATGGTGTGGAGAATGTTTTTTTGGCACTCTTTGGGCCTGTTAATACCAGTCATTCATCAGTTGAATGCCACAGCCTACTTGAGTATTGTTGCTGACCATGTGCATCCCTACATGGCCACAATTTACCCATCTTCTAATTTCTTCTTCCAGCACGATAATGCACCATGTCACAAAGCAAAAGTCGTCTCAAACTGGTTTCATGAACATTCATTGTTCATTGTTCTTCAGTGAACTTCCAGTCACTGGATCTGAATCCGATAGAACACCTTTGGGATGTGGTAGAACAGTAGATTCACAGCATGAAAGTGCACCTGCAAAATCTACAAGAATTGCCTGATGCAATGAATGTGGGCATCAGAATGGACCAGAATCTGAAAGGAATGTTTCCAACATCTTATGGAATCCATGCCATGAAGAATTAAGGCTATTTTGAGAGCAAAGCGAGTGTTCCTAATAAAGTGCTCAGTGAGTGTAGGTCTACCTGACCTACTGTCATCTCTGCATAAATTAACAGTACATTAATAGTTGTTTTCTCTCACTGTAAAAAATAGTCACTCCCTCACCTGTTTGCTTTTTATTCCTTTAGAACAACACCTAGCAGATCAGAGATTGCAGGTGTGGTTTTTGTTTTTAGATACCTTTAATGGACCTGAATCTTTCAGAGTGTTGTGTGACATCATGGGGACTGTTGTGTGACACCTGACACCTTTTTCTTTAGGTTCTTTTGTTAGAAGTAATTAGCGTGGTTATGCAGAGACACCTTGAGCACAGCCAGATGTCAAGGTCCTGAAGCACAAAGAAATGTGCCACCTCTATGCTCCTGTCACTCAAGTGATTATGGGAATAAAAAAGAAATACTGAATTTTAAAATTTGAGGTGTGTGTATGTGTGTTAGTCACCTGGTCGCACTTGAATCTTGCATGCAGAAGATAACTGATGGAGAGATTTCATATAATAAAAGTTTTGAACTGGGCACACCAAAGAAAGTTGGAATTTTTTCAGTGAAGTCTTTATGTATGTGTAGAATATCTGCATCACTGCTGATTTTGTTCAGAGGAAATCACTGCTAGTGCTGTTGAGCAACTCTGGCTCAATATTGTGTTTGCATGTCAGACAGTGATTGATGGGAACTGGCTGTTATTTCATTTTATATACGGTGTAACGCCACCACTATGTGTAGCAAATAAGCTTGCTGTTTTAATGCATGAAAAAGAATAGTGTTCAATTTTTTAAAAGCTAAACATTTCAGTGGATTATGGTGTCCATATGTTTCAGAATGTGTAGGTCATCCTTTCAATCAGTTTCTCAGTATTGCTGCATCAATGGCTTATATCATCTAGCAGTTTTAGTAACAACAAAAAAAAAAGATATTCAGTCAAGACAGGGCTGAGGCAATAAAACTAGATCTTTAAAGAAATCCACTTCAAGAAACTCAATTTAAAAAAAAAAAAAAAAAGATGGAGCCAATATGATTCAAACATTTGCTCATAAATGATGCAGTGTGTCTTCCTAAGCCATTATTACTGAGAGACTCCTGTTTGATCAGGGCGCAGGCCAATTCAGTTATTTTGGAAAGGAAATAAAGACAAGTCTCATGCAGCCAGGCCTGCTTTTTGATATCATTATTTATTGATGGGCCTCAGCTGATTCTGCACATATTGAATTAACTGTAAATAAAACCTGTTTGCTGTCTTAATCAAAGAAGTGGGAAAGGGCCATAGGGGAATGAGCAAGTGTTGACATTTCCTCAAAAGGCTTAATGAAAGCTTTATGAGCTTGTTTTAGTATAACAGACAGATGCTTTCATTTGGTTAAAAGAAAGGTATCATGAAAAGTTCACTTCTTTATCTCAAACAAGTACATTTGGCAAGTTGGAGTTTTTTATATGCAGAACGATTTCACCATGCAGTGTTTAATTTCGGCCTAATATCGCTTTTGGTCATTGCAATTTTAAATCGGATTAATCCCGGTGTAATCATCGTGTAGATGTTTGCCTCTCCTTACCTTGAGAAATACTTTGTCGGACTGGGCTGTTACTTTTGATATAATCAAATTGAGGCAATAGTGCTGAGAGCACAAACAACAAAGCCCAATCTCACTCCTGTTCAGCTGGATATCAGCCACTTGAATTGGACATACCACTTTATTGGCAGCCTTTGCCCTAAAGCTGGGGGGAAAAAAAATAAATAAAGAGGATTTTGAAAAAGCGATGAAGTGATATGGAGGTCAAACAGAATCGAATACCACAATCATACCTGAAATTATGGCAAATTGCATTTATCATGGCCTGCATGTCTGCTTTGATTATAGCCTGATATGCTAATTTACTGTATCATTCACACTTCGTGGATTCAGCTGAATTGGTCTCCCAAACGCCCTCCTTGGCTCTCAAAGGTTAAATGCCCATTGTTAAGTTACACAGCGGGCTAAATCTAATCAAGATGTAGACTGGGCATGGAGGAAACCATGTAACATATGTGTGAGGCAAATGGATAATGAGCCAATATTCTCTCTGAATTATTCACGGGTGGGATGAGATTTGGGGGAGTTATGCATCATTATGAGGCTTATCGTATCAGGATTAATAAGCTCGTTGATATTACACCATTTGTTCATTTGGCACAGGACTAAAATTTTGTATCATAATAAGCATGGCTGCATTTTCCCCCATCCCCCCCTCCCTGTCGCATTACGCCTTTATCTGATAGCGACCCTTGTTGAATGGTGAGATGCCTGATTGGCTGCATAACAAGTATAGCAGCTAATTAGCAGCTGGAAGACAATGCAAGGCTGATGCGAGATAATCTCTGATCACACGTGGAAAAAATGATCACGATGAGAGAAGGCGAAGATCGCATAAATGGTGGGTGGGTTTGTGCGAGTGACAACGTGAGCGAGTGAGCGAGTATGGAAGTGACAGTTTGAAAAGAAAGGTGAACTACTGTAAAGCCACCACAAAGAAGAAACACTAGTCAAATGATGAAATCTAGAATGGTAACATATTTGAGCTCTTTGGAAATATGAAAAAGCTGAGCTCAATCAATTTTATTCTCTTTCAAGCTCTACTTTAATAAAAATCTTCCAGTAATATCACACATGTAAAACATTTATCAACTCATTTATATCTTCTAAACCTGACCAGTTGTAAAAAAAAAAATCCTTATGTCAACAGCCATTTGACTTGATGAAATTGAAGGAATTGCTAGTGTCCCACATTAGAAAATGCATGAATGCCTCTAAGGCTCCATATTTTTAGGCTCGATATTTGACTAAAGATCATGTGATTATGACTAACTGCTCAGTCAGTTAAGACAAAAATGCAGAGATCAAACTTTGTGTATGGCAATAAGTATATTTTTGTTATTGATTTACTAAATGCCATAAAGCACTAAATGTTTTTTAGAATCTGTACACACATTTCATCTGTCAGTGACACAGCTCAAACCAGTCTGACAATTCTCCTCTGATCTTTCCCATCAACAAGGTGTTTCTGCCTGCAGAACTTCCACTCACTGGATGTATTTTGTTTTTTCGTACCATTCTGTCTAAATTTTAGAGGCTGTTATGCATGAAAATTGGAGGAGACCAGCAGCTTCGGAAATATTCAAACCAGCCATTCTGGCACCAACTAGAACTGCTTAAGATCTCGACCTGCATCTGCATGATTATATGCATTGCACTGCTGCCACATGATTGGCTGATTGGATAATTGCATGAATGGGCAAGGGTGCAGGTGTTCCTATTAAAATGACCAGTGAGTGTATATTATGCAGCCTGTGTGAAATGGCCTTAATTGTATTTGATTTTTGGGTTGCTTTGTCTAAAATGCATATTTAGAAAGCAGGATTCTGGGTCAGCAGCATAATCTGAGCAGAAGGGTATATACATAGTACAAATAATTAATTGTACATTAGGTTGTGTGCGTGTGTGCACGTACAGTTATTCTTAGTTTTAGAATACTGCATTAGTTTTTCAACGATTCACTTGAAAATGTACCTTTTTAAAGATGAAACTACACCACAATCACTTAATTGCGGGCCTAGCTCAAATAGTTACCATGTGACCACTGAATAAGTGCACCGCTTTAGCAGATATACACACAGCAGGCCTCAGGCTGGCTGATGTGGAAACCCTTGCATCATGTCAGATGTCTAATCAGTCCACTAATTACCATGTAGACTTCCACTACATGTTGCTGTTGAAGCCCAGGAGCTTGCCTGAGCTCAGTGACAGTTGACCCAAATGAAGACTATGAGTGAAGTGTCTTAGTCAAGTAAATATAAAGCAGTGACTCATGGGATTTCTGTAGTCTTTGTCATACTGCATCTGAGGTGCTGTGTCAATACATTTGGCCAAGAAAGTATGGTTGCATTTATTCTTTGCTATATTCATCCTGTCACATCTGTTAGAATATTCATCATTATTCTCATGCAAAGTTAGCAGGAGTCATTGTTTCTTCTTCATTGTTCCTGCTTAAGCACCATTTCATGACTTCACTATTATAACCATGTAAACGTCATCAACAATACATATATAAATTTTGTTTGTTGCGTCTCCAAACTCACAGATAAACTTGTTTTTATAAGCTGCCTGTCATCACCCAGGAAAAACACTACCCAGATGGCCTTGGCCAATCAATATCCACGTTCTATTTACACTCGGACCGAAAAGAACAGACTTCAGCATGGTGAGCCGGAGAAAGTAACATTTAGCTGTAGATATTAAATATCACTGGCATTAGCTAGCTACATTCAGTGTGCTCAGTAAACTTAACCAGACACTGAAGGTCAGTTAGTGTATATGTACGACTTGTTTGTGTGGTTGCACAGAAAGACGCACTGATAAATGTTACGGTTAAAATGTCAAAGTACAATTTCTTATTTAGAAACAACTTTAAAAAGTGAAATATCTTGTATTCTAGATCTCATATATGAGCATAGTGTTTCTTAAAATTTTCAACATGTCTTTCACTGATGCACATTTTACCATTTATTAGTTATTTAATGAGACTGAGATTGCCTAATAATAAACAGCCAGAAAATGAGGAACCTTTTACAAATGAACAGTATTTGATGTTACAGAATAATGTTTAATGTAAATATAATTTACATTAAACATTTATAGAGTTTACATTTACATTAAACTCATTATAGAGTTTCGTAAACTGGAATGTAAAAATATTGATGCCCAATATCTCAAGACATCTCTTCACCCAGATCTATCTTATAATACTAATACTATAAACAATACATATTAAAATCCCTAAATGTAGAATAGAATAGAATAGATAGAATAGATTATTATTGTCATTGTTTTGAACAATGAAAGACTGTTTAGCAGCTCACAAGGTTTTGGCATAATAGACAAATACAAATAAAAATAAAAAAATGGACAGGAAGGTAAAGATAATATATATAAGTAATATAATCCAAAAGGTAATATATACAATGGTTAGTGCAAAATATTGTAGTGTACACTGGAGCAAATTAAACAAGAAGAACAGTGCAGAATACAGTATACATAGTGTTGTTGTATACTCTATGAATGTATATCAGGATATATGAATAATAAACATAAGTGTAACAGTATAAGATTTGTGTAAACATATGAGAGGTGTATACTCATAGATCTATCGATCCAGTTTTTCAGGCAGCACACTGTTTTCGAATTAGAAGTGAACAATATTTAATTCTGTCTAACATTTAATGTAGTTTCCACTGTAGTTTCCTGTTCTCAGAATTAGTTCTTAGCCTCTCTCTCAGGGCCAGCAGCGTGAGTAAACTGTGTCGCCACTAACGAGGCTTCTCTTCGGTCATAATTAGCATTAATCCCCGCTGTTAAAACCCAGACATGCTATGCAGGTCATGAACAAGCCAGGGACAGTAGTGACTCTTGTTTATAGCTCTGTTTTTGTCTGAGCTTAATAAGTGGAGTGTTAATGGTGGGGAAAGCTTGTTGACTGGGTAATGGTGGAGTCTCAGAGCTGTTTAATAATTGATGGTGTAGTATCATCAAAGAGGGCGAGCACAGTCTGTGTGTTGTCAGTGGAGGCATTGCTATGACTTACTGTACATGGTTGGGCGCGTTGAGCCTTCAGGTCTGCTTTATCAAACGGAGCTGAAATGTGGTGATAAATGGATGTTTGAGTTCTCAGCTGCCGGCCAGTGTCTTGCCTGCTGACAGCTAGAATCATACATTCATATATCTGTGCAGTAGGATTTTGTGCAGTCACCAAAAAAAAAAAAAAAAAAACCCTAAGGGTATTTCCTTGAATATCAATGTCGGAACATTTATGCTAGCAGATGACAAGGGACAGAAGGAAATAAACAAGTAGTTCCTGGCATCACATTGCTGACTTTCTAGACTTTCGAGTACAACAACTATTTGCTGGAGTACGAAGAGAACAAGCTGTTGGTACTTAATGCCCTTACTGTGCTCTCAGTCACTGACCTTCTACTCCTGTATATCTTTTCAGTTATTTTGATTCCACTAACAAAAATAAATCAAGCTAATGTTTAGATTCTTCAGATTTCTTCTTAACAGGCGTTAAATATGGCAAGAGCACACAGGAAACAAGACATTTGGGTTATGAGGACAAGTGGAGCCAAGCTCCAGTACTGGAATTTGCTGGAAATACAAATTGTACAATAACACAAGGGCGATAATTATAATGATGACTGTTATGTATATACATAACAGTATATGTATTTACATACATTTGATCATTATTGCAAAATCAACTTTCATAATACTGGACCATGTATCTTCACCAGAAAATCAGTTTAGTAATACTCTACTTCAGTGGTTCTCAACCCGCGGCCCTTCCCAAATGCCACGTAAAACAAACAAACAAACAAACAAATTAATTAATTAATTAATTAATAACTTATAGTTTTACAATTCATATATATATATTTAAATGTATTAAACAAATAAAAGTTTGAACAATAATTTTTATGTCATAAAATAATTTGGGTGATCATGCATTGTTTTCAGACATGCGCAGTACTGACGCAACTACACAGTTAACGCACACAATTACAAGCGCGCGCTCTGGCAGATTTAAAGCAGTCATCAATTAACGATCAAAATGGCCAAATTTGTTATTAGAGGAGAAAAAAGATGTGAGGAAAATACTAATGAAGGAACACATGCAAACAAGAAGAGTCGCAGCATCAGCAGTGAAGGTAGGAGAGTGCTTGAAGAAAGGAAGAATCAGTTTGCTGTCCACGAGCGAGATGGACAGCCTTTCTGCTTGCTCTGTAGTAAAGTACTGGGTGTATGCAAAACTTACAATGTCAAAAGACATTTCGATACCACCCATGCCACTTTTGAACAAGAAATATCCGCCTGGATCTCAGGAAAAAGCTCTCAAGATAACTACTCTTGAAAAAAATGCCATTGCTGAACAGAATACAATGCTAGCTAGCTTAAAAGTGTCTCAGGCCGTGACATTAGCAAGGTTCAAAATTTCCTGGCTCCTTGCCAAACAAGGCAGACCATTCAGTGATGGGGAGCTAGTTAAGAACTGTTTTCTGGAATCACGACATCAGGTGTCCCGTTAATGGTAAGTAGAATTATACTCTCTAATAATAATAAATCTAATTTCTGGTTAGCTTGCATTGGTGACGTCATATGTAAATAATATGCGGCCCGTGAGACTTGAACTTGGACATAGTGCGGCCCACTGAAGAAAAAGATTGAGAACTACAGCTCTACTTGGATCCATTTACACTCTGAGCCTGTAAGCAGAGTTGAGGACTTAGGTCCAAAAGTTACGTCAATATTTAGGCAGAGAAAGTAAGGCGTATTCAGACTTGGGTTACACACTCGCTTGAGTTGATTTTATAGGCTCTCCATTGAGATTATGCAAATAATTAAAAAAAAAAATGGTTCTCGAGATAAACACTGTCTCCGATTAAGATGCCATCGACTCTGGTCTCCTCTGTGCGAAAAAACTCCTTTTTGTGCGGCCTAGCATGACCTCACATCATATTTTTCCATGTATGGTTTTACCAGCCCAAAACATACATTTCAGTGTGACATATTGAGGTTACATCAAACTATTGTACTGGTTACTGCTACTCACTCAAGCTGATACCGCACATGAAAAAATGTTCTCAAGTTCAAGCTCAGAATCCCCTCTGTTTTACTTAAACTCCACCCCATGTGTGTAATTCTCATATTATATCTGAGGGCTGAATACCATGATAGTCTATAGATGGTATAGCGTGTATATACAGAAATATTTGGAAATCTTTTTGATGCTAAAACTGACAAACAAGAAATAATAAAACCATAAGGACTGACCGTTGAACTGGAGTTAGTTAAATTAAGTCTTTAGGACAAAGGATAAATTGAAAACATGTTTGAATCACATGTCCATGATATCAGTGTTGAGAACACTATGCATACCATATAAATTGAACTGTACTCTTCCCACATCGTTGGGATCCATGAAAGAAGAATTCCCCCTCCCAATCTCAATTTAGCCCCTATATATAACCAGCAACATGGCGTCTCATCACTGACTTCTGAGAGAATGAAGGATAGCCTGAGAAAAAATCCTACCGAGCAGTTGTGTGATTGGTGGTGATTCTTAAAATGTCATGGTCATTGATCACCTTTTGGAAAGTGTGCGTGCCGATCTTTACCAAAGACACTGATAAATAAGACACACTGCAGGCAAAACAAACACAAAGAGAGAACAATAGTTGAAAAGAAGATGAGAAACCAAAGGGAAGACGAGTATAAGATCAAAAGTGAAATGGTTATAAAGTGGAGGAAGCAGTAGAGAAAGAGAAAGGGGAGCAATGATGAAACCTCTAGTGTCATGGAGAGACAAATAGCTGCAGCACAGCAGCTCCTGCATTTATCAGAGCCAGGCTTTGGCCTCTTATCTTAATGAAGGATTCTGTTTACACCTCGCTACCCATGTCTGCCCCGTACCAACCATAACTCTCATGGCTTCCAACAGGAAATACATTAATAAATGAAGTAAATGATGCTGAGTCACACAGTTGTCAGCAGAGAGAGGTGCTAGTCTCGGTCATTTCTTACTCAGAAATGCTAAGGTGGTGGAACAACACAATTGTGAGCATTGATCTCAATGGTCTCTGTTATTTTCAATTTGAGGGCACACCTGTGGCTTTTGTACACGTAGAACAAAGCATTAATCAGTCAGGCTTTATCCCTCACAGCTTTCATGTTTCCCTCCCTTGTTCAATTCTGGTGGTGTCTCATGTGCAGTCATCACCTCACACACACACCATTTGACACTTGCTGACATGAGAACTTGCTGTTCCTGGCCCCAAATTGTGTGTAACTGTGTTAAAACGATTGGGGCATTTATTGCTCTCCAGAAAGACAAGGAGAAGAGACAGAAAGTGGCAGCTTCACAAAGTAACAGGATAAACAAGGATAAATCAGTAGGATTATTACACACATTAGTAAGAAGAAAAACTGCAATTACAAAATAATTTCTGATTTAAAAAAAAATCTTTTTTACTTCTACATAGGGGACAATGGGTAAAATAAGTAATGATATCTTAGCGTTATGTGAAAATATCCTGATATAATTTCAAGCTTGAACTGTTTTCCAACAATAACCTTATATCATCACATAAGTTTGACTATATTCAAGATTTTCTTTTCATTCATCTTCATTAAAAACTTTGTCCTGGTCAGGTTCATGGAGAATATGGAGTCTATTCCAGGAACACTGGGTGTGAGGTGGGAATGGGATGGCAGGCCAGTCCCAGAACACCATGCACACAAAGATCTGCGATCCCGTTCACACTTAAAGGCATTTTAGCAGAGGTAATCTACCAACTGGCGTGTCTTTGGGAGGTGGGAGAAAACTGGAGAACCCAATGGACATGAGAAGAACATGTGAAACTTACACAGTAACATGGAAGTGTGAGGCGGCAATGTTACCACTACACTTCTGTGCTGCCAAAAGATACACTTGCCATCATTTTTTTTTTTTTTGCAGTTATAGTTTACAATGTATAATAAAATGGGAAGACCAATTACAGCGCAACATGTACAAATGATGGTCTACACCTTTTCACTTAGCTCCTGACATGTCTATTCTTCAAGCTGATTTTCCTGGCACATGCACAAAGTAGCTTTTAGGAGCTGATTGTACTGAGTGCTAGGTACAGTCTGCCATTTCCATTTCCATGTACGTATCTTGCCTGAATAAACCAACAGTTGTGTCTAATCACAGCTATTAGATCATTACAGTACCATGTTGCTGACCATCTTTGTCTTGGAGAGAATTGTAGTATGTAATGGCGTAGTTAAGGTCAATTGTGCAAACACAGCAGAAGTACTATGATGTGTGGTGAAAGGATGCTAACAAGTGGACTCACATCGACATGCTATCATTTTCCCAGACTACTATGACATCTTAATCCTGAAACCAGAGGAAAAGAGGCTGTTACTTGAGCTAACCACCTCACTATGCTGTAATAGTAGTTGCAGTTGGGATTTGTAAGGCTGATCTGAGACCTGAATTGTCACTTCTTTAAAAATGAGAATTACATTGTGGCCTTGCGTCTGTCTGAGACGGAACTTCCACTGGACTGGATAGAAACAGTTGGGAATCACTGTGATGTCTAAGGATTTTGACTTTAAATGTAATACAGTGAAATATGTCAACTTGTACAAATATCGGAGAGTGTGTGTGTGTATGTGTGTGTGTTATGAAGGCAGAGTTTCTGACATGCTGGGAAGCTGACAGAAGCAGTGAGAGTCCCAGTGCTGTTTTGTCTGCTGTCTGTTTGGATATGAACGGCAAGCTGAGCCCTAGACAATGATCAACATCCTGAGGGTAAGAGAGATGGGTGAGGAGGGCCGCCTGAACAGAATGCACACAACTGATGGGTGGACGCAATGTCACCTGCAGAATGACTGCAGAAAGATAGACAGTGCAACACACACACACACACACACACACACACACACACATACACTTACTCTCTCTCTCTCTCTCTCTCTCTCTCTCTCTCTGCTTGCCAGTCAGGCAAAAGTTATCTATAAACATCTATAAGCATGTTTAAATATATTTTAAAAGTTACATAAAATATTAATAAATTAACTTAAAAATTAATTAATTTTGCTAGTGTGATTTCATGCGTAAGTGTTTTAACACACTTGTAAGACATAAAAACAATATAAAGTTGTAAAGCATTTTTAAATTTTTTATGAAATAGAACTGAATTGAGCTAAAAGTATTTATCACAGTATATACTATAATACGAGTATGCTACTATACAATAATACTATATGAATGATCAAAATATATTTGTTGGTATTTGAGATTAATATAATTTTAGCATATTTTAATTAAGTACATAAAATTGACAATGTATTTTATATATTAATTATACTTGTCAACATGTGTAGACAAGCATATTTTACATGCACAATGCACTTTTTTCCAATCCATGTTTCAATCCATCCTACTCTGAAAACTTCATTGTGTTTGAAAAAGTGCATATACATGAGAGTGCAAAGAGCCAATTAAGCTTATAAAGCTTGTGGCCAGAAAAGTATACAAATTATATCAGACACTCCATGGCCTGTGGGTGGAGAGTCTGAGGCCAAGAGTGGAGGTTTGGAGTGGAGAGCCCTTGGGGGAGTTTATATAACATATGACAAGAGTGATGTAAACACAGCCAAGGAGTCCGGGATGGAGTCGCACTTTTTCCAGGCACTTTTCTCAGCTATACGATACACACACTTTGTTTCAACAATTATGTTGCGTTATGTTTCCAGGTATTTCCATTTCTATTTTCCAACGATATTGCCAGTGCATATTTAAAACTAATTTCTGAGCATCCTTTTTATGGCGACTGCGTGACATAGACATAGACACAGCAGAAATAGCATGTTGAGCTTCTGCTTCTCTACTTGTCAGCACATGGATTTGTCCACAGGCTCTGTTCACTTGCCAGTGACAAACAAATGTCACCTCTTATCACTCTGCCCGTCCTACTAACATTCGCTCCCTTTCTCTTGATCACGCCATACTCTGATATCTAGTTTTGTCACATCCGCCGGCCAGACATGTGTCAGCTTGTGTCAGTTGTATTGAGCTTTGCATCTGGGTTGTGGGAGAACACCCTTCTCGCTGGTCACTCTGGGGCCAGTACTGTCTTGAAGGCATCAGCTCTGTTACATATCCAGCAACACAATGAGAGCTCTTCCCATGTAAACAGAGCATTGATTAAATCAGCCCTGCACTGTTGGGGCACGATGAGAAATAATGGCGACGTTGATCTGTTGTCGCATTCAAGTGAAAGAGCATGTCATTTGTATTCCGTGTCAGGAAAAAAGTTGGTTCTCTTAATAAAATTCACACCAGGCTTTGGAGTGGAAGAGTGTCGTGTTTCTGTGCTGCTCTGTGTGGAAATGATACAATTGCAATGAAATCTCACCAAGTTTGAAGCAAAACGGAGAAGCCAAATTTCATTTGACACAGCTGCTGTGTATCTGTGGGTGGGGTTGGGTGGTGAATAGGAACACCAATTTCCACTTTTAAGATTAACAGAACCACAAATTGATTGTTTAAAACATGGAGGGGTTATTCAAGTGATAATTAGGACCAGGAAAAAAAAACTCCCATTGTTCGATGAAAGACCAAATGGAATTATACAAGCAACATCTGGACTCTTTGATCAGGCTTTTTCAACAAGCAAAAGTGAATACGATTCACAAATCAACCCCTACCCACCCTTCACACACCCCCAGGCAGGCTCTCAATGTTATTGAATGCTTCCTTTTTTAAACACAGTCTTTCTCTTAATGGGGGCTTTAGTAGCTTTCTTGCTGTGTTCAATTTTGCTCCCAGCTAACAGACAAACTGAATTTGTTAGCGGACGCTGGGCGCTTGGCTTGGTGCGATCCAAAGGCTGTATTTGGTGAGGGAATATTCAGGATGAAGGCAGTTAGTGTGCAATTATGGGAGCGAATTAAACATGGCAGGAACAGCATGCCCAAGGGGCTTTTCCAATCCCCCCTCCTGACTTCCATTGCGTTCTTCTCCCTGCTCTTCTTCTCACTCTGTGTTCTCCTCTTCCATTCACTGTCCTCCATTTCATATTTGGCAGCCTGTTTCTTTCTGTTTTTCTCCATTCTTCTATACTACGCTTTCTGCCTCTGTGTACATAAGCTTTATTTGTGTGCCTGCGGATATGTGCGTAAGGGACGTTATACAGTATGGGTTCTTTCCAAGAGGCAATGGAGGATCAGCTCTCTACATATCTGCATTTCCCCACTGCTCTCTTCCTGACTTACTGTATATTTTGAACATGTCCTGGTGTGCCAGTTTATCTTCACAGCATGTTCTGGGAATGGGTATGTGTATATTTCTCACCTTAAAGCCTCGGATTTCCTAAAGTCCAACTTACTGCAAGTGTTAGTATGTGTGACATGAAAGTGTTGGCTGTTTTATTTGCATTGCACTGTTGACATTTCATGTTGACCTTTACTCGAATAAAAAAAGAGTGCAGGCAAGGCAAGGGATCACATTAATGAGTGATTCTGTGCACTTTACCCATTTTCAAGTCAATTAAGTTTGTTCGCTTCCCTGCATACAAAATCCAATGCATTGTTCTCTCCAGACTACCCGAAGCTAATTGTCATTCCAAATAGGGTTTAGTGGTAATAAAACTACATTTAGACTCTCCATTTGGCTGAAACTTTGAGGGGTTACAACCATATGAGGTCTACAGGGAAGTGTAGCCTGTGCCCTGTTGTCTGTGTTGTGATGTGATAAACTATTAAGTTTTAAAAAGTCCCTTAAAGACTCCTTAAACTATAACACTTCTCATATTCTGCATTCACAAATTAAAGGGAAAATGTCGTTTCATCAGGTACTATCCTCAACGGGGTCTCAAAAAGTTTTTAAGCCAATATGGCTGAGCTAATATGGAGAAATCTGTTCAGTTTTATTTTTACATCTGCTGAGCAGCAGATGTAAAATTAAATGCCATTGCACGTCCGCTGTCTGTCTTCAAAGGACACATTATTGGCATCTCTAGTTTAGCCCTAAAGCCACATCCATATCATGTCCAAATTACAAATTCCTGACTTGTAAAACCTAGTCATGCCTGCATCTCTGTAAAAAAAAAAATTGGGCAACTTCCTAATGCCCCTTATACACAAGGGGCATTATTTTGGCAACTTTTACAGCTTCTAGCCAACCACACAAGCCACTATTTATTTGTTATTTCTCTATTTTATTGAAAGACTGAATATGAAGCTTTTAAGTGTATATTGAGTGAAGCAGGTTTTTTGGCTTTCATTGTTAATCATGACTCAATTCTTGGCAATTTTCTGACCCCCAGCAAACAGGCTAGTCTAACAGCATTGGGCACAGTGGACAATGGACACACACATTCATACACTGTATGTTTTGGGAGGTGGGAGGAAACCCCCACATGGACACATGCAGAACACATGAAACTCAGATAGTAACCCAAGCTCAGGATTGGCTCAGGAGCCATGAGGTAGCAACACTACCTGCTGCACCACTGTACCATTTACTCCTAAAAAAGTAGCAAAATGTAATTTTGAAATACGGCTATTATCCAGACATGTGGCCTGTTGTCTAAGTGACCATAGCAACACTTTTCACATGGTTAGATAAATCAGTGTCAATGTGTTTAAAAAAAAAAAAAAAAAGGAATTGAAAATCCTCCTAGAACCAGGGAAATAAGGTGGAACTTTGAACCTCGAGAGAGCACAGAGGGAGAAGGGCAATGAATTTTGCTTATTATAACCACCCACAGGAGCAGCACAGAATGAGAGTGGTCAGATAGATCACTCTGTCCATGGTGCTGGACTTGGAGAAGCTTAAATTGCAACCAGAAATCACCAATTCTCTGTCAGCTTTAGTTTATGTTGACACACAGCGTTTCTCATCACCTCTTCACTGGATTCTCCATTGGTGTCTCCTTAATGAGTTGATAAGAGCCAGACAGATCTGGGAGCCGACAGGCTGCAATAAAAAAGACTGCATTCTGTGATCAAACTAAGGGGGGGACCAGCTGGAAAGGACAGAAGTGAGAAGAGTGGATCAGACAAGTAGTTTTTTCCTCATTCTGTTTTTCTCTTTCACCATGCATGCTTCAGGATAAATGTAAATCGGTGTACAGAAATCAAGGTATTTGATTTATATTGCAATAATAGAATACAATCAAAGAGGGTTGTGTCTGTGTGTAAGAGAGAAAGAGATTAAATCCATTTATGCCACTGGAAGACAACATTGTGTGTGGTTGGAGCAGAACTGCTTTATTCTGTTAGAAAGACCAGACAGTGATGTACTCAGACTGCTGTGCTCCCTACCTCATATACAGTATCTAATTACGGAGGTGTACTTTCCTGAAGCTGTATGTAATATACTGTGTGGTGCCACCCTGGGATTTTGACGAAGTGCTTATATCAATCCATTACACTGACAGAAACTGGGAACCTATTAAAAGAGGAACAGAAGTATATGACTATGTAAAATCCATACAATCCCATTCATATTGTATTGTTTGGAATATTCATTTGTTCTTTACTTTATTCCATTCATAATGGAGAAACAAAAATAATCTTGTCAATTCATGATATAACAGACTGATGGGGCTCAGATACTCAACACCCAGCAGATTTCTGGTTCACTGCGTTGAAGGATGATGTAAAAGAGGAGGAGTAAAGAGAGATATTGCTGATGGGCTATATGCATGTACGTCAGGAGGCGCTCGCAGTTCGTCTGAAAATAATATTCAGTTTATCAAGACTGTAGCTCATCACATAAACTGTGTTTGGGACTGCCTACTACATTCATTCTGTGGGAGGCACAAACTGCGGTTTAAAATCCAGTGTGAAAAGTGAAAGTGGTGAAACCGGTTAACAACTGAGCCCCAGAAATCTGCGACTCAAGCGGAATTGCAAGTTCAGTAACTGAGATGAAGTGTTGGATGGATGAATGAAGTTATTATTAAATAAGACACTGTCTTGTCTCATGTCAGAATAAGAAAACGGTGTGGACAGCATAAATACGGCTCATGTTATTTGATTCCTAGTTGGTTTTAATGGATGTGTACAGAATAAGCTACTTTGTATAAGTGTGCAATTAAACAGCACTCCATTGTATTGTGGTTGACACTGACTTTTATAACATTTGGAAAATTTGGAAAATTGGCAGAAAAGTAAACAACAAAAGTTCTGTTTAAAGTATGTGAGGGAAATATGTCTATGTTCCATATGTGGTATGATATGATCAGCATGCAACTGACAAACAGTATGAAAAGACATACTTCCCTAAATAGTGTCCCCCCCCTTCTGATAATATGAGACCGTTCTAAAATGGTCTCATATTATTACACGTTTTGTCAAAAAAAAAAACCATGCTGGCAGTTCAAAAGAAGCCCAGTACTGCTGTACGACCATGCATCTGCCACAGTGCCTATAAGACTTAAAGCAACACACATGGTGCTAATTTACACTTGGGAGAAGGACAAAATTATGTGTAAAACTGGCCACTACTAATTGCCCAAAGACTAATACACCATATGTAATCAGATGCAACTTCCTTTTCTCTACCTTTCTTTGGGATAATTTCTCACTTCTTGGTTGATCTGTCCTTAAATGAATATGTATGTGGGGAAAAGTGCATTTTGCATGGTTCTTAGAATTTACTGTGCTTGGATTGTTTAGGCTAGTTACGTAGATAACGCGCAATTTTTCATGCAGAATGCAGCCTAATTACACCTAAAACAGGCACAAACAGCTTATTATACTGGCCTAGAGACTCAACAAGACAAAAAACAGAACCACTACGTATCTGCTGATCCAGCATTCCTGGCTTGGGACATGATTTAAGAACTTGAAAAACAGCTTAAGCTTCATCTAAAGCTATAGATCTCTCTCTGTCTTTCTCAGCACTGTTCCTTCCCAGTGTTGCTGCCTGAAGGTTCACTGAGACAAACTGAAAGCTTTTTTGAAGCTGAGCAAGGGATCAGCCTTCTGTTCAAAAGAAAAATAAAAAGGTTAAAAAAGAGCAAACTTTAAATTAATCTCATCTTGAGGATGTGTGTGTGTGTGGAACAGAGATGGAAAAAAGAGGGGGAGAAATTGCAATGCACACAAATCAGTGGCCTCTTAATGGAATGACAGTGCTGTGTGTAAGTGAATTTTTCATATACTGGTGACCTTTTCTTCCTGTGTGGGTGGAGATCACTTTTCAATTCTCGCTCCCTATGTTATGAAGATGTCAGGTATCAAGGCCTGTGTAGTAGACATTGCCCTGGAGATGAGCTTTAGGGATGAGATTTTTATTATGCTGTAAAATCTATTAAGCAATGAGAGAAACCAGGAATTCCTGCTCATTGTGGTATAAATAGGATTGATTAGCATTAAGATACCGTACACATTTCATTTAAAATTAAATGCAACAGTATAAAAACAAGTCGAATATTTGTCTGAATGTTTAGCCTCAATTAGAGTGAACAGAATTAGAAATACAGAAAATGAGGAGGCAAAGTGAGATGGAAGAATGAATGAATGATGGAATGAATGAATGAATGATGGAATGAATGAATGATGGAATGAATGAATGAATGATGGAATGAATGAATGAATGATGGAATGAATGATTGATTGATTGAATGAATGAATGAATGAATTGCCATTATACATATCTCATTTCTGTCAGCTGTCCATTAAAGGCTGTGGTCTAAGTCAAGAGAGAACAAAACATGCCATCTTTGGATCATACTGATCAAAAAAAAAAAAAAACAGATGCAGTTGAAAGAATGGCAGAGAATCGATATTTGTGCATGCACATAGACACACATGCTGTATATACACCACCTTGGCTCAGCTACTCAGAAGCACACCATTGTCTAGGAAGTGCATAGCTGGAAGCTTTTGTGAGTGCCTAATGGGTTAGTGGAGCATGCTAACCCGCGTAATTATGCAGGGTGATGTGTAATGTTCCTAATCCCCGCTGCTCAGTGAATCCCATACTGGGCCTTAATGAGATTCTGTTTACTCAGGAACACGCTGGCTGAGGCGAACATACTAACACCCCAAAGACTCACTTATTGTGAGAGAAAGCACTCAAAGAAGTTCTGAATGGAACAGATGGGCTGTGCTTCACAGGATAAGATGTATGTGTGTTTGAAGTGACAGTATTATGGAAGCAAATTATCCAAGGAGTAGGTATTTTTATCATATACTATGAACAAAGGAGCTCTCAGCAGGTTGAGTCCCGGTGGGGAGCCCTCAGCAGGGTGAGTCACAATAAGTGTAGCGAAGGAGGTCTCTTAATATCAAAGATAGAGTGTGGGTGAATGACATAGTATGTGAGAGTCACCAGGATAGAGAGCACATTTTAGTCAATGGTTGATCAAAGAAGCATGAGAGCAGACAGGTCATTTCCCACCACAGACCAGGAAGTAAGGATAACAACAGGTCAGTGCAGGCTTACCAGAGACTAAAAAGTCAATAAATATTCTACTCAGCTTTCACAGAGTGTGTGTATTGTATTGTGATAGTCTTTAGGAAGCTGTTTGAAGTTGAGTAGTGGGATGATGGCCAGGTTGCTTTGTGATTCTGCAGAGCTGCGGTTTTCAAACTTTAAGTAGTCAGGGACCTCTTTAACTATAAAATAAATTCCACTCAGTACAGATTTATTTCATGAATATTATTTATGTGTACAACAATAATTTGTCTACTCCTTAGAACCTTAGAGCTTTCTATTTTTGAACATTGCCACAACAGAACACATTAAGTTCAAGTTGACATCATTTGTAGGTTGAATTGTTTTTTAGTTAATGAGGTTTGGATTAAACACATTCAATTCAAGTGACCAGTTAAACAGACGAGCAACATTAAGATCTCAATAATAGATACAAATTTGGTAATGGTGGGTTGTGATTGTGAAAAATCCCCCAGCTATGCTTCCTGGAACCCACTTTGAGAACCAATAATGACAAAATTTGCACTCATATATACTGTACATAGACGAATTCTCTTGAAGTAACCAAACACACACACCTGTTTCTTGAGCTGACAACTAAAATGACTCCTGTGCACCATGTTGCTTAACCTTTGCAATTCAATTGACATCTCCTGACATGAATCTCAGGGTCTCACAATTGCTAAGCTCCTAATACCAACATCATGGGCAAAGTGATAGATCTCTCTCTGTCCCATTCTCTTTTCTCCCTGTCTCTTTCTCCTTGTCTTACTCTATAGTCCTGCCTCAGGCAAGATGCCATTGTCATTCTGGCCGTATCTCTGCAATGTCACCATATCTCTGTCTGTCTGTCTCTCTGTCACACAGCCACACTTGCATGCTTCCAAGAGTGTAGCCAGCGTTATTGGGACAGGGGGTGGAAGCAATTTGCTCATGTCATACAGCAATTGAGATGAGAGAGAGGGAGAGAGAGAGTGAAAAAACGAAGGAGTAGGCTTTGAGATATTGGACTCATCCATACTCCGCCTGGCCACACTGCCCACGGGCATAACACAAAACAAAGCATGATGGGAAGAAGTGGCCATCCGTGTCGCCACATAACAGGACCAGGGGAGGGAGAGCCATAACTCACTCACACCCTGCAGATATATGTGTGTGTGTGTGTGTGTGTGTGTGTGTGTGTGTGCGCGCACATGTTCATATCTATGCGGGAAGGAGAGATATATGATGGACGGTAGGAAGAAAGCAGTGAAGGAGTTAGAGGAAAAAGAAAACACAGCAAAGTCATGTAAGGTGAGGACACATTCAAGCAACAGAATACAGGAAGTGCTTGGGTTAAGTTTCACACAGACTGTGTAAACCACTCCCTGAATCACAGACTGTGAGTAGATAGATGATGTCTACTCTATTCTACTCTCTATTGAGTTAGAACTAAGACATAAAGAGCAAGCGATGACTATTTACTCGGGCTTCAGGTTCATCAGCTCTAGTGTTTGGATTAAGAAAAATACCAGGACCTGCCACAAGAGGGTAGTGACAATACACACAAATGCGCACAGTGGCTGAGAGCATGAATGCGTCCAGCGTAGATCATCTAAGTGCACCAAAAAGGAACAAAAATCCAAGGTTTGTAGATAACAGCAGAATAGATACATCCTTTGTTTTTTGCTAATAACATTATTAATGTTTGCAAATGTCTGTGAGTCAGTGCAATGTGTATGAAGATAAATGAAGGCTGTTTTTTTTTTTTTTTTTTTTCTTTTTCCTATAGCGCTTTGTATTAGCATATTGGGCAGTCTGCTGCAGTGCAGGATTCTGAAGTATATTTAAAGCCAACCTGGATTAACTGAGGTTTTGCCTAGGTTTACATTCTCAGAGACATAACCACATTGTACTGTATACATACTGTACAGTATGTACAGAAATGCTGTCTTTCTTGTAATAAGAAATCTCAACATATAGGTTGTGTTGCTTTGTTTTTAAGCCCCATGACAAGCACGACAGCTGGTGCAATGAGGCATTGCAACTTGGCAACTCTTGCCACACAATAGGTCATTAAGTGTGCTTTTTTTTTTTTTTTACAATGCAGTCCAGGTGGTAGAAACCCTAATCAGGCCATTAATTCAAGGCTTAGGTCAGTGGAAGAAAAAGGCCGCACATACTCAGAATCATGTATGTTTAAACACCCTGAATATCACAAGAAACAGAGGGCAGGGTTTTGGCATGCTGTAGCTTGGCATGTCATGTGTCGGTATTTGCCAGGCACTACAGAGTAAAGCTGCTCCACAGTGTCCCAACTACAGACGAGGTTTCAGAAAACAGCAGGCATGACAGATGACCATCCAAGATCTGGTGTACCTTTAACCCCATGCAGCACCTGTGGTCCACCTGTAGGGCACAAGCAAGTTTTTTTTTTAATGCCTTCCCCTAAACAAGTAGTTTCCATGTATAACGTACAAAAAAAATAGCAGCCAGTTGGTAGTGCATATGAGAACTTTTTAAAGACATCACCAGTGGTCACTCTTGAAGCTGACTGAGAGACAGCAAGCATGTGTGAAGTTGTCCTCAAGAAAATCTGAAATGCAAGTATTTTTTTTGGTCATTTCACCATTCAACATTCAACTTTTTTAGTGACACTCTAATTTTATATATAGTATAATCCCAAAGACTGAATTGTGATACATGTACTAATTCCACAAAGGAATGCTTCTAATGTCTAATTGTGTATATGGTGTTCATGAGTATTTATAACATCATATATTTTAATATAAGTATTTCAATATTAACATTGTGAGTAAACATGGCATGTACTTCAAAACTAGAGAAGGCATGTGACATTTCCTCTTTTTTTAAATAATTTTCCTTCTACTTGCATAAAAAGTATAGAAATTCTGTGCATCGTAAGGGATTGGCTAAGCGCCAGCTCATTATGCAGATTGCATGGAAAACCTGACAATGCAGTGGATGGAGAGTTTGTGCTACACCAGATACACACAAACATACACACACAAACACATACACACAGACACACTACATGTGTTTGAGTAATAATAGAATGAAGTGTTGAACATTGCAATCATGATATGATGAGATTATAACAGTCCAACACAGAGACATCAAACTACACATGAAAACAACCTTTAGTTGTTCACAACCTGTTTTTTTTTTTTTTTTTTTTCCTTCTGGTGTCTTTTTACTCTGACAAACCATAACAATAAATATATTAACGTTTGAAGGATTTGAGAAGCTACTGTGTGATAGCAGAAGAATAGAGTAATAGAGAAGGATAGAGAAGAATAGAGGAGAATAATATTAGGATTGTTCATCCATTCATTCATGACAAGATCAGACCAGACTTTCGCAACCCAGCCAGAGGTTTTCAGCTCCTCATGTATGTTCCTGTATAATCTCTCAAGCAGGTTCTAGGTCTGCCTCAGGGTTTCCATCCAGTGGACATACCGCATACAGCTCTAGTAATAGATGATCAAGGAGCATCCTTGTAAGATGTCCAAACCACCTCAAGTGACTCCTCTTGATTCGGAGGAGCAGTGGCTCTACTTCCTTACTCCTGAGTTTCTCATCCTATCATGGACAATAAGCTCAGCAATCCAGCCAAGGAACCTCATTTCTGCTGCCTGCACTCGCAACCTAATTCTTTCAGTCACTACCCACAGCTGTGACCGTAGGTGAGGATAGGGTCATAGACTGAGCAGCAAACAAGCTTTGACTGAAAACTGAGCTCCTGCTTCACCACCAAAGCCTGGTACAGTGACTATAACACTGCTGTCAATCCCACAATCTCTTTTTCCATCACTTGTGAATAAGATCCCAGGGTACACTATATGGCCAATAGTATGTGGACACCTGACCTTCACATTCTTATGTGGATCTAACCCCAAACTGTTGACACAAATTTGTAAGCACACAATTGTCTTGAATGTCTTTGCATGCTTTAGCATTAAAATTTCCCTTCACTGGAACTAAGCGGTCCAAACCTGTTCCAGCATGACAACATCCATGTGCACAAAGCGAGGTCCAAAAAGACATGAGTTGGTTAGGAAGATGTTGAGTGGCCTGCGCAGAGCCTTGACCTCAACCCCACTGATCATTATTCAGATGAATTGGAACACTGACTGCGTGCCAGGCCTTCTTGCCCAACGCAAGTGTCCGACTTTATTAATGCTCTTGTGGTTGAATGGGCAAATCCCCACAGCCACGCTCCAAATCCTAGTGGAAAGCCTTTCTAGAAGAGTGGAGGTTATTGTAACAGCAAAGGGGGACTAAATCTGGAGTGGGATGTTCAACAAGTACATATGGGTGTGATTGGTCAGGTGTCCACATATTTTGGCCATATAGTGTACTTAAACTCCTCCACAAGTCTCTTCCCTCACCCAAAGTAAGCATCCAGCTTCTTTCTGAGAGAGAACCATGGCCTTGGTGCTGATTTTCACCCCACCTGCTTCACACTCAGCAACAATACACTTGAGTTCATGTCAAAGGTCCAGCTCGAATGGTGCCAAGAAAACAACATCATCTGCAAATAAAGGATGTAACGTTTAGCCACCCCAACTCCCCCCCAACACACACACACACGGACAGGAGTGGAGAAAAGACACACACTCAGTGACACCCACCTTAAATTGTTTTGACTTAAATTAGGAATATTGTATTCAGTATTCTCGCTGAAGAACTATGGCACAGTATGGTATGAAAATTATGCATTGTATAGCAGACATACTATTGTAGAGAACTGGGGATCTGTAATCAACACACAAAATAAAGGCATTAATTAGGTGTCAATATTCACATCAGTAAATAATTACACATTAACATTTTTATCATAGAAATAATTACTATAATTGTCAAGATGAAACTGACCATTTAAGCAGTGCACTGTTCAGTGCTTTACATTTCATCCAATAATTCAATGTTAATTTGATAGACATATCTAGGATATAACAAAATGTTATCTTTACGTTTTGTTAGCTTTAATTTCAAGTTTAAAAACATGTAAATAATTCATCAGTCTGATGTGGAAATCACCATATGAGATACATAGTGTTGCTTGGAAATGACTCAAACTAAAAAAAAGGAACTTTTTCTACTTTGATCTAATCTAGAGCGACATTTTTTGACTTTGTTGTTCTCCGTGTTAGTAGACAGATGTTATTGCGCGTTGGAAACAAAGCACCTGGTGTTAGCACACATTTCTAGATGTCATTCTCTACGCAGGAGGAATTACAAAACATGCACACTCAACAAAGAGACAATGTGAGAAAGAGATCTAGCTCATGTGTTAAAACTAAGCCTTCTCTTCTTAGAAGCATTAAGTAGTGGGGCGCACCTGAAGGACACAGAAACACACAAACACACACACGCTGAAGTCCACAGGGGTAAACCACCTTTGATGAATGAATTGGCAACACACTGCTGGTCGTTCCCCTTGGCGTTGCTCAACAACCTAATATGATACAGCAAAGGCCATGACAGGAAGGTGTTCGCTGTGACTTTGTTCCAACGCTGCTGCCTCATAGGGTTTTGGCAAGCAGAGAGAGGTAGTGTTCCCCTTGGAGAGCATCACACTGTCCTGATTGCCTCTCATTTAAAGGTGAAACTAGACAAACCTGCGCTGCTGATCCATTTTTAGGAGGATCACAGCCTTAGAAGAGGTGAATAAAGGAAGGTGAAAGTTATATTCAGAGGATGCTGCTAGGTCACAGGGAGAGAAGAACAAAAGGTGAAACCCTGTCATTATTACAAATGTAAGTAGTATGGGATATACTGAACACCTTTCATTTCATTTTCTCCGAGAGAAAGAGTAATGTGCTTTTGGAATAAACTGTACTTTATTATAAAGACAAAAATCAAATTTTAAATTTTTTTTTCTTTGGCTAAATCACAATTTATTGTGCTTTGGTTCTACAACACCATTCCATTATTCCCTATGTCCCCATGTGCAGTTCACAGCTCTTTGGGATTAGTTCTAACTGCACTGAAATTATACTGCATTAAGACGAGATTCAAATGGCAAATTACTGTTTGTAAATAATTAAAACGAGTCTGAAACATTAATGTTTAAGATATAACTGAGATTCCCTCCTTGTGATTCTCCTAGGAATGCAACACCGTTCATAATTTATGCAATATGATGGCTTGGGGTAGCGCCACTGCTAATACCTCAACATCTATGATAATGCTAGAATCAAACATTAGCCATGTCCCGCTGAATATAAAGTTATATCACAGACCACTACTGTTCTGATTTGTAAGTCTGATACTATGTAAAAAGTAAAGCACTAATTTAATAGTCATTTTACTACATACTTCTTTATTTTAACTCCATTTGTATGACTAATTTTACCTGATCAATTTTGTTTTAAGTAGACTAGTTTTGACTAGTTTC